>NC_091467.1:43953044-44677211 GCF_027789765.1 Dendropsophus ebraccatus
TGAGTAATACAAAAAGATATAAGCCAACTGCCTGTACATAGGAAGCAGATCTTACCCTGTACTCCCCCTTGGAATTCATCAATCGTGTTTTCAGGACATCCAGGGGCTGACAAAGGAATGTAGCACATCCACCCTACACATACAATGACAAAAGACTGATTAACTTCTATTACTACAGGTAACTGCCATACAACTAGGATTCATGGGTATATTCAGTAAATGTAAAAGAAATGGAGTCTGCAACCTATTTCTGCCAAGATTTACCCTTTCACAACCTGGTGTCATTGATGCCTCAATGCCAAGGTCGTGTTTGGACATCAGCTTATGGAATCATAATGATCCCATAAGCTGATGTCCATATCTCGGCCCCCTCTCCTCTGTCCCAGCTGCTGTTACTATCTCAATACGCGCCCAGCCTTCCTTCCCAACCCCCCTTGCTGGCTTACGTAGCCAGGAAACTGGAAGCCTGAGGCTTCCGGTTTCCATGGCTACCATCGAGGCTCTGCAATCACTTCACAGAGCCCTGACGGACACCGGAGAGAGAATTCTTCCTCTGTAGAGGGAGAATTCTCTATGTGGAGTCCCATAGATGCTGCGGTCTTGCGGACCGCAGTATCTATAGGGTTAACTCTCAGCACCGGAACGCGGCTTTCTTGCTGAGAGTTGCAGCGGGTCCCCGGCTATCTCTGATAGCCGGGACACGCTGTGGATGACACAGGCGCAGCTCCTGCGCCTGTGTTATCCTGGATCGTTAAATAACGTTGCTGCAGCATTGGGCATAGGCTGCAGCAACGTTAACAGTCCCTTTGTTCTGGAGATGCGGCCCCAGAAGTGGGAACCTAGATCTACCAAACATTTATGGTATAGCCAGTATATCCTTCTCAGGTGTTCACTGGCTGAGGCAGGTCAAGCTTATACCAGAAATAGTTTAGCAGCAGGGCAAGGAGGCATCAGGAACAGGAGAGTACAAGTTATTTTACCCCAGCCACTGAAAACTTACAATAGACAGTTGTCTCTGATAGTAGTCAATCATTCCCTTAGGGCCCTATTCCATGGGCTAAGCAGGGCCGCTCAACGATGTAAACGAGCGCCGATTTGCTAGATCGCCGCTCGTTTACTGGGCCTATTCCACAGCCCCATGATCGTTGAGCGAAGGCTGCAGGGATATCGTTACCGATGTCCTTGCAGCCCACATTACCTGCAGGGCTTCTCCTGTACTCTGTCTTCCTCCCCGAGTACCGCGCACTCTGGCTTCAGAATGGCCTGTCAGCTGACAGGTCACTCAGCCAATCACAGGCCGTGGCGGTCCCGGCCTGTGATTGGCTGAGCGCTCCGTCAGATGACAGGCCATTCTGAAGCTAGAGCGCGCGGGACCCGGGGAGGAAGACAGAGCGGAGGAGAATCCCTGCAGGTAATGTATGCTGCGCTTCTCAAATCGTCGGTTACCCGCCGCGCACCGCTATTCCACCGTAGCGATGCGCGGTGGGGGAACGATGATTTTAGGTCTGGCCCTAAATGAATGATCAGCCGATGACATGATTATCGGCTAATCGTTCTCTCTATTCCACCGAGCGATAATCGGCCCATTATCGTTCCTGTGGAATAGAGCCCTTACACTAGGGATCTTCATTTTGGGTGTTGCCAACACACCTACAGCCCTCCTACCAAGCTTACTTAAAGGGATTAACCAGGATTTGAAATAACACAGCTACTTTTTTAGAAAAATATCACACCTGTCCACAAGTTGTGTGTGGTATTAAAACTGAACAGATCGATATTAGAGATTAGCGAACCTGGAGCATGCTCGAGTCCATCCGAACCCGAACTTTCAGCATTTGATTAACGGTGGCTGCTGAACTTGGATAAAGCCCTAAGGCTATGTGGAAAACATGGATATAGTCATTGGCTGTATCCATGTTTTCCAGACAACCGCTAATCAAACGCCGATCGTTCGGGTTCGGATAGACTCGAACCCGATTCGCTCATCTCTAATAGATATATCTCTTTATGGGAAAAGATTGAGAATAACGTGTAACTTATTGATTGAAATCCCTGCTCATTCTGTGATAAGAAGTCAAGTGGGCGGTGTCATTCAATGTACTGAACTCTTTAGCATGAAAAACTTACAGAATGATTACATATAGGAGTCATATACTCAAAATGAAATAGAGATATATAGATAGATCTGTCTATCTATGAAGAACCAAAAAAAAAAAAAAAAAAAAAACTTACTGCAATAGAACTGGCCAAAAAGTGGGTGAAAATGTTGTCAGACAGGACACCTGTGTTCAGGACCAACTGCTTTGCTTGATCGTAACAGGCTAGCTATAAAAAGACACAAAAGAAGGAGAATTAAGGAAAGAAAATGGTATAAGGTCTAGGAGGGGAGAGAAAGGTTCTGATTCTGTTTGGAGTCACCAAGAAGGGAGGAGACTAAGTCCACCCTCACAAAACAACAGACTAAATGGCAGAAACCCTTTAAAGAGGACCTGTCAGCACAGATTTGCCTACTAAAGTAAGCTCAAATTGCAGATAGGTCATGTACCCAGGATACATTGCATACCATTGCTAAACCTCAGCACTAGGGGGCACTAAAAGTTATGCCATGTATTCTGGTTACATGCCCTATCTGCATGTCAGCTTACTTTAGTAGGATAGTGTATGCTGACAGGTCCTCTTCAATTTCAGTGCTGCTGCAATGCCATCAGCAGAATGGGACTCCTGTAAAACCCCTAAACACAGACATCATATTGAGTGTTGTGTCCCCAAATGCAGAAAGTCCACTACCCAGACATACAGTCATTACTCATGCGTTTTTAATAAGCTAGTGAAAACCCAGCAGCAATCTAAAGGGTTAAAATGTCTGGAAGGGGCAGAATCCCTCAGCCAAGTGCTGTGGCCCTTTGTCTCTGTTCAGCTTTGCTGCCCACTTCTCCATGGGAGAGCAAGCATTAGCAAAGTGCAGGCTATAGACTTTATATGTGGGGGGGCTTCCCATCTCTGAAGAGAAGAGCAGAAAAGAGCTGACGTGAGCTGAGGGGCACATCACAGAATGAGGCTGTCTGTTTTAGCCAGCAGTGAAGCTCAGGCCCCTACAGGTCACAATTTCTTACAATACGAGGCTCTAGAGAGACAGGTCGCCATTCTGTGTAATTCACTGGAAAGGTAAAATACATAAAGCTCACCTGTCCCACTGTTACTAGGGCTCCTCTGCTAGACGCCATGGTGGCCCCGGAGAATAGCTTCTTGAAGCCCTCTAATTGAAAAATAACAATAAGTCACCAGTTACAGTGAGAGTGCAACAGTTTGTCCACCATGTTACAAAGAAACATAGAAGATTGTCAGCAGATTTAATTTGCTAGAAGTTTGTTCCAAGCATCTACTACTCTTTCAGTAAAGTAATATTTTCTCACATCGCTTCTAAAATCTCCCACAAAACTAACCTCTCACTGTGTCCTCTTGTTCTTAAGTTCAGGTTTTTTTGGGGGGTTTTTTTATTACTAAAAACACTTCCCTCCTGAACCTTATTTAGTCCTGTGACAGATTTAAAGGTTTCCATTATGTCCCCCCTTTCCCTTCTGTCCTCCAGACTATACAGAGTAGAGAGTTACCTTCTTGGATGACTCGGTACATGCCGTCCAGTGCATGGGCGTAACTGATGAAACAGGAAGAAATAGGGGAGAATGACCCAAAGAAAAGTCAAAACAGCACAGACATTACAGACCACATTATTATCACTACTATTATTATTGTGTTTTCAAGGAACGGAGGGGGGGGGGGGAATCGAGGTAAAGTCCTAAACATCTTCTAAGGCTTCACTTCTGTCCACTTGCCAAGAAGATAAGAATTTGACATTTATATGGAGCCCATTAATGTGAATGGCATACATACTGTAAATGCATCCATAGTTACATGCTGTGAAGGCAGACGCTTAAAAACAGAGGATTACCCAGCATGCCTGGTTTTCAATTAAATAAATGGGATGACTAAACAGATGAAGAGGTCAGGACATTATCCCTCATCTACCTCAAGTCAATAGACATCAGATCTACATGTGCTTTACAATGCCTGAATTGCATCTTACTTGCGTCTCAGATGGGCGGGCAGCTTCATGTCATTCTGCATCCTGAGGGTAAAGGCAAAAACATAATAAAGGGTTAAAGGAGAATGCAGTATATAAGAATGATAGAAAGGTCCATCTAGTTTAACACTGCTCCCTCTCTCAGTATTGCAGGATATGAAAACAGTATAAATTACTCATCTCAAACTATATTAGTTATTTACTAGAGATGAGCAAACCTCGAGCATGCTCAAGTCGATCCGAACCCGAGCGTTTGGCATTTGATTAGCGGTGGCTGCTGAACTTGGATAAAGCCTTAAGGCTATGTGGAAAACATGGATATAGTCATTGGCTTTATCCATATTTTCCAGACAACCTTAGAGCTTTATCCAAGTTCAGCAGCCCCAGCTAATCAAATGCCGAACGATCGGGTTCGGATGGACTCAAACCCGAACCCGGTTCGATCATCTCTATTATTTACTAAAACTTATTTTATTATTTTTTACATGGGACTGAAGGGGCTATTTTTCGTTGTGGAGACTTTCATGCCATTCATGCTCCACTGAGAATTCTGGGAAGAAAGTATATGCAAAGCAGCTGTTACACACGTTTTCAGTGTGGCTTTCCCTTGAGGACAGTGTATAACTCCAACTAGGGGTCTTAAAAACAAGACTGGGAATGTATGGCAAGCCTGAAATCCCTTCAGGATAAGATATTAGCCCTCTGTAGAAAGCAAACACCCTGACCAGGGGCAATAACTCTACAGTTGAACTAAACCAGATTATGGTTTATTGGTTGTGCTTCCTGGAACCACTTCTGGTAAGTACTACCCACTTTATATCAGGAACCACCAACAAGACCTGCTGTTTTACAGATGCTCTGGATCAGTTGTTTGGCCCATGTCGATCAGATGCTTACACTCTTTATTTTTTCTGCTTCTAACTTTAAAGGAGAAGTCCCATTAAAATAAAAAAGCAAGGCAAGCTGGGCAGAGCGGGAACTTAAACAATGCATGCTTCCCATCCCCGTGCCTCCGTAGCGCCGCTTTTGGGTCCCACTGACAGCTATAATTTTTGCCTGGAATCTGGGTTAGTCACGTACATGGCTCTTCAAGCTACAACGTCACTGCACGGCTGACCAACTGCCTGTTCAGCCACTGAGTGACTGGTGTCATAGGACTTCTCCTTTAAGAACATACTATGCACTTGCTTCCTTTAGCCCACCCCCTGCCAGGGCCATTGTCATGAGATAATTTATGTTACTCACTGCACCTTGTTTTAAAGGAATTGTCCAGTCCCAGGGAAGAAAAAAAAAAAAAAAGCTTAGCTGGCACAGGATTTAAAAGTCATACATACAAAAGATAAGAGGTGCGCCACTGTAATGTGTGAAAAGGTCAGTTGCCTGTGAAACCTTTAATCCTCGACCAGTGAATGGAATAAAGGTCTTTTTAACTACCAGTGGTGAGTGCCGCATCTCTTATCGTATTGTGTATGCATCAATTGGACTATATATGCTGAGCACCAATCGAAAGGTACATGAGCCCATAGCCACAAAGTTGTTGCACTGATGCCTGCAGGGAGCGGTTATGTATGGAATTGTGGCCTGTGCGTAGTGTCGGGAATTAATTTTGTTTGTTGGTTTAAAAGTCATACTCATCCGTCCAAAGCTGCTGTTCTAACGCTCCCAGTCATTGCTGGTTTCTGTAACGTATTGACCACACAGGAACTGGCTACTGAGCGGGAAGTTCCTGTGAGGTCAGTGCAGTACAGGAATATCAGAATGACCGCTGCAGAGCACTATGGCGAGTATGATTTTATTTTTTACGTCATCCAGCGCTACTGGTACATTATTTTCTGGGGCTTTTTCCCCCGAGTTTGCCTAAAATTAATAATAAAGAGGGGTGGAAATACTGACCTGACGTTGACCATATCTGCTGGGGTCCCCACAAATCCTCCTGTAAATCCTAAAATAAATAAATAATTTAGTCAAAGAAAGCAGCAACCATTTCCAGTAGCACATCCCCTCCTATGATCCAGATACAAGACAGCTGCTGGATGTAACACTGAACATACATAAAGCTGAAAATCCCCAAAAGCCAGAAACAGAATAGAAGATCACAGCTAATGGAAATGTCCATTAGCCGTGGGAATAACATACAGTTTGGCAATCCAAATGAAGGGGGGACCACAGGGGACATGTATAACAGTCAGAATCTGTGTAATAACAATATATACAAGATTACTAAAAGCCACTGAGAAGTTCCAGGCTCATATAAATATACAAGGCTTCCGGATGAGTGATCGAATAACCACTGTGACATTTACAGTAGTTAGGACTACATCGATATGCTGGGTCTTTTGGCTTTAATGGACACAATGGGAATAATAGTTCCGCAACCACTTGAGAACCACAGGTTGGGGAGCACTGACCTATTATAATGCCATTAGGCTTCATTTTGGAAGTTTATGAAGAGAATTGGCGATGTTCTCCATAGCAACTTGCAGGATAGAAGGAGTCAAAAAGGCACAATGAGTTAATATGGATTTATATTGAGAAAAAAAGACCTGCTATTGGACTTGATCCCTTCAGGACCTGGTACCGAATTTATTAAACCCACCAACTTTCCTGCACATCTCTCATTGTGGTTCATGGAGCAGTCATCTTGGGCCACGTCTGTAACCCCCTTTGTTCTTAAAGCTTTTTTTCCTCTCACATTGAGATAAAGCTTTAATTCTAGCCCTACAACATTTTTACATTGAACTCAACATTGTCCCAACCTGCCTTAGCCTCCCGCAGCTGTGGCTCCAACAATGCTGGATTCCTGCTCCTTATCACTTCCTCAGTCAGTAATTCGCTGAGCAGACATCTCCAGTACAAATGAAATATTATAGGAAGTGCAAAAGTAGTAGGGACCTGGCATTACTGGAATGGCAGCTACAGCAGATTGAAGCAGTTATTAGAAATAGTGGACCATAAATAGTTCCATATTCACCACACTCCAGACAGCGACTCAGCTGCAGTCATCCATCTTTTTTTGTGGCGTCTACTTTACTTCTGATGGTTTCTAGGGAGTCAGACAGACTCATTTTACCACACATTACCACAGTGCAAAGATATAGCTCAGAGTCATTTAGGTTTTGGAGACTGTGGCAGAAAACACACTACTATTCTCCACAGGGTTTCTATGGATAAGGGCGGTAATGTGCCTGGAAAAAAAAAGCAGCCATGTTTAGTTTTATACACCCCCTTTAAGTTACCCAGTTTTCTGTGTCATACAGTGATATAACATTGATCTCTGTACACAGGAGGCTCTCACTGCTACTACTATGGGACAGTGTCCTAATAGTGGAAAAAGTGTGAAAAAGGGACAACCACAGTTCTAGTCAGAATACATTTTGAGAATAAAAACTTTTTTTTCCTTTTTATGTTTTCTATTTTTATTTTATTTTTTATTGAATTTCAATAATTGTACAGACGCACATGCAGGTCTCCAGAAAATGTGATACAGTAGATGCATATGCATGTCACAAATAAAAAGAAACAATACAATGTCATTTGGAGCAATGAAATTTGTGGATACATCCAGAATAAAAATACAATAGTTTGGGGGGAGGGTAGTTGTTAGGTAAAATAGGCGGGAAGGAAGGAAGCTATTCTAAGCTGTAGATAGTCTAATAATGAAGACTAAAAGTATTTTCTATGTCCACACATCATATTTTAGTCAGTATTTCTTTTAGCATCTTGGTCAGTATTTGTAGCCAAAATAAGGAGTGGAACTGACAGGGAAAAATTATAAAATGGGAAAATGTTCCCATTTTCTGTGTTTTCAACCCGCTCCTGGTTTTGGTTGAAAAAATACTGACCAAAAGACTGATGGAAATACTATGTAAAAAGACAATATATATTATTGTCTGAGATGGAGCAGGGTCAGGCTGAGTCTGTGCAGGCCGGCAGAAGAAACAAGGCTGCCTGGGGAGATGGAAATGAAGATGGCACCTGTGTCTGGGTCTGCTTTCTGCCACGTTGAGGTAGGCCCTGTGAGGATAACATGTTGACCGTGGAGCAGAGGGCTGGAGGAGATTCTGGTCTACAAGGGACCACTAAGCGGTCTGTCACTGCGGTGAATGTGTGCAGAGCGGAGCTTAAATGATGTGGGCATCACTTGAGTCACTCTAGGCACTTGGTGCTGGAGGTTTGTGAGGGGATCGTGGTCGCAATCTACGTTCCCCGCCAGGGAGCAATCAAAGCAGCTTTGTGCTGGTGGGGAGTGGGACTTCCCAGTGTGGGCAATGTTCCCTCATAAAATCTGGTCACTTGACAACTAGGAGGCGAGTAACTGCAGCTTCCCCATAATCACCGCAGGAGCTCAGTTAGGGTGCATCCTCACTCAGCCATTGCTTGGCCATATAGCCCCTTCCCCAACAAACTTTTCTTGTTGAGTTGCCCAACTATCTACATACTCGGACTGGTATTTCTTAACAGTGTTAATTTCTGCTGAGGGAATACCATCTTTTATATTACAATGCCATCATTATCCTGCTGTCAGTTCTCCTCTTATTGAGATGAAGTGTGATAAAACAATTGGCTATTGAGGAACAATCGTACAAAGAAGAAATTATAGGGAACAATGACAGGTGTCTTTGTTATTGTCTGGAACAGTCTATGTGTACAGATTTAGTAGTTATTCTGGTTATAGACATCATCATCTAGGTAATCTATGTCCTTACTATGACATCCATCTCTCAGAAGGAGACGTCCTGCAAGACTTTCCAGCAAAAAAAGGAAACAATGATCTTCAGTTATGGTGACTCTTCAGTGTACATTTATATTCACACAGCGCCATCTATACAAAGAGCTGAAGGACTTCCTACAGTAAAAAGGTTTGGTTGTCTTCAAATAAGGGTGAATACTCATCAACTAGAGCACAAATGCACATGGCTAATGACGTACATGCCCCATATGACAGATTCCTGCAGTCTGCAACACAGTCACAGAGGAACTGAAGGGTATGAAACAGTGACAGTGTGCATCTAATTACTTTTTGGGTAGAATCACTCTTAAGCGGTAAAGTGGGTCTGGGTGCCGTAACGTCGGTTGGCAGTACCCAAGGTAAGAAAAAAGTATTACGCCCCCGTCCTAAGCCCCATACATAAAGACATGCATGTGCGACCCACGAATGTAAAAGAGTTGCAATACATACAGGATTTCCCCCCTCTCTCCTCCCCAAGAAGCCCCTAGAACAGAGATTGCTAACCTTGACACTCCAGCTGTTGCAAAACTACAACTCCCATCATGCCTGGGCAGCCAAAGCCATTTCTTGGGTTGTTCAGGCATGATGGGAATTGTAGTTTTGCAACAGCTGGAGTGTCAAGGTTAGCCATCACTGGCCTAGAAGGTAGTTTACCCCCCCCCCTACCTTCCCCAGCATGCCCTTAGTAGGTTGTTAACATAACAGCATGTCCCTAGTAGGCAGTTAACCCCCCCCCCCCTCTTCCCCAGAATTCCCAAATAGGTAGTTAACACTCTGCCCCTAGTATGTAGTTAAACCCCCTTCAGCATGCCCCTAGTAGGCAAGTTAACACCCCCACCCCCACCCCCTCCCCTATCATGCCTCCATTCTCTATTTGGTTCACACTACGGAACCCGAGAGGAGAATTTCCGCCGGATTCCGTACCTCGTATCCATGGCCGTCAATGCTTTCGGCGGAATGCGAAATCCGCCCGCCCATAGAATGGTGTCTATGGAGCTGGCGGAAAGGCACCTCTAAATTCACCTCTTCAAAAATTCTAGGTATGACACAAAAAGTTGCTCACACATCAGTTGCTCAAAAGTTGTAAACGTCTGGTAAAAATAAATTAATCTAAAAATAATTTCATCATATTCATAAAAGATATTTGTTAGGGTCTCTACAAGGCAACCCAGGATAAATGTTGGAATCTGTGGCAAGGTTCTAAGGAAAAAAAAACAGTTTGAATTCACTGTACTGCACGTCAGTAATGGAGACAGCATCTTGTACGCACATGTAATACTTGGCTATACACCCATTAGTCCTCTGCTCACTAGGCAGTAGCTATTCTTGCAAGTCAGCACTTGTAGTTCCATCATACATTTCTTTAGAAAAAAAAGAAGATGATGCAATGACGACCACGCTGCACCAGTGATATAGAGGCGGCTGCATGAATCTGTAACAGAAGGCAATCCATGATTTACTCATAGTGCTGACAACCAGCAGTTAACCATGGCCTGAAGGTAGGGATACACTGCAAATCTGGTCATGCAACATGAGGACTGTAATGTCACATTGCAACATACCATCTAATGACTGTCATGATGCAACAGTTGCTCGAGACCCAAATCTGATAGATGTTTGGTCACAAGTTGCACGTGACTACGCCAGCTTTGACCTCAATAATTGTGACCTTCTTGACAGCTTTTCTGTGATTTGGCCATTTGTTTAAATTTTTTTTGTCCAATCTGAACTGTAACTTACAAACTGCATTCATATTTTTGGTCACACGACAACTAGTATTTGCTATTGTGCAACTTAAGTCACTGTGTAGCCCTAGCCTTAAAGGTGGTCGACCGTCTCCATTGGAGAAGCATGTGATGATACACGTCTTCGTGCCTAGTGGGAATTACTCCCACTAGAGGGGTATGAGACATTTCTTGGTGTTCTACAAGTATAACAAACAGGAGATGATAACCAATAATAATAGCTATTACATCCCAAGACTGGCAAACATATCTGTATTACAGCGCTACAGACCTCCGGCTACTGTTCATGTATGGGTATGTGCACACTACGGAATCTCGGCGGATCACCCGCCACGGATTCTGCAGCTCACCCCTGCACGCGGGCACGCGCATCTCCACTGGTCCCATAGGCCTTATTCTATGGTTTGCCAGACTCTGCCGTCCGCCGAAGAATGAACCCGCTCATTCTTCGTGCGGACGGCGGAATCTGGCAAACCATAGAATGAAGCCTATGGGGCCAGCAGAGATGAGCGCATCCACCACAGTCTGCGAGCGGGGGCGAGCTGCGGAATCTGCGGCGGGTGATTAGCTGGGATTCCATAGTGTGCACATACCCTAATACAGTAATGGGTAAACAGTAATATAACATTTTCCAGGTCATGTAATACTAAACTGCATGGACCAGTGTACATAGTTTACATGGGGGGCCTCCAACATATTATACCAACGCCCACTAGTAAGCTATAGCCTTAAAACCTGAGCCTTGGCCAAGGACTGTGTCACAGATTCATACCATACATAACAGTTAATGGACTTACCCCCAAATGCCCCCAGTAGCACCTTCTGGTAGAATGGAAGTGGGCCCTTGTTGTCCTGTGCCAGACGGTCTCTCACAGTCTCGTAGATGGCAAAACGGGTAAGAGAGTAAGTGATCTGTAGGGGCAGACAAAAACAAGAGGAAAGGATCATGAGAATGTACATTGGATGGCCACCTTATTAGGGTACAAACACACACGGCATATACGCTGCGTATTTACTGCTGCGATACGCAGCAAATTAGATCTAAATAACTGAACACAGCATCAAATCTGCACCATCAAATCTGCTGCGTATCTGCTGTGTGTGTTTGTACCCTAAGAGACACCAGACATTTAACTACATTGAGAGTAGACAGAAGGCAGCAGGTAATTGCCCCAGTGATATCTGTGGTCAGCTTCACTGTGAATCCACATTAGATATGTATCAAGTCATCCAAACGACCCCAAATGTGGCCTGGTTATCGGTGCTAGACTAACTGGGAGCAGGATTTCAAGAATTAGCAACTGAAGTGATTGAAGAAAGACACTGGATGAAAGAAGATTCCATGGACATTAAACGTATCACCAAGAAAAGGAGGTCACAGGAAGACCTGATGAACAGTAAAGAAAATACTCCATCTAACATGCCTGAATGAAAAACTGAAGGGGTTGTCCCTTAAAGGAGGTCACAGGAAGACCTGATGAACAGTAAAGAAAATACTCCATCTAACATGCCTGAATGAAAAACTGAAGGGGTTGTCCCGGCAAGGGAATTTTTATTTATATGACCAGGGAGGGGGTTGCAGGTTATTGTTTTCTATCACCCCTCCCCACCGATATAACTAAAAAGTCCCCTGCCTGGACAACCCCTTTAGTTAGAGGTTTAGTTTAGTTTCCATCACCTAAACTTTTGTTGAATTATGGGAAATGCTGCTTTGCATTAGCAAAATTGCTTTCATTTGGAGTTTGGTCCCTTTATCTGACGGTACTGTTGACAGTGGTTGCCTAGGTTCCAGACCACCGCTGTGAGAACTGTTGCTGGGCTTTGACACACTTTGGTGGCCGGGATCCTTGGGAGCACCAAGAAAAGTTTCAACTCCCTCTCTCCCACTGAGCTTACACACATCTCCAGGGCTTGGACTATCCTTGGAGACATGTGTAACCTCAGTGGAAGACACAGTGATGCCGAGCTGATTCAGTTCCAATCCTCACTCCCCCTGTTCTAAACCAGGAAGTGAACGGGACGCAGCGGTGCCAAGCTGCATTCTTGGCAGATGGGACAACCTGTTCCTTTACAGAAGACAACCAGTTTCTCTATTGCACCATACTAATGGACGAGTCCAAATTTCGCACAAGCCACATGAACCAATGAAGTCTTCCTGTCGGGAGTCAACAGTTCAAGCTGGGGGAGGTGGTTTAACAGTGTGGGCAATCATGGGGGCTGTTTACCTTTGGCAGGGGGACTCTTACATCAGGAGAATGAACCATGACATTAGGGTCATGCATTCAGAAACTGGTTCCATAAGGATGAAAACAACTTTTCCTTAGTTTCCTGGTGTGAGCGGCCCTTAGATGTTAATCCTATAGACAAGGTCTGGGATGAGCTAGAACCAGATAATCAGAGCAAGTCACTTTATCTACATGTACTTCAAGTGCGAGAAGCTATCCTGTTCACATGGGCCTGCTATTGCCTAGTGGAATCTATGCCATGATAAACTATTGTGTTTCTGAAGGTCATCCACCATTCTAACAGAAAGGAACAATGTGGTATATCTGCTGCACACAGACCAGACATGCTGCAGATCCAGTGTATTATAGCACCAGCGATGAGATTGAGAGTTTATGAAATCTCTTTTATACACTATGCAAACTGAATGACCTGCCGTACAGAGTCTAAAGCTCCGACTTTATGCCGTGAACTTGATATCAACAGGGAAGTCAAAATCCACAATAAACGTGCAATAACATTCTATTGTTTGATTTTGTCGAGAATCCACAGACATAATTCTTTTGTTCTCCACTTAACACATGCAGCATGTCTGACCCCTGTGAAGGTATGTGTTACCACAGAGTTACATACTGATAATGACACCATTATAGCAACGCTGTCCCAGGGGCTCGGGAATCATACACAACAAACTACTCTCCTGGGACAATAGATAATAAAGGAAATACACTACATCTCCCTTGAAAGGTAAGGTGTATGAACTGACTATAGAAGATGTATGGAGTCAGGTGACACTAAGCTGTGTCATTTAATTGCTACAGAAAAGGACAGTATTGTACTACAGAGCGAGTCTTGGGCAGACATATGCAAATGAGGATCAATATGAGTAAATGTAAGGTTAAGCACTTGGGAAGGGGGAATCTATGGTAAGATCATTGACTGAATGGGAAAACACTGGTTACAGTATAAATCTGACTAATTGACAGTGAACTAAACAGTAACCAGTGTCAGGCGGCTGCTGCCAAGGCAAATAAGGTCACGGGATACATCAGAAGACGCACATGATGGGAACTTAGTTCTACCGCCATGCAAATCATTAGCTAGACTGCATATGGGCTATTGTGTATGGTTGAAGCAGGACTAAGTGAAAATGGGCAACAAAGTTACAAATGCGTGGGTTTAGTTGGACGCTTAATATCTTACTAATGATACAACTATATAATAGATGTGTCTAGAGATCCTCCATGGCTTCCTACTGAACTCCAGCATCTGCTCACAAAAGGTACAGAAGGAGAAAAAAAAAAAAAAAAAAAACAACACAATACTCCCCCCTTAAAGGAGTAGTAGACACCTTGTTCTCTGTCGCAGGGGCTGAACTTCCAATAGCACCCATCCTAATCCACCAGCAGAGATCACAGCACTCATATTATGTACTCGCCCTGATCAAATACTAAACTTGCTGCAGTGGTGTCCCGACTCAGTCTGTCACTGGAGTAGAAAGCAGAGTCAGGAACTTGGTGACATTGTGGGTAGGGGTAGGTGAGTATGCCTTTTTTTTTTTTTTTTTTAAACTAGCACCTTCAGCAAAATATGAAAAAGTTCCTATGCCTGGATTAAATCCCTGGATCTTCTCCTTATCCAGTGGATATGTATAAGAGGCGACACAAATTAATAGCACAGAGGCTTATTAGGATACATGTATAATGTTTGTCAACTGTACCATTGGCCGTTTTGTAATTATGACATGACATATAATGGCGGCTGTGTGACTTATTCTGTGAATTGGGAGAAGGGTGTGCACTGCAGCGTACATAGGGCCGGGATGTCTAGTCAGGATGGTCGAGCTCCCGAGTCCCGACAACCACTCACCTGTCTGAACAGTGATGCGCTCAGACCATTATAGAGGGCAAAGAAGCCATCATTTCTGATCACAGTAACGGCCATGCCAGTCATCCTCATCTTCACCTCCTGCTGGGTCTGCAGATGAACCTGCAAGTTAAGAGAAAGGCAGCCGTGTGATACACAGCAATAAAACACAACAGGCGACCATGTTCTTACCACTGAGAAAACAGCTCAAAGGTCATTATAGATTTCAGAACCCTGACTGCACAAGCAGCACTGCCACACACCTGCCAGCCCAAGAAGTGGGATATCATAGGAACCCACACACCTGCCAGCAAAAGAAGTGGGATATCATAGGAACCCACACACCTGCCAACCCAAGAAAAAGAGACATCATAGGAACCCACACACCTGCCAGCATAAGAAGTGGGATATCATAGGAACCCACACACCTGCCAACCCAAGAAAAAGAGACATCATAGGAACCCACACACCTGCCAGCAAAAGAAGTGAGACATCATAGGAACCCACACACCTGCCAGCCCAAGAAGTGAGACATCATAGGAACCCACACACCTGCCAGCCCAAGTGGGATATCATAGGAACCCACACACCTGCCAGCCCAAGAAGTGAGACATCATAGGAACCCACACACCTGCCAGCCCAAGAAGTGAGACATCATAGGAACCCACACACCTGCCAGCCCAAGAAGTGAGACATCATAGGAACCCACACACCTGCCAGCCCAAGAAGTGAGACATCATAGGAACCCACACACCTGCCAGCCCAAGAAGTCAGACATCATAGGAACCCACACACCTGCCAGCCCAAGAAGTGAGACATCATAGGAACACACACACCTGCCAGCCCAAGAAGTGAGACACCATAGGAACCCACACACCTGCCAGCCCAAGTAGTGAGACACCATAGGAACCCACACACCTGCCAGCCCAAGAAGTCAGACACCATAGGAACCCACACACCTGCCAGCCCAAGAAGTGAGACATCATAGGAACCCCCACACCTGCCAGCCCAAGTAGTAACACATCATAGGAACCCACACACACACCAACCCATATCACAGTAATAAGAGGTAGGACATCATACCAATCCACACACCAACCCATGTCATAGTAATAAGAAACGAGACATCATACCAATCCATACACACACGCCAACCCAAGTCACAGTAATAAAAAGCTAGGCTTCGCCTTCATGCCAATCCCGCACACACACACACACGAACCCATGTCACAGTAATAAAAAAAGCTAGGCTTAATGCCAATCACACACACACACACGTCACAGTAATAAAAAAAGAGGCATCATAATCCATTCGCTCTCTGTTCTCTGCACATGTGATATCAAGGGCAAAGGTGTGAAAACCAGAAGCTGGATATAATCTATGTGATGCACCCATATACTACTGCCATATACTATGAGCTCTCAGGTCTAATATCCTTCTTTATTACTGGAAGAAGTGTCAAGTCATAATGACCGAGCTCACAAGGAGCAAGTAATGCAAAGCATCTCACCGGTCACCTATACACATAATGGTTATAGTATTTCCCAATCACTGTCCGCTACTCAGCTGAGCAGGGAAGGACATGACCCCATTCACGTTCCCTGCACAGCTGGATTGGGGCGCCACTGTGCAGGGGAAGCTACACTAACTCTGCACCCGCCTTCATTTTAAGAATTGATGGGGGTCACCACTGATCATAAAGTGATGATGTAATTTTATGTTGTGGGATTAACCCCTTGAAGGCATTCTTCTATCTGCAGTCAGCACAGGTGGGGGCAGCCCTTAAGCTCCAACTGATTTCAGTAACTTTACAGAAAAGAAGGGACATGTGTCACCTCATTTTTGCATGGTTCCCTGTCTCCCACTGAAGTCAACGGGAGTTACGTTTTTTAAAGTGACACTGCATGTTTTTTACATGGAAATTATCTCCCGGTTATTAAAGGGGTATTTGTAATTTACTTCTAATTAAAAATCTCCAGTCTCCCAGTACTTATCAACTGATGTATGCCCTGCAGGAAGTGGTGTATTCTTCCCAGTCTGAAGAGGAGAGTTTTCATATGGGGACTTGCTACTGCTTTGTGCAGTTCCTGTCATGGACAGAGGTGGCAGCAGAGAGCACTGTGTGAGACCGGAAGGAATACAGCACTTCCTGCATGACATATGGCAGCTGATAAGTACTGGAAAACTGGAGATTTGTAAATAGAACTAAATTACAAATCTATACAACTTTCTGACACCAGTTTATTTAAAAGTAATCCCCCCACCCTCTGTAGTACCTCTTTAACCTTGTGAACATGCCCTTAGGTCAGGTTTTTAAAGTACTGTGTACTCAATAACACTATGCAGCAGGTTTACAGAAAGTCTTGTGAATAACCACAGATAATACTCAAAGCCAAACTCAGCTCTGCTTCATCTCCACAAAAACACTATCACCTCTCCAATGGACACGGCCTGTGAAGCCACTGACCCTGAATGGTACAATGCACAGAAATAACCCTTACACGGCCAGGCGCACACACATGGCTGCTGGATACATTACAGTCATTCATTGAGTGCCATAGAAATGTCAGTGCTGTGAGGCCGCTCTACTCTGTCCCTCTCATATCCTGCATGTACAGAGCGCACATTCATCTGCACAGCGCCCAATGACACGCTTAACCCGCAGACTGTCACACATTACATTTTCTAATGACTGTAGTATGACCGTGCACTGCAGACAAGACGTGTGATCCTGAGAAACCCGCAAAGGGTTGTGGCTTACAGATCACTGTCGACAATGGTGCATGGCTGCAGGGGACATACATGTGTATACACAGGTGGAGATGTGTATACATATATATTCAAATAACTGTTTGCAGAACGGCACTGTGCGGCTCAGAGGCTCAGGTAGGGTGCACAGCCTCACGGTCCCAGACCCAGGTCCCGAAGGTAATCTTGCAAAATATAGAAGGCGGCACTCTAATTTTAGTGAATAAAAGTGGTTTAGTTCATTCACCCAGCATGCAACGTTTCAATCCTCTCAATAGGATCTTTGTCAAGCAATTGCTTGACAAAGATCCCATTGAGAGGATCGAAACGTTGCATGCTGGGTGAATAAACGAAACCACTTTTATTCACTAAAATTGGAGTGCCGCCTTCTTCTATATTTTGTGTGTGTGTGTGTATATATATATATATATATATATATATATATACACACACACGTGCATGTCAAAAGGTGAACAGTTACTGCCTCACTTACTGTACAATATATGTACAGCAGAGTCATCTATGTTTACATGTAATGCCAGGCTGTATCTGTCAATATAACTGTCATATGGATGGACAGCAGGTGTCATACGTGTGTGTGTGTGTGTGTGTGTGTGTGTGTGTGTGTGTGTGTGTGTGTGTGTATGTATATATATTATATATATATATAGTTTTTATCTATCCATCTATATATGAATAGACACACCCCCCATATAGAGAGAAGCGAGTGTCATTCATGTACTATTACACACACATCATATAGAGAGAAGCAGGTGTCAGACATGTACTGTTACACACACACCATACAGAGAGAAGCAGGTGCCATACATGTACTGTTACACACACCATATAGAGAAGCAGGTGCCATACATGTACTGTTACACACACCATATAGAGAAGCAGGTGCCATACATGTACTGTTACACACACCATATAGAGAGAAGCAGGTGTCAGACATGTACTGTTACACACCCCCCATATAGAGAGAAGCAGGTGTCAGACATGTACTGTTACACACACCATATAGAGAGAAGCAGGTGTCAGACATGTACTGTTACACCCCCCCCATATAGAGAGAAGCAGGTGTCAGACATGTACTGTTACACACCCCCCATATAGAGAGAAGCAGGTGTCATACATGTACTGTTACACACACCATATAGAGAGAAGCAGGTGTCAGACATGTACTGTTACACACCCCCCATATAGAGAGAAGCAGGTGTCAGACATGTACTGTTACACACCCCCCATATAGAGAGAAGCAGGTGTCAGACATGTACTGTTACACACCCCCCATATAGAGAGAAGCAGGTGTCAGACATGTACTGTTACACACACCATATAGAGAGAAGCAGGTGTCATACATGTACTATTATATACACACACACACACACACACCATATAGAGAGAAGCAGGCGTCATACATGTACTGTTACACACACACACACACACCATATAGAGAGAAGCAGGTGTCATACATGTACTATTATATACACACACCATATAGAGAGAAGCAGGTGTCATGCCAGTAGCATGTATCTCGATGCTGCACACATACTATATACATAGACAGCAGCTGTTCCTCTTGGTAGTGTGTAAATCTATGGAGGACACGTATGAGGTTTGGGAAGCAGCGGCCATGCATGTAATATAGCCAGGCTGGATCAGCCACACAGACAGCAGGCGTCATACCACTAGTCAGTCTATCTATCCATCTATCTATGGAGAGCAGGCGTCATACCACTAGTCAGTCTATCCATCTACCTATGGAGAGCAGGCGTCCTATCAGTAGTCTATCTACCTATGGAGAGCAGGCGTCCTATCAGTAGTCTATCTACCTATGGAGAGCAGGCGTCCTATCACTAGTCTATCTACCTATGGAGAGCAGGCGTCCTATCACTAGTCTATCTACCTATGGAGAGCAGGCGTCCTATCACTAGTCTATCTATCTATGGAGAGCAGGCGTCCTATCACTAGTCTATCTATCTATGGAGAGCAGGCGTCCTATCACTAGTCTATCTATCTATGGAGAGCAGGCGTCCTATCACTAGTCTATCTACCTATGGAGAGCAGGCGTCCTATCACTAGTCTATCTACCTATGGAGAGCAGGCGTCCTATCACTAGTCTATCTACCTATGGAGAGCAGGCGTCCTATCACTAGTCTATCTACCTATGGAGAGCAGGCGTCCTATCACTAGTCTATCTACCTATGGAGAGCAGGCGTCCTATCACTAGTCTATCTACCTATGGAGAGCAGGCGTCCTATCACTAGTCTATCTACCTATGGAGAGCAGGCGTCCTATCACTAGTCTATCTATCTATCTATCTATCTATATACCTATGGAGAGCAGGCGTCCTATCACTAGTCTATCTATCTATCTATGGAGAGCAGGCGTCCTATCTATGGAGAGCAGGCGTCCTATCAGTAGTCTGTATCGCCTGCACACATGTATTGCTATACAGACAGCAGTGTCATCCATGAGGCAGCCCCCCTGCACACATGGCCAGCGCTCACCTTGAGCAGGTCCAGCGGGTGGGTGCAGCACGCCGCCCCGCAGGAGGCCAGGCCCCCGAAGTACCAGCGGGACACCCTGCGCTCCGCCATCCCTCAGCCTTCTCCCCAAGATCCGGCCGCGCCGGACAGTCCAAGGGCCCCGGGCGGGGCCTGACCTACTGCGCCGGGTCCAATCAGAAAGAGACGAGTCTGAGGCTCCGCCCCTGTACTGTCAAACCACAAGACTCGGTTTGTTAAAGTGGCGCTGCCAGGAGGTGGGGCCCACTGGGGAACACGTGGTATGGTGCGGGCGGGACTTTACGGCTGAAGTCAGTGAGAAGTCACTGGTGCGGGGTCGCTCACCCTCTGAGAAGCTGCGAGTGTACAGTGTGTCCTGTATAAGCCCAGTCTGTGGCCGCAGCTGCTATAAAACTACAACTCCCAGCATTCCTTCCTGTACATGAGCTATAGGTAGTGACAGGTTGCACATACAAGTGGATAGACGTGTAAGTACGTTGTGCAGTAGGTGCAGGGGCGTAACTAGAAATGGCTGGGCCCCATAGCAAACTTTTGATTGGGGCCCCCACCCCACCCGCCCGCCCCCTCTCGATTGACCACTACGCCATCAACACACTCAGCTCTACACAGGTCCTGTACACCATATAAATTACAGTGCAGTTATATCAGGTGACTTACAGGGGACGTCTTCTCTGATCGGAGTTCTTCCCTTTTCATTTTCTTCTCCATCTCCTTCTCCGAGCCACAAATCCACAGAATCTGCCTGAAAAACATATTAGTCTCCTCACACTGGCACCATCCACATCTCTCTATACTGCACATCTGCATTGGCCCCTTTACACCCTCATTTAGTGGGAAGGCTGACTCTATGTGATCCCATTTTATTATATGGCCCTCCTCTCTGTCGCCCCTCCTTATAAATAGCCCCCTTATGTTGCCCCCCTTATAGAAGCCCCCCATGCTGTCCCCCTTATAGATGCCCCCCATGTTGTCCCCTAATAGATGGTTCCCTATGTTGCCCCCCCTATAGATGGCCCCTCCTATGTTGTCCTCTTATAGATGTCCCCCTCTCCCCCTATATTGTCCCTTTATAGATGTTCCCCTCTCCCCCAATGTTGTCCCTTTATAATATCCCTCTCCCCTATGTTGTGCTCCTCTCCCCTATGTTGTCCCCTTATAGATGGCCCCCTCTCCCCCTATGTTGCCCCCCCTTATAGATGTCCCTCTTCCCCCCTTCCTTATAGATATCCCCCTCTCCCCCCCTTCCTTATAGATGGCCCTCTCCCCCCCCTCCCTTATAGATGGCCCTCTCTCCCCCCTCCCTTATAGATGCCCCCTTCTCCCAACCTTATAGATGTCCCCCTCTCCCCCCTTCCTTATAGATGGCCCTCTCTCACCCCTCCCTTATAGATGCCCCCTTCTCCCTCCCTTATAGATGTCCCCCTCTCCCCCCTTCCTTATAGATGTCCCCCTCTCCCCCTTCCTTATAGATGCCCCCTTCTCCCTCCCTTATAGATGTCCCCCTCTCCCCCCTTCCTTATAGATGTCCCCCTCTCCCCCCTTCCTTATAGATGCCCCCTTCTCCCTCCCTTATAGATGTACCCCTTCCTTATAGATGCCCCCTTCTCCCTCCCTTATAGATGTCCCCCTCTCCCCCCTTCCTTATAGATGTCCCCCTCCCCCCCTTCCTTATAGATGCCCCCTTCTCCCTTCCTTATAGATGTCCCCCTCTCCCCCCTTCCTTATAGATGTCCCCCTCCCCCCCCTTCCTTATAGATGCCCCCTTCTCCCTTCCTTATAGATGTCCCCCTCTCCCCCCTTCCTTATAGGTGTCCCCCTCTCCGCCCTCCCTTATAGATGTCCCCCTCTCCCCCCTTCCTTATAGATGTCCCCCTCCCCCCTTCCTTATAGATGCCCCCTTCTCCCTTCCTTATAGATGTCCCCCTCTCCCCCCTTCCTTATAGATGTCCCCCTCTCCCCCCTTCCTTATAGATGCCCTCCTATCCCCCCTTCCTTATAGATGTCCCCCTCTCCCCCCCTTCCTTATAGATGTCCCCCTCTCCCCCCTTCCTTATAGATGCCCTCCTATCCCCCCCTTACTTATAGATGCCCTCCTCTCCCCCCCTTCCTTATAGATGTCCCCCTCTCCCCCCCTTCCTTATAGATGCCCTCCTATCCCCCCCTTCCTTATAGATGTCTCCCTCTCCCCCCCTTCCTTATAGATGCCCCCCTCTCCCCCCCTTCCTTATAGATGTCCCCCTCTCCCCCCTTCCTTATAGATGTCCCCCTCTCCCCCCCTTCCTTATAGATGCCCTCCTATCCCCCCTTCCTTATAGATGCCCTCCTCTCCCCCCCTTCCTTATAGATGTCCCCCTCTCCCCCTTCCTTATAGATGTCCCCCTCTCCCCCCTTCCTTATAGATGTCTCCCTCTCCCCCCTTCCTTATAGATGCCCTCCTATCCCCCCTTCCTTATAGATGCCCTCCTCTCCCCCCCCTTCCTTATAGATGTCCCCCTCTCCCCCTTCCTTATAGATGTCCCCCTCTCCCCCCTTCCTTATAGATGTCTCCCTCTCCCCCCTTCCTTATAGATGCCCTCCTCTCTCCCCCTTCCTTATAGATGTCCCCCTCTCCCCCCTTCCTTATAGATGTCTCCCTCTCCCCCCTTCCTTATAGATGCCCTCCTCTCCCCCCCTTCCTTATAGATGTCCCCCTCTCCCCCCTTCCTTATAGATGTCCCCCTCTCCCCCCTTCCTTATAGATGCCCTCTCCCCCCTTCCTTATAGATGCCCCCTTCTCCCTTTCTTATAGATGTCCCCCTCTCCCCCTTCCTTATAGATGCCCCCTTCTCCCTTCCTTATAGATGTCCCCCTCTCCCCCCTTCCTTATAGATGCCCTCCTCCCCCCCTTCCTTATAGATGCCCTCCTCTCCCCCCCTTCCTTATAGATGTCCCCCTCTCCCCCCTTCCTTATAGATGTCCCCCTCTCCCCCCTTCCTTATAGATGTCCCCCTCTCCCCCCTTCCTTATAGATGTCTCCCTCTCCCCCCCTTCCTTATAGATGCCCTCCTATCCCCCCCTTCCTTATAGATGCCCTCCTCTCCCCCCCTTTCTTATAGATGTCCCCCTCTCCCCCTTCCTTATAGATGTCCCCCTCTCCCCCCTTCCTTATAGATGTCTCCCTCTCCCCCCTTCCTTATAGATGCCCTCCTATCCCCCCTTCCTTATAGATGCCCTCCTCTCCCCCCCCTTCCTTATAGATGTCCCCCCTCTCCCCCTTCCTTATAGATGTCCCCCTCTCCCCCCTTCCTTATAGATGTCTCCCTCTCCCCCCTTCCTTATAGATGCCCTCCTCTCTCCCCCTTACTTATAGATGTCCCCCTCTCCCCCCTTCCTTATAGATGTCTCCCTCTCCCCCCTTCCTTATAGATGCCCTCCTCTCCCCCCCTTCCTTATAGATGTCCCCCTCTCCCCCCTTCCTTATAGATGTCCCCCTCTCCCCCCTTCCTTATAGATGCCCTCTCCCCCCTTCCTTATAGATGCCCCCTTCTCCCTTTCTTATAGATGTCCCCCTCTCCCCCCTTCCTTATAGATGCCCCCTTCTCCCTTCCTTATAGATGTCCCCCTCTCCCCCCTTCCTTATAGATGCCCTCCTCCCCCCCTTCCTTATAGATGCCCTCCTCTCACCCCCTTCCTTATAGATGTCCCTCTCTCCCCCCTTCCTTATAGATGTCCCCCTCTCCCCCCTTCCTTATAGATGTCCCCCCTCTCCCCCCTTCCTTATAGATGTCTCCCTCTCCCCCCCTTCCTTATAGATGCCCTCCTATCCCCCCCTTCCTTATAGATGCCCTCCTCTACCCCCCTTTCTTATAGATGTCCCCCTCTCCCCCCTTCCTTATAGATGTCCCCCCTTCCTTATAGATGTCCCCCTCTCCCCCCTTCCTTATAGATGTCCCCCTCTCCCCCCCTATAGATGGCCCCTCCTATGTTGTCCTCTTATAGATGTCCCCCTCTCCCCCTATATTGTCCCTTTATAGATGTTCCCCTCTCCCCCAATGTTGTCCCTTTATAATATCCCTCTCCCCTATGTTGTGCTCCTCTCCCCTATGTTGTCCCCTTATAGATGGCCCCCTCTCCCCCTATGTTGCCCCCCCTTATAGATGTCCCTCTCCCCCCCTTCCTTATAGATATCCCCCTCTCCCCCCCTTCCTTATAGATGGCCCTCTCTCCCCCCTCCCTTATAGATGGCCCTCTCTCCCCCCTCCCTTATAGATGGCCCCCTTCTCCCTCCCTTATAGATGTCCCCCTCTCCCCCCTTCCTTATAGATGGCCCTCTCTCACCCCTCCCTCATAGATGCCCCCTTCTCCCTCCCTTATAGATGTCCCCCTCTCCCCCTTCCTTATAGATGGCCCTCTCTCCCCCCTTCCTTATAGATGCCCCCTTCTCCCTCCCTTATAGATGTCCCCCTCTCCCTACTTCCTTTTAGATGTCCCCCTCTCCCCCTTCCTTATAGATGCCCCCTTCTCCCTCCCTTATAGATGTCCTCCTTCCTTATAGATGCCCCCTTCTCCCTCCCTTATAGATGTCCCCCTCTCCCCCTTCCTTATAGATGTCCCCCTCCCCCCCTTCCTTATAGATGCCCCCTTCTCCCTTCCTTATAGATGTCCCCCTCTCCCCCCTTCCTTATAGATGTCCCCCTCCCCCCCTTCCTTATAGATGCCCCCTTCTCCCTTCCTTATAGATGTCCCCCTCTCCCCCCTTCCTTATAGATGTCCCCCTCTCCCCCCTCCCTTATAGATGTCCCCCTCTCCCCCCTTCCTTATAGATGTCCCCCTCCCCCCCTTCCTTATAGATGCCCCCTTCTCCCTTCCTTATAGATGTCCCCCTCTCCCCCCTTCCCTATAGATGCCCTCCTATCCCCCCTTCCTTATAGATGCCCTCCTCTCCCCCCCTTCCTTATAGATGTCCCCCTCTCCCCCCTTCCTTATAGATGCCCTCCTATCCCCCCCTTACTTAGATATGCCCTCCTCTCCCCCCCTTCCTTATAGATGTCCCCCTCTCCCCCCCTTCCTTATAGATGCCCTCCTATCCCCCCTTCCTTATAGATGTCTCCCTCTCCCCCCCTTCTTATAGATGCCCTCCTCTCCCCCCCTTCCTTATAGATGTCCCCCTCTCCCCCCCTTCCTTATAGATGTCCCCCTCTCCCCCCTTCCTTATAGATGTCTCCCTCTCCCCCTTCCTTATAGATGCCCTCCTATCCCCCCTTCCTTATAGATGCCCTCCTCTCCCCCCCTTCCTTATAGATGTCCCCCTCTCCCCCTTCCTTATAGATGTCCCCCTCTCCCCCCTTCCTTATAGATGTCTCCCTCTCCCCCCTTCCTTATAGATGCCCTCCTCTCCCCCCCTTTTTTATAGATGTCCCCCTCTCCCCCTTCCTTATAGATGTCCCCCTCTCCCCCCTTCCTTATAGATGTCTCCCTCTCCCCCCCTTCCTTATAGATGCCCTCCTCTCCCCCCCTTCCTTATAGATGTCCCCCTCTCCCCCCTTCCTTATAGATGTCTCCCTCTCCCCCCTTCCTTATAGATGCCCTCCTCTCCCCCCCTTCCTTATAGATTTCCCCCTCTCCCCCTTCCTTATAGATGTCCCCCTCTCCCCCTTCCTTATAGATGTCCCCCTCTCCCCCCTTCCTTATAGATGTCCCCCTCTCCCCCTTCCTTATAGATGCCCTCTCCCCCCTTCCTTATAGATGCCCCCTTCTCCCTTTCTTATAGATGTCCCCCTCTCCCCCTTCCTTATAGATGCCCCCTTCTCCCTTCCTTATAGATGTCCCCCTCTCCCCCCTTCCTTATAGATGCCCTCCTCTCCCCCCCTTCCTTATAGATGCCCTCCTCTCCCCCCCTTCCTTATAGATGTCCCCCTCTCCCCCCTTCCTTATAGATGTCCCCCTCTCCCCCCTTCCTTATAGATGTCCCCCTCTCCCCCCTTCCTTATAGATGTCTCCCTCTCCCCCCCTTCCTTATAGATGCCCTCCTATCCCCCCTTCCTTATAGATGCCCTCCTCTCCCCCCCTTTCTTATAGATGTCCCCCTCTCCCCCCTTCCTTATAGATGTCCCCCCTTCCTTATAGATGTCCCCCTCTCCCGCCCTTCCTTATAGATGTCCCCCTCTCCCCCCCCTATAGATGGCCCCTCCTATGTTGTCCTCTTATAGATGGCCCCCTCTCCCCCTATATTGTCCCTTTATAGATGTTCCCCTCTCCCCCAATGTTGTCCCTTTATAATATCCCTCTCCCCTATGTTGTGCTCCTCTCCCCTATGTTGTCCCCTTATAGATGGCCCCCTCTCCCCCTATGTTGCCCCCCCTTATAGATGTCCCTCTCCCCCCCTTCCTTATAGATAACCCCCTCTCCCCCCCCTTCCTTATAGATGGCCCTCTCTCCCCCCTCCCTTATAGATGCCCCCTTCTCCCTCCCTTATAGATGTCCCCCTTCCTTATAGATGCCCCCTTCTCCCTCCCTTATAGATGTCCCCCTCTCCCCCTTCCTTATAGATGTCCCCCTCCCCCTCTTCCTTATAGATGCCCCTTCTCCCTTCCTTATAGATGTCCCCCTCTCCCCCCTTCCTTATAGATGTCCCCCTCCCCCCCTTCCTTATAGATGCCCCCTTCTCCCTTCCTTATAGATGTCCCCCTCTCCCCCCTTCCTTATAGATGTCCCCCTCTCCCCCCTCCCTTATAGATGTCCCCCTCTCCCCCCTCCCTTATAGATGTCCCCCTCTCCCCCCTTCCTTATAGATGTCCCCCTCCCCCCTTCCTTATAGATGCCCCCTTCTCCCTTCCTTATAGATGTCCCCCTCTCCCCCCTTCCTTATAGATGTCCCCCTCTCCCCCCTTCCTTATAGATGCCCTCCTATCCCCCCTTCCTTATAGATGCCCTCCTCTCCCCCCCTTCCTTATAGATGTCCCCCTCTCCCCCCCTTCCTTATAGATGCCCTCCTATCCCCCCCTTACTTATAGATGCCCTCCTATCCCCCCCTTCCTTATAGATGTCCCCCTCTCCCCCCCTTCCTTATACATGCCCTCCTATCCCCCCCTTCCTTATAGATGTCTCCCTCTCCCCCCTTCCTTATAGATGCCCTCCTCTCCCCCCCTTCCTTATAGATGTCCCCCTCTCCCCCCCTTCCTTATAGATGTCCCCCTCTCCCCCCTTCCTTATAGATGTCTCCCTCTCCCCCCCTTCCTTATAGATGCCCTCCTATCCCCCCTTCCTTATAGATGCCCTCCTCTCCCCCCCTTCCTTATAGATGTCCCCCTCTCCCCCTTCCTTATAGATGTCCCCCTCTCCCCCCTTCCTTATAGATGTCTCCCTCTCCCCCCTTCCTTATAGATGCCCTCCTCTCCCCCCCTTCCTTATAGATGTCCCCCTCTCCCCCCTTCCTTATAGATGTCCCCCTCTCCCCCCTTCCTTATAGATGCCCTCTCCCCCCTTCCTTATAGATGCCCCCTTCTCCCTTTCTTATAGATGCCCTCTCCCCCCTTCCTTATAGATGCCCCCTTCTCCCTTTCTTATAGATGTCCCCCTCTCCCCCCTTCCTTATAGATGCCCCCTTCTCCCTTTCTTATAGATGTCCCCCTCTCCCCCTTCCTTATAGATGTCCCCCTCTGCCCCCTTCCTTATAGATGCCCCCTTCTCCCTCCCTTATAGATGTCCCCTCTCCCCCCTTCCTTATATATGTCCCCCTCTCCCCCCTTCCTTATAGATGCCCCCTTCTCCCTCCCTTATAGATGTCCCCCTCTCCCCCCTTCCTTATAGATGTCCCCCTCTCCCCCCTTCCTTATAGATGCCCCCTTCTCCCTCCCTTATAGATGTCCCCCTCTCCCCCCATCCTTATAGATGTCCCCCTCCCCCCCTTCCTTATAGATGCCCCCTTCTCTCTTCCTTATAGATGTCCCCCTCTCCCCCCTTCCTTATAGATGTCCCCCTCTCCCCCCCTTCCTTATAGATGCCCTCCTATCCCCCCCTTCCTTATAGATGCCCTCCTCTCCCCCCCTTCCTTATAGATGTCCCCCTCTCCCCCCTTTCTTATAGATGTCCCCCTCTCTCCCCTTCCTTATAGATGTCCCCCTCTCCCCCCCTTCCTTATAGATGTCCCCCTCTCCCCCCCTTCCTTATAGATGTCCCCCTCTCCCCCCCTTCCTTATAGATGCCCTCCTCTCCCCCCTTCCTTATAGATGCCCTCCTCTCCCCCCCTTCCTTATAGATGTCCCCCTCTCCCCCCTTCCTTATAGATGTCTCCCTCTCCCCCCTTCCTTATAGATGTCCCCCTCTCCCCCCCTTCCTTATAGATGTCCCCCTCTCCCCCCTTCCTTATAGATGTCCCCCTCTCCCCCCTTCCTTATAGATGTCTCCCTCTCCCCCCCTTCCTTATAGATGCCCTCCTATCCCCCCCTTCCTTATAGATGCCCTCCTCTCCCCCCCCTTTCTTATAGATGTCCCCCTCTCCCCCCTTCCTTATAGATGTCCCCCCTTCCTTATAGATGTCCCCCTCTCCCGCCCTTCCTTATAGATGTCCCCCTCTCCCCCCCCCTTCCTTATAGATGTCCCCCTCTCCCCCCTTTCCTTATAGATGCCCTCCTCTCCCCCCCCTTCCTTATAGATGCCCTCCTCTCCCCCCCCTTCCTTATAGATGCCCTCCTCTCCCCCCTTCCTTTTAGATGTCCCCCTCTCCCCCCCTTCCTTATAGATGTCCCCCTCTCCCCCCCTTCCTTATAGATGCCCTCTTCTCCCCTTCCCCCTTATAAATGCCCTCTTCTCCCCATCCCCCTTATAGATGCCCTCTTCTCCCCATCCCCCTTATAGATGCCCTCTTCTCCCCATCCACCTTATAGATGTCCTTTTCTCTCCTCCCCCCCCCCCCTTCCCCGGAAAGCAGGTTTAAAAAAAACAAACAAACTCACCTTACAACTATGTCCCCCTCTCCCCCCCTTCCTTATAGATGCCCTCTTCTCCCCATCCCCCTTATAGATGCCCTCTTCTCCCCATCCCCCTTATAGATGTCCCCTTTTCTCTTCCCCCGCCCCCCCCCCCCCCCCCCCCCCGGAAAGCAGGTTTAAAAAAAACAAACAAACTCACCTTACAACGCGCTCCCCCGTCGAGCCTTTTTCCTGTCAGTCCCCTGTCTGATGCTCGGCTGCCGGGGGTGTCGCGCCCTATCCCCGACAGCGCGCGTATCATAGAGCTCTCTGTGGGCTTGTGCTGCGGCCGCGACTTCCGGCACACAGAGAGCTCTATGATACGCGCGCTGCCGGGGATAAGACGCGACACCCCCGGCAGCCGCGCATCAGACGGGGGACTGACAGGAGCGCTGTCGGTCGCTCCCGTGCTCCTCCTGGCCCAGTGACTCCTTTTCCCTATGGTTGGGGAAAGGAGTCGCCGGGTCAGGAGGAGCACGGGACCCGCGTCACGGGACCCCTCATGCGGCGGGGCCCCGTAGCAGCCGCTATGGCTGCTACGGCGGTAGTTCCGCCAGTGAATAGGTGCATGGATGAATGCCAAAGACGCAGGCAGATCTGCTCAGTGTGACCTGCATGTGGCCCGCCAGTCTTTGAAGTGTGCGCCCCTTTAAATGGGCCACAGTACTGACCCAGGGCTACAGTCCATTGATTCCCAGGATTGTAAAGGTGTTAGGGCCCTATTCCACCGGACGATTGTCGTTCTCATAATCATTAACGATAAACGATCCAAACGACCGCTATTACGAAAGACCTGAAATCGTTCGCCCACTTACATGGAAAGATAATCGTTACTTATGATCGTTCTTGCGGTCGTCTTGTCGTCGCTATTGCGTTCGCAACTACTGCGAACGACTTCTTATCCAATGAGAACGATTTGCGAACGAGCAACGATAAAAATAGGTGCAGGTTTTATTAAAGAATCAACGATTTCTCGTTCGGTCGTTAGTCATTAACAGCTATTTAACCGAACGATTATCGTTTAGAGTCGAACTATTTAACGATAATCTGAACGATAATCGTCCGGTGGAATAGGGCCCTTAGACATCAGACCCCCTGTGATCTTGGGGCCCCATCAGACACCAGGGCCCAATGCAGCTTCTACCTCTATTGTGAAGCCCCTAATACTTGGCTGCAATATAAAGTCTGGGGTCTTCTGAATGAAGAAGTGTATTGTCTGTCTGTCTGCCCCCCACAGCACCCGGCATCTTACCTGGTCTGTACAAGAAGCATGCTTGCAATATTATTATATAATTTTAGAACTACAAGTACCAGCAGATCATACACAGAGCAGCACATCTGGCCTATAACCAGGTCCTACCCTATAGCAGTCTACCTCTGGCCTACATTGTACCTGCACTTGTTTACTACCTATGTGCTTGCCCTGAAGGTTACAGAACATGGAGTCCTTGGTGGTAAACAACCTTAGGAATGTTTACTCTATAGATTTGGATATTTTCTACTAGAGCGGGGTGTATGTTCACTAGTTGTACAATCATCATACCTCTCTGCTTGTAAAGGTTTGTGATAGGGTTAGGGACATGACCATAGTATTGTCCTATAACAGTGACTGTGCCCCCTCATATCTATGCATCAGAGCTATCCATACTGCCATCATTACAGAGCTGACCATATCAAAGCCCAAAACCAGGATTGGGGGGATTTAGTATGCCCACATGCACAGCAGTTCTAATCCACAGTGCTCTAGAGAAAAATATGCCAAATTTATTAAAGGGATTATCCAGGATTACAAAAAATACAGGATACTTGTGTGCAGCAGAACATACAGCTTTGCCTTGACAGAATTCTTTACTTGATAATACACTTTATAGTACAGGACAGGGCTGTGATGAGAGCGTAGAGAGTGGTAAAGTCGTTCTGACTGGGTTGCGTGTTGAGAGGTACAAAGAAGAATCAGAGGAGCAGAGAGGAGACTGTTGTGAGAGTCCCAACCCAAGTAGTACTGTGCTCTCCTGGGATGTTAGAGGATGAGGTAGAAGAATACTTGAGAGAGAATACTTGTGCCCGTGCATCGACACTTGTCGGAATGAACCACCTATTGCCCTACCAGTTTCGGGGGATCCGTCCTAGTGGGTGACACAAGCCCCAGACCTCGTTACCTGGGATGAGCGGAATGCTGAGGGTTCCCTGCTGACACCCGCGCTGCAAGGTAGGGTTCATAGGCTTCTAGCAACTTTGCTCTATCCGGATCAGTTCCTAGCTTTCTGTCTTTGTAGATACTGTCCTGCACTATGACTCTCCGAGTCCACGGCGTGGGTTGAGATGATTTAGGGTTTAACACTGCATAGTGCTGAGTAAAGCTACTGTTAGTTGCATCCTGTCTTGCTTCCTCACTCTACAGGAACTTGACTTAGACTGCATACTAAGGTTGGGGACCTGGCAGAGGGCCAGGGCCCGAATAAACCACTGTAGAGAGCGTTCTAGCTTCCTCTACAAAGTCCGACATCAAAGAACTTATATACTTCCTCTACCCACGTGACTTCCTATCTACAGCCCCTGTAAGGTGTGCTGTGTATGGGTGAAGAGTGCATGCAGGAAAAGTAAAGAAAGAGATGATAGGATAGAAAAAGAAGATGCTCTCATTGGTCCACAGATCCATGTGACATATAAGCAAGCAATAACCACTTCCATACTTCAGCTGTGCAGCAACTAATTGCATACACTCACAAAAGCGACATCTTGTGGCGAAACTTTATCACTACTACATCACCACTTGTTTACAGAAAGTACAGGCTTTTGCGAAGGGTGTAACTAATGGCAACACCTGTGGTGGGACACCACAACTATACTCACCAGTCCCCATGCCCCTGGACTGCTCTCTCTCCCACAGCCGCTGGAAGTCATTTTTTAGTCATTTTTTACCAGAGTCTGCATATGTCACGGCCCCAGCTCAATGTCACATACTCGGCTGATGGATTGCCTGCTCAGCCAGTCAATGACTGCAGCGATGCCCATCAGTGATTGGCTGAGCGGGCGATCCATTAGCCGAGTATGTGGTGTTGCAGCTGGAGGAGCTGTAGGAGGCTGGTGGCTATTGGATATCATTAAGGAAGAACTTTAGGGGCACAGGGACAGGTAAGTATACTTTCTTTGTTATGTTCCTGCACCCCCCTGCCTACCTGAGATTTGTTAGTTTTCTGGGATTTCTCCTTTCAAGAAACTTAAGTGGCACGTTATGCTTTCTGCATAGAGTGACTGACAAAATACTAGTAGTGAGCTAGCATCCCTGGTCACATAGACAGCTCTGTGCAAAGTTGCTATAGTAAGGTGAAAGGTTTGGTGCTTGTTATATCTGGTGTAAGTAGAGTGGGCCCCAAGAATCAAATTCCCAGGTGGGCCCAAGGTACCCCAGTCTGACACTGGCTAGCTGGTGCTCCCCCTAAAATCTATAGGATAGGAGATATCAAGCTAAAAAAAATTATTTTAAATCAACTGGTGTCAGAAAGTTAAACAGATTTTTAATTTACTTTTACTAAAAACCCTGTAGCCTTCCAGCACTTATCAGCTGTACGTTCTGTAGGAAATGGTGTATTCTTTCCATTCTGACTCAGTGCTTTCTGCTGCCACCTCTGTCCATGTCAGGAACTTACTTTAGACAGTTCCTGATATGGACAGAGGTGGCAGCAGATATCAATGTGTAAGGGTGGGTTCACACTACGGAATACTTGCGGATAAACTCCGCGGAATTCCGTCGCCTGTCCGAGCACATGGCCGCGCGCCTTTCCCCTGGCTCCATAGACACCATGTCACTTTGGTGTCTATGGAGCTGGCAGAAGTGCGCGCGGACAGCCGATGGAATTCCGCTGAGTTTATCCGCGAGAATTCCTCAATGTGAACCCACCCATAGGTTATGTGCACACTGAGTAATTTTGACAGAAACTTCGTCAAATTTCGGAGTTCTCAGCTCGTGTCCGCTCACGGACTGATCAAGTTCATTCTTTGGACGGATGAAAGAATCCGCCTGTGCATAGAATGCAGTCTATGACAAGGGCAGAGACGCGCAGGCCCGCCGCAGTCCACGGGCGGGAGCGAGCTGAGAATTCTGCGACCACTTCCTGCTGAACATAAAGCAGTTAATAAGTACTGTAAGACTAGAGATTTTTTTGATAGAAGTAAATTACACATTTCTGGCACCAGTTTATTTGAAATAATTTTTTTTTCTGGAGTTCTTCTTTAATACTGGGGGCTATTTTACTTTTAAACAACTAGACGACCCCTTTTGTACAGTCAATGCAGTTTCTCCATTGATCGACTAATCGGATGATCATCGATTTCCTATGAAAGCCTGGGAAATGTCGTTTTACATGCCACCCATACTGCTTGCATACCACCCAACTTTTGCAAAGAGCAAAGAGGGACATGTGCGCCGCGGTCCCCATAGCCACGCCCCCATAGCGACCCTCCATAGCCACGCCCCCCATAGCGACCCTCCATAGCTATGCCCCCATAGCAACCTTCCATAGCCACTACCCTACAGTCACCACATGCTGCTGACTGAATAGTGCCCTATACAGTATCCAATCCCCCCAGGATAGGGCATCTATATAGTATCCAATCCCCCATATAGCGCCCCACATAGTATCCAATCCCCCATTATAGTGCCCCACATAGTATCCAATCCCCCATATAGTGCCCCACATAGTAGACAATGCCCCATATAGTGCCCCACATAGTAGCCTATGCCCCCATATAGTGCCCCACATAGTAGCCAATCCCCCCATATAGTGCCCCACATAGTAGCCAATCCCCATATAGTGCCCCACATAGTAGCCAATCCCCCCATATAGTGCCCCACATAGTAGCCAATCCCCATATAGTGCCCCACATAGTAGCCAATCCCTCCATATAGTGCCCCACATAGTAGCCAATCTCCCATAGAGTGCCCCACATAGTAGCCAATGCCCCATATAGTGCCCCACATAGTAGCCAATGCCCTCATATAGTGCCCCACATAGTAGCCAATGCACCATATAGTGCCCCACATAGTAGCCTATTCCCCCATATAGTGCCCCACATAGTAGCCAATCCCCCCATATAGTGCCCCACATAGTAGCCAATCCCCATATAGTGCCCCACATAGTAGCCAATCCCCCCATATAGTGCCCCACATAGTAGCCAATCCCTCCATATAGTGCCCCACATAGTAGTCAATCTCCCATAGAGTGCCCCACATAGTAGCCAATGCCCCATATAGTGCTCCACATAGTAGCCAATCCCCATTTAGTGCCCCACATAGTAGCCAATCCCCAATATATGCCCCACATAGTAGCCAATCCCCCATATAGCGCCCCACATAGTAGCCAATCCTCCCATTTGTGTGAATAAACCAGTAACTCACCTGTCCGCCGGTCCCAGCAGCTCCTCTCCCGGCAGAGCGCGCACTCCCGTCATCCTCCGGGGCGGGCAGCGGGGTACAGAGTCACTGACTGTACCGGAAGTGATTCATGATGGAGACGACAGGTAACTTCCGGCACAGTCATTGTCTGTATACCCCGCTGCCCGCCCCGGAGGATGACGGGAGTGCGCGTTCTGCCCGGAGAGGAGCTGCTGGGACCGGCGGACAGGTGAGTTACTGGTTTATTGTTTTTTTCGGTGGGGCCACATATAATGCGGGACACTGGGTGGCGTTCCGGGACCGTGGGATAGCACCCCGAAAACGGGACTGTCCCACGGAATCCGTGACAGTTAGGAGGTATGTACTTGTCTATACTCAATATACCATGAAATCAGATTGTCAGCCGTCTCCTTCATGTTAACAAATCCGCCATATATAACCGTATACCAGTTGATGCTAAACTGTGTGACAGAAAATGCTGGGAATTGTAGTGTATAGAAAAGTTGGGAAGTATGGAGAAAGGGCTGACTGCAAAGCATTATGGGAAACTTGATGTCATGGGTTTTTATGGTGCGTTTACACAGACAGATTTATCTGACAGATCTTTGAAGCCCAAACCAGGAACAGACTATAAACAGGGAACAGGTCATAAAGGAAAGACTGGGATCTATCCTCTTTTCAAATCCATTCCTGGCTTTGGCTTCCAAAATCTGTCAGATAAATCTGTCTGTGTAAACGCAGCATTAGTCATCATCATCATAAGCTTTACAGCAATGGAGCAGCTTTATCAATCTGCCAGAGAGAAAACACAGTCTGATTTGCCAGTAACAACCAATCACAGCTCACCTTTCATATCTTAATTAGTTAATCTTGATTGGTTGCTATGGGCTGCTATAAACTATCTAAGTTGCGCATGGCAACCAATCGCAGTTGAGCTTTTATTTTACCAGAGTAATTTGAGAAAGGAAAGCTGAGCTGTGTTTGCCTGCAGTAACCATGGTAACCATGCACTATGATGACAGCCGCTTATGTCATAAAGAAGGTTCCATAAAGCAATGCACCGCGCCCTTATCAGTGCCATCTTGGATGCGCCAGAGGACCTTGAGCTTGACTACTTTACTGCCCCCGACCCTTGATGTAATTTGGAGGTTCTAGCAGGGGAAAAGGGGTGGTCTGCTTTAGACTACCCCTTCATCAAGTCTCCACCTTTTTGAGAAGTGGACCTGGATCTGTGAGGGAGAAGACATACAGCCGCCTAGCCGTCAATAAGGTGACAGATATTGCAGCCAGATCTCTTTCACAACCAGTTTATTATATTTATAGTATGGTATCATCCTCTAAGCCCAGGGCAGGGGCAGCTCTCCAGCCATGGCTCCCTCGAGGTTTCCCCCACAGGGGGTTTTTCCTCGCCTGAGTGCTGGAGGGTGACTCTTTGTGAGTCAAGGGTCTGCTATTTTCAGTGTAATGTAATTTTAAATAAAATTGGCCCCCTTTGACACCTGATTACAATGTGTTGTGTCTTTATTTTGCGTTCTTTGGTTTAACTTATTATGCTTGGGAGTTCGGGGGTCCAGTACATACAGCAGAGTCATAAAGCTGGACATCTGCCTGCTACACAGATCTATTACCTAAACAATGAGCAGAAGTAGGATGGAGCATTGGATAGTAGAACTCCTGCATGTGTGTGCGGATGCCTAGATTAAAGGGACACTGAAATCTTGAAGAAAAAACATGCATCGCAAGGTTTATACCTACATCTGCAAGGTTTGTCAGAAGGTTTTTTCAAGTGACAGGTCACAGCAATAATAGCAACATGGACACCACCATAAATATACATTATATTTACACAACCCAGTGGCTCTTGTGTGTGTGTGTGTGTGGGCAGCATGAGGGGCAAGGCAAAGTATTATACCCCCCCCCCATGCAGGTGTGGCCTAGGTAGCTGCCCCCTCCCCTTGCAAAATCCACAGGATGGGAGATATCAAGCTGATTGGTGGGGGTCCCAGTGGTCACGAGAATGTGGGGAACGTGTCCCCCTCAAATAAACAGTGGGGACGGTGCTCCATTAATTCTCTATAGGTCTTGTTATCCCTTATCCTGTGAATAACTTTGGGTGAGGGGTATGCTCTCATGTACTATGTGGCTGGGCGTTTTTCAGAAGTATGGCATATGGCATTATTGGGAGTCAAATACGCAGAGACCAGACAGCAAACCTGGAATCACATGATAAAGAATCACATGACTTGTACAAAAAAAACCATGGGGGATAAAATGCTAATAGTACTTTACACTAAAATGAGAACATGGCAGAAAATGTGCAACAGTGTTGAAGTGACTGTACCACCAGGCCCAGGCTGAATCACTGGAGGCGGGCCGACCCACTCTTAGTGGGAAGAAACTCCAGCCCCTCCATGACGTGACTCCATTACAATCAAAGGAAACCTATCATAGAGGGGTTAGGGTTTCCTCCCACTAAGGGTGGGTCGGCCTGCCTCCAGTGCTTCAGCCTGGGCCTGGTGGTACAGTCACTTTAATTTTGGTTCAGATTTGTAGTGAGTTCAGTAGAATTAAATGGGTACTCCGGCTAATCTTCTTCTTTCAAATCAACTGGTGTCCGAAAGTTATAAAGAATTGTATTTCACTTTTATTTAAAAAAAACAAAACAAAAAAACTGTACTTATCAACTGCTGTATGTCCTGCAGGAAGGGGTGTATTCTCTCCAGTTTCTGCTGCTGCCACCTCTGTTCATGACATGAACTGTCCAGAGCAGGAGAGGTTTTCTATGGGGATATGCTACAGCTCTGGACAGTTTCTGTCATGGACAGAGGTGGCAGCAGAGAGCACTGTGTCAACCTGGAAAGAATACAGCACTTCCTGCAGGACATACAGCAGCTGTTAAGTACTGGATCTATATACATTTCAGACACCAGTTGGTTTGAGAAGAAAAAAAGTTTTTTGCCAGAGTACCTCTTTAAATTAAATAAAAAAGTCAATTAGCTTGACAGTGGAAACTTAGACTAGACCGTGAAAGAATGCACCGTCACACCACGTTTTTACTCTTTTCGCTCCCTGACAGATACCTTCCCATATAGTTATGATGGATGACACTTTATACCAGCTGTTATACATATACTCCCAAAATTCATACTGCAATACCTCCCACTCTTGCTTTTTTGCCCCCCAGGGGGACTTCAAATTAATATATGGTAAATAGAAAAATTAAAAAATCCTCCCCTAATAAAAGTTTAAATCGCCCCCCCCCCCCTTTCCTATTTCATGAATAAAAATAAATATGTAAACATATTTGGTAACGCCGCTTGCCTATTCTCCCGGACTATTAAATTATCACGTTCCTGGTCATGCACGGTAAACAGCGTAAGTGCAAAAAAAAAAAGTCAAAGTGCAAAATTGCGCATTTTTGGTCACATCAAATCTGGAAAAATTGTAATCAAAAGCTGCATATACACAAGCAAGCTACCGATAGAAAGTATGGACCATGGCAATCAGGGTGAATGGAGTAGAAACAACCCCCCCAAATAAAAATAAATTACATTTTATTTTACTTTCACGATGCAAATAATTGTGCTATGGCCTTTTAAACATGAGAAGGAAAAAAACAAAGCATGAAAATGAAAATTGGCTTTTTCTTTAAGGGGTTAAGGAAGCGCTACGAGGGCACGGGAACTGATATGTATACTTTTGTTATTATGTTTCCGCCTGCCTGAGATTTGTCAGTTTATGGGACTTCTTTCAAGAAACTTATGTGGCACCCGCTACTGTTTTTATAGAGTTACTGACAAGTTACTAGCAGTGAGCGAGCATTGCTGGTCACATACACAGCGCAGTGCAAAGTCACTATAATAATGTGTAAGGTTTGGCGCTGGTTATATCTGGTATATGTAGGGTGGGCCCAAGGTACCGCAGTCCGACACTGGTTATACAGCTCTGGAGGCTGTCTCTGTTCTTTTTTCCCCCCACCCCTTGGCCAGGTGCTCACTGGTTGGTGTGATGTCAGTATATGTTGTTGCAACGGCCGTGAGTAGTGCGGAACTTACGTTGTGCTGCAGGCTGAGGGAATCCCGGCCGGAGAGTATACACATAGCATACACTCCAGCCGGGATCCCTAGTGGCGCCGCGAGAAACTGACATGTCACCTGTAAGTGCACACAATGGAGCGTGTGGCTGCGGTCTCTTACAAAGTCTGAATATAGCCTCAGGGTGCATTCACACGTACAGGATCCGCAGCAGATTTGATGATGCAGATTTGATGCTGTGTTCAGTTATTTAGATCAAATCCGCTGCGATACGGTGTGTGTGAAGCTACCCTCAGGGTGTAAGTCAGGATGCGTTGCAGACAAACAGTTCAATTCATGTAATAGAAACCTATTACCAACAAGCTTAGATTATGGGTGGGGATAGAACAGGATTACATTTTATTAAGTTAAGTACCCCTTTAATACTGAATTTCTATTGAAGTCAATGGGACTTCAAAAGAGAGAGCCATGGCACAGCACTGCACATAAGTGCGGGTGATGCCCTGTGTGTCCTAATAGTAAAGGTTTAGAGAATATTCTTTCCAGAAATATTGCTTGTGAATTATCTCTCCGGGAACAAAGGGGTTGGGGAGTGAAATAAAGTATACCTTTATGGTCCCCTGCCTGCACGGACACAGTTAATTTACATCTGCTTTACAGCACAGTAACAAGGAAGTCCGGCTTGACAAACGGGATGCAATTAAGGATTTTTCTGCAATTACAGGTCCAACATTTCCTGAGCTTTCATTTTACCAGAGCTTGTTAAAGGGATTATCCAGGATTAGAAAAACATAGGCGCTTTCTTCTAGAAACAGCGCCGTCACTCTTGCCTTCTGGTTTTGTGTGTTATTGCAGCTAAGTTCCTTTAAAGTGAGTGGAACTGAGTTGTAATAACGCACACAACCTGAGAGCAGGAGTGGCACTGTTTTTAAAAGAAAGTGGCCATGTTTTTCTCATCCTGAATAACCTCTTTTAACATATGAAAGGTGAGCTCGGATTGGTTGTTATGTGCAACCGCGACAATTTTTGAATACAAAGGACTGCTAGTCCTGATTTTGGTTGAAGCAAGACTGACCAAAATACTGATGAAAATACTATGTATGAACATAGCCTTAATATTAAACTTATGCTATTTAGTATGCAGTAAAAATAACATAATACATTTATTCTCCGGGTCTTTATAATTGTGGAGGTATCAAAATTGTGGAGTTTTTTCTTAACTATTACAATTTTGGCACAATAGAAACTATCTTCTTGAAAAAACTACACAATCTGTCGCCACATTGCAAGATCCCTAGCGTTCTGGGCTAATTTTTTGTGGGAAGATGTGTAGTTTTTGATTGATACCAAGTTTTACATATACAGTGGTTTAAGAGTAACTTGGATTGAGAGGGTTTTGCAAGAAGAGCTCACAGTTTTTCAAAATGTAAGTTTAAGAGCATTGCTTTGGTTTAAAGCGACTCTGTACCCACAATCTGCCTGAACCACTTGTACCTTCGGATAGCTGCTTTTATTCCAAGATCTGTCCTGGGGTCCATTCGGCAGGTGATGCAGTTATTGTCCTAAAAAAACAACTTTTAAACTTGCAGCCCGTGCCCAACTGGAGTATCTTTGCCCTAACCTTGCACCACCCCTCTGTGGCTCCTCCCCACCCTCTTCATCATTAGGAATGCCACTGGAACATTTTCTCCATGCTGAACGTTGCACAGGTGCTTTTCAATCCAGCCCATGTGCCGGGCTGACACAGGTGGGAAATAGGTGGCAATCTGCCTGGAGCATTCCTAATGATGAAGAGGGTGGGGAGAAGGGACAGAGGGGTGGTGCAAAGTTAGGGCAAAAATACTCCAGTTGGGCACGGGCTGCAAGTTTAAAAGTTGGTTTTTAGGACAATAACTGCATCACCTACTGAACGGACCCCAGGACAGATCTTGGATTAAAAGCAGCTATCCGAAGGTACAAGTGGTTTGGGGGGGTCAGATTGTGGGTACAGAGTCGCTTTAAGAGCTCCCTGTACTGGGTGGGAGGAGGAGTGGGGGAGGGGCATGGTCTGCATAGCGGGGTCTACAGCCCTGTACTCTGACCCAGGAAGTCTCGCTCACCTTCCAAATCATAGCAGATCCACCTCAGGCTGGGGCTTGCATCAGGGTACGGAACTGTAGAGGTAATCTTTTTATAGGTGTAACCCCTCTCTCCCTGGACAGAGAGTGCGGCATTTATGTGCCCACATATACCCTACTCATTCCTTCATACTCCCTGCAGTCTCTGTCAGTACTTGTGTTTCCCATCCTCTCCATTCCTGCTATAATGTGCCTACACTTATACTCAGCTAAACACACTGCTGCTATAATGTACCTGCACTCATACTCAGCTAAACACACTGCTGCTGTAATGGGCCTGCAGTTACACTCAGTCACTCACACTGCTGTATATAAAGGGAAAGATTTATCAAACTGGTGTAAAGTAGAATTGTCTCAGTTGCCCCTAACAACCAATCAAACTCCACCTTTCATTTTCCAAAGAATGTGTGAGAAAATAAAAGTGGAATCTGATTGGTTGCTAGGGGCAACTGAGCCAGTCCTACTTTACACCAGTTTGATAAATCTCCCCTAAAGTTTCTGTCACTGTCCTCCTGCACAGCTGTGTGATTCCCACTTCCTGATTGGTCTATGCTGAACACCCTTCCCCCTTCCCCATTGCTGTCATGTGACCACACAGACCTCTGACAGCAGCCCTGCTTCTCTATTCTAGCCTGTGGTACTACAGTACTGCATTATGGGGATCTGCAGTTCCATTCTGTATTTACAAACTGATGCTGTTTTTCAGGTTTATGCACTTACTATACACTATACTCCACATGCTGATTGTTATACTGTACAGTAACTTATAATATAACATATCCAGTTTTCTAAAGCTTTTAATTTGTTTTACATATTATTTAGAATTAAAGAAAAACCATTGTTTTTGGGGGTGTGGAACCAATTGTCTGCATTTCAGTGATTCCTTATGGGAAAATTTGCTTTGGTTTAAGAGTGATTTGGAATACAAGCACAGTCCCGGAACGAATTACGCTCATAATCCAGGGCACCACTGTTTATGACTTTTTTATGTCTTTTATGACATTATTTCTGAGGCGGATTGACAAATAAAGACGGATTGACAAATAAAATTTAATTTTATAGCATGGGTTATTACGGAAGTGGCAATACCAAACGTATAGTTTTTATGTCTTTCTTAAGGTGTTAACACCCGGTAACCTAATAACTAAAAGGACTCTAATCCCACTGGGTAGTGGTTCACTTCAGGACAAAAAGGCGACTCCATGTGATACAGTACAAACCTCCTATCCATCTTAATGAGCCATCTCTGGCTGGTGGCCATGTTTAAGGTGCTCTACAGATAAATGACTGTAACCTGAAGTACTTAACATTTGAGTAAAGAGTCACTGTTACCTGATCTAACAGCCAGAGTCTTGTGTGATTGGTCTCTTGGAATGACAGGCTGGCCATATGGACTCTACTCAATGTCTTAGCTTCTCCGTCCAATCTTCTGCAATTTGTAGAGGACGTTTCTCCCAAGGTCACAGGATCTCCCAAGATGGTCCGTGTATCATGTGTTCTACGTCCCTCCCTTGTTCTTTTTATAATCCAGTTCTCTCATTAATGGTAGCAGGATATCTCTCAGCAGTCCTGCAGGTTGTCCGTGGAAGTAACACAACAATAATTCCTCCTCATGTAATTTCTTAGATTGCATCTACTGTTTCCTGTTACGCTGGGTAGAGGTTGGTCGGACTTCTCTTTAATGAAGTGTGGTGACAAATTCAGAAAAATCCCTGGACCTAGATTTCATCTGGATTTTTTTTTCACAGATTTAACTTGAAATCTTGAAAAAAAAGTTGGAATGGAATAAAAAAAATAAAATTATGTTTTCATTGACTGGCAACAGTAATCCATGGTAAATATACCTAGAGGTTTACAGACGTACAGACTGTTGTGGCATAGATCTGCCCTAAAATCAGACTCTGCATTAAGCTAACACATCGCAGTCCGGGATATAACCACTGTACGCCCTGTTCGTAGGACAGTGAAGTAGTGGGCACAGTTGAAATGCCATCCAAGTATTTGACTTTTGTAGTGATACTGTCTTCTCTAACCACTAGCACTGTGGCTATAAACTGTTCAGTGGAAGCATAGGGCTGCCCATACTGTAGATGTCTGTAAAAACATCCTACTAGACATATACACTATCACTAGAATTGTGCCACACCACAATTGTGACACATTTATTATACAAAGCACATAAAAAAGAATAGTAAAGTGCACCTTAATGGGTAAGTAGGTGTGACACATCAGAAAAGGGGGTCTTGTCTTGCTGTAAGGGGCATGGTTTAATATAAGCCAAAGATGCACCAAAATGTTGGCACACAGCTTGGAACATCATTGGCCACAGAGGTAGGGTAGCCTGCCTACTTGCCTCAATGGTCCTAGGTGACTGCAGACAACCTCGAAGACTGTTTCTACTTGCTATAAGGTGATAACACGGAACAAGGACAAGACAACCTTATATAGGGGATGACGCTGTGAAGGGTGTGTGAGTGTCGGGGTGGGGGGGTGTGGGGGTTTAGAGCAGACTCACAGATGACGTCTTCTTTGATCTGAGGCGTCACTTTCCCCTTTTCTTCTCTCCATTTGGTATAATTATGTGGGTTGCCCCCATATTTACGATCCCCTATATAGTAATAGTATTCCCTTTTATGCCCCTCATATAGTAATAATGTCCCCCTGCTGTGCCCCCATATAGTAGTAATGCCCCCTGCAGTGCTCCCCATATAGTAATAATGTCCCCTGCTGTGCATCCCCCCACACAGTAATAATGCCCCCTGCTATGCACCCACCCATTGTAATAATGATTCCCTGTTGTGTACAGCCCCCCACAGTAATATTGCCTCCTGCTGTATACAGCCCCCAATCACAGTAATAATGCCTTCTGCTGTATACAACTCCCCACCTACAGTAATAATGCCACAGCTGTATACAGACCCCCACCCTTAGTAATAGTGCCCCCTGTTGTATATAGCCCCCTCCCACAGTAATAATACCCTCAGTTGTGCTCAAACATAGCAGCAGGTCCCCCCATCTTCTGGGTCCAGTGTCTTCCAGCAGGCAGGATGACATCATATCATTGCGCCTGATGAAGAGATCACGTCGCTGCTCTTAGGCTGCGGGCACAAAGTGCTAACAACCTATGACAATAAATAGAGCAGTAGGATGCTGAGAGGACCTGCAGCTCTATTCTCCTCCTTATGTTCAGCCCTCTCACACTGCAGTGAGCATTGAACATTACAGCACTGGGGCATCCCGAAATGGGGACACAGGCTGAGCAGAAACAGTTAGCTTCTGTAGTTGTTCCCCCATACTGTATACATCCCCCTCCCCCTCTGCAGTAACGCCGCCCCCATACTGTATACCTCCCTTCCCCCTCTGCAATAAGGCCCCCTATCCTGTATACATCACTCTTTTGTTTCCCCCATACTGTATACCTCCCCCTCTGCAGTAAGGCTCCCTAATACTGCATACCTTCCACCCCCTTTGTAGTTGTTCCCCCATACTGTATACATCACCCACTGCATCAAGGCCCCCCATACTGTATATCTCCCCCCCCCCCCCCGCATGTAGTTTGCTCTGTCCTCCATATTTATTGTACCCTACTGTGCACATTCTTACTCCTCTTGCCTCCACTGTGTGAAGCAAGTGAGCGAGGAGCGAGGAGTAAGTCTGTCACTGATTGGCAAACGCTCAGCCACCCAGTGTAAGGGATCTGGTCAGCTGACTATAACTAGGGCTTATATTTCGAGCCTACCCCAAAATGCCTGCAGCTCTTATTTTTAGGGTAGGTCCTATTTTCGGAGAAATACAGCATTTCTCTGTTCCTTCCCCTGATGTCTGCTGTTGCAGAACAATAATAACCATGCTCAAGTATGAAGCAGGAGTCATGGGAGTTGTTAGGAGAGGAGTGGAGGAGTCCCAGTTATTGCTAAACTAGTGGGCAAGTCTTACATCACACTAACATCATTGCTTCCATTTATAACAAAAGACCCCCACCTATCACAAATGGGGAGAAGCACTGGGCACTGTGTCTCCTCACACTGGTATGGTTTACTGAAGGCGGGCTCTATATGTGGTGTCCTACCACAGGTGTTACGTTTATATACACCCCTCGCAAAAGTCTGTACTTATTGCACTATTGTGGTGATGAAAGCAGTATTAAGTTTCACCACTAGATGTGCATCCGGATAGAGCAAAGTTGCAGCAAGCCTATAAAACTCTATCTCGCAGTGCGGGTGTCAGCAGGGAACCCTCAGCATTCCGCTCATCCCAGGTAACAAGGTCTGGGGCCTGTGTCACCCATTAGGAAGGTTCAGCCGAGTCTAGTGGCCATAAGGTGTTGTGAATACTAAGTAAAAGTCAATACATGGGCACAGGTGTTCTTCTTCTTCTAAGTATTCTACCTCATCCTCCAACATCCTGGCAGAGCACAATACTACATAGGTTGGGACTCTCACGGCATCCTCCTCTCTGCTACTCTGTTTCTACGTATCACTCAACACAACTATATCCTACACTGCACTTTCACTACAGACCTGGTCGTTGTATTGTCAAGTATTTATTCGGAACTATTGTCAAGTGTGTTTTCAAGTGCTTTGTGTTTTCAAGTGCTTTAGTTTCCAGAGAAACTTCAAAGTGTTGATCCTGTATTACCTGCTGCACATTTGCAAATAGTAAACCGGCTTAACTACAACCCAAGAGACTCTGTGATTTCTCGCAGTCCACCTACACAGCACACACCGCCACCTTAGGACACTTCCCCTTTCTGTGGGTTGCAGTCCGGGAGTGTCACTACACCACTTTGGCCATCTGTGATCACCTTATCCCAAGAGACCCAGTAGCAGCCCGGCAGGACACTGACCACAGGGGAAAAGGGTACAACCGGCCTTATAAAATAAAAGCAGGCGTGCCATCACACCTGTGTGCCCTACAGGCACTGGCATCATGAATTAACACCTCAAGGTCCGGCTGTATCTCAGCCAACCACCACAGGAGTGGAGTCACACCTGACCACCTAGCAAGTGACCTCTGATGTAACATCACCCCTGGGGTACACCACATATAGAGTTAATTTTAGTGGCTGGTGAGGTCCTGAGTAGTTGGATGCCATCAACTTCTGATATGTCTCTATGACATGGCAATTTTATTTTTAAATGATGATTACATGATGAATTGGTTATCACCTATTGTGAATGGCCTGATTCCATCTTATTTATATGCTGGTATCATCTTTCACTGTACGGTAATCCTGTTTGTAAAAACCTGTTTTAAACAAGGTTGTTTTCTGAACACACGTTCCCTTTAACCTTACACCTTCTAACTATGGAGCTGTTTTCACAGATTGCCCTGACGTCTTGTAGCCTGCAGGCAGAGTATCCAGTATGTGACACTCAGGACGTCTAGCACCTACGGTCTTGTTGTTTTCTACAGCCTCTCAAGCTTTGGTGCTGGTTATTTTACAGTATATTTTCCCTACCACAAAAACTGGTTTCTGTTAGAAAATAGTAATTTTTTTGTATCTCTGGAGGGCTCAAACATCTTATCTGTGACCCCCAGGCAGCAAGGTCTCTTGTTTTGCCATCCTCAACATAGGTGTAATTGCACATCATTATGACTGTGTATTTGTGAGAGCTTGTAGGCAGTTTGGTATTGCAAATAGAGAATATAGTAATATAGTAAGTCCTTGTTGTAAAGAAAATGTACCAGCATCGCTTTAGGACTTTTACATCCTCCTACTTGGTTGAACTTGATGGACATGTGTCTTTTTTCAACCGTATTAACTATGTAAGTATGTAACATCAATAGACCGATGCCGGTGCTGCGGTCCTTTTTTTGAGCCGCGGGCTTGGTTCCCATGCATGGTGCCGGTCTATTCCCGATCACGAGCCTGAAGCACTGGGGGCAGGACGCTCCCCACCCAATATGACAAAATCCCTCCCCTCTGGGACGTGGCTCCATTGATTCTAATGAGGCCGCGTCACAGAGGGGAGGGCAGAATGTCACACGGGGAAGCGGCAAGCCCGCCTTCAGCGCTTCAGGCCGGGCCGATGATCAGGAATAGACTGGTGATGTGCTGTGGTTCAAAAAAAGGACTGTCTGTTGATGCGAAAATCTAAAAGCAATGTATCTGCTGGTACATTCACTTTAAGGTTTAGTCTAATCGCTGTTTGGTTAAATATTGCTGGACTGAGCCCCCATTCCACTAGATAGGGAGTTTGAGAAGGTCTGTTTTCTGGTTCAGTCTCTGAATACCACTGATATCCTCATTGTGCTGGATTCTGCACTGTGGTCAGAGGTTTGTATTCTTTGGTCATAAGTGAATTAGTACCTGCTGCATTGTTTATGTAGAATACTGTGAACAGATGTCTGACTGTACTGTACATGGAACTACATAGATGATGACTACATTAGTGCCAATCTCACTGCCATTAGACACCTTAGGGTGAAGGACATTGCTGCTACTTTCTGGGACTGTCTGCATTGCACTCATAAGTTACCTACCTAAGCACTCCAGCCTCAGATGGAGGCATCGGTGGTGTGCACTTTCTATGGTTGGGGAACCCCTCAGAAGTCTGCCCATTACATTGTGGTGAGTGAAGGGATATATTAACATATATGTGACCAGATCCTTGAAGCTTCTGTTTTCAGAGGAAATAATATTGGACTGAAGGACTAAGCATCAGGGATTTGGCTCTGAGTACCACATATACATAAGATGTGTGTAAACCTAGAAGCTTTATAGCAGACTAGATAGCGACCCTGGCGAGAGCAAACCAATATTTCAATTTCTCATTGCTATTGGTCAGTTTATGGGAAAATATCAGAAAGCTCAGAAACTTCAGGTGTGGTGATGGAGAAAACTGGCTTTGTAATTGATAATGATTATATTGTTTAATAGAAGCTGTAAAGTGAGTTCCTTCTGCAGTAGATATGTGAATGGAGCCTTCCCTACACCATAGTGGAGGTACAGTATCATACAGACCCCTCTCTATCTTAGGACTGCTATAAGTTCTTCTGTAGCTTAATGCGGTACTCCCAATTTTTTTTTCTTTCAAGTCAAGTTACAAACTTCTGGCACCAGTGGATATGAAAGCATTTTTTTTTTGCTGGAGTACCCCTTTAAGTGAACTAAAAGGGTGCTAACAAGATCCTGGAGGAGAAATATGGGAATTGTAGAAGAAACTCTTGGTGTGTGGACAGTGATTCTGCAGATTGGTGTATTCAGGTAGGTAATCTCCTCTCTTTGACATTGAAATCATTTATATTGGACATGGCAGGATCTTTGAGGTCATGTCTTCCTGTTATCTAAATTCTACAGTTTCTTTAGATGAGAGGCAGACAGTAACTTTGCTGGAAGAAAAAGTTACATTGAGGATTCTGTGAAGAGATGTCCCCAGGTCATGGATTACTCTACAAGGACCATAAGAGAAACAGATCGCTGATCTCAGGGAGACCAGCCAAACGATAACACTGCCAGCTGCTAGTGAAAGCACTCAATGCAGTCAAATCCTAGGTGCATTGCTCCCTGGGAAACATGAATATGCAAAAGAAGAACCTGTGGAGCCTCATTGAAGAGTCTCGAAACACAGGAGTAGCCAGATATCCCTCCAGGAAGGACCCAGCCAAGGGGTGGCTCCAGTAACGAAACTAACTACAAGGACCATGTAATAGCTTTGGTGATGGCCAGGCATCAGCAAGAGGACCTTCTAAAGGAGAAAACAAAAATCTGAGACCGACTTCAATAAAGGCAAAATTTTCAGAAGAATTTCCTTTCTGAAGACGCCATACTCTAATAGCATCTATGCGAGCAGCAGAGGAAGATGAAAGGGTCATCTTTGTGCCATTCATAACTAAGAGAATTCTACAGGTGGGAATCCCGTATGAGAGACGTCCTAGTATTAGGCAAGAGCTACACTGCAACTCTCCACAGCGCCACCTGACCAATCCCAATCACTGAGCCGCAGAGCAAGGAGCACATTCGGTACAGTTGTATGTGACCCTATGGGCTCAGCAGCCAAAAATCAAGCAGCAACACAAAAAGATGCAATACAGTCCTCGCCTGATAGAGACATTAAATATTCTTTTTATACATTGCTGGGGCTACACAAAAAATAATAATCCATACTCACCTAACATGATCCCCCTGGGGGTCTTCTCGTGGACCCCCAGGTCTAGAGATTTGTAAGCAGAAGTAAGCATGGGTGTGAAACAGGATCCCAGCAGTTGGACCCCCACCAGTCATCTACACCTGTTTGCAGGCATCAATTCTAATGAATTTGGCACATGGGGTCTTTGCTTCCTCTTATCCACTTGATCATCTGTGCAGAACGGCAAAAATTCTGTGTTTATGTGCTAACTGGGGGTTTGGGCAAAGGTTTACCTTTTTTTTTAATTTGCTTTGCACCAAGTACAGTGCTTCATACATCCCGCCCACATAGTATTCAGCTTTATTGGCTTAACAGAAAGTGTTTATAATGATAGAAATAATACAGTACACCTTATGATATAATAGTACTAATAATAGACTTATATGACCTTCACTAACTCATTTTGAATGATGTTCAAACCACAAATCCATTGAGCTTCTTCCTGTAAGTTTTTTCGCAGGCTAAAAAGTGACTTGGCAGATGTCCCAGAACGTGAGACTTTTAACATCATCATCATGGACGTATCTAATGTGCTGTATTAGTAAAGCTAATATGTTAGAAATTCTGTATTACATCTGCTGTATTGTTATCTATATGTATAATTTGGGGCTTGTGTAGCTGGCTGCATACATGACCCCCATGTCTCAACATAGGTGTAATTGCACATCATTATGACTGTGTATTTGTGAGAGCTTGTAGGCAGTTTGGTATTGCAAATAGAGAATATAGTAATATAGTAAGTCCTTGTTGTAAAGAAAATGTACCAGCATCGCTTTAGGACTTTTACATCCTCCTACTTGGTTGAACTTGATGGACATGTGTCTTTTTTCAACCGTATTAACTATGTAAGTATGTAACATCAATAGACCGATGCCGGTGCTGCGGTCCTTTTTTTGAGCCGCGGGCTTGGTTCCCATGCATGGTGCCGGTCTATTCCCGATCACGAGCCTGAAGCACTGGGGGCAGGACGCTCCCCACCCAATATGACAAAATCCCAATATGATAAAATCTTATCCACTTGATCATCTGTGCAGAACGGCAAAAATTCTGTGTTTATGTGCTAACTGGGGGTTTGGGCAAAGGTTTACCTTTTTTTTTAATTTGCTTTGCACCAAGTACAGTGCTTCATACATCCCGCCCACATAGTATTCAGCTTTATTGGCTTAACAGAAAGTGTTTATAATGATAGAAATAATACAGTACACCTTATGATATAATAGTACTAATAATAGACTTATATGACCTTCACTAACTCATTTTGAATGATGTTCAAACCACAAATCCATTGAGCTTCTTCCTGTAAGTTTTTTCGCAGGCTAAAAAGTGACTTGGCAGATGTCCCAGAACGTGAGACTTTTAACATCATCATCATGGACGTATCTAATGTGCTGTATTAGTAAAGCTAATATGTTAGAAATTCTGTATTACATCTGCTGTATTGTTATCTATATGTATAATTTGGGGCTTGTGTAGCTGGCTGCATACATGACCCCCATGTCTCAACATATATATATATATATATGTATATATATACATATATCGGGGCAGAGTGTGTGGCTTACAGGAGGGGCTGTGACTTCATGGTTTAGGCTATGTTTACACGTCTCTTTTTGGCCATTTCGCAGGTGTTTTTTGGACGGACTTCATTTTGGTTCTAAAAACATGGCCATCATATGCAAATTATGGCTGTAATTTGCAGAAAACGGCTATTTTAGCACCAACACGAAGGCCGCCCAAAAAACACCACAAAATGGCCCAAAAAAAAAAGAGCCTCAAGATATGCTACAACAAAAGGCGCACATTTTTGGAATAAAAGTTAGATCTAAAACTAAAGTCTACAAGGCTGCGCAGATGGATCAAACAGCCCGAGCCACTGTAATAAACGCTCTTAATACTGCCTAGTTCCAGTCTAGCTTATAATCAGCATTGATAAATCCGGGCCATTGTCTATTGTCAATGGGTTTATTACAGGTTTTTATTGTTGGCATAAAGAAACAATAAGATCCCCTATCACAGCGATAAGATCCAGTCACCAGATCCAGAGGCTTTAACCACGCCTGTTGTCTTATTATATAAGAAATACACTCACCGGCCACTTTATTAGGTACACCTTGCTAGTAACAGGTGGTCTTCTGCTGCTGTAGCCCATCAGCCTCAAAGTTTGACGTACTGTGCGTTCAGAGATGCTCTTCTGCCTACCTTGGTTGTAACGGTTGGCTATTTGAGTCACTGTTGCCTTTCTATCAGCTCGAACCAGTCTGCCCATTCTCCTCTGACCTCTGGCATCAACAAGGCATTTCCGCCCACAGAACTGCCGCTCACTGGATGTTTTTTCTTTTTCGGACCATTCTCTGTAAACCCTAGAGATGGTTGTGCGTGAAAATCCCAGTAGATCAGCAGTTTCTGAAATACTCAGACCAGCCCTTCTGGCACCAACAACCATGCCACGTTCAAAGGCACTCAAATCACCTTTCTTCCCCATACTGATGCTCGGTTTGAACTGCAGGAGATTGTCTTGACCATGTCTACATGCCTAAATGCACTGAGTTGCCGCCATGTGATTGGCTGATTAGAAATTAAGTGGTAACGTGCAGTTGGACAGGTGTACCTAATAAAGTGGCCAGTGAGTGTATATATTCCCTAGTGCTCCACTTTTAGTTCTGTAAAATAGCGAAATCTTCATTTAGAGGAATTTACTGTAATGTTACTGGGAAACTAATCAATAATTTTGTGTCCAATACATTTTAATGTTCTCAAAAAAAAAAATTTAAATAAAATAAAAAAATTATGTGGCCTATAATACCTGATCAGAGAAGGAAGAACTGGCAACAAATACATAGTCCTGCACAGCTGGCGGACAATGGCTTATCTGCTTATAGGACACAGCAATCACAGAGAAGACTATATTACTGTACAGGCAGATAGTCAAGAACAGCACAGCAGATTTTTTTTACTTTTAAGAGATTTATGAAAAACCTTAGCTTCTGTTTAAATATTACAGGAAATAATCATAAATCCATAGCAAGCTATGTGACAAAGTATATAGCAATGAGCAGCTGTATACACCCCTCCTAATCTCACAACTGTCATTGTACAGCTTATCACTACATAAAAGACTAAACTACTTTTCTAATACTTGAACTTTATGCTCCTGCAACAATTGTTATTCCATGCTTTCACTGTACATGAAGAACGCTTCTTTGTTTTTCCGTCCCAGTCACAATTTATTGGTCAGCCAAATTCTGAATCTATTTTTAAGTATTAAAGGGGTACTCCATCAGATTTTTTTTTTATTTAAATCAACTGGTGTCATAAAGTTATAAAGGTTTGAAATTGACTTCTACTTAAAAATATCAAGCCGTCTAGTATTTTTCAACTGCTACATGTCCTGCAGGAAGTGGTGTATTCTTTCCAGTCTGACACAGTGCTCTCTGCTGCTACCTCTGTCTGTGACAGGAACTGTACAGAGCTGTAGCAAATCCCCATAGAAAACTTCTCCTGCTTTGGACAGTTCCTGACATGGACAGAGGTGGCAGCAGAGAGCACTGTGTCAGACTGGAAAGAATACGCCTCTTCCTGCAGGACATACAGCAGCAGATAAATACTGGAAGACTTTTTTTTCTGTTTTTAAACAGAAGTAACTTACAAAGCTAAATAAACTTTTTGATACCAGTTGATTTAAAAAAATAAATAAATCAGAGTTCTCCTTTAAGCCCATGGTTGTTCAAAAGGTGCATTTTACCTTTATGTGCTCAGTCCAAGTAGTTTTCCAGGATTTTTAGAAAAACCTGCCATAAGCCTCCTCCACAACTGTATATTACTATCCATATATTGTCCTTTTATACTTTTGATTTCTCTGGGGCAAGGCACACAACCAGATATTTTCAGAAAGTCTTTCAGAAATAGCACATGTAATTATACGTTCCCTATATGCAGAAAGGAGTCGCCCTGATGTCTTATTCACAGGACTCTAATTGCTTTATGGACTGAAAATGTGTGTATACGTAGTCCGCATTTCTCTTTGTGATCAGGCAAAAAAAAAAAGAAAAAAAAAGAAAGTTAATTGAATCGGATCCGCAAAAAAGGAAAGTGTGCTTAAAGAGGATGTACCATCAGTTACATCCTATTTAATCTGACACACGGATCGAGTGGCGCCGTCACGGGAAAGCCGGTGCCCGTGTACGGCGCCGTTCTATGCACGGATCCCGGGCTGATGGTGAAGCACAGGAGGCGGGCCGGCCCGCCCCCACTAGGGGGGAATTCCCTCCCCTCTATGATGCGGCTTCTCCCACTGGGAGCGGGCAGCCCCGCCTCCTGTGATTCACCGTCGGCCCGGGACCCGTGCATAGAACGGCGCCGTACACAGGAACCGGGCCGTGGTTCCAAAAACGGACCGCAACACCGGCTTCCCTGTGACAGCGCCGTTCGATCCGTGTGTCAGATTAAAGAGGATGTACCTGATGGTACATCTTCTTTAAGTGAAAATGGGATGCTTGAAATAATGTCACAGAAACCCTCTCGTATCTCAAACCCCTGAAACACTCAGGGGTTGCCAGGGAAATGATCTCCACGCTCCGGCTTGCTTCAGGAGTTCCTGGCGTCTGAAAATCCCTCTCAGCAAATAGAAACATAGAAGATTGTCGGCAGAAGACCACCACTGGGTCCATCTAGTCTGCTCTTTTAGTATTTCCTTTCTTATTATCTTAGTATAGATATAGGTTTATCCCAGGCAAGTTTAAATTCTGTTATTGTAGATTTACCAACCACATCTGCTGGAAGTTTGTTCCAAGTATAAACTACTCTTTCAGTAAAATAATATTTTCTCACGTTGCTTCTGATATTTCCCCCAGATAACCTTTCACTGTGTCCTCTTGTTCTTGAGCTCAGTTTTTTCCTAAAAACACTTCCCTCCTGAACCTTCTTTAGTCCTTTAACATACTTAAGGGCTCTATTACACAGGACATTTATCGTGCGAAAAATCGTTATATCGTTCGAATTTAAACGATAATCGTTCTGTGTAATTGCAGGCAATGATTGAAAACTCGTTCGTATGTTGATTTAGATCTGAACCTAAAATTATCGTTAATCGTTCGCTGTAATTCCACATTCGTTCACTCAAGTTCCGCATTTTTTCACTAATCGTTCAGTGTAATTGCACATTGTTTTGCTGGGATCAGAAGGAATAAAAAAATCATAGTAACGATCGCAATAACGACCATATCTAACGACCATCGTTCTGTGTAATATGATTAACAATTTCAGGTTAACGATAAACAATCTCGTTTGCGATTGTTTATTGTTAAAAATCGCTTTGTGTTAATATGCACTTGTCTCTACACAGCTGCTACGTTTTAGTCAATTTTCTCACAACCAATGAAATTTTTTATGAATTTGCATCACGTCTATATAAAGTTATATTTGTTTCACATAGTCACGCTTGAAAAAGATGGCGTGAGATCATCGAAACGTTGCGTCTACACGTTTCAATTATCTTTTTTAAAGGAATAAACCACATTTTTTCACGAACTATCTGGACTGCTGCAGACTATTTTATATTGGTTATACCTCTAGTTATACAGTCCAGCATACGATTTGCTTTCCCTACTGCCTGGTTGCACTGGTGACTTATTTTAAAGGGGTACTCCAGGCCGGAGGGTATTTTGGTGGATCGCCGGGGAGGGGGTGTAAATTGAAGTCGGAGATCACTTACCTCCCCCGTTCCAGTGCCTGGATCACACCGCCCAGTACTCCCATTCCTCCAAAATACCCCCCACCCCCGAGTACCCCTTTAAGGCTGTCAGAAATCACTACCCCTAAATCCTTCTTTACTTAAGTCTTTTCCAACACAGAACTGCTGATGTGATACTCGGATAGAGGATTCCTCCTCCCCAAGTGCATTATTTTACATTTGGAAACATTGAACTTCAATTTCCAATGTTTGGACCACAATATTTGGCCAATCACTGCGCTGCACCGCCACAGCCACTGATTGGCTGAGTGGGATGTCCAGATGCTGGGAACCCCCAACGCAAGCTGGAGCGCGGAGTGGTTATGTACGTAAAGGGCCTCGGGGGTTAAAGTGTACCTGTCGTTATAACTTTTAGAATCTAAATCAACAGTAGATGTGAAATAAAAAAAAAATAATAAACTTTGCAAACTTTCTTTATCATGCTGTAAAACAAAGTTGAACTTACCAGAAATTTAGGTCCAGTCTCCTGAAGGCAGATTTTCTGACTTGTGCTGGTTGAAAAAAAACAGACTATAAACAGGAATCCGGCCACTACAGAGAGTCACAGCTCAATGTGTCCATCAATCACATGACTGCCTTCCCTCTGTGAGTGCTGAGATGGCCTGGGATACACAGGACTTCCTGTTTTCTGAGTCAGAAAACAGGAAGTGCCATGTTCTCCATGATAACTAGAATAAATTTAAAATAATAATGAATGTAAATTCCAAACCTGCTCTATATCACATCTACTTTTGGTTAAGATTTTGAAAGTTATAAAAACAGGTACACTTTTATAAGTGACTTTTATTTCACCCCGCTGAGAGTATGTAATCTCACTGACAGGGAAGGATCCGCAGTGGATTTCGCTGCTAACGTGCAGCGTTACATCTGCTGCGAATCGGTTCCGTGTGAACCCACCCTTAAGCTGGTTCTGTTCTCAAAGGGTAGTAGGGGGCAAGCCAAGGCCAGACACCTCTGTTCCCTTCAGACACTGCTGGCATTGGCATATAAACCATTGGAACAAAGTAACAGGGATGCAGCAACCCATCTGCTGATCCTTCTCACCCCTGACGCTCATACGCATTAGATGGATAGGTAGTCTTGTTGAAATCTGTGGGTTCAGCTCATGTTCCTCTAATGCGCAAGGTCGCTTTTACACCAATGTAACAATGACGTGAAAAAAACGATCCAAGGAGGGGAAAAAAAAAGGGAGCAGCCTCAAGGTCAGAGTTTAATGTATAAAACAAGATTAGATAAAGAGCATTAAACAATTGATTAATGGCGAAGTGCTTTATAGGTCAATGTACATGGAGGGAAGTGAACAAACAGAAACTGCACCCACCCTGACCATATACTGTGGTGTGCTGTTCCCATTATAAACCATGACAGAAGACCTCCCCAGCTCTCCCATAATATCAGGTGACGGCCACATGGGCACACATTTAGTCTATGTCCTTGGCCGGTCACATAAGGGTCTTTCCAGTTTGGGTGTGAGGAAGTAACCCCAAACAATGACCCATAATAAACGGTCTTAGAAGAGTCCAAGTGCTTCACTCCAGCACCACCTTTCCTCCTGCAGCCTCCAGTGCAGCCTTCATCTTCTCGGCTTCTTCTTTAGCCACATTCACCTTGATCTCCTGTGGAAGGGACTCCACCATCTTCTTCGCCTATTCAGAAAATAAAATAAGAGGCTGAAACATTTATCAGTAAGATCTTTGTACCTAAAGTGGGAGCTTACAATCTACTTAATCACATAAGTAGATATCACCCCCTGCTGCTCATATGTAACAGTCTCAGAGGAGGATGCATCATTGTGAGCTGTGCTATAAATGTGTCACCTCTGGTGGTCTTAGATCCCTGTTACATGGGGCAACCATCGGCCAAACAGGCTGACACCGCCCTAGCAAACAGCTGATGAACAAGTAAATGTTGGGTCTCCTATCAGTGCTACTAAATGTCCTGAAATGGGGCTCCACAACTGGATTTTCCATGCTATTGTCTGCTTCACCAGGAACTAGAACCAATACAGATGATTTTACAGCAGTTTTGTCAAATATTACGCCGGTAATGTCCACAGTAAAATAGGAAAAGCCAACATTGTGGTGCAAACTTTTTTTTTTTTTTTTTGGAGTCAGAAGCAATTTATAGCAACATTGTCTTGGTGTGGTGTCTTTCTTCATATGCTTCTCTATGACACAAGACTATCAAAAAAATTTAAGATACAGAATTTTTTTTAAAAAAAAAAGAGCAGTGTTACCTGTATGCTAGTTTCTCTGAATCCCCCACAACGGCAGTACAGTCAGTACCTTAGGTTATACAACATATAGGAATGGATGCTGGTGACGTCATAGAGGATTAAGAGAAACGGGCTTAACAGTAAAACTAATCCTATTTCATGACGGCACCAAAGGAGAACGAACCTTAGGGAGGGAATACAGCCTGAAAAACATTCCTGCCAAAGATCAGTAGGGGTAGGAAACCTTAGCTCTCCAGCTGTTGCAAAACTACAACTCCCATCGTGCTTGGACAGGCAAAGCGAAAGCTGGAGAACCAAGGTTCCCTAGCCCTGCTCTAAAGCTGAATCCTGTAGTGTTAAGTAAATGTACGGAGTGTTGAGCACATAGCTGGCTCACAAGTTTGCTCAATAGAAGCATGGGCTTTCTCAGTCCATGTAAGGGTAGATGCACACTGAGGAAAATATGCGGAGAACTTCCGCCGTCCACCGGAAGAATGAACGGGCAAGGAGTGAGGTCCTCTCTGTCTCTACGTTGTACTGCCAGATGGCAAAAAAATAGGTGGAATCTTTAAGGTGATGTGCCATTCGCTGATTTCTTCTATATGTCATTCTTTGGGGGATGGCGGAATCTGCCTGACCATAGAATGGAGTGGGAAGCGGGAGCATGCGGCGGAATCCCCTGCAGGTCCTCCATGTGCACATACCTTTATTGCCACTGCTCTTATGGAATCTTTAAAGGGGTACTTTGGCCAAACACTATATTTTACCCACCCAGAACCCAAACATATACAACATTGCAATAGCATTGAATTACATTCTATAGCTGGCTAGCTTACTTTCTGTGCAGCTCCGAGCACTGGAATCGAAGTTCTTGTAAAAATGCTTGTGTCACAGCCCAGCTGCATTTCAGCACCGCTATTTTGTGCTGTGATGTCAGCTTGCAGTGGGCACACTAGCGCAAAGGGCCATGAGCCCAAAAGGGCTCATGGCCCTTTGCGCTAGTGTGTATTTTGTTTAAATGTACCCTGGACCCCCTAGGTTATTTTGGGCACCTTTTTTGTTTGTTTACTTGCAGTGGGCGTCTCCTCCTCCTGGATGTGCCGCCCTCCTAACTTGAGACATCACTTGTGTGCCATACTCTCGCGATTAGCCAGAGCAAAGCTCTTGACGTTGAGTTAGGTCATGGCACACAAGCGTTTTAAAAGAGGAGGACGACACATCCAGGAAGAAGAGGTGTCCACTGCAACCTGATGTCACAGCACAAAATAGCGGCACTGGAACGCAGCCGAGCCATGTTTGGTTGAAGTAACCCTTTAATTTCCAATGGTCTTGAACCTGATAACATTTGGGGGCTTTCCCTTTTCTCTATATTTTCCTGGAAACTGGGCTGGCGGAAGGATTCTTTCTTAAAGGGCTTCCCTCCAAAAAGGCATTTTTTTTGTCAGAAGTCTCCAGAGCTGAACTAAACTCATATTACTTCTCAAAGCTCAGACACACGAGCAAGATTTACTATTGCACAACTGTGAAAATGAGTGTGGCGAAACAGTTGGCCACACACAAAGAATGACTGGAACGCAGGTCACGACGACCATGCTGGCGTGGTGGGCACTTCATTCAAAGTGAGGAAGATTGTGGCACAGCTTTTTTCAACAGCATTGTCCAGTTGTATAAAGTAGTAAAAGCAGTCTATTTTTCATCCTACATGATGCGTTGAATGAAACAGCATAAAAAAAAGGAACAACTGCATTGGATTGGTGTGATATTGTTCCTTATATATTGAATTTGGGCCACAGTATCCAGGCACCATAATATAGTGAAAGAAAATAGAAAAGTCAAAGGGCACTCACCATAAAAACTGTAGCTGTATTAAAGAAAAAAATTAAAACGCCATGCAGGGTTTAGCAGACTGCGAGGATGCCGGTTACCTGAAGGCCACGGGACAGCTGTTTTGCGCACATTAGACTAGAGATGTCTAGAGACATGGGCAAAAAAGCTGTTACGTGGTCCTCGCAGTCTGCTAAACCCTGCATTGCGTTTTAAATTTGTTCTTCCATAAAGCTACAGTTTTTATGATGAGTGCCCTTTAACTTATTTTTTTTCCACTAAGTGAAGATACTGTTATTTATTTATCCCATAAGTGAGCACCCCATATTATATATATATATATATATATATATATATATATATATATATATATATATATATATATATATATATATATATATATATATATATATATATATATATATATACACACTCACCGGCCACTTTGTTAGGTACACCTGTCCAACTGCATGTTACCACTTAATTTCTAATCAGCCAATCACATGGCGGCAACTCAGTGCATTTAGGCATGTAGACATGGTCAAGACAATCTCCTGCAGTTCAAACCGAGCATCAGTATGGGGAAGAAAGGTGATTTGAGTGCTTTTGAACGTGGCATGGTTGTTGGTGCCAGAAGGGCTGGTCTGAGTATTTCAGAAACTGCTGATCTACTGGGATTTTCACGCACAACCATCTCTAGGGTTTACAGAGAATGGTCCGAAAAAGAAAAAACATCCAGTGAGCGGCAGTTCTGTGGGCGGAAATGCCTTGTTGATGCCAGAGGTCAGAGGAGAATGGGCAGACTGGTTCGAGCTGATAGGAAGGCAACAGTGACTCAAATAGCCAACCGTTACAACCAAGGTAGGCAGAAGAGCACAGTACGTCGAACTTTGAGGCAGATGGGCTACAGCAGCAGAAGACCACACCGGGTGCCACTCCTTTCAGCTAAGAACAGGAAACTGAGGCTACAATTTGCACAAGCTCATCGAAATTGGACAGTAGAAGATTGGAAAAACGTTGCCTGGTCTGAGGAGTCTCGATTTCTGCTGCGACATTCGGATGGTAGGGTCAGAATTTGGCGTCAACAACATGAAAGCATGGATCCATCCTGCCTTGTATCAACGGTTCAGGCTGGTGGTGGTGTCATGGTGTGGGGAATATTTTCTTGGCACTCTTTGGGCCCCTTGGTACCAATTGAGCATCGTTGCCACGCCACAGCCTACCTGAGTATTGTTGCTGACCATGTCCATCCCTTTATGACCACAATGTACCCAACATCTGATGGCTACTTTCAGCAGGATAATGCGCCATGTCATAAAGCTAGAATCATCTCAGACTGGTTTCTTGAACATAACAATGAGTTCACTGTACTCAAATGGCCTCCACAGTCACCAGATCTCAATCCAATAGAGCATCTTTGGGAAGTGGTGGAACGGGAGATTCGCATCATGGATGTGCAGCCAACAAATCTGCGGCAACTGTGTGATGCCATCATGTCAATATGGACCAAAATCTCTGAGGAAGCTTCCAGCACCTTGTTGTATCTATGCCACGAAGAATTGAGGTAGTTCTGAAGGCAAAAGGGGGTCCAACCCGTTACTAGCATGGTGTACCTAATAAAGTGGCCGGTGAGTGTATATTATATATATATATATATATATATATATATATATATATATATATGTGATCATTAGCAGGTCTATGTAATATTTTCCCTTGGTTAGTAGTGCCGATCGCTTTATCTATCCATGAACTACCAGGCACATGACAACTACAGCCTTGATTGCTACTTGATACCTCCTATGTATTGATGGGGGCAATGATTTTAGGAAGGATTTTAAGAGAGAGTCAGTCCACTCCCATCATAGTCAAGGGAATTCTTTTGGGGTCATCTGAAAAAAAAACAAAAAAACATTTCTGCTTATGGAGTTGTCATGTTACCTGCACTAAGTTCACTCCTTGCACGCAGTTCTTCACTTCCTTGATGAGTTTGACTTTATCGGTAGCATTCACCTCTGTTAGTTTGACAGTGAAATGTGTCTTTTCTTTCTTCACTGGCGCTTCCTCTTCTTCTTTGGCCTGTGACAATACCATAAATATATTTAGCACATTTATCTCTACCATCACAGTTTATATCAGGACTTAATAAATAATTACCTGTGTGGGCGGCTCTGCACCAACTGCCCCCGGCATCATTGTGCCCATTGGCATCATACCAACATCTGGAATCTTCAGCGTTTTCTAGAGGACAGAAAATACAATGGAATAATTATGTATGCACGCCAGCAATTTTATGTAAATGTAGCTGTATCTGTGTCTCATTGGTTAAGAGGAAACCGGATAGGAATATGAAGAGGAACATTAGGGGTCATCAGCCAACTGGGCACTATAAGAAAGTCTGTGAAATACTATTGGTGAACAGAACATCTCCCACAATGCACTGCATTTGACAATTGGCCCTAAACCAGCAGCTGCAAGCAATACTGAGGTCATTTCACCAGCAAAACAACCAAACATGATAAGGATTGTGAATGCAGATGTGATGATATGTAGGCTGACAATGTCCTGCAGGATGAAAATTGTTTGCAGGGTTCAATACCACAGTCAATATCGATTTATTTATTTTGAAAAAGCCAAAGTTACTTAAAGGGATACTCCCATCTCTGCTTGTTACCCCCTACCCATAGAATATGTAATGACAAGCTAATGTGGACTTTCACTAATCCCAACAACAGGGACAAGATCAGCAATTAACTTGGAAGCCTTCGGCAGCCCCACAGGGAATAAATCGGGGATAACAAGCAGATATAGAAATACCCCTTTTTAAGCTTTGAAAAAAGATGACGCATAGATAGAGATGATAAATTCTATAGCGTCTTAAAATCTCTGAGAACTATTTCAGCTGCAGCACTTTCCATCTGTTCTCACAGTCCCATAGGGTAACACTGACCAATGTGGACAGGCTTTCTAATCCTATTTGACACCTTAAAGCGTAACTGCCATTTCAGGGTCATTTTTCTGAAAACATTAAATATCAACAGTTCAAGCGATTTTAAGAAACTCTGTAATAGGTTTTATGTACTAAAAGAGTTTCCTTCTGTAGTGAAAAAGCAATCTCCCAGCCTCCCCCCCTCACTTCAGAAGCAGCAGGATTTCTGTGTCCATTATGTGGCTATGGAGAGGGGAGGGGCTGTTAAGAGTGACTGAGCACGGAGCAGTCCTGCAAAGCACAACACCCTGCAATCTTCTCTCAGTAAGTTCATAGATAAGCACTGACCTTTCTGACACCTGAATTTAGCGTTTTAGGTGCCCAGAGAGTCTACAAACAGCTGACCTTCATGTCACCTCTTCCTGCTCCCTCATCTCCCTCAGCCCCTCCCCCCTTCATAGGCTTACAATGGAGAGAGCAGAGCCCGTCTTCACTGGCTTCTCTGTAATGAAGACGTGTTTGCCTGATAATGCACAGATAAGAAGTCAGGGGGGGAGGCTGGGAGATTGCTTCTTGAGTACAGAAGGAGGCTTTTTTGGCTGATGAAACCTATTACAGAGTTTCTTAAAATCGCTTATACTACTGATTTCTGCAATTAAAAAAAACATGACAGTTACGCTTTAAAGGGGAATTCTAAGTTATTTATTGTATACTGGAAAGATAGTTTTTTTTTTTTTTTGTATGTATGAATTCCTGGGGATCACTGCTTGTTGTCAGTGAATGGGAACCCTCATTATTTACTTTCAGAAAATGAAAAAGTCATATGAAGTCAAAGGGAAACTGACAGCATTTATATGCTAACTAAGCAAGCATTATATATATAGGCTCTGTCTGCTGAAGTCTACACCATATATTTTATCAGTGGACTTCAATAAGGTACTAAGAGAGAGACAAGAGGTAAAGTGCAGCCAGTCACAGTGTGGAGCAGAATTGTTATAAGCTGTAGCCTATTTTGAAGAGATGGGTTTTCAGGTTACTTTTAAAGGACTTTATGGTGGATAAGAGCCGGTTGTGTCGGGGTAGTGAGTTCCAGAGTATGGGGGAGGCTCGGGCAAAATCTTGGAGACTGTTGTGTGAGGTACGAACAAGGGGGGAGCACAAAAGGAGGTCACTGGAGGTTTGGAGGTTGTGTGAAACTGGAAAATCTCTTTAAAGAGGATGTACTACCAGGTACGTCCTCTTTAACCTGACACAGGGATAGAACGGCGCCGTGACGGGGAAGCCGATGCCGCAGTCTGTTTTTCGAACTGCGGCCCGGTTCCCCTGTATGTTGCCGTTCTTTCCACGGTTACCGGCCAGTCTGCCCCCAGTGGGCGGGAATTCCCTCCCCTTTATGACGCGGCTCCGTTAGAATCAAAGGAGCCGCGTCATAGAGGGGAGGGAATTCCCTCCCACTGGGGGCAGACTGGCCTACCTCCAGTGCTTGAGCACCGGCCGGTAACCGTGGAAAGAATGGCGCCGTTCAGGGGAACCGGGCCGCGGTCCGAAAAACGGACCGCGGCACCGACTTCCCAGTCACGGTGCCGTTCTATCCCTGTGTCAGGTTAAAGAGGACGTACCTGGCGACCTGGTGGTACATCCTCTTTAACTACAGCTTCAGTTTGTTCACGATGGCCGATGTGACTGACTCAGCAAGATCATAAATCTGCTAAGTGATTTCCCAGCCCAGAAGACGTGCCATGTAATTCTTAGTGCACATCCAGATGTCTAAAGACCAGGGGGAACATTCAGTGGGGGCAAGTGAGATATACTGTGATCACCAGTGGTTTTTATTTCCACACTTACTGAAGTGTAGCTCATCTAGCAGAGCGGCTATTTTGTGGGACAGGGAAAGGAAACCACTGATGATCACAGACAGGCAGAACAGCAAACAAGACAACTAACCAGCTTCATGGCTGGGCTTCCCTCATGATACCTGATTTTTTTTTTCCAATTTAAAAAGGAGCTAGAGGCTTTGGGGGAGATTTATCAAAGGATGTAAAATTTAGACTGGTGCAAACTGCCCACAGCAACCAATCACAGCTCAGCTTTAGGCAGTGCTGAAAGGAAAGCTGAGCTGTGATTGGTTGCTGTGGGTAGTTTGCACCAGTCTAAATTTGATAAATCTCCCCCTTTGTGTTTAAGGGTGCGTTCACACATAGCAAGTTTGTAACGCATATCATAGCAAATGCGCTGAGATACTCGGTAACCTTACAGTCTATGGCCGTGCATACTCACAATGGATTCTTATTCCAGTGAAGGAATGTAGTAAAAATGACATCTAACTAACTGCCAGTAAAAATAATAAACAGCCAATGCTTATCTACCCACGCTCCCACTTCAGTGGATGCAGGGCTGTAGACTACCGCAGCAGATTTGCTGCAAAATTTGCAGAACTCGCTACGTGTGAACGTGTCCTCCTAAGGGCATTTAATATATATATCTATCTCCACTCCTTACTATAGTAAGCCAATGACACTCTTCCGTAAGGTTCTGTAGAATAGGTTGGCATGGTATACAATAATGGATAAGCTGTACCCACCTTAAGTAGTTCATTGAGGTCACAGACTTCCAGGAGGGTGAGACTTGCTATTTGGTCGACCAGCTGCTGTATTTTTGGAGGGTATACTTTGGGTGCATTATCCAAGGCCGCACTTGGTAAGGGTTCACTGTTAAGTGTGCTGGACGTCTGTAGATACCTCACTGCAGAAAGCTCTAACCTGTACAACACAACATCAAGTATTACAAATGGATTGCATTAAAAGAGCTGTGCTTATTTAAGGGTATATGTCCCATGTGCTCTGTACCCTTACAATACATTACCTCTAGAGGTGACCAGGAGGGGTCAATATTTATCCAAAACCGACAAATTAAACCGTGCTGGGGTCGTGCTGATGGCCCCTGTACACACATATACACCTGCCCCTCACTCCCACCTCTACCCTCTGGGGGGGCGTGCTACTGATGGCCCCTTTACACACACATACACCTGCCCCGCACTCCCACCTCTACCCTCTGGGGGGCGTGCTGCTGATGGCCCCTGTACACACATATACACCTGCCCCGCACTCCCACCTCTACCCTCTGGGGGGCGTGCTACTGATGGCCCCTTTACACACACATACACCTGCCCCGCACTCCCACCTCTAGCCTCTGGGGGGCGTGCTGCTGATGGCCCCTGTACACACATATACACCTGCCCCGCACTCCCATCTCTTCCCTCTGGGGGGCGTGCTGCTGATGGTCCCTGTACACACATATACACCTGCCCCGCACTCCCACCTCTTCCCTCTGGGGGGCGTGCTGCTGATGGCCCCTGTACACACATATACACCTGCCCCGCACTCCCATCTCTTCCCTCTGGGGGGCGTGCTGCTGATGGCCCCTGTACACACATATACACCTGCCCCGCACTCCCATCTCTTCCCTCTGGGGGGCGTGCTGCTGATGGTCCCTGTACACACATATACACCTGCCCCGCACTCCCACCTCTTCCCTCTGGGGGGCGTGCTGCTGATGGCCCCTGCCATGGTCTGATTCCGCACCCTTGCCCATTCATTCTCGGAGAACATGTGATGGGGCAGGAAGGGGGCGCTGTTTCTGTCCCACATTGCACAGGTTGGGCCGGTAGAAGAAGAGTATGTTGAGCTCTGCCGTACATGCAAGGATCATGTAAGGAAGGAAGAGGACGACCGTGTTGTACCGTCAGGCTGCCCGGTATGCGGTCATACAATGTGTAACCCTGCACACCCATGCCTTCCCTCCATGCATTACCTGCACAGCACGGTGGAGGCGGCTGTCCGCAGTCTCCAGCAGCAGCGGGCGGCGGGGAACATGACTACAGCTGAGCGGCGGAGAAGAGAACACCACGGGGACACGCGCTCCACACTGCTCCGCCTGTCACCGGCTGCAACACATGGAGTCCTCCACACTGTGACCTACCCAACATGCACCGCGCCAGCCGGCCTGACAAGGAAAACTTTATTGTTTTCAGCGTCGCGAACAATAGACGTCACAGTAACTGAGGCTACAGTGGGCTAGCCCCTCCCCTTCCAGGCCGGTCATATGACCGAGACCATGTGACTACTGTGACACCAGACCTACCTTGAGTGATCAGTAATGATAGGTGGAAAATCTATTTTTATGTACTTTAACATAATTTTCACACTAGTCTGAAAGATGCTTCCTGGCCAATCTGGACTCTTTGTGGCCACCTTGGATGGTCAGGAAACCATGAACAGCCAAGATGACACAATTGGTATAACTCCTATTGACATGAATGGGAGTTGTGTAAATGGCCCAGCTCCCCATGCTATACTACTTACACAACTACCACTGATAGTAATAGGGTAATTGCATATTGTGCAGTCAGTGGTCCCAGCTGTTCTCAGCTTCCCAGGAAGCCATCTTTTATGTTTGTGATAAAACCCTGTGAAAATCTGTTTTTAGATATATTCTTTAAAATTCATGTAAATCAGATCCCCTTCCTAAAAATACAATGATTTTTATAAATCATCCTAATCAGGAGGACCCCCTAAGGCCTCATCCACATAGCCGTATTTTGTGGTCTGCAAGTAGGGACTGGACACATTACTGTCTACGGGTCAATGCACACACCATGATCTGTGCATTGGCTGGGAGCACATGCAGAAAAGACCTGCATTTATACAGTCCATTTTGCAGCCTCTATAGACTTTAAATATCTTACAAGGGCACGGTCTCTGATTGCAGGTGGTACGTGGATGTGCGGAGAAGGAGCCTGACAACTCCATTCTAGTCTACTCTACACAAAATAGGCTAGATTACCGACTCCAAATGGAGACCTCCATCTAACAACTCTATTCTAGTCTACAAAGAACAGACTGGATTACTGACTTACAAAGGACCTCCTTAGGCTTATTTACACAACCGGAAAATCTTGATAAGAAATCCACATGGATTTCCGGACCCATAGGGGTACATCAGTCACAGACACCCTTTGGGTATAAACACACACACCACATACGAAGCGTATTTACTGCTGCGATACGCAGCAAATACGCAACAAATACGAAGCAGATTAGATCTAAATAACTGAACACAGCATCAAATCTGCACCACCAAATCTGCTGCAGATCTGCTGCGTATTTTCTGCGTATACGGTGTGTGTGTTTGTACCCTTTAGCATTTTTCCTGAAGGGTGTCCTTTCTGGAAAATAGCTTAGGACTTCATAGATCCTGTCCTATAGTTGTCCGGAATTCCGGCATGGATGCCTCCACAGAAGTCTATGGCAGAACAGGAATTCCAGATGCTTTCCTGCTAAAAATTGGAACACATCCAGAATTCAGTATTGGTTGTCAGCAGGGTTCCTTTCCCAATCACTGTCGCCAGCTACCCGCTCTGCCCAGGACTTCTGAGCGGCAGCTAGCAGAACTCACTGTATTTGCTTTCTCCTCCAAACAGTGATGCAGTTGTAAAAAGGTGGGGCAGGCACTGCTAGTACCTGCCTCACCATTCATTCTCATAGACTGCAGGAACTGTCCCACAGCCAATAAGTACCAGTAAGACGCTCCCCCCAGTATTGTCCGGTGCAATACTATGACGATAAGAAATCTGGACGGATTTTCTGGTCGTGTGAAGAGGGCCTTAGTTCTCTATCGGAAGGGTTGTTAATAGAGAGGAGCGCAACTCGAGCATGCGTGGATCCATCCGAACCTGATTGTGCCCCATTTCATTAGCAGTGACTGCAGAATTTGGATGCAGCCCTAAGGCTGCCTGGAAAATGTGGAAATAACCATAGGCTGTACCCATGTTTTCCAAAACTCCCTAGGGCTTCAACCAACTTCTTCAGCTATTGGTAATCATATGCCGACACTCAGGTTGTGCTCATCTCTAGCTGTTAACTTGTCAGCGTAAGTAGCACAAACTCTAGGGTGCCAGATTCAGTCACACTTCTGACTCCGTCACAGTCACTTGGAGGCCGTGCTAAGTCTCATCCTCCCTTGCCTCATTGGTGTTTTAGCAGGAAGGAGGGGTGAGGGGGTTAAATCTATATATATGAACCGCGATAATAATCCAAGTTTCATACATGTTTATTGTCACTAAACCAATAGATTATTACAAGCAAGAATTCTGCGGTCTATTCGGGCTATAACAGCTGGCCCAGACCTTCACAGTTTACAAGCATGAAAAGCAGCAAAACACACCAGATCACCTTGAGAACATACCTGTGCCCAATATGAACACGTCCTCTGCCATGTACATGTAGGCCTTATAAGATGGGATACAAGTGAATACAGGAACACGCACTTGTCATGTACATTTAAATACCCTACGCTCTTACAAAATAGTAAAAGGTTGAGGAAAAAAAATCCATCGGCTTAAAGGGACTCTAAACCTAAAGTTTATATTATATGATGTACAGGTTAATCAAATCTATTATTCTGTTGTCAGCCATGTCATTCATAGTGTTGTAATTGTTGTCAATTATATTACTGAAAAGAAGTCCTGAAATTCTTTTGCCCACTGATCACTACTTTATTTTTCAGGAACAGAAAATTTTTAAAACAGCTTAATTTTACATTGAAAAAGTAAAGGGGTATTCTAATGAATAAAAAAAAAAAATGGCAGCTGTGTGTAAAACAAAAAACAACGGCATACTCGCTTCGCCTCGTGCAGTGCTGGCACTCTGTTCCCTCCCGTTAACTTACCCTGATGATGTAACAAACACACTGTAGCAAATCACTGAGGATGGACCGTGTTTAAAATGTCATCACAGAATGAGGAAAGTGCATTATGAGAGTGAAGTATACAAAGAGCTCATGGCAGACTGAAGTGCCAGCAGTGGAACAGGGGAGACGAGAATGCTGTAGGTTATTTCTATTCATTTATTATTTCTTCTATTACCAAAATTAAAACTTGTACACTTCAGTTAAAAGCAACACGTAATGTCTCTGGATGAGAGTTTAGGTTTTTTAAAGTTACAAGTAGCCATTCCCAATGGTCCTAAAGTACAGGAGGAGTAAAAGATGTAAGACACTTCATATTGTTAATGGAATGTCTTGTCTTTACACATGAGACTGAGAGATTTATCCAATTGTTATTATTAGACTTGATCTTTATTTAAAGAGGCTCAATATAACAACTAGCTGATCACTGGGGGTCTTATTGTCAGATCCCCCAACAATCTGCTGGTATTGCCAAAGAGCCGCTGACTGATCATTTCCAAAATCAATGGTTATCTGTGCCATGCATAAATGCCAGTGGTCCTCCAAAGTGCTGGCATCACCCCCTCTCTAGATTCTTCTCACATCTGCAGCAGCTGCTACAATGCTTTTTAGTTATAGTGCTGGGTAAAAGACCTGGTATCATTATAAAGCAATCCTAAGACAAAGATCAGCTACAAACAGTTTACAATGTTAGTTTACAGCAGCAGTTTAGGCAGGGGCTACAAAGCGATTTATGGTCATGAGACAGAAAACCACAATGTCGCTCTGAGCAATTGCATGACTCCGCCGCTCATGCTAGTGAACGTGGCCACGACTCGAGTCGTATCTGAGATTTCCATCCAGAAATAACTATGTGACCCGAGCCTTAACAACAATATGGATGGAAAAGCTTGGTAGGCTAACAGGAGGTGAAGCTAGGCAGACACTAAAAAATGGCAGGTACATAAATGTAGTGTTTTACTGCAGCAGTACTGGTAAAGTATGCATGCTACACACGTCGGTAGGAATCGCCGGAAGGGGCAGGTTAGGTGAGCAGCTTGTCTTCTGGAATCAATCGAAGGAGATTAACTGGGCCTCGCTTCCGCCTTGCACCTGCTGACCATGTGCTGCCTGCTGCTGTGGAGGTTGCTGCTGACCAGCGCCAACTGGCATCTACAAAAGAAACACGGTTCAGAATATAGGAAAATACTAGTGTACACTTTAGTAAATGATATCTCACTTTCTAAACATTCCTCTTTTGTCAACTCTTATTCCTGAGAAAAAGCTCAGACATACAATTAGGCCCCTTGTGCACATCCGTGGTTACTATTTGCAACAGCAAAAGGTATACAAACCTATTCAGGCCTATAGGGGCTTATGCACCTGCTATTGACGCCTTCATTTTTATTGTGCTCACATCCATGATTGCGGGCGGCACACGGATGACACTTCATGCATCTTCCTGTTTTGATTCCCGCTTTTGCACAGACCAATGCACTAGAAGCTGCTTTTTCTCACCAGTACTGGACTCAAGTTGACAATAAGAGGGAATCAAGAGAAAACCAGGTTGCACCATAACAAGTATATAGCTGCAACATTTATACACAGGAAAAAAACAAGATAATAAATAATAAACTTATAGCTAATTTTCTACAATAGAAAGCTGATATAAAAATCAGGCACGTACAGGTTGATACATAGGTTGTTGTCCAGGGAGGAAAGGCTGCTGGGAGGGCATGTTGCTCATTGATGGGTCTTGTCCAGGCAGATTAGTCATAAGGTTCTATGAAGAAAAATACAAACTTAGATTTGTCTACAATGCATAAATGATATTCAACTATTAAAAAATAAAAAAAATAAAAATATTTCAGATCATATAAACTGACCTGCATATTGTAAGGCTGATAACCCATGGGGACAGACTGTGCACCCATGTAAGTCATCCCACTGGCTGGAGGATTCTGGGACATGGAAGGGAGGCTCTGGGAAGCTGCGGTCTTAAAAAGTAAGCAAAAAATAAATAAAATGAAGTAAATTCATAAGAATAGAATACATAATAGAAGGTATGTTAGCCTGTACATGTAAATCAAGCCAAGTATAGCAATGAAAAACCCTCATTGGGTTCATTCCTCAGTTTTACATAACTGTATGTGCACGTATGTACGGGACTGATGAATATGGGTAATTTTACTGTTTGCTGACCAGTGGCTCGCTCTTTTAGTCACAATCGTTACATGTGATCTATATCAGTGCTTCTCAATTCCAGTCCTCAGGCCTCACCAAAAGGTCATGTTTTGAGGATTTCCCATGCAAAGATCACCTGTGACAATATCTGATGCACTGAGTATAAATATATTACCTGTGAAATACTAAGGAGATTCTCAAAACATGACCTGTTGGTGAGGCCTGAGGACTGGAATTGAGAAGCACTGCTCTATACCACTTCCAATGGCTGCACAATGTTACCACAACAAAGTGAGCCACAGGAAGAAAGTATTGAAGTGAATTTTCTTGATGTGAGATGACACCTATATAGTTGAAAGCATTTTTTTCTTTTCTTTTTATTTGTATAGTTTTGTAACTTATGAATAAAAAAAGGGGTTAAGGAGGCTTGTTATAGGAGTAACTACTTACTTGGTAGGGCTGTGTAGGGGTGGGCTGGTAAGATGTATATGCTGGGTTGGTAGTTGGCACAGGTTGTCCTTGTTGAGCTGCTGGAGCAGATCCCGCTGGATACATGTAGGCATTTACCATGCCAGGATCTGTAGTAAGACAATGCAGACATTGTACATGGCTGTTCTTGGAGTCAATCAATGGTGACAATATGACAGCATAACTACCTTTGCATATAAAAAATGTACTAACCCGTACCAGGCACTGGCATACTGGGATAGGGAGTAGATGTTGGCTGCCCAGGTTGATTCATGTATACTCCATGCATAGGGGACCCCTCCACTGACCCAGAAGGACTAAAGGTGCCAGAATAAGCATTAGGGCCTGAAGGTGGGTACATGACACCACCAGATGATGGCAGTGACTGCAGCTGCAAGACAAACAAGTAGGGGTTAAAACTTTATGGCAATCCAATCTCATACAGTATTGAAAATGCTCTGTCAGGCAGGGTGGCAAACCTGTGCATAGGGGAGCTGAAATGCTGGCATCTGGGCTCTCATCTGGATCGTCTGTTTCTGCTGCTCCAACCTCATCTGTCTCTCTTTTTCTTGTTCTTGCAGACGCTGGATGGCAAGTTGTCGCTGCATCTCTAAATATTCCTAGAATAGATTTTTTATTTGTTTTTCACTTAGTTTGATGACCAGATAAAAAAGTAGAATAATTCTTAATCTTCCAGCTTGTTTTCCAGCTGTCCTCATGCTGTTAGCTTTGAAATCAAATGATTATCAATGGAAGGGGCCACCTGGGGGCGGTTGCCCCTCCCCAAGTGCTCCTAACGACTTATCGGGCAGAAGATTTCACTGCTAAGAGCACGGGAAAGGCGCTAAGGATGAAGGTAACAGACATTTCTTCATCCTCAGTGCCCAATGCCCACTAGGGAGCTACAAGCAGGTAAGATTTGTCTAACCTGCTGATAGTTCCCCCTGTAAAATGGTTGGCTACCTGTGGATGGGGGATACATGTGTAATTGCATGTTTTGACTGCTGAGACCCCCTTCACCCTCATTAGGAATGGTTCTGAGAATTACTTGGGAATAAAGCTCTACGTGCACCTATGAGGCCAACACTTCATTCATCATCTATGGCAGCGTTTACCAACCGGGGTGCCGCGGCACCCTGGTGTGCCGGGAGAACCCGCCAGGGGTGCCGCGGGAACCCGGTGGGAAATGTGCGCTGTCTCTTTAAGCATCCCGAGAAGCTGCGGCCGCGCAGCTTCTCAGGATGCACGGATCACTTTGATGTTCCGCCCGCACAGTGAGCGGGCGGAACATTAAAGTGAGCAGAATATAGGAGCAGGAAGTGTCAGCGTCCTGCTCCTATATTTACTCCCATAGGCCGCCAGCACCTTATGCCAGCAGCCTATGGGACTCCAGGATGTGACCTCTGCTGCAGGCGTGATGATGTGACGTCATCACGCCTGCCGGAGGTTCCGTCCCCGAGGCTCGGAAGATGGAGCCAGAAGAAAGAAGAGAAGCTCCCTGCGGCCACACAGCTGGATTAGGTGAGAAGGATGGTTTTTTTTGTTTTTTTTTTTAAATAACTATTAGTGCACAGCAGGTGGGGGGCAGAGCATGGGGGCACAGCATGGGGGCCATTACTGGGGGCAGCACAGCATGGGGGACATTACTAGGGGCAGAGCATGGGGGCCATTACTGGGGGCATTATTAGTATAATGGGGCACATCAGGGGGCATTCTTACTATATGGGGGCACAGCAGGGGCTTTACTGCACATGACACCAAACAGTGCAGTTACTACTGTATGGGAGCCTGTAGGAGGGAGAGAGGGAAGAACGTTGCTAGGAATGTGCGGAAAAGATGAATTGCAGCTGGAAGAAATCATCATGGAGGCCGGGGCCGGATGGAGAAAAAAAGGGAAAGTAACTCCTCAGATAAAAGAAGACATCATCTGTGAGTCACTGAATGACGGTTTTATTATTTTTTAGAACGTTATTTGGTAGGGGTGCCCCGAGGTAATTTTTTTTCCCCAAGGGGTGCCCCAAGGTGGAAAAGGTTGGGAAGCACTGATCTATGGGACTGACATGACCACTACTGCTGCCTGGGGACCAGCATGATGAGAGCAGTAGAGTTTCTGCGTGAATACCACTTTAAATATTGTCAGTTCTCTTGATCCCTGGAGGGACCAATGGTCACACATTTATAGCTTTTCCTGATAAATACTGTTGGTGGATAAACCTCAATACTTTCCTGATGCTGAAGAATCTATAGTCCCAGCACATAAAAAGCATACAGCATACTGTTAGGCTCTGCGGCCCACAGAAGGTGTCTGGACCCACTAAAAGACCTAGACCATTATTGTACACTTTCTGTCAGTTCAGCTCAGGATTTCTGGACCAACAGGTGTCAGAATATTTAGAACTTTATTTTAAAGAATAAACAAGTTGATGTGTGACAACATTTGCGTATTGTCCACGTACCTGCTTCTTTTGTCTCATAATCTCTAGCTTCTGTGCCAGCTGAATCTGTCTCTGTCTCTCTGCTTCCTCTGCTGCCCGTCGCAGTTTTTCTCTGTGTTCCTCCCTCAGTGCATTCAGCGCTCCGCGAGCATCTCTGATCTGGGCCAGCTTGTCCTGCAGACCTTCATAGTACACTGCAGAGAACAGTGAATTTTATTTTGACACACCGAGACCTACAGCAGGTCTGTACATCATTCCAGAACCTCATTGCACATTCATATGGTATCTGTAATACATACATCGCCTCTCATCCAGCTGGTTAAGCAGTTCCAGAAGCTGTGGGTGCATGTTGTTAATAGACTGGAAGAGTGACAGAACTGCAGAATCATTTGTGATGCTCCGACCACGCATGTGATTGCTCTTCATGCGGTTTACAAAAGTGGTGACTGCATTCTGAAGGGCCTTCAAGAACTGCTCATGATTCTCCTCAGATTCCCCATTCTGGTATTGCTGCTGGAAGAAATAAGTAGTTTAGAACCCACCCTAGAATATCTACAAGACCCTGCAGTTTCTTTAAACAAATGACAGGCAATGACAAAGACAATGCTACAGAATCAAAGCTGCCAAAATGGCTGCACCAGCACGTGCCACAATGTAGCCCCAGCTCATTTGCACAGGTGCCAAGGTCATGTCAGTGCCTCTTTGTCAGGTGCATTATCCAAACACAAAGTCCAAGGTTGTACATTTTATTTTCTTCAATGAAATTACATACAACATGCATAGATCAATATGAGAAATAGGGTTTTTACCTCCATAACATTCACCATGCTCACAGGAGGTACCTCAGCCACCTGCACCACATTATCACTCATTGGCACAGGTGCAGAAGGAGTTGGACTTTTTCGGACTTCTTCCTGTTTTTTCTCCCAATAATTTCGATTCAGATACCTGGCCAGCTGCACGGAAACAGATAAAGTGTTAAAGAAGAAGTCCGGCGAAAATTTTTATTAAAGTATTGTATTGCCCCCCAAAAGTTATACAAATCACGAATAAACACTTATTACAGAAAATGCTTATAAAGTGTTTTTTTCCCTGCACTTACTACTGCATCAAGGCTTCACTTCCTGGATAACATGGTGATGTCACGACCCGACTCCCAGAGCTGTGCGGGCTGTGGCTGCTGGAGAGGATGATGGCAGGGGGACACTGAGGGACACAGGGCACTGGAGGGACACTGAGCATCCCTCTGCCATCATCCTCTCCAGCAGCCACAGCCCCCACAGTTCTGGGAGTCGGGTCGTGACATCACCATTTTATCCACGAAGTGAAGCCTTGATGCAGTAATAAGTGCAGGGAAAAAAGCACTTTATAAGCATTTCCCATAATAAGTGTATATTGGTAATTTGTATAACTTTTTTTTTTTTGGGGGGGGGGGGGAAGGGGGGGGCAATATAATACTTTAATAAAGTTTTTTTTGACAGATTTCTCCTTTAAATTTAAAAACCCAAATATTACTGCTTAGAGGTATTTTTCTGCAAATTACCTCTGGATCAATCTCTTCAGCAAAAGGTGCCGATGAATTCTAGGAATGAAAAAGAAAATATATTTAAAAAAAAAAAAACACTTTAGTGCTGAGGACTCTTGTATTTGGGAATACAATCTGATTCTTGAACTCACCACAGCAGAAGAGTACAGGGTACTGACTGGTGGAGCCGAGGAGGTCACAGGGGTGGGGTCTGTTTTAGGATACATGCCATACGTATTCTTCTGCCTCTGCAAATAAAGATTTAACAAAATTAGGAGATTTTATTCCCATATTGCCATATAACCTTGTTAGTTTAGAGACAGTAACCCAGTATTCTAGATCGGAGAACAGAACACAAGTATCTCTGCAGGCAGAGTTATCTGACTGACAACAAATGTTAATGGAGTATCCGGCTATAGTATCTGGATATTAAATTTGTGGGGGTCCATCCAGAAAACCCTACAAATCACCTGTTTAAAAGAAACCATGCGCAATAGCACATGTGTCAAAGTCTCTTTTCACTGATGGAATGAAGGTATTCAGACCCCCCACGTCCAATGATTTTTTTATTTTTTTTTCTAAGCTGGGTGACAACTTAAGATCTGTTAATACAAATGAGCTTTGAGAATGTAATGCTAGGCCACTCACTGCAAATAGTATGGGAAATGGCTATATCGAAGTGCAAGGTCCATCACATTTGTCTGAATAGATGTGCGTTGGCCAGAAGCGCCACAACAGCCATAAAGCCTATGGCAGTTTTCTATAACATATGTAGAACATATAATATCCTTGTGCAGCATGAGGTAAACACAACAGTAGTCTATTCACTTGCCTCACTTACCATCCTTTCCTTCTCTTCAGCTTCTGACTGTGACAAGGCGATAGCAAGCTGCAGCTCCTCTTCCTCTTGCAAAGCAGTTTCATCTCTCTTGGGTGGCATCTAGCAAAGCATACACATCATAAACAAGCCAGCACATAAGCAAGCAGAGAGCACAACTGCCAAATATTTTTAATGCAAGCTGCAAAGGTCTCATCATAAATAAATGTGTACAATGCCCATGCTATACTGCCTACAGGCATGAACATAAGCAATAAATGTTACAGGGGCTGTGCTGCCATTCCCAAGGCACCGTAGTAAGAAGTGAGGTGCTTCGGGGGTCAAAGGTCTGCTACACTTTACCCAGCACTGTAGTATATCCACTGAAGTGACGGCTGTAGGCAAAAAAAAAGGACATCTTACTTTTCACCTCACCTGTGACTGCTGAGATAGGGGGCTGGTCAGGTACTCAGGAGGCAGTTCACCACTGGTGGCGGACTTGCCTTCACCTTTCCTAAAAACAAATATTAGTCCATAAGATACAGACAGGGAAACAGCTAAGTCTGACAACCCTGGTAATGTGCAGCAAGGCTTACTTGTTCAGCTGTTCATAGCAGGGCTCACAAACACGTACTTCCTTCTCAATGCCAAACTTAGGGATGGTCGAATATTTAGAGGAGCATTTTCCACAGAAGATTTGCCCACAGGCTCTGCAGTGATGCTGTAAGAGGAGGATATGTGCCTAAATACAGAGGACACTAGACAACGATATACAGACATGTCTAAATGGAAAACTGTATGTTTAGTGTTTTAGCTGTGCTAGTACTCTGCCGAGTAAAATTTTTATACAGATTTGAGCATATAACATAAAAACATGGAAGGTAGACTAATAGCTGACATGACATTGTTGAGTAATTACAAGGAGGCAGAATATTGTTGGCCTCTAACCTTGCGCGTAACCACACCAAACTGAACCCGGCAGCGATGGCACTCCTCAGCATCTACCCAGTCAGGTGCCTAGAAAATAACCACAGACTTTTTACTCCCAAGAGCCAAAGTGATAATTGTCCTTATCCCTCAGTTATTCTAAAACCGGCAATGGCTCTTGAACATACTTACCCGCTCTGCTGCAAACATGGCATCGCTTTCCTTGAACTCAGGGAAATTGTGTCCTAAAACAAAAGAGGATAAAAATGACTAAAAAAATTCTAGCAAAGATAGGAATACAGCAAACATAACAAGCTGGTGGCATCTAACTTTCTGTAGTGGTACTCATGTTCACTCATGTCCTTTAATGCTGAATGAGCATCTGAGAAAACAAGTAGCAGCAATGTATATAGTGAATAGAGATGAGCGAATCGCACATCTAAACAAAGTGAAGAGCTGTGTTTGATCAACTCCCTGCTCATATAGCCTGCCATATTTCAGCGCTGCTCCGCTCCCTGCCGCTCCACCCACGGAAAAGCTGGATCCAATTCTGTTTGTTTCATTTAGATGAGCAATTCACTCATCTCTGATAGTGAAATATGATAACATTCCATCCCCTACACCAGTTCAAAGACAATCTCCAATAGATAAAATAAAACCTGCAGGGTCTAAAAGGACAGGAGAGCATAAACACCTCAGAAACAGAAGTAATGATAACCTTACCTTCCACCTTCATGATCTGGTAGGTGTCTTGTACAACTTTATACTTGGGTTCGTTACGGAAAGCATGGGCCCAGGCCTGGATCAGATACAGAATCTTATTCCGCACATTTGGTTCCACCTGACGCTGAACAAAAAAAGTTCGCCAATAAAACATCAGCTATAACCCAGGGCGATATAAACCACCAGCCCTATAAAGGAATAATATTACTTACACGGATGTCTGCTAAGCACAAGAGACAAATGTAAGAATGAGTCAGGTGCTAGGCAGTCACAGCTCAATGACACAGCTCACCTGACCAAGCAGGAAGTTGTGAAACGGTGTCACATGACAGTACCTCCCACAGATGACTGCACACATGGGGACACTCAGACTGCATAGATACATTCAAAGGCCCCTAGATACTCCCAATTTATGCTATCATTTTCTCTAAAACATGGGCATTTTAGCAGATATATGAGAGGTTTGGTGAACTCCACACACTCTTAGGCTACATTAACACTATGTATGCAATTGCAACAACGGACGCTGTTTATCGACAGTGTGGTTTAACATTAGATTCTATAGAACAATAGCTGTAGTGTATACACACTGTATACACTACGACCGGTGTTTTATGTAGCCACACAAAAAACTGACATGTCTATTTTGTGCAGCCGCTATTCAGTGAACAGTGACCACACAAAATAGGCTGTGCGCACAAAGTAAAGTATGGCTCCCGGACGTACTTTACATTGTGTTCTTTGGCTAATTGGAGTGCAGACACACCCTTATGTCAACCATAGGTGTGAGGTGCAGCGCTCCTTTCTCTTCTTGTCCGTAGACACCCTAATGTGCTCGCATTCCAATTAAGATGACGTGATGTTCACCCGGTCAATACTGCAGTATCGGCCGGGTGACCATCTGAGACATCGGCCGTTGTTCTTGCCATGTGCTGTTTTCTATGAAAAGTAATACTTTCTAGCGGGGGGTCGCATAGGGTAAAATAGCATGATAAAGAGTGAGGCATTTAGCCAAACACTTCTCTTAATTGATGGGGATCCGAATGCCAAAGACCATGACCAATGAAAATTTTTGCACTTCAGTCTGTCAAAAGGTCTTTTAAATCAAGCTCAAGCCTTCCAGTACTTATCAGCCGCTGTATGCCCTGCAGGAAGTGGTGTATTATCCAGTCTGACACATTTGTCCATAAGAGGAACTGTCAAGAGCAGTAGCAAATCCCCATAGAAAACCTCTCCTACTTTGGACAGTTCCTGTCACGGCTAGAGGTGGCAGCAGACAGCCCTGGATCAGACTGAAAGGAAAACACCAATTTCTGCAGGGCATACATCAGCTGATAAGTACTGGAAAACTTGAGATATTTAAACACAAGTAAATTACAAATCTATATAACTTTCTAGAAAATGACAGTAAACCCGTAAACCTTTTTTTCTCTGGTAAGAAGTCATTCCCTTCATTATAATCTCATATATGCCATTTAAAAACAACATGTACATCTTTACTACCACCTTTTGAAGTTCCTTCAGCTCCTCCATTGTCTGTTTATTTGCAACTTCATCATGTACTGTTGAACCACAGTTCTTCACCACCGACTCCAATACCTGCATGAGACAGAAAAGCCAATGAGAAAATGCACAAGCTAATATTATTATGAATATGGAGGTGAAGTTCTGCATTTTCTCTCCACAACAGTGCCAGGGCCTCAGTCTCAGGGCCAAACCATAGTACCAGACATGGCCGAAGGGAAAGAGGCTGCTGTGCTGGAAGAAAAACGGATCAACCCTATTGTAAGAGATTCATAACTTTTTCACACAGTTTTACAATCACAACATCTAAAGACATTGGTAAGTCGGTCAGTAGATCAAGCACGGTTATAACAGGAGTCATGGCTTACTAAGGACCTGAATATCAAGTTGGAGAACATGACTAATGGCATTCTGATGCAGTGCTCCAAAATGACTCAAATGCAAATTTAGTTCATTTTAGAAGGCCGAACCCATTGTGTGTTGATATGTCCTACAGTCAGGACTGACATCTATACGCTGGAGGAGATAGATGGACTCTAAAGGGGGGGGGGATTTATGAAGAACGATGTACAAGTACACCAGTCTTATATTAGGCCCCACCCCCTTTTCCCCGGCGGGATTCACTAAGAGGCGCAATCCTCTTAGTGAATCCGGCCGGCTGGGCACCCGAACCTGCGCCTGGCGTACTAAATCTACACCTGCTTCCAGCAGGTGTACATTTGGATCATGATTTACGCCTGCGAGCAGGTGTAAATCATGATAAATGAGGCGTGGGAGGAGGCCAGGCCTCTTTCCCGCTTGTCACGCTCCCCCAGCCCGAACATTGGGCGACCGGGGAGTACAGGAGGCTTACGCCAGGGAGAAGAGGTGAATCTGCACCATCTCCCTGGCATACGCCTCGGGCAGACGTTTCATGAATGTCCTCCTAAGTGTTCTAGGATCTGTCCACTGATTACCAGTATGTCAGCAGGTAAACTGGGATGCATAGGTGGCAAAATGGACACTATGCTCCTATGTTCCAAATTGTATTTGAGTGGTGTACAAGGGAGGATTTATAAAAGCTGTAAATTGGCTGGAGGTGTCTGTATGTGAATAAAACTCAAATTGTATAAAACATAAGCCATGATCATAATAAGCTAACAGAGATATAAATATCAGGTACCAGTACAATGTACTGGAGGCATATCTGCTTGGTTGAGGCATAGAATACAGAGCACTGCAATAAATCTATGTTTTTGGAAAATACACTATACTATTAATGTAATGGCAGCACATGAGCGTTCACAAAGACAAAATGAGACAAGTCTGACATGGTGATACTGCAATTGGCAGCAGAATAAGTTAATTAAAAAAAAGGCAAAGCCCTCACAAAACCTCATGTATTGTAAAATTATTTTACCCTGGTGTTTCTATGTAGTATTGGGGTTTCCGACTGCTGCCCCCCTACCTGGGTGAACCAATGCAACTCACCTCCAATGCAAACAAAGCAACATGTGGGTTTTTGTCATTGACTTTCTTCTTGATGGCCGCCACAGCATACTTGGCTCTAAAAGTAACAGATAACCGTGAAAGTTCTTGCACTCAAATAAACTATACAGTATAAAATACATAATCCTATCCCCAACTCCCTCCTTGCCATAAAATGCCATTCAGAACTTAGGACCCTATGACACAGAAAGATTATGGTGCAAAATTTGTTATATTGTTCGAATTTAAGCAATAATCTATTCGTGTGTATGCAGGCAATGAGCAAACATCTGACAAAAATTTGTTTGTATGCCGTTGATCAAATCTTTTGAGCTGACCGTAAAACCATTGTTGATCGTTTGGTGTATGTACACACTGTTGAGAACTACGATCGTAACTAACGTCTATTGTTCTGTGTACTGTGAATGATTTTAGGTCTTTCACAACATTTCGTTTTAATTGTTAATCTGAGAAAACTAAAAATCCCTTTGTCTAATAGGACTCTTATACCTCAGGGCATCCTCTACCCAGGGCATCTTCTAGCTACTCTCTCATTGGCCACACTGCTCTCAATGGGTGTGGCATAATGCTTTACTCAGAAACACTACTGGAGGTCCAGGCTATGACTGCTACTGAGGGGTTCATTGGTCATATGGACAAGCCAGTCATGCGATCAGGTTAGAAGTTGTCAGACGCTTCTGCAGAACTGGCGGCACTGAGTGACATCAGGCTTAGAATACATGGGAACTATGCACTTGCTAATAAAGGAGCACAAAGTGAAAGCTTCACCATGATCCAAGTGAAAAACCTCAATGAGGAAAAATAATTTCACAATGATATGTGTGGGTTTCATATTTACTACAGCACATTTACAGGACTTACTGTGTGTCTCCTTGGCGGATCATGTCACATATCTGCAAAATGGATTCCCAGTCTGTCTCCAGAAGAAGCTGGCTGGTGGCTTTATCTAGAAAGAAAGAAGAATTCAGCAGGTTGGAGAAAATAGAGATGGGAGATTTTTGTCAAGATGTCACTGCAGCCACGGCACATGGTACTACTATTGTGTCATGAGATATTGTTGTTCTAGTTGTGATCTGAACCGCGCGGCTTCCGTCTTTTATCAGTAGCCGGGGACCGGGCTATTAGCTGGAGCGGCAGATCCCCACACCCGACTATTTAAACATTTAAATGCAAAACTGACAGCTGCATTTAGATGCTCACCTGGTGGTCTAGTGAACAGTCCCCCCTTCCCGCATGTAACCGGATGGGTTCATTTCAGAAAATTAAAGTGTCTTATTGATGTAATGAGAAGGAATGGGTTCATTTCAGAAAATTAAAGTGTCTTATTGATGTAATGAGAAGGAATGTATTATTTTAATGTCTTGTGTGTATATATATATATGTATATACATTTATTCGTATGGCTATGTGTGTAGAAGTCATTGTAGTTGTGTGTGTGTATGTATACTGTCACACCTATGTCAACTGTCCAGCCATATACCTTCACAATAGTGTAAACATTGGAGGATAGTTTTTTGTTGCTATTGTTGTATGGCTGAAAGAACCTTATAGCTGTAATTGTAAAACTGGGTCCCCATTGTGCTTGGTAAATATGTACAAGGCCGGAGAAACATCAGATAACTTCCATTCATGGTCATCAGTGGTCTACATAGACATACAAGCACATCACCCCCACCCAAACTTACTATAAAGATCGGGGGTATGTAGCTTCGAGCCAGCCTCAGCTGGGACCATGGATGGAAGGTGCCCAGCACCCTGGTGGTCATCGAGGGAAATGGGCGTATATTAGACCATAATATACAAAGGGGCTCCCCATTTCATTGTGGATAAAACAACTATGCATCTGTACCATCTGTAACTGCAGCTAAGTATTGTTCTTTGTATTAAATACCTTATTTTTCTATTAATCTGTGTGGTTATAGCCTTCTCCGACTATTATCAAAAGCAACCGGTTACACCGCTTAATCCAAAAGCGGAGGGGCGACCAGTGTTCGTGCTTGAGACGGCGGTCGTCCCTCAATTACTACAATTAGGCTCCAGCAGCCCATGGTAATCCAGCACTGATCTCATTGATTAATGCAGTACATATATACGAAAGATCAGTAAAAGTTTAAAGAGTCACTGTCGTATTTTTTTTTTTTGCAGAAATCAATAGTCCAGGCGATTTTAAGAAACTTTGTAATTGGGTTTATTAGCCAAATCTGCCATTATCTGCATGTAAAAAGCCTTTTCCCAGGTCCCCCCCTCCTTCCTCTTTTTCATCCACTCTGAAAAATCTGAAAATTGTGACTTGTTGCAGGAGACGTCCCCTGTCTGCTCTAGGGAGAGGGGAGGGGGGAGGAGGAAGGAGGGAGTTAGCTGGCAGCAGAAAGCAGATAACAGAGGATTACAGGCACTGAGCTGGGTGACAGCTGTAATCCGAGCCCAGACAGGTCACTGGTGACTGTCACAGAAGATTTCCCGTGAGGGATTTGTAGATTAACTCTTTGTTGTCCTGTTTTGGTCTTTTCTTTAGCTCTCTCCATAGGAGAACAATGAAGACAGGGGGGAGAGCTTCAAACTGCTTTTTCATGATAAAAATGCATTTTTCGGATAATAAACCCAATTACAAAGTTTCTTAAAATCGCCTGGACTATTGATTTCTGCAAAAAAAAAATTCACGACAGTGACACTTTAAATCACCCAATTCTAATAATGAAACTAAATAAATACTAGAGATGATCCGAACCCGAATGTTTGGCATTTGATTAGCGGTGGCTGCTGAACTTGGATAAAGCTCTAAGGTTGTCTGGAAAACATAGATACAGCCAATGACTATATCCATGTTTTCCACATAGCCTTAGGGCTTTATCCAACTTCAGCAGCCACCGCTAATCAAATGCCGAAAGTTCGGGTTCGGATCGACTCGAGCATGCTCCAGGTTGGCTCATCTCCAATAAATACATACAAAAATAAACATATTCGCTATCTCTGTATGTGGAATAACCCAAAGTATTAAAGTGACTGTACCACCAGGCCCAGGCTGAAGCACTGGAGGCGGCTGACCCACCCTTAGTGGGAAGAAACTCCAGCCTCTCCATGACTTGACTCCATTAGAATCAATGGAACCCTATCATAGAGGGGCTAGGGTTTCCTCCCACTAAGGGTGGGTCGGCCGCCTCCGGTGCTTCAGCCTGGGCCTGGTGGTACAGTCACTTTAAATTATGGCATTCCTGACCCCACACAGTGGTGTAATAAAAAGTGATCAAAAAGTCACAAATATGTAAGAAAGGTACTGAGAGAAAGTGCACATCATGGTGCAAAAAATGACACCTTTATTTGCCTAGTGATTTTCTAATGATTTTTTTTCACGATTTATTTGTCTAAACGCCGATTGTTATAAAAACCAAAATCGTTAAACAAATGGGCGAATTATCTGTTCATGTAAACGCAGCATGAGGCTACTCCATGCATAAGGGAAACTTTCCACTCTCCAGCTGTTGCAAAACTACAATTCCCATCATGCTTTGGCTGCCCAGGCATGATGGGAATTGTAGTTTTGCAACAGCTGGAGGGTGGAAGGTTCCCCATCCCTGCCATAGACTATGAAGGGGACAGCACTGTGCTGCTCCAGTCATGTGATAAGGAGGCTCCCTCTAGTAATATACTAATGACAGCCACAGAGGTCGCTGCCCTGTGGGGGAAGGAAAAGTCGGGCGGCCCAGGGAGTCCAAAGGTCGCATCACGTGACCTGACTCCCCCAAACACTACAGCAGCAGCCTGACCACAAGACAACACAGCGTATACATCCCGGGAATGGCCGTCACCACCCGCTATCTGTCCTGCCGACACAATGGCCAATGGTGGCCGCCACCCTGACAGCGATGTCACCTCACCTGTGACTCTAACATCCCCTCCCCGGGGGCTTCCTTACCCAAAAGCCTCTCGAACGTGCCGCCTCCTTTTCCCATCGTGACACCGGAGAGACCGAGACTCTGACACCGAGAAAGCAAAACGCTCTTCCGCTTCCGGAAACAATATGGTGTAACCCGAAGCGGCGGAAGTGACGTCACGGGAGACGGGCGCGCGGCCGTGTGGAGAGTGAGGCGGGCGGGAGACTTCGTGGTCACTGACGAGAGAGAGAGGCGGGAGGGCGCTGCTGCTGCTGCCGCCGGCGGATAATGTGTTTGGTTCTCGGGCCCTCCGGCGTCGGGAAGACTCTGCTCATGAAGAGGCTGCACAATATCCTTTATGGGGGCGCCATAGCTGACTGACATGCGCATGCGCTGGTGCTCAGGACATACTGCTCTATAGGGAGGTGTGTAATGTGTACATTGTATAGGTTACCATGGGAGGACCCCACATACAGTGAGGCAACACATATAGAGCAGTGTCCCCTCACCTCCATGCTGGGAGTTGTAGTTCTGCCACAGCAGACGAGCCCCAGGTGGGTGCTGTCACATGGAGTCATGCAGGGGCATTGTTAGGCTGGGGTAACTCTTATATATTTTTTTAAATATTCGTTTTATAAGGTTCTAATCTAAATCTGCACAATTTAGTGTTTTTGTCTTTGTAGTTTTACATGTGGAAATGCTGGAGATTGGCCACGAAAAACCGAAGCCCGGGGCCGCACCCCAGCAAGTCACTGAATTAAATGGGTTATCCAGCGCTACAAAAACATGGCCACTTTTCCCCCTACTGTTGAACAGGATAACCCCTTTAAACTCCATTTACTTCAATGGAACTGGGTTTTGAAACTCCACCCAATTTGGAGACTATAGAGGAAAAGTGGCCATGTTTTTGTAGTGCTGGATAACCCCTTTAAAAATTGCCAACTTTGCTGATTTTTTTATTTTTTTTTCTTAGTTACTGTATCACCAGGCCCAGGCTGAAGCACTGGAGGCGGCTGACCCACCCTTAGTGGGAGGAAACCCCAGCCCCTTTATGATAGGGTTCCATTGATTCTAATGGAGTCACGCCGTGGAGGGGCTGGGGTTTCTTCCCACTAAGGGTGGGTCAGCCGCCTCCAGTGCTTCAGTCTGGGCCTGGTGGTACAGTCACTTTAAAATATATAAGTATCCTATAAAGCCTGGTAAGGCCATTATAATCAAAATTATTTGCAAAACAAAGCTTTACTTTTAAAAAATAGTATAACATTAGAAAAGCCATGTAAGTCTATGTTCCCATGCAGTATTTTGCAAACCAGGATTGAAAACTCAGAAAGGCTGTGTTCACTTGCTAGAAATTGAGTGGATGGTCGTTGTTTTAAAATATCAGCAATTATTTGATATTATATGACGGCCATCCACTAAATTTCAGCAGTCTGTGGACGTAGCCTTTCTGTGTTTTCAATCCACTCCTGGTTTTGGTTGCAAATATACTGTGAGGCAACATAGCCTAAACATGCATATCACTGTATTCAGACTGACCTATAGAATATCATGGGGGAAAAAAAGAGACTAAACACAGGAAGTCCCGGTTATCTGCGCTCACAGAGAGAACCCAGTCATGATTTATTGAACACATTGAGCCGTGACTCTAGTGGCCGTGATTTCCTGCATTCTGTCTTTTATTTTTTTCTTTAAACAGCACAAGACTTAAGGAGTAATTACACCAACAGATCTGACGACAGATTATCTGCCAAAGATTTGAAGCCAAACCCAGGAGTGGATTTGAAAAGAGGAGAAATCCAGTCTTTCCTTTATGACCTGTTCTCTGTTTATAGTCTGTTCCTGGGTTTGGCTTCAAATCTTTGGCAGATAATCTTTCGTCAGATCTGTTGGTGTAATAGTACCCTAAGGGACCATTTACATGGAAAGATTATCTGCCAAAGACTTGAAGCCAAAGCCAGCAATGGATTTGAAAAGAGGAGAAATCTCAGGCTTTCCTTTATGACCTGTTCTCTGTTTATAGTCCGTTTCTGCCTTTGGATTCAAATCTTTGGCAGATAATCTGTCAGATAAATGGACCCTAAGGGTGGTATTACACGAAGCGTTTTTTTTCGATTAACGATAAACGATCTCCAACGATCGCAATAGCGGTTGCCTAATAATCGTTCGTTTTACTACACGGAAAGATTATCGGTTATATTGGAGCAACAAAATTCAAGAACACTCCCCTTTCAATTTGCGAATGAACAGGGAACGGCTAACGACATCTTATTCAAACGAACGATGTGCGAACGATGTGTAAAAGACAAACGATAAAAATAGATTCAAAACCTATTAAACGACCAACGACCAATCGTTCGTCGTTTAATCGTTGTCTACTATTACACTTAAAGATAATCGTTCAAATACGACCGATTGAACGATTATTCGACCGATAATCGCTTCGTGTAATACCACCCTAAGAAGCTGCCTCCAGGAGACGGCCTGGATTTCAGACCAGTATAGCTTTGTTTTACAGCATAACTAGGAAATGTATATTGCAAACTTGATTTAAATCAAATTGATTTAATTTTGAAAGTTATAACGACAGTGACACCTAAAGGGGGTTAGTATGCTCTTTGGGTGGTAAGAGAGCAGTTTCTCTGTTGTTTCCCCTGTATAGTGGGAGGGAGGACAATAACAGGCTGTGATTGGTACACAAGTGATAACATAAAGTTCCTTATCATCCAATGGATGTTTTTAGGAGTTCATATGAGTGTTCAGCCTATGTAAAAGGGTCAGTAACCAGGTGAGCAGAGTAAACATTGAAAAGGCTTCAGCACTTGCACAAGTGATAGTGATTGTCAGGTCGGACCACCACCAATGTAATGTTGATGCCCAATACGGAGTATAGTAAGGCAAAGTAACCACTTTAAGGGGGTTAAAGGGGTTGTCCAGGCTCAGAAAAGAAACATGTCTGTCTTCCAGAAACAGCACCTCTCTTGTCCTCAGTTTGGGTTTGAAGTAAATGGAGCTCAATTGTAGTACCACACACAACCTGGGGGGGGGGGGTGTAAGTGCTGTTTTTGCAAGAAAGTAGTTGTGCTTTTTCTAATCCCAGATAACTAGAGATGAGCGAACCTCGAGCATGCTCGATTCGATCCGAACCCGAACTTTCGGCATTTGATTAGCGGTGGCTGCTGAAGTTGGATAAAGCCCTAAGGCTATGTGGAAAACAAGGATATAGTCATTGGCTGTATCCATGTTTTCCAGACAACCTTAGAGCTTTATCCAAGTTCAGCAGCACCAGCTAATCAAATACTGACTTGAACCCGAACCCGGTTCGCTCATCCCTACAGATAACCCCTCTAAGCCGCCTCCCGGTGTGTTTGGCAGTCGCTTACTACTTCCCAATGTAGTACCCTATGCTAAGCTGGGGTGTTGGGAGAAATAACGCTTGGCTGATGTTCAGCTGATGGCTGTATAATGTGTGTGGCTGGCCATATCTGAAGCAGCAGGAGGGGAGAGCTCTTTCTGTATAGCACTGAGCATTGGACATTTTCATATACCAAAGTGTTTTGGGAATATTCCTTAATGTTTTTCTGTAAAGCTGTGCACTAAAGACTCCGATTTAGGTGAAGTGCCTCCCACCCAGCCCACTGTAAGTTACCAAGATCATCTGTCATATATATATATATATATAATTTATTCATCGTGGGTGATATGCCTTACAATGTTGTTGTGCTCTCTGTGACACCTGTATTATTAGTGGCATCACATCAGAACCTATAGGGGGTGCGTGTTGTCCTGTGTATCGTGAAGCTTGTAGATGCAAGTTGCATAGAATGTTCTGTTTTAGAGTCCGTTCACGAAGACTAGTCGAGGTCTCAGTTGCCGATTCTGTATGGCAGTGGCAAACAGCTGCCTAGTCCACTGCACGATGAAACTGCCCACAGCAACCAATCACAGCTCAGCTTTCAGCTCTGGTAAAGTAAGAGGAGCTGTGATTGGTTGCTGTGGGCAGTTTACACCAGTCTATATTTTACACCCTTCAATAAATCTGGGCCCTGGTGTTCAGTTCTGTTGGTTGCATCCAGTCTATTGTTGCCAGGTCTCAGCCATTCAGGGCTCCAGAGTGCAATGTCTTGAGTGGAATCACTTACAGGTAAAGAACGTGGACTCATTCATGTACTAGATTTATAAAGTGTTTACATTGAAAGACAAGAGTATAGTATGTTGTTGTTTTTTTTTTATTTCATCCTTTGACGACTCAGTTTGAAATCTACTGCAGGTTGGCACAAACTTGACGGACCTGACAATACAGAGAACACGTGTGACCGTGCGAGAAGTGGGTGGCTCTATGGTACCCATCTGGCCCAGTTACTACAAGGACTGTCAGACTGTTCTGGTAAGGTTTAGTTGGTGTGATATCTCATTGACATGCTGATGCCGGTAATTGGTATTTGTTGGTGATTTTTTTTTTTGCCAAATCTGCTGATAACTAGAAATGATTAAACAGCGCTAATGTTCAGGTTTGTACGAACTAGAACCATCGGTATTTGACTCCCGTTCCGTGGGGAAGGTGGAGACAGCTCGAGTCGCACCTGGAAAACAGGAATGCAGCCTGGGCCATAGGTTGTATTCCTGTTTTCCAGGCAGGACTCAGGCCTTCTCTACCTTCCCCACAGAACGGGAAGACTGCGGGAGTCAAATACCGATGCTTCGAGTTTGTACGAACCTGAACTTCAGCTCTGTTCAATCATCTCTACTGATAACCTGTTATCTAATGTGGATTATAGAGCAGGGCTACCAGGGCCCTTCCAGCCTGATTGCGGCCGTTAGTTGTTGTGGGAGAACAGTCCCTTTGATTTTAATGGGCGTGGTATAAACAGTGCAATCGTCTTAGCTGTAGGGTGTTTGAGTACTGCTATACAATAATATTTCATGCCTCAGTTATTGTGCGCTTCATCCTGTGTATGGAGTTTTTAATGAAATCTGACTAAATCATCAGATTCTATTGATCTCAAGAGGCTGAATCTCCTCATATCACAAAAATTATTACTGTGTGTCTAATGCACGTTTTTTTCTTTGTCTAATGCACATTGTTTTTATTTATTTATTTATTATTCAATTCTAGTTCATTGTGGATGCTGCTAACATAAATCAGGTGTCTGCATCTTGTATCCAGCTCCTGTCCCTGTTGTCTGCTCCTGCCCTCTCCACCTCCTCAGTACTTGTTGTCTTCAACAAAACGTAAGTAATTGTATTTAGCGATTACATATGTATCCCAGATTTTTTCAGTCATCCCCCCCGTCACAGCGCCACAGTACGTTTTTCCCATTAGGAAACAGACAAAGGTTAAAAAGGCCACACCTCACACAGCTCACAAGTGTATTTCTGCCATGCCCCAGTAGGTACAGGAGAGGCAAGCTGCTCTAATGAGGACATTTGTTTTCTTTTTGTTTGGCAGCTCCTTGGCCAGTATTTGGAGTTTTGTCAAGTTAATTTTTTCATTTACTAACCAAGTAGTTGGGGTCGGTTGGCTTTCCCCCCAGATGCTGTTCCTGGATGGCTGTCAGCACCCTGTCCTCCCTCCTGCTGCTCCTCTTTGGCAGGACAGTTAACCGGTTTTGATTCTTCACTGAAGCCCCCAGCCCCATGCCCAGCTCTGGTAATCCGGATAGGTTGCACCCATTTCCATCATTCTCTGCTAGGGTGTGACCTTTGCAGGTGTAGGGACCTTGTGGCAGCCTACTTCTGGTTCTGCATTTTGTGCTTCTTAGGTGAGTTATGCAGTGCTCCTTGCCAGCAATGATTACAGAGCAAATACATTGATAAACCCAACTTCTCCTGGTTAGCAGAGATAGGAAGTTTGAGTTTGGTTTTATCAGTCCAATATATGTCTAAGTTCCTGATGCCACTGGGGTTGTGCTGGGTTCCCTTCTTTTTTTTTTTTTTTTTAATCAATAGGGGTTGTGATTGCAAGTAGCAATTCTAGTGGTACACATATATAGACAGATGATGCAAAATTTAGCGGATGCATATAAAATATAAGGGCCACGCTCTCAAGAGCTTATAATCTATGAGGAAAGGCTTGTAGACAAAAGTGCATTGTCCATACAATAGTAAGGATATGGTCTTGAGTCATTTTAAGGCTATTTTCCTACTTTGGGAACCTAGCGTGGAAAGGTGGCTGTATCGTTATATTGCTGGACAGAAATAATGACAGTGATTACAATATCCAAAACATCTGCCTTTCCCTGCCAGGTTCCTGAAGTGGGAACATAGCCTGAATTGTCAGTACTGTAGTGTGAAGATTTCAATTGATATCATAATACATAATGGGAGGTCTGTGATTCCAGTCCGCAACTCATTTTGTGCTCACGTACCGCAATCACAGAACATGTGAATGACGTCTAAAGTCTCATTTACATATTCTGTAATTCTTCATGAACGTGCATTATGTACGCAATTGCTGTCCGCAAGCCACAAACAATTTATCCGTAGTGCATCTGCAATCCATACTTTGGGATCCACCAAAAATAGAAGGTGATAGTTTAAATTAAGGTGTTCCATATTTTGGCGGACTGTACGGAATATAACATCCGTAACCTCAGCAAAAAATGCGGATGTGCATCTCATATTTTTGGGCAGAACAGATTGTGGACCTGTAAAACAACGGATAGTATGAATAGCCAAATACAAATCAACGGGCCCTAAATTTGTCCATAATTGCGGATCCACCATTATGAACAAGTTTGCGGAACGCTTGAATAAGGCCTAATAGATCCTCCAAAATTATGGTTGCATCAGGCTGCATTACTACTGCACTATGACCAGGCAAACCTAGTGCCTTAGTTCACTAGGATTTGCAGACCCATTGCTATCTGAAAAATATATTCTACATTCTTGTTGTTGACTGTGGTGTGGACAGGGGCAGACTGTTATGTTGCCCAAGGCCCATATAATAATTGCACCAACCCTGTTGGCAGATTGAGTACTTCTTTACCTATTGCCCGCACAGAAAACCACCATAACTGTATCAGAAGTGCATCACTCGGACTGCCTCTGCTTAGCCCCCTTACGCTTAGTAGTAGATGCACTTGCAGAATGATCAAATGTTGTACGTAAGTTGATCTGTAATATGGCTATAAAGTGTGTCACCACCATACAGACTGTAACGTCTATTGCACAATATTGTCTGCGCTTTCCCTCACTAATAACAGCCTAACAAGCCTGTAGCAACATATAATTACACACAATTAAATATTTTTTTTCCTATTCTCCTCTTCTAAAACATAGGTGCGTCTTATCGTCAGGTGCGTCTTATCATCAGGTGCGTCTTATAAAGCGAAAAATACGGTATTTAGTCTTTAGACAGGTATCTTGAAACAACGAAAAGTCTCTCTTTTTCTCTCTCTAATTAGACTCCCCCCTTCCTATCTAATCACATACTATTGTTCTCTGGTCTGTAGACAGACCTTTTTTTCTGTTCTGCAAAATACTTTGTTTTTGTTTTTTTTTATTATGGAAAATGTAACTTCTAAGATAAAAATAGTAAAAAGGAACTTAAAATGATTTATTCTGGACTAACTAAAAATCTCACAAAGCATCATGCTGCTTCATAAATATGGTTATTTATTATTTCCTCTAAAAGCTTTCCTTATGTGTTCCATGTTCAGCATGCCATCGTGTATTGTCAAAGGCTGCCGCAGTAAGTGGCGTACCAAGGACCCTAATGTGGTGCTGCACAGTTTCCCCTGGGACCCAGAACGCATTCGAGTTTGGCTTCAACAAATACAACAGTTTTCGCATTGCTTGGAAGAAATGGTCCAGAGGGTGTTGAACGGAAAGGTAAATGATAGTTTCCGCCTGTGTTCACTGCATTTTACAGCTGACTGTTATCGCTATGAAGAGGACAGGCGAATACTCCGAAAGGATTCGGTACCAACCATTTTTCAAAGTTTACCACCTACATCTGGACAACAGACTCAAAAAATTACCTTGCCACCTGTATTGCCCCCCATAAATTCTGTATGTGCTTCGGATATAATTACATCAGTATCTACTGCAACAACAGCAGTTGTAACGTACACTATATCTCAATCTGGAGATTGTATTCCCACTGGTTCATCTGGTTTGCAACGTCTAACAACAGCCTCATCTCTAACTCCAAGCCTTACCGTCCCTCGAACCTCCAGCGGCACAATTCATGCACCACCCAAAAAATGTAGGAAAACCCATCACATTGATCCCTCTTCTACATTATCTGCTTCTACAGAGTTTTTAACATTGCCCATAAAAAATATCATCCATGAATCTTCACAAGACGTATCCACTTTTACCTCAAGCATTTCTCAACAGCAACCGTGTCCCAGCTGCGGTAACCGACAATCTACTCCCGAAAAAAGAGACTTTGCCACAAACACTGTACCTTTCATGTTCAGAAAAAATAAGGGAATACAGGTAACAATGCACAGCAACAGTCAGAAAATTATGCGCCATAGGATTCTTTCCAAAAATGTTCAAAGAAGAAGATCTAAAATCAGAGGTAAACCTGGTAGTAAGAGACAACCTATGAAAATTTCAACGTTGTCTACTATACCGAGTACCGACGAGGCCTCCGATCCATTACAAACCCATGAAAGTAAAATCATACTACAGGGAGAAGAATCTTCTGAGATGATTCCAGATATATCCGCTACTGAATCAATTGGTTTAGATCCAATATCTTCAGTATCAATTGACATTGAGGATACCCCAGGAAAATTATCATTAGCAGATACTTGTATATCTACTTACATTGATCCGGAGGACACTAGTTTTCATTCCAGTGACTGTGAGGAACAACCCGATAAGTCATTTGAAATTGAGAGTGAAGATCAACTAGAAAAAGTAGTCGACTTTCAAGATATGGATTCTATTACTGAGGATGTAGTTGATGACCAAAAATTTATAGTTTTTGAGTCTTGTTTAGTTAAACTATTACGCCTCATTCCTTGTCAAAGCAAAAGAGAATGTAATGGATATTTACATAAATATAAAAAAAAATGGAATGGAAGTATGCTATCAATTGCAGTACGTTGTTCAAATGGACATGTTAAGACGATTTGGGAATCACAACCCAAAATTGGTACTCAACCCGCGGGAAATATCATTCTATCCGCGGCAACTCTTTTAAGCGGAAACAGTTTTCTTAAAGTACAACAATTCCTAAATGTCATGAAGGTAAAAAATATTTCTGGGTCAACGTTTTTAAAAACTCAAAAAGACTTTGTATTTCCAGGTATAGCTATGCAATGGCAAAAAGAACAGGAGACAGTACTGAATACGTTACGTAATGCTCCTGTTTACTTGACAGGTGACGGTCAGTTGGACTCGCCAAGTTTTTCCACCAAGTACTGCACATACGCGCTTATGGATGCAGATAGTAAAAAAATTGTATCTTTTTGTGTACAGCAATTGCTACCAACTCTTACATCTGTGGGCCTTCAGAAAATTACCTTTAAAAATGCTTTAGAGGATTTACTAGAAAGAAATCTAGATGTGTGCAAGATTGCGACCGATCGCCATGTCTCTATACGGGAACTACTGCAAGATGAGTACCCTCATATTGAACACCAGTTGGATACGTGGCACGTTGCCAAATCGGTGGGTAATAAGATTGTAGCTGCAGCGAAATCGAGCACTACCGAGGTACTCATGACATGGGTTCAGCCACTCAAAAACCACCTGTGGTGGTGTGCGAGAACCTGTGGAAAGGACCCAGAAGTATTACTTGACAGGTGGAAATCTGTGCTTGAACATGTTACTAATGTTCATGCGTGGGAAAGTAATTCAATATATTTGGAATGTGACCACCCACCCTTAACAGAAGAGCAATTAGAAAACATTAAATGGCTACAAAAAGAGAGTCCTGCTCATGATATATTATGCAAAATAGTTCATAATGATGTACTATTGAAAGATATCCGCCAGTTATCATCCTTTTGTCACACTGAAGAAATAGAAATTTATCATAATATGTGCCTCAAGTATCGTCCGAAACGAATAAATTTTTTACTTGATTCAATGGTGGCACGAACGCAACTGGCGGCCATAGACCACAACAGAAATGTTGGGAGAATTAGTGCAACTGTTAAAAAGCAATTCTCCTATGATGATGTGGTGGAAACTGAGGACTCTAAGGCACGAAGGGCGTGGGTGGTGAAAGAAGTCTATGAGCTCCCTATCCAAGACTTTTTGTTTGACATTTTAAAAACTGTTGTTCAAGTTGCGCTTGACCCAACTATTACAAATGGGCAATCGTGAGGAGAAGGTGAACCAGCTAATGTGTCAGGGCCGAGGCCGGATACAGCAGAACTGATACAGCACACTTTCAATCAAGATTTCAGTAAACAGTTGAAAAATTCATAATGAACATCCAAACTAGACTGTTTATTTTTTTGATAAGTTTATAAAATTTTTCTTTGCCTTCTTGATAAAATGTTAAAATGTAAACTTAATTTTCCAAAAAAGGTTTTTGTTACAGAATTTTACTCAAAAAATAAATATATTAAACCAGAGTAAACAAACTTTTTATTCTCTCTGTAAACATTACAGCATCATAGTCAACAGTACAATACTATACATAACAAGACAATAAAATAATTTTTTTATTTGTACTAGCTCTGGCCCCTTGGTGTGCCATGGGTGTTGTAATTCCTAAAAGGGTTGTCCAGCTAAAATCTTTTTCTTTCACATCAACTGGCTTCAGAAAGTTATATAGATTTGTCATTTACTGCTATTTAAAAATCTCAAGTATTCTCATACCTATCAGCTTCTGCATGTCCTGCAGGAATTTTTTTTTTTTTTTCAGTCTAAGGGTCCATTTACACAGAAAGATTATCTGACAGATTATCTGCCTAAGATTTGAAGCCAAAGCCAGGAATGGATTTGAAAAGAGGAGAAATCTCAGGCTTTCCTGTATGACCTGTTCTCTGTTTATAGTCTTTCTGGTTTTGACTTCAAATCTTTGGCAGATAATCTGTCAGATAATCTTTCTGTGTAAATGGACCCTATGTGCTCTCTGCTGACACCCGTGAACTGTCCAGAGCAGTAGCAAATCCCCACAGAAAACTCCTGCTCTGGACAGTTCCTGTCTCGGCCAGAGATGTCAGTAGAGAGCACTGTCAGACTGAAAAGAAAACATTTCCTGCAGGACATACAGGAGCTGATAAGTATGGGAAGACTTCCATTGCATTGCTCATCAGACTGGATTACCTTGTCAGATAAATAAAATCATAATTTGTATAACTAGAATTGATTCAATTCAATATATTGTAAATTTTATATAAAATTTAAAACATAAAATATTTTATAATAAATTATAATCAGATCTTGTAATTATTTCATTTTAGGCTAAAATCAGAGACCAAACAAAGATCCATAACCCATACAGATGGGTGTATGGGACCATTGAAAGGAATGGGTCCGAATTTGAGTGCATTGATTGCTTTTCAAATGAAGACACATGGGGGAGATTTATCAAACATGGTGTAATGTGAAACTGTCTCGGTTGCCCCTAGCAACCAATCATATTCCACCTTTTCATTCCTCACAGACTCTTGGAAAATGAAAGGTGGAATCTGATTGGTTGCTAGGGGCAACTGTGCCAGTTTCACTTTACACCAGTTTGATAAATCTCCCCCATTGTGCAGAAGTATGACAGGGTAATAAAGCTTCACCATCACGTTCGTATTGCTGTCCGTACCGGCTGACATGTAGCTACTGACATCACTATGAATGTGCATGAGTAGTCATCCGTAATCCATGGACCCATTCATTGTGTAGTTTTTTGATCCATGCCGCAGTTGTGGTCTGTGCTATGGCCAAACAACACTTCTGGATGCTCCAATAATGTCAGTTGCAACCACCAATAACACCAACACTTGTGTCAAAGAAGCCTTGGGGTGCCTTTACACAGAGATTTATCTGACAGATTTTTAAAGCCAAAGCCAAGAACAGACTATAAACTGAGAATAGGTCATAAAGGAAAGACCTGAGAATTCTCCCCTTTTCAAATCCACTCCTGGCTTTGACTTCAAAAATCTGTCAGATAAATCTGTCTGTGTAAAGGCACCCTTAGGGTCCATTTACACAGAGAGATTATCTGCCAAAGATTTGAAGCCAAAGTCAGAAATGGATTTGAAAAGGGGAGGGGCTTTCCTTTATGACCTGATCTCTGTTTATAGTCTGTTTCTGGCTTTGGCTTTAAATCTTTGGCAGATAATCTTTCTGTGTAAATGGATCTGTAATCTAGCAGCAATTGGGTACACAATTTAAAAGGTGGAATGCAGTCATACACCCAATATGATTGATAATTGAAACACTATAGTATGTGTTTACCACTCTGCAATGAAATAATTCTATTAATCCGTCCGCCTAGCAATATTTGTTTCGAGTTAGTGAGAGAGAAATAATACATGTGACCACACACAGATAAACATATATGCAAATATATAAAGAAAGAGAAATCTATATATTTATATGTATACAGTATGTATATATATATATATATATATATATATATATATATATATATATATATAGATATATATAGATATAGATATATATATATATATATATATATATATATATATATATATATATATATATATAGATATCACTAATTTTTTCCACTCATGGTTGGTGGTTGTGTGAAGCAGTTTATTGTCAAACTACTGTGTTTTCTCTTTGTAAGTTATAATGACAATCAAAAACATCCAAATAACTTTGTGTATGGCCCTCTCTAACATCAATGACAGCTTGAAGTCTTTTTGGTAGATGTGGATGAGGCTCTTTATTTCCTCAGATGGTAAAGCCGCTCATTCTTATTTGCAAAAAGCCTCCAGTTCCTGTAAAATCCTGGGCTGTCTTGAATGAACTGCGTGCTTGAGATCTCCCCAGAGTGGCTCAATGATACTGAAGTCAGAAGACTGAAATGGACACTCCAGAACCTTCACTTTGTTCTGCTGTAGCCAGTCACAGGTCGACTTGGCCTTGTGCTTTGGATCATTGTCATGTTGGAATGTCCAAGTACGTCCCATGCGCATGAATGTAAATTTGCCTCCAGTATTAGCTGAGAACATGCTGCATTCATCTTTCCTTATACTGTGACCAAGTTTCCTGTGCTATTGTAGCTCACACATCCCCAAAACATCAATAATCCACCCCCGTGCTTTACAGTAGGAATGGTGTTCCTTTCATCATAGGTCTTGTTGACAGCTCTCCAAATGTAGTGTTTATGGTTGTGGCCAAAAAGTTTGATTTTGGTCTCATCACTCCAAATTACCTTGTCCCAGATGTTTTGAGGCTTCTCTATGTGCTGTTTAGCGTATTGTAAGCGACATACTTTGTGGCAATTGTGCAGTAATGGCTTTCTTCTGGCAACTTGACCATATAACAAATTTTATTGTGCATCTTGAAACAGCCACACCACTATTTTTCATAGAGTCCTGTATTTCACTTGATGTTATTTGTAGGGTTTTCTTTGCATCCCAAACTATTTTCCTGGCAGTTGTGGCTGAAAGTTTTGTTAGTCTACCTGACTGTGGTTTGGTTTTTACAGAACCCCTCATTTTCCATTTGTTAATCAGAACACTGCTGACTGACATTATCAATTCATTGGATATCAGACAAAAGTGAAAGCTTTTAGCCAAGAAGAATGGGTGGCTTTACCATCTGAGAAAATAAGGAGCCTCATCCACATCTACCACAAAACACCTAAGAACTGGGGTCTGTAAACTTTTGATTAGGGTCATTTGGATGTTTTTGGTTGTCATGATTTGAAAAGAGAAAAAAAGTTTTTGTTTTACCATTGATATTCTCTGAAAAAAGTACAAGAAAGCAAAAATCTTGCCGGGGTGTATAAACTTTCGAGCACAACTGTGTATGTGTGTGTGTGTAATATATATAATATATATAATATATATATATATATATATATATATATATATATATATATATATATATATATATATATATATATACTACTCCATCTATACAGTACATGTATGCAGGACCCCCTACTCCATCTATACAGTACATGTATGCAGGACCCCCTACTCCATCTATACAGTACATGTATGCAGGACCCCCTACTCCATCTATACAGTACATGTATGCAGGACCCCCTACTCCATCTATACAGTACATGTATGCAGGACCCCCTACTCATCTATACAGTACATGTATGCAGGGCCCCCTACTCCATCTATACAGTACATGTATGCAGGGCCCCCTACTCCATCTATACAGTACATGTATGCAGGGCCCCCTACTCCATTTATACAGTACATGTATACAGGACAGTATTACCAGCTGCTGCTGCCCTAAGCACTAAACCTGAAGGTGCCCCATTCTCACTTGCCAATTAGCATCAGGATAGGTAGGTAATAGCTCCACACTTTACATTTAACACCGCCACGCCAAGCCTGACCAATATCGCCATACTGTGACTTGATAACACTGCCATACCAGACCTGACCAATACCGCCATACTGTGACTGGATAACACTGCCATACCAGACCTGACCAATTCCGCCATACTGTGACTAGATAACACTGCCATACTATGACTGGATAACACTGTCATACCAGACCTGACCAATACCGCCAAACTGTGACTGGGTAACACTGCCACACCAGACCTGACCAATACCGCCATACTGTGACTGGATAACACTGTCATACCAGACCTGACCAATAACGCCAAACTGTGACTGGGTAACACTGTCATAACACACCTGACCAATACCGCCATACTGTGACTGGATAACACCGCCATACCAGACCTGACCAATACCGCCATACTGTGACTGGATAACACCGCCATACCAGACCTGACCAATACTGACACGCTGTGACTGAATAACACCGCCATACCAGACCTGACCAATACCGCCATACTGTGACTGGATAACACCGCTATACCAGACCTGACCAATACCGCCATACCCCCCTCGAAAAGACACCAGCTTTTCTGGAAAGTCTGAACGGGAGGGTACTGCCCCTCTGCAAGGTGCTACCCTACGCACCAGACCATGGGTACCTAATGGTTAATACGACCCTGCAGGTATACAGGACCCCAAAACTATACTCTACAGGTGCACGGGACCTCCACCAACTATATACTACAGGTATACAGGACCCCAAACTATACACTACAGGTATACAGGACCTCAAAACTATACACTACAGGTATACCTGACCTCCACCAACTCTATACTACAGGTATACAGCACCTTCACCAACTCTATACTACAGGTATACAGGACCCCCAAACTTTACACTACAGGTATACAGGACCCTCAAACTATACACTACAGGTATACAGGACCCCCGAACTATATACTACAGGTATACAAGTCCTCCACCAATTATACACTACAGGTATCCAGGACTCTCAAACTATAAACTACAGGTATAAAAGACCTCCACCAACTATACATTACAGGTATACAGCACAAACTATATACTACAGGTATACAGGACCCCCGAACTATACAGTACAGGTATACAGGACCTACACCAACTGTACACTGCAGGTATACAGGACCTCCCTCAACTACACACTACAGGTATACAGTCCCCACCAACTACAAACTACAGGTATACAGGACCCCCCAACTATACACTATAGGTATACAGCCCCCCCCCAACTATGCACTACAGATATGCGAGACCCCTACGCACTATAGGTATACACTAATTCCACTGATTAACTCAGATGAAACAATACATTTAGCTTGGCCTCCTGGGCACCTTAGAACAAATCTAATTAACACACTGTCACTTTATACCCGGGTATATGAAATATGTGTACAATCACGACAAGGCAATGAAAGAGGTGGCACTCACCATCCGATGCATTTCTTGACTTTATTTCATCATATAAAAGGACATAAAAGATGCAGACAATAACGTGGCAGACGCCAGCAGGTAGGTGGTAACAGTCTGTTTTGCAGTACAATCGATTTTACGGACCGCCTACCTAACATACGTCATCACTAACTTAAATAGTCATAAGACCGGTGACAACAATTAACAAAACATGTGATGTATAATATGTATTAAAAGCAAGAAACATATAAACATATGTATATACATGGGACCCAGTACATAATGTATATTAAATCAAAAAATTCCGATCCACTTTGTCATTTAACCCTCCAGGGCCTTCTGCTTCTAATCTCAGTATCCATTCTGTTTCTAATTTCATTAGTATACGGTGTCTATCTTGCCCTTTAATGCCGTAAACTCTTTGTATGCCGGCAAATTTTAAGCAGGTGGTATCGCTATGATGCACGTCTCTCGTGTTCAAGAATCTGGATTTCATTTGTTGTAAAACTAATGGTATAGTTTATGTTTTGCCCCTGTGGAAGATTCTATGTATAAAAGAACACTTTTATTCTGAGAAAACAGGCTCAGGAGCCCCCAGATTCAGTGAACACATGAGAGACGTGCATCATGTGTTCCACCTACCTGCTGGCGTCTGCCACGTTATTGTCTGGAGGAGGATAAAAAAGGAAAAAAGAAAAGGTATGTGCACTGACCAGCGCTGTCCCAGCAAAAATTCTCCTTTGGAAAGATTCTCCTTTCAAAGCGATGTAAGGTGAAAAAGGTTTTCCTTTATTGAAAGCACAGCGTTAACATGTTTCAGGAGTAGGTTCTCCCTTCCTCAGAACAAACGATGCACGTTTGTTCTGAGGAAGGGAGAACCTACTCCTGAAACATGTTAACGCTGTGCTTTCAATAAAGGAAAACCTTTTTCACCTTACATCGCTTTGAAAGGAGAATCTTTCCAAAGGAGAATTTTTGCTGGGACAGCGCTGGTCAGTGCACATACCTTTTCTTTTTTCCTTTTTTATCCTCCTCCATTATTTGCGGGCTACCAATTCAGGAGCATCCGCCAACAAGGTATCACCAGCTTGCAGTCCCCCTTTTCTAGTCCCGGAGTGTGGATTATTGCACCATTGTACCCGTTTAGGGTGATATGCATCAAGCCCAAGTGGCTACAAGGTGAGCATTTACCTCGCCTTTACCTTTCTCTGTACCTTGGATAACGCACTAGGCGCCTGTGCCTTTCTTTTTGTTCTTTTTTTCATTATAACGTTATTGTCTGCATCTTTTATGTCCTTTTATATGATGAAATAAAGTCAAGAAATTCATCGGATGGTGAGTGCCACCTCTTTCATTGTCTTGTTGTGATTGTGCGTATCAGAGACTGTTCCTTTTGATGGTTGGCACCCCATCGCCATTGCCTATTGCATGGGCCCGACACATTGGAAGGGGTTGTGCCGACCCATCTCTGTGTATGATATAGATATATAATGTGCGTGTGTGTATATATGTATGTATGTGTGTATATATATATATATATATATATATATATATATATATATATATATATATATTTATTATGAAAAAGAGAGAAAGCAGCACTGCTTCAGTAGTTGAATAGTTGGTGCCAGCGGACCTAGGTCTTGACTAGTGACCGATGTAAATATAAGTAGATAATCCACGGCACTCCAAAGGTTAATGGTGCAACTGTGAGTTTATTCAAAACAACATGGTGCAGCACATCATAAGGCACAACGTTTCGGCAGCCTCACGCTGCCTTTTTCAAGCGCAAAAAGTGAAATCCATACAGGCTATATATACATCTCTTAACAAATTCATTGGTGAACAGGTAATTACAAAATGATACACACTTGTGCAAAAATCAAAGTCATTGGTTGCTCACATATGACACTGCTCACAGGCAGCTATACACATACATCACGTGATCAAAGTAAATGACGCCCATCTGGTGACGTCAAAGTGACCCCGATCCCAATGTGAAAGTGTCCGTGTAAATTAAAAATAAATGACTGCTCAAAAAACGCAGTGTGACCACAGTCCCAGTGTATACGTTCAATCATTAGTAAGATCAGATGAGGACTGTGTCCCGATCGGGCCTCACCACTGGATACGGTCAGGGTAAAATCTCGGCACATGCGCAGAAGAAGGGATAAGAAAGAAAGACAGCGTCCTGTGTTGTCATGACGACTTGAGCTCTGTGCGCAGCTGGAGGAAAACAGGCATGGACTCAGCGGCTAGATGGGCACAGCCAACGGGATGATGGACGTCACATAATTCCCTCAGCTTTCTGTATTCAGGTACCCCTCCGTCAATACAGAGGGCATCCATAGTCCAGTCAGCTGGGCTTGTGTCCTGGGACCTTTCCAGGTCCATTGCAAAAGCCGCATGTCCGCCAATTAGTGTGAATACCTCCTGATTGTAATTTTCAGCTCCACAGGACTGTAGCCGTCATAGAGAATGAAGAGAAGAAGAGAAGCATTGCCAAGGTCCCGCAAGTGTGGAGAGTCACGTCTGGCCACAACACATCCGATCTGAAAAGTAATAAAGATAAGGTAAGTATAATAATGTTAGATCAGAAAGATTTCACAAATATCTGCCCACAGCACCTATGACATCTCTAGATCTGGGCAAGTGGTTACCGGGTTTATCTGAACATTTCATGGCTAGTTTTATATTCAACGTTAAGTCCATTTGGAGCCAATGCATCCAGTTTGTGGATCCATTCCAGCTCCTTTTTCTTCAACAATACTTTCCTGTTCCCTCCATATTTTAATAGTGGTATTCTGTCAATAATCATAATTTTAAGATCCCCCTCAGTGTGCTGCATTTCTAAACAGTGTTTGGGTACTGGGAGATCAAGTTTGTTTTTTCTCACTGAGTACCTGTGTTGGCCAAAACGTGTCCTCAAGTCATGTGTTGTCTCACCGACATATATCTTATTGCAGGGACCCCAAAGGACATAAATGATCCATTCAGTGGTGCAAGTAAGGTAATGTCTAATTCTGTGACTTTCTAAAGTTTGGGGATGTACAAAGTGTGTGCCCTTCACTAATTGTTTACACGTTACACATCCAATACAGGGAAAGCATCCAGTTCTTTGTTTCCCTAGGAATGTCTGTCGTTCAGGTTTTTTAGTACCCACGTCAGATTTGACAAGTCTGTCTCTAAGATTCTGGCCCCTTCTGTAAGACAGAAGTGGTGGTAGTTGGAATTCATTTATTTTGGGGTATGTATCTCAGGATTTTCCAATGTTTCTGGACTATTCTGACAACTTGAGCTGAACAGTCTGTGTATGTAGAGACGAAAGGTAATCGTTTAGGTTGTTCTCTTCGTATGGATTTCTTAGGTAATTGTTCCCTGGGAATGTCACTAACTTTTTCCCTACAAGCCTGTAGTAGAGCGTCTGGATATCCCCGTGCGTGGAAGTCTCTGGTCATTGTGGTAAGAGCCTTATCCAGTTTGTCAGTGTCCTGTACGATGCGTCTTGCTCTGAGCATCTGGCTGTACGGCAACGACCGCACCATACGTTTGGGGTGGCAACTAGAAAAATGAAGCATAGTATTAGTGTCCGTGGGTTCCTATATAGATTAGCTATTGCTCTGTCACCCATAACTGTAACCATAACATCAAGATATTGCATGTTTGTCTTGGAGTAATTTACTGTAAATTTTATGGTATCAACAGTGTTCAAAAATTCCACAAATGACAACAGTGTCTCCTTGCTCCCCTTCGACATGAGGAATATGTCGTCTATGTAGCACCACCAGACCAGAACATTCTGGAACTGGGGCGCCACATATATACGACTTTCCTCAAGGTGTGCCATAACGATATTGGCATAAGTGGGCGCGACATTCGTGCCCATTGCCACGCCCCTCTTCTGTAGGTAAATGACATCATTAAATGAGAAATAATTGTGTGACAGCACCAATGTCAATAATTGCATAACAAAGTCACATTCAATATTTGTTAGTGATAACTTGTGTAGTGATGAGGCAATTGCAGACAAGCCCATATTCTGGTCTATCGATGTATATAGGCTGGTAATATCTAATGTGACCAACAGTGTCCCTTCAGGTATTTGTATGTCTTTAATCTTATTAAGAAAATCCGTGGTATCTTGTACATATGATTCTGTTTTCTCCGCTAAAGGTCTCAGCACTCTATCTAGAAAAATAGAGATATTGTTAGTAACTGATCCCCGGCCCGATACAATTGGTCTGCCGGGAGGATTCTTACTGTCTTTATGAATCTTGGGTAAAAAATATAACAAAAGCATCCTTGGATGCAGAATTGTCATAAAATCAACCACCTTGTCATCAATAATGTTATGTTGGAGACCTGTTTATAGTATATTATCAATTTTTTTCTGTATAGTCTGTTTGGGGTCACTATGTAGGACACAATATACCTGTTCATCTTCTAATTGCCTGTATGCCTCACGGAAATACAGTTCCCGATCCATGACCACGATCACACCACCCTTGTCAGCTGGCTTGATGATGAGACCGCGGTCATGGACCAGGGCCTGCAAGCTCGTCATCTCCTCTGTAGTAAGATTAGGAAAAAAAGTGTTATCAACAGACACACAATCATGCATTTTCCTAATGTCCTGTTTAACTAAATTTTAAAAGGTTTCAATAGCAGCAGGCATAATAGGTGGCATAAAGTCACTGTCAACTCTTAAACCCAGATTCTTAAGGTCTAGAGCTTTACACACAGAATCCCTGCTAGGAATTGGTGATTGTGGAACACTGTCAAACCATACGGTTAAATTAATCCTACGGACTAATTTTGTGATATCTAAATCTAGTTCGAACCAATCTGGCTTCGAACTAGGACAAAAATTAAGTCCTTTAGCTAGTAATTTATATTGTCCATCTGTTAAAATACAAGAAGAAATATTTACCACGTTTTTTTTCCGGGTGTTCATTTTACTTTTCAGATCGGATGTATTGTGTCCAGACAGGACTCTCCACACTTGCGGGACCTTGGCTATGCTTCTCTTCTTTTCTTCATTCTCTATGATGGCTACAGTCCTGTGGAGCTGAAAATTACTATCAGGAGGTATTCACACTAATTGGCGGACATGCGGCTTTTGCAATGGACCTGGAGAGGTCCCAGGACACTAGCCCAGCCGACTGGACTATGGATGCCCTCTGTATTGACGGAGGGGTACCTGAATACAGAAAGCTGAGGGAATTATGTGACGTCCGTCATCCCGTTGGCTGTGCCCATCTAGCCGCTGAGTCCATCCATGCCTGTGTTTTCCTCCAGCTGCGCACAGAGCTCAAGTCGTCATGACAACACAGGACGCTGTCTTTCTTTCTTATCCCTTCTTCTGCGCATGTGCCGAGATTTTACCCTGACCGTAATCAGTGGTGAGGCCCGATCGGGACACAGTCCTCATCTGATCTTACTAATGATTGAACGTATACACTGGGACTGTGGTCACTGCGTTTTTTGAGCAGTCATTTATTTTTAATTTACACGGACACTTTCACATTGGGATCGGGGTCACTTTGATGTCACCAGATGGGCGTCATTTACTTTGATCACGTGATGTATGTGTATAGCTGGCTGTGAGCAGCGTCATATGTGAGCAACCAATGACTTTGATTTTTGCACAAGTGTGTATCATTTTGTAATTACCTGTTCACCAATGAATTTGTTAAGAGATGTATATATAGCCTGTATGGATTTCACTTTTTGCGCTTGAAAAAGGCAGCGTGAGGCTGCCGAAACGTCGTGCCTTATGATATGCTGCACCATGTTGTTTTGAATAAACTCACAGTTGCACCGTTAACCTTTGGAGTGCCGTGGATTATCTACTTATATTTACATCGGTCACTAGTCAAGACCTAGGTCCGCTGGCACCGACTATTCAACTGTTGATTCGTGACGATCTCAATAAGATAAGAGAAAGAGTAAGCGTGGTGGAGAGTAGGGTCCCGGCACTTGAAGAGAATGGTAACACAATGTCTCAACAGATAAAGGAACTTCAAAAGGATTGGGCTGACTTGAGGAAAAAGATTGAGGATCTGGAGGACAGATCTCGCAGATCAAACTTGAGACTTATTGGTTTACCTGAGGGATCTGAAGAAAGTAATATGGTGGCTTTTTTACAGAAATGGTTAAGAGATACATTTCTCCCTGAAATCCTGTCGGAATTTTTTGTGGTGGAGCGTGGACATAGAATCCCAGGCAAGAAACCACCTCCAGGGAGCTCACCACATACAGTTATAATGAAGCTTCTTAACTTTCAGGATCGGGATAGAATCCTTAAACTTGCAAGGGAAAAAAAATGATCTGAATTTTAATGGGAGTAAACTTTCTTTCTATCCAGATTTTTCTAGACAGACACAGTTGGAACGTTTATCATATCGGGAGGTTGAAAAGGTTAAAATTCTCATTGTTATACCCGGCAAGGTTGAGAATTATTTATCATGATAAAATTCTCTTCTTCTCTAATCCTAAGGAAACTTCTGACTGGATGGATAAAGAAGGGATATGAATTTTGGGGGGTGGGGAGGGGGGGAGATGGGAGTGAAGTTTCTGCTATGTTAAGAGTTAGTGCCTTCTGTTTAAGTGTACTGACAAATTGGGGGAGGGATGGGGGGGTTGGGGGGGGGGTGGTTCTGCCCGATATGGAGAGAGGGGGAGTGGTGGTTTTTTTTTTTTTTTTCTCAGATTTTTTATGATTGGTAGAATTATTTGTTGGAATATCAGGGGTTTGAAGCAAAAAGAAAAAAGATGTGCAATATTTGATTATATAAAGAAATTCCTACCGGCAGTGATATGTTTACAGGAAACACGTTTCGGCAGACTCCAAGTATCTGATAACAAAGAGATGGGCTGATCTCGGGTTCCATTTCGTCTATTCTGAATATGCCCGTGGCGTCTCGGTATTAATACATAGGGGAGTGGACCTCGAGATCAAACGAGCGAAAATTGATTCTAAGGGAAGATATGTGTCTTTCTTTACTATGGGCACAAACTAGGGTGGTTCTGGCCTTCATTTACATTCCCCCACCAGCTAAGCTGGAGGTTTTGCTCAAGATAGTGAGTTTTCTGGAAGAGGTGGATTATCATTTGTTCTATGTTTGTGGTGACTACAATATGATTATGAATCCTGAGTTGGACAGACAAGGGGGAGCGGGAAAAGCGGGGATGGGATTAACGACTTTAAAAAAATTTGTAGAATCACTGGGATGGAAAGATCTCTGGAGAGAATTATTCCCTGACAAAAGTTTTTTTCCTGTTTTAGTGCTACCCATTCTACGGCCTCCAGGATTGATTTGGTGCTTACTAATGCTGCTGGCGTCTGGGCAACGAAGAGGATGAAATACCTACCTAGAACGGTATCCGACCATGCTCCTGTTTTGCTGGAGATCTTTCTGGGGCCCGTGGAATGGGGAAGAAGGAAATCTATTAAAATAAATCCATATTGGTTTAAAATACTTAGTAATGAGGATAAGATGATGAATTACATAACGGAATATTGGGAAACAAATATAAATACTGCCCCACTAAATATAGTTTGGGATTCATTAAAAGCCTACCTTAGGGGCCTGTTATGTAGTGAAATTTCTTATTTTCGTAAGGAGGCCAGGAAGAGAGAGGAAAACTGTACCGAGAAGGTAGAAGCTATGACCTTAAACTACGCACAGGATAGCTCCTTAGAGAATTTGGCCAAATTAAATCAAGCTCAAGAAGAACTCAAAAATATGGTGTGGGAGAGAGCCCAGCACGCCCTTTTTTTTAAGGGACAAAAGGCCTTTGTTGGGGAGGGTAATCCCAGGAAATTTGTGATGGATCTGATTAATTCGCAGATCCGAGAAAAGAAGGAAATAACTCAGATATGAAATAAAAAGGGGGAGGTGGTTACGGGTAAATCTGAGATCTTGGAGGAGTTTAGGGAGTTCTACACTCATCTCTACAGAGAGGAGCAAGATGTAAGTAGTAATGAAGTAAAACAGTATCTAGAAAAGATTCAGCTTCCCAAATTGTCTGTTGAACAAAAAAACTGAATTCACCATTAACGGTAAAAGAACTGGAGAAAGCATTAGCCTCAGCGAGGAATGATTCTGCGCCTGGATCAGACGGTCTTCCCTATGAGATATATAAAAAGTATAGATCTGTCCTGCTCCCACGCCTCCTCGAAGTATTCGACGGGGCTTGGGAAACAGGGGAGTTGCCTCGCTCTATGATTGAGGCGACAATTGTGGTCATACTGAAAAAGGGGAAGGATCACCTAGACCCAGAGGCATATTGTCCAATCTCGCTATTAAATGCGGATTTTAAAATCTTAACAAGAGCTCTAGCAACTAGATTATCAGAGGTTATGACCTCTTTAGTAGGGCAGGAACAAAATGGGTTCATACCGGGTCGGTCGACGTTTAACAACCTAGAACATATGTTTCTGAACATGCAGGTAGCTCCGGGAGATCATGTAAGAGCAGTGCTGAGTTTAGATGCAACCAAAGCGTTCGATAGAGTGGCTTGGAAATTTTTGTTTGAGTCTCTTGAGTTATTTGATTTAGGGGATTATTTTTTAAGATGGGTTCATACATGTTATAATAACCCTACTGCAAGGGTGTTGGTGAATGGACAGACCTCCGGAACTGTGGGGTTGAGTAGGGGGACGAGACAGGGTTGTCCCCTGTCCCCCCTCCGCCTTGGTGATGGAGCCGTTGGTGGTTAAAATTAAAAGTAGTACTGAGTTTGAGGGTTTTGGTTTGAGGGGTGGGGCAGATCGTCTCCTTTTGTACGCAGATGATGTGCTTTTTTTTTGAAGGACCCACAGAATGCTGTCCCAAAGATAGTAGAAATGATTGAAGATTATGGAAAGATCGCCGGTCTCTCTATAAATTGGAGGAAGTCCTCTTTATTAAAATTGGATGGTACTCAACTGCACTTTGGCAGCGAGCTACAGGTCGTAGAAAAGAAAGACCATATAGATTACTTAGGGGTAAAGATATTAGGGGATGACACGTGAATAGGAAACAGATTAAAAGTGGACATCCCTATGGACCCCAGTTTGGTTATTTTGGGATATATGGAGGCGGTGGCTGGAAATAAGGATGTAATTTTGGTCACTAGATTAGTACACTTAGCAAGGGTAGAGATTGTTAGAAACTGGTTGGATACGTCCCCGCCACAGGTCCAGCATTGGGAAAGATTAACAGCTAAAATTGGTAATTATGAAATATTCTATTACAAGGGGAGAAAGAAGTGGCAGAAGTTAGTTAGGGGTTGGCGTAATTGGTTGCAACGGGAACAGTAGGTGGCTATTTGTCTATCACAATATGAGGCGGGTTTTTTTTTTTTCTCTCTTCTCTCTCCGTGTCGGGCAGGGGTGGGTTGGGCCGGGAAGGGTATGGGGGTTTGTGTTAATGTTATTATAATTGTTTTTTATGATGGGCTGTGTACCTGGTAATTATATGGAATGGATTTTTTTTGTATGGAAAATTAAATTTTTTTTTGAAATAATAAAAAAAATTCCTATGCCTTCAAAAAAAATAAATAAATTATGGAACCACAAACCAGCAACTTGGATGCTGAATTTGTTGCTACACCTGCAGCTCATCCATTTGCCTACTCCACCAATGAGGTCGACAAGATCATGGGAGATGTGGAAGACCGGGCCACATTTCTGGACATTCCTGCGGCTATTGATATGCAAATGAACTATGAGAACCTGTCTAAACGAACGGTAACTATCCAACTTCACATCAGTACTTTAGCCAGATATTATCGAGAAAATAAGATTCCCCGAGGCATGAGAACGAGACTGAGACCAAACATTTTATTGGAAGACGTTGATTCTCGACGCAAATTTGAGGAGATTTCGGATAACTATGCTCTGGAGGTGATTGTTCTTCATGTTGAATGCCTCCAAAAACAACTTAGGACCGTACGTGCCAGACTTACAGATGTGGATGTTATGCTTAAGTCCACACTTTCCTCTGAGGACTACAATAAATTTATTGACAAACAACAGACTTTCCTTAACAAATTTAAAAAACATAAATGGTACCGGGACACGCTGGACTATGACACTGGCCGAGTCTATCTCTGGACGGAACAACCGGACCGTGGTGCCAACCTGAAAAAAACAAAGAGGAGAGACATTACACATACAAAAGCAACAAAGGTGAATGCAGAGGAAGTTTTTTTTAGAGCAAACCAGAGACAGTCAAAGACCCGACAGGGAGGACGGAGGAGGAAAAGAGCCACAAAAAGAAAACAGATCCAGGGTGAACAGCAAGACTGTTACTCCCAAAATGAACACCCGGAAAAAAACGTGGTAAATATTTCTTCTTGTACTTTAACAGTAGGACAATATAAATTATATACACTCACCGGCCACTTTATTAGGTACGCCTGTCCAACTGCACGTTACCACTTAATTTCTAATTAGCCAATCACATGGCGGCAACTCAGTGCATTTAGGCATGTAGACACGGTCAAGACAATCTCCTGCAGTTCAAACCGAGCATCAGTATGGGGAAGAAAGGTGATTTGAGTGCCTTTGAACGTGGCATGGTTGTTGGTGCCAGAAGGGCTGGTCTGAGTATTTCAGAAACTGCTGATCTACTGGGATTTTCACGCACAACCATCTCTAGGGTTTACAGTGAATGGTCCGAAAAAGAAAAAACATCCAGTGAGCGGCAGTTCTGTGGGCGGAAATGCCTTGTTGATGCCAGATGTCAGAGGAGAATGGGCAGACTGGTTTGAGCTGATAGAAAGGCAACAGTGACTCAAATAGCCAACTGTTACAACCAAGGTAGGCAGAAGAGCATCTCTGAACGCACAGTACGTCGAACTTTGAGGCAGATGGGCTACAGCAGCAGAAGACCACACCGGGTGCCACTCCTTTCAGCTAAGAACAGGAAACTGAGGCTACAATTTGCACAAGCTCATCGAAATTGGACAGTAGAAAATTGGAAAAACGTCGCCTGGTCTGATGAGTCTCGATTTCTGCTGCGACATTCGGATGGTAAGGTCAGAATTTGGCGTCAACAACATGAAAGCATGGATCCATCCTGCCTTGTATCAACGGTTCAGGCTGGTGGTGGTGGTGTCATGGTGTGGGGAATATTTTCTTGGCACTCTTTGGGCCCCTTGGTACCAATTGAGCATCGTTGCAACGCCACAGCCTACCTGAGTATTGTTGCTGACCATGTCCATCCCTTTATGACCACAATGTACCCAACATCTGATGGCTACTTTCAGCAGGATAATGCGCCATGTCATAAAGCTAGAATCATCTCAGACTGGTTTCTTGAACATGACAATGAGTTCACTGTACTCAAATGGCCTCCACAGTCACCAGATCTCAATCCAATAGAGCATCTTTGGGATGTGGTGGAACGGGAGATTCGCATCATGGATGTGCAGCCGACAAATCTGCGGCAACTGTGTGATGCCATCATGTCAATATGGACCAAGATCTCTGAGGAAGCTTCCAGCACCTTGTTGAATCTATGCCACGAAGAATTGAGGCAGTTCTGAAGGCAAAAGGGGGTCCAACCCGTTACTAGCATGGTGTACCTAATAAAGTGGCGGGTGAGTGTAATATATATATATATATATATATATATATATATTATACACACACACATATATATGATGTGTGTGTAAATATTTATATATATATATATATATATATATAATGTGTGTGTATATATATATTTACATACATTATATATATATATATATATATATATATGTATATAAATATATATATATATATACACACATATATATATTTACACACACATCATATATATGTGTATATATGTGTGTGTATGTATATGTGTATGTATGTATATGTGTATGTATGTATATGTGTATGTATGTGTGTATATATATATATATATATATATATATATATATATATATATATATATATATATATATATATATAAATTAGTGTGTGTGTGTGTGTGTGTGTGTATATGAGAGGTAGAGTGTCCAGGCTACAGATGACTGACATATCAGGGCCAGGTATTTTAGGTAATTGAGCGTGACACGCCTCTATTCTGTGTCAGGGGGCTTTTTACGGTGATGAATGACAATGAGGACTTGTGACGTGCAAGGAAAGATGGGAGATATTAAGAAACCAGAAATGGAGCAATCTAGAGAGCGCGGTACTGGACGATGTGGAGTGAGCAAACAGGGCAAATGGAGACTGCAGAGCTGTTCAATATTATGGTTTGTACACCCACAAACATCAGATAATCCCTTTAAACATGCAGCCACTAGGTGTGTCCCTTTTATCTGCAGTCCATGCTCCTTCCTGGTCTTTTCTTCCGAACACAGGAAGTCGCCTGTGAAGTCCCAGTCCTGTGCATATAAATGAGATAAGTGTGTGGCATGTGTGCTAGTGTCAGCACCATGGTGGCTTACTGGTTAGAACTGCAGCCTTGCAGCGCTAGGCTCACATCCAATGTATTCTGTTTGTTTTTTGTTTTTCATTTGGCAAAGTTTCTATTTTTTTTTCTACAGTGATGAGTGGATATTTTACTTTTATAAAAACATAAATACACTGTAAAAAAAAAAAAAAAGGGAACACTCAAAATAACACATCCTAGATCTGAATGAATAAAATATTCTCATTGAATACTTTGTTCTGTACAAAGTTAAATGTGCTGACAACACAATCACACATACCAAACAAAAAAATATAAAAAAATTTTTTTTCTTTCTTTTCTATTTTTAACACAATCACAGAAAAAACATCAATGGAAATCAAATTTAAATCACACAAAAAAAATCAAAAAATGAAAGTGAAAAAACACCCCCCAGGCTGATACAACTTTGATGTAATATCCTTAAAAAGTCAAAATGAGGCTTAGTATTGTGTGTGGTCTCCATGTGCCTGTATGACCTCCCTACAATGCCTAATAATACTCCTTATAAGGTGATGAATGGTCTCCTGAGGGATCTCCTCCCAGAGTTGGACTAAAGCATCCGCCAACTCCTGGACAGTCTGTGGTGCAACGTGACGACGGTGTACTGAGCGAGACATGATATCCCAGTTGTGCTCAGTTGGATTTAGGTCTGGGGAACGGGCAGGCCAGTCCATTGCTTCAATGCCTTCATCTTGCAGGAACTGCTGACACACTCCAGCCATATGAAGTCTAGAATTGTCCTGCATTAGGAGGAACCCGGCACTAACCACACCAGCATAAGGGGTCTGAGGATCTTATTTCAGTTCCTAATGGTAGTCAGGCTACCTCTGGCGAGCACATGGAGGGTTGTGCGGAGCTCCAAAGAAATGCCCCCCCACACCATAACTGACTCCCTGCCAAACCGGTCATGCTGAAGGATGTTGCAGGCAGCAGATCGCTCTCCACTGTGTCTCCAGATTCTGTCACATCTGTCACGTGCCTAGTGTGAAACTGCTTTCATCTGTGAAGAGCACAGGATGCCAATGTTGAATCTGCCAATCTTGGTGTTCTCTAGTAAATGACAACTACCTGGGAAATCCTAGGTTTGATCGAACTTAAACATTCACGAACCTGCTGCATTTGATTGCTGATGCCTTCCCGGTCCGTGGAGAAGGAGTAGAGTGCCCAGGTACCGCCTGGAATTCTGGGATTCAGTCTATTACCTAGGCTGAATCTCCTCCTTCCCCACAGGCATTTTCCTTCCCCACGGACCGGAAGGGCATCAGCAATCAAATGCGTCAGGTTCGTGAATGTTCGAGTTCGATCGAACCTAGGATTTCCCGAGGTTCGATCAACTCTAGTTGTCAGCACAACACCAACTTGTGAATGTTGGGCACTCATTTCACCCTCATGGAGTCTGTTTCTGTCAGTTTAAGCAGAAACATGGCTATTAGTGGCCTGCTGGAAGTCATTTTACAGGGCTTTGGCACTTTTTGCACAAAGGAGGAGGTAGGAGGTCCTACTGCTGGGTTTTTGTCATCCTACAGCTCCCTCCATGTCTTCTGTTGTCTGCCCAGCTTCTGAAGCATGACTTCTAAAAGCTAAAGGGAGTCTTTCTAGTGGTGTCACCAGTATTCCTTAGAATACAGTGATGCTTAAACTTACAATGGCCTTAAGATACAACATTTTCAACAATGTTCCTTTCTGGACAATCGTAAGTTAAGACCATACTCAACAAACAATGGTACAGACAGTCCAGATCTGCGGAACATGTTAAAAAAAAAAAAAAAAAAAAAAAAACTAGCTGATTGACCTATGAAAGTGTCCATTTTACTGGTAAAATCCCAGTATTAGTGAAGTGCATGCAATGGTTGGCTGTCTAGTATCTCCTCTCTACAGTACAGTGTGATACTACATGTCCTGTACTGCTCTTTACCTGCGCCAGGATGAGTTGCGCCTTTGGGCACCAGGTGAGGACAGCTTCATTTTATTTTTTTGGGACCCTGTGTGATCCATTTAAAACCCTGAAAATGCTCCCATCTTCTCCATAGAGAGTAATTCAAGGCCCTATTACACAGGCCGACAGTTAGGAGCAAACAAGCACAGTCAGCGCTTGTTTGCTCCTCGTTTCCCACTCGTGGCAGCAGCAGGCAGGTGAGTCCGGGGAACTGTGGGGGGGGGGGGGGGCTGCCTGGGTGATCGCTGATCGTCCGGGCAGCCCATAGCGTATAGCAGTGGTCTGCTGCCGCCGATCCTATTCCGTGGGGCGATGGCAGCAGATTGTTGCTATATAAGTCGTTTGTCTTTCAACATGTTGAAAGACAAACGACTTCAATGATCAGCAATTATGAACGATGCCGGCTGATCGTTGCCTCTTATTTCACGGGAGGGCCGATAATCGTTCCGTGGAATAGGGCCTTTAGAGTCTCTTGTAGCTCTTTCTGACTGTTATATGTAAGGACTTGCTGTATCCATATTAGTTAGCTGCTTATTATCTTTTAAATTTTATTTTCTTTCTCATTTTGGGTAATTTAGAACCAGTTTTCCATAGAATTTTGGTCTCTGCTATGTTTTCAACATACAATGGTTGTCCTTGAACCAATTAATATCGTATGTTGAGGGCCACTGTAGTTGGAAAGACTTCCACACTGTGATATAGCATGCATCTGTTTAGGAGATACATAACAAGTTCCTAGCTGGAATACCAGTTAAGTTTTAGTTGTTTAAAACTTTATAAGTGGCTATTGACTATAATCATTCACAATTTGTTAAGATTGATAATGTTCATTATCTCTGTAGTAATAGGGAAGTTTAATATAAAATAAAGATCTATGCACAATACCATATATTGATATTTACAATAGTGGAAATGTTCTTCCAGCTTAATAATTTATCAGATTTGTGAATAAGGACAAGTGTCCCAGTAGTGAGAACATCAGTGTAAAGTAAACTTATGTATCCTCGTGTCCACTCCTGGGTCCTAATAACCAATATCCGTGTCTCAACCGCGGACAAAAATCACCACCCTCACAGTGAATTATATCAATATATTAGGGGTGTACACCTTTAAAACTTAACTTTTATTAGGCCTTTCAAAAAAAAAAAAAAACACACAAAAGAACCCCACATACAAAACACAAGTCCAATTAGATCCGTAATTATACCAGTCCACACATCAGCTCAATCTACACAGTCCCAGCCGGGATATATGAAAATAAAACCGGTTGTGTCTCACCAGTCTGTCGTCCTGTGGTATTGCTGGTATCTCTTCTGTAGACAGTGCTATTAACAGGTTGTGACCAATCGGGAGTTAATTTTATCCCTGATACGCCCTTTATGTGTATTGGTCACTACCCCTTCTCCCACAGGGAACTGTCGGGGCACGCGCCCTAAAAAGGGGAGTAAATACAGGGTATAACAGGGACTGTACAAAGGGATAGACCGGGGCAGGGGTCGTCCTTTTTAGGGTGAGCGCCCCGACAGTTCCCTGTACGAGAAGGGGTAGTGACCAATACGCATACACATAAAGGGCGTATCAGGAATATAATGAACTCCCAATTGGTCACAACCTGTTAATAGCACTGTCTACAGAAGAGATACCAGCGAGACCACGGGATGACAGACTGGTGAGACACAACCGGTTTTATTTTCATATATTCCGGCTGGGACTGTGTAGACCCCTAATATATTGACACTCCTGGGTCCTGTTGACAGCCACCAGTGTCCTACAGCTCTCCTAGCTGCAACGTCACGTACCCAGCTGAGTCATTGCCCACTAAGCCAATCAGTGACTGGGGCGAGGCAGCTGGAAGAGCCAGGTCTGTGAAATGCTGGTTAATTTTTTTCTTGCACCCCTCTCCCTGCCTGTCGTTTTTCGTTTTGGGGGGGGGCTTCCTCTTTAAGGCTCCGTTCACGCTGAGCAAAAACGGTGGAATTCCGTGGCAGAGAGGCCCATCGTGCTCAGTGTCCTGCAGTGAGTGAATGAGAGGGCGGGCGTCCACTTCCTCCCCTCTCCATTCAAAGAAGTGACATGTCACTTCTTTGATCGGAGAGCAGCGGAATTCCGCTCAATATGAACTGCGCCAAATGGAAACCACAACATTTTATCTTGTCAGGCATAGGGCCCTATTCCACCGGACGATTATCGTTCGCATTATCGTTAACGATTAACGATCTCAAACGACCGCTATTGCGAAAGACCTGAAAACGTTCACTCATTTCCATGGAACGATGATCGTTACTTATGATCGTAATTGCGATCGTTTGTTCTTCGCTATTTATTTGATTTCTCGTTCGGTCGTTAATCGTTAGCTGCATTTCAACCGAACGATTATCGTTTAGATTCGAACGATTTAACGATAATCTGAACGATAATCGTCCGGTGGAATAGGGCCCTTAGGGTGGGTTCACACTGAGGAATAGGTGAGGAATTGAAGAGGAAAATTTTCTGCTTAATATTCCTCACCTATTCAGCTCTGGCAGAATTTAAGCCCCCATAGACTTCTATAGGATTCCTCTAGCAGAATCCATCCAAAGAATTAGCATGTCAATTCTTTGGCCCCGTTCACGCTAAGCAAGAATGGCGGAATTCCGGGGCGGAGCTCTCCGTTACGCTCAGTGTGCTGCTTTGAGTGAATGAGAGGGCACGCACTCGTCTGCTGCCTCTGCTCATAGAAGTGACATGTCATTTCTCTGAGCGGAGAGTAGCGGACGCAAGCGCCCTCTCATTCACTCAAAGCAGCACACTGAGCACAGCGGGATTCCGCCGTTCTTGCTCAGTGTGAACAGGGCCTTTGGGCAGAAAGCAGATCTGCGGCAGAAAATTCTACAGTGTGAACAACAGAGCGGAAATTCCATTGAACACAATAGGACCTTGCTCTATTCATATATTACGGGAGGAATTTCAAGCGGAAATTAAGAATAAATTCCTCCTAAATTCCTAGCCTATTCCTCAGTGTGAACCCACCCTTAGCCACAATTATTTTGCCATGATTGGAAACCTGCACTCTCTTCTGTGTTGCATGCTGGAGGCTAATACATATGGTCTTTTTATTTCTAGGGATCTGCCATGCTGCATGTCATTGGTGGAGATGAAATCCCTCTTCCGGTTGGATGACATAGTGTCCAGTGCTAAGCAGTCAATCACCGTCTTGGAAACTAGTGCCCTGGAAGGCACAGGACTGCAGGAAGTGTTGCAGTGGCTACATTCATCTGCCAGCCACTAAGTTTAAGATACAACATCCTTTATTCTTAATTAAAAGTAAATGAATACATACAGTATGCATACATACGTGGCGCATAAAAAAAGATCATTACAAAACTCAAAATTTGAGAACAGCTATTGCTGAAGAAGAATTTAGGCTCTGTTGTAATATGCTAAAGTTCCCCTTACATGTTAGAGATGTGTGGGCTGAACCTGTCGATTTTGTCAGGGCCAGTTGACCATCTCGGATGTATGGTGGCCTCTCAACTTTGGTGGGGGAGTAAACCATCAGGTATTTTAACTGTCCATCCCTTTTGATCTTGGGAGATATGCCGCTGGCAGAGACGTCTGGCATTGGCTTACCACAATCCCGTCAGCTGCCATATCTGCTATATATGTATGGGGACTTTAGTGTATTACAACTGATCTTAAATGCTTCTCCATCAGTAGCTGTTCTAAAAGAATTTTGAGTTTTGTAAAGGACTTTGTATAACACACTAAATTATTATTTTCTCTGGAATACCTCTTTTAAGAATGAATGGCTAATAGAATCTGCTGCCACATATACGTATTGTTGGCAGATGCAGTCGAAAACAGGAAGTACGGTAGGTCAAAAGCCATGTATGTTAGCCCCAGTTCAATCAGCTGATTTCAAGAACAACATGTCCAGGGTTTAGATCGGTGCTGCACACCTCTCACTACTAGAGTAGGTGCTCTGTGGTCAACAGGTTCTTTAACCGTAAACTGTAGCAAAGTAGTAAGGCCACGGCACTCTTAAATCATGCAGATGAGAAAGTTTATTTTACAGTGTATAGAGACAGGTTTTTACTCCGACCGATATAGCAAGTATATGAAAATGTGAGACCATGTGACGTAGCAATGTTTCGGTCCTGCCAGGACCACCTTCAGGCTGTGTGGTCTCTGCACCGGACTCCTTTCTCTCATGTCATACAGAGACCGCACAGCCTGAAGAAGGTTCTGGCAGGACCGAAACGTTGCTACGTCACATGGTCTCAAAAGAAACTTTCTCATCTGCATGATTTAAGAGTGCCGTGGCCTTACTACTTTGCTGAAGAACATGTCCAGTCACCCACTGGTTAGTACTCTGAGAGCAGCAGATTCTAAGTTCATATCTGCGTGGAGATGTATGTTCTCTCCATGGTATTGTGGACTTCCTCCAGTTACTTTAGTTTACTGCCACACTTTTAAAATATACTGATACGTTTTAGGAATAAATATGAGATCAGGCGGGTTAAGGTTCAGTAGATATGGACAACACATACTACATGCTGCACTCAACTGGATCCTACAAAAATATCTAAAGTGATTATGTGAAGAATGTTTGTTATTTTATATAAGAAATAAAAATGAAATTTGTATATTTTCTTTATAATTTTTTTAAAATATATTTTTATTAAACTTTTTTTCTACCATGACATTTTTGTATAGGCAAGAACAAAAGGAAGAAAGCACATTATCAGTTAAATCATAGCAATGTATAAGTTAATTGTTAACATAAAGAGATAAGTGTAGGGTGGTAGGAGGCTAAGCTGGGGTAAAGGAAATAAAGGTTCAACAAAAAGAAACAAAAATGTTCTAACTGATCTTATAACTGTATAACTGTCCTAACTGAGCTTATTGGTTTATTCATGAAGATACAGACTGCCTTCGCAGTCTGTATCTTATACTTTACCTAATCCTTTCTAGTGGTGTAGAAAGGCCGGGTACCGCCATCTTGATGACATCAGTTGCGCTCCAGCACGTCACCAAGATGGCCACGGCCTTACTGCAGCGGTACAGAAGAGTAGGTAAAGTATAAGATACAGACTGCAAACAGGGACAGTTACATTTAGATGATAGGTTCTCTTTAAATAAATATAGGTTTGTCCATTGGCCAGACCTAGCGCCCAGGACACATATCCAGCAGGGTACGCAGCTGCACCCTATATGTCTTTCCAAAAATCACCCCCCATCAGGCTGTGCAGCTGCTCCTGAAATGTATTTCCAAAACTCACACCCTCATCAAGGTGCGCAGCTGCACCCAAAAATATACGGCTGACCGTTGCTAATAAAAGTTTGTTTGAAAACACTTGTCTGTGTCTGTCACCATGGCAACAAACTGCCAAAGTTGTTTGCAACTTGCCTACCAGGGAAGTGCTGGTGGTGTCATCAAGGCTGTGATGTCATATTTAGCTGCCAGAAAGGCTAGCAGTTCAGTTGCAGTCAGGCAACCAAGCAGGTAGGTTACTAGCAAGGAGGATGCAGGTAGGTGCCGTTCAAAACGTTAAATTTGCTTGTTTTTTTTTGTTTTTTTTTTTTGGGGGGGGGGGCAATGTATGCTTTTGCATACTACTAAAGTTGTGACAATTTAATATAGTTTTTCTTTAATAAATAGTTACTAATTTGTAGCTATAGATAAGCATATAGACAAATAGGTAGATGGATAGAGAGACACAGCAAAATGCATGTATGTCAGCCATGTGAAAGCAAGTGCAGTGTGAATGGGGGTAGATGAGGCAGGCGCAGTGGTAGGCATTAGGAGATGCAGTGTGAAAGGAGAGCTGGCCGCCATATAGGAGTAATGGTCCGTTTACACAAAGCAATAATTCGCCCAATCGATCGTTTAACGATTTTGAAGCAACAATTTGGTTTTTATAACAATCAGTGTTCAGACAAATAAATCCTTAAAAAAAAAACGTTATTGCGATTGTTTTTAAGATCACTTAAGCTCATCTCACACATAGGGTGAATCTTTGAAATGAAAAAATATGTGGTCAGCTCACCTCCACTTGGTACTAGATGACTTGTGATCCCGCAATGGATATGGGAGGGTGCACGGAAGATTCAACGGCGGCCAGCCGTTCAGGTAGGTAACACGAATCCAAGTGAAATGGGGAAATCCAGCACTCCAGGAAAAACAGTTTTCAGCTAAAACGATACTTTATTTTCCATATTGGTTAAAAACTTTTTCTCTCCCAAGGAGAGACCCTTCACCAACCGGTTTCACGCTCGTGGCGCTTAATCATGGTATACCATGATTAAGCGCCACGAGCGTGAAACCGGTTGGTGAAGGGTCTCTCCTTGGGAGAGAAAAAGTTTTTAACCAATATGGAAAATAAAGTATCGTTTTAGCTGAAAACTGTTTTTCCTGGAGTGCTGGATTTCCCCATTTCACTTGGATTTGAATCTTTGAAAGACTGTATACACGAAGTGATCTGCGAATTTATAGCAAATGACCAACGATAATTTGAGAACATGTTGAAAGATCACAATGAGCGATTTCTCGCTCGTCACTTGATCATTCACTGTGTTTACACAAGCCGATTATCGCTCAAATGCAATCATTATTGCGAAAATTCGAACGATAATCGTTCCATGTAAACGCACCATAAAGCACATACGATGTGTTGATTTGTATGGCTTCTCCTTAACAAGCAGCACTGGGTTCAAGAGAAGGGAGTTGTTTGGGAAGGCGATTCCCTTATCGCTTCTCGGCCTTTTGGCTAAGATCAAGGGAAGAGGATCATTTTGCTGATGGGATGGAGTCTCCAGGGCATCCGAAACACTGCGTTTTCTGGTTAAGCATTTCTTAAGGACCTTTTTTGGCGAGTGCATATGGGACTGTGCGTTTCTTAAGGATTTTCCCTGGTGAGTACAAATGGGACTGTGCGTTTCTTAAGGACCTTCCTTGGTGAGTACAAATGGGACTGTGCGTTTCTTAAGGACCTTCCTTGGTGAGTGCATGTAGGACTGTATGTTTCTTAAGGACCTTCCTTGGTGAGTACATATGGGACTCTGCGTTTCTTAAGGACCTTCATTGGTCAGTGTTCGCAACAGGGTGCATTGCCCCTCCCTTCCAATTGTGTTGCCAAAAATAGACCTCCCAACAGGGTACGTTGCTGCACCCCCAAATGTCTTGCCAAAAAAATTGATCCCCCAACAGAGTGCATTGCTGAACCTTCAAATGTGTTCCCAAAAATTAGACCCCCACACCGGGTGCCTAGCTGCACCGCTAAACGTGTTGCCAAAACAAAAGACCCCCCCAACAGGGTTCTTAGCTGCACCTCCAAACGTGTTGCCAAACAACACACCTCCAACAAGATGTGCGTCTCACTCTTAAATGTGTTACCAGAAAGTAAACCCCTGAACAGGTTGCATAGCTGCACCCGAAATGTATTTAAAAAAAACAACACACCCCCATCAGGGTGCGCAGCTGCACCCCAAACATCTTTAAAAAAAACACACCCCCATCAGGGTGCGCAGCTGCACCCAAAATACATTTCCAAAAAACACACCCCCAACAGGGTGTGCAGCTACACCAGAAATGTATTTCCAGAAAAACACACCCCCATCAGGGTGCGCAGCTGTACCCGAAAGGTCTTTCCAAAAATCACCCCCCATCAGGGTGCGCAGCTGTACCCGAAAGGTCTTTCCAAAAAACACACCCCCATCAAGGTGCGCAGCTGCACCCAAAAATATAAGGCTGGACATTGCCAATAAAAGTTTGTTTTGAAAACACTTGTCTGTCTCTGTCACCATGGCAACAAACTGCCGAAGTTGTTTACAACTTGCATGCCAGGCAAGTGTTGGTGATGTCATCAAGGCTGTGATGTCATAAATAGCTGCCAGAAAGGCTAGCAGTTCAGTTGCAGCCAGGCAACCAAGCAGGTAGGTAGAAAGGTAGGTTTTGCTAGCAAGGAGGATACCGTTTAAACCCTTGAGGGTGCGTTCACACCTACAGGATCTGCAGCAGATTTGATGGTGCAGATTTGATGCTGTGTTCAGTTATTTAAATGAAATCTGCTGTGGATCCGCAGCAGAAAATACACTGCGGATCCGGTAAGTGTGAACGTACCCAAAGGCTGCATTCCCACGTTCCGTGATCCTAACGGATCACGGACGTGGAATGCATGTACTGGAGGCCCGCCCCCCCCCCGCGCCCAGACACCATCTGTAATTAGATGCTGGGAGCGGGGGAGACTATTCATAAGCGCCGCACTGTAGTAACCGCACCGTGCGGCTGCATCATTACAGCGCGGCGCTTATGAATACAGTCTCCCCCGCTCCCAGCATCTAATTACAGATGCTGTCCGGGCGCGGGGGCTCCAGTACATGCATTCCACGTCCGTGATCCGTCAGGATCACGGAACGTGGGAATGCAGCCTAAATGTGTTTTTTGTGGGCCAATTTATGCTTTTGCATACTGCGAGAATTTACTATAGTTTTTCTTTAATAAATAGCTACTGATTTGCAGCTATCTATAGATAGACAGACATACAGATAAGCATTTAGACATATAGGTAGATAGACATATGGACAGACAGACATAGAGAGGCAGGCAGAGAGAGAGACGGACAGAGAGGCAGGCAGGGGGACACACACACAGAAAAATGCATGTATATCAGCCATGTGAAAGCAAGTGCAGTGTGAATGGGGGTAGATGAGGCAGGCGCAGTGGTAGGCATTAGGAGATGCAGTGTGAAAGGAGAGCTGGCCGCCATATAAGAGTGAAGTACATACGATGTGTTGTATGTGTTGATTTCTATGGCTTCTCCTTAACAAGGAGCACTGGGTGTAAGAGAAGGGAGTTGTTTGGGGAGGCCATTCCCTTATCGCTTCTCAAGGCCCGTTTGATGTCTCTTTTGAGACAAGCTTACAGTGCCTCTCAATCATTGAGAGGTGCAGAGAGCTGATGAAGAAGCAGGAGCTGAAGGATTTCATCTTGTAACCACCTTTCCAGATGGATGAGAAGCCGATTCACCTATACAACCCCTTCACCGTGCTGGCTCATGTGGTGGCCTTTCCTGAGAGATATTGTAGCAGCGTTAGAGGAGAAACCAAGCTGAGGAACTGCTTCGGGATCCTGAATGGCAAACTCCGCTTCTGGGTGCGGTTTGGTCAAGACCCTGAAGGCATCGGTGGGATCATGAATCCTCCTGCTTCTTTCTCCTTGACAGGCAACCGTGGATACCTGGTGAACCTAAGTCAGTGGAAGTACTGCCATCAGTGTCTTAATTTTGGCCACACAAAAGCACTGCTGCCCAACTGGTCGCTGCTGTGGAACTGTGGAGGACAAGACCATGAACCAGGAAGCTGCTTACAGCAGGAGTGATCTCTGTGGTTCAAGAGACCACCAGGCAAGAGCCTGCCCCAAAGGGATGAGTACCAGGTGTAGCTACGCTGCCAGCTTGGGATGTGGCCCTATCTTTTTTGAGGTTAAGTCACCTGTGGAGCATCTGTAAAAGAGCTAACTATGACCCGGGTACTTGCTTTACTGCCGCCTCTGATCCTTCCGCCACCTTTGCAGATGGTGCCAGAGACACCTGTGGTACGTGAACAAGTTGATGCTCCGGTTAGTCCAAGGCCAAAACTAGCTCCAAAATGGGTCATGGCTGCACGCCACCTTCCTTGATAGGTGCATATGGGAATGTGTGTATTTTAAGGACCTTCCTTGATGAATGCGTGTTGTGTTCATAACAGGATGCGTTGCTTCTTCCCTCAAATGCGTTTCTGAACCCCCAATTGTGTTGCCAAAAATAACCCCCCCCCAGCAGGGTATGTTTCTGCACCCCCAAATGTTCTGCCAAAAACTTGAACCCCCAGCAGAGTGAATAGTTGAACCTAAAATGGGTTGCAAAATATTAAAACCCCGCCCCCAAAGGGGTGTGTAGCTGAACCCCCAGATATGTTGTCAAAGATTTATCCCTCAGCAGAGTGCACTGGTGAACCCCCAAGTGTGTTGCCAATAATTAAACCCCTAATGTAGTGTATGGCTGCACCCCTAAACGTGTTGCCAAAAAAATTAGACCCCCAACAGGGTGCCTAGCTGCATGCCCAAATAAGTTGCCAAACAACAGACCCCCAACAGGCTGCACCCCCAAATTACTTTTTAAAAATAGATCTCCCAGCAGCTCACTCTACCTTATGGTGTAACTGACCAAATAGGGCTGTGCTTTTCTTTAGGACCTTCCTTTGTTGGTGCATATGGGGCCGTTCATTTCTTAACCCCTTCAGGACCGAGCCTATTGATGCACGGATGTCCGAGTCAAATTAATGCAATGTTCCTCTCCACCTTCTAAGAGCCGCTTTTATTTTTCCACCTACAGGGCTGGTTGAGGTGTCATGTTTTGCGCCATAAGCTCTAGTTCTTAGTAATAGAAAAGTTTTGATCGCTTTTTATTAAAATCAGAGTGATTGGGACCCCGTCAGCGGTCCCGATCACTCAGTGACAGGAGCTTGTCCTGTCACTAAGTACCTTTTACGCCACAATCGCTATAGATCGCTCTTTATCCTCAGCTCGCGGGAATCTGATGTGTGCGGGACCGCTCTCACTGCAGCAGACCCGCACACATCAAATCCCTCACAGTCAGGAACATATATATATATATATATATATATATATATATATATATATATATATATATATACACACATTCCTAGTGCACGGGGCATGTGCAGTTCAGGGGTTCAGGACCTTCTTTGATGAGTGCATATGGGACTTTGCGTTTCTTAAGGGCCTCTATTGTAAGTGTTCCCAACAGGGTGGATTTCCCCCCCCCCCCTCAATGTGTTGCCAAAAATAGACCCCCAAAAGGGTGCGTAGTTGTTATCCCAAATGCGTTGGCAAAAAATAGACACACACAACCCCCCCCAACAAGGTGCGTTGCTGCGCCTTTAAATGTGCTGAGAAAAACTGATCCAGTGATTACTGTTTGTGGCCTCCTCCTCTCCTTCCACCTGTGCTCTCCGGTCACTCCATCTCCCTCTGTGACAGCAGCTCCTCGCCCCCCCCTCCGATCGCTGTCTGTGGCCCCCTCCTCTCACCTATCCTCATTTTGCCACACAGTCATGTATTAGCGGCACAGGAAGGACAGGTGAAAGGAGAGGAGGGGGTGTACAGGGGCGCTGCTGTCAGTGGGAGATGGAGCGTCCAGGGAACACTGATTGAAGAGGAGGAGGGGGCCACACACTGTAATTTCCCGGGGGTGGGGTGGAATCAGAGCGTTGCTGGATTGATTATTTTAACCCTGCTGCAGCCACCGCCACAGGAATAACACCTCTTTCGACTGTGGTGGTCGCTGCAGCAGGGTCAAAACAATCCATTCACCGACGCTATGTAAAGCGGAAGCTGTGAGATGCCAAAGCTATTTCACACAAACAGAGTACAGTGGGGATAGGGTGCCATTGTGCTGTGTATGTCAGCTACGCAGTCCCAGGCCTGCCCCCGGATTATGATGCAGTGACACAGGGCTGTGAATCATGCCCATAGAGGTCTGATTACAATGAAACAGAGCCCCAGGGCCATGACTACTTGGCCTAAAGAAACGCCTAGATGACTACCTGACATGAATTAGCATACAGAGCTAGACAAGATCAAAGTATGATTTGTGGGTATATCGGGCAGGGGCGGCCGCTATAAATATATGTGTGGGAAGTGAGTTAGGGGACATATTAGCACAGATTAACAGCGTCATATCGATTTTTCAGGTGACTGGTTCCCTTTCAGTACTAAAAGAGGTTGTCTAGCATTTTGTTTCATGAAACAATACCCACTATACTGTGTTTTTTCTTTGTTTCACAATCAGAATATATAAAAATATTTATTGAAATGTTCCAATAAAAATTTGTATTAAAAAATAAACAAACAAACAAAGCAGTGTAAGCAATCATTTTTTTTAATTTGTTTTAATGAACATGACTTCTGCTATGCTTAAATAGTTACATCTGAAAAAAAAACGCAAACAGTAAAGATAAGTTCTTCAATTTAACCTAAAGCCTCAGAAAACTATAGGGTGAGTAGACCTTCTCCGTCATGCTTACTTCCACAATGGTAAGATGATAAGTGTGACATCAAGGAGATCAGAGACTGTGGCCGATGTCTATCAGCTAGCGTCCATCCAGTGCTTTATCCCGTGCTATTACAGACTCATCAAACTTAATCATAAGAGTGGTTCCTTTGTGCCAATGGGCTGTAACTTTGGCTGGAAATCCACTGCAGGTCAACAGGGACTCTACAATGCCAGCTGTAAAAGATGCACAGTTCAAAGTACTGTTTTCCTTTGGAACAGAAATGTATGAGTTGATAAGAGGATCCTTTTCGATAATATAGTAGGTTTTGTCATCATCATTTGCTTGCTCTAGCTTGTCCGCTTCTTTACCAAAAAGAGCTTTCCAAGCGACAACCTTTATGAAGAGCAGTGCGCTTATAACTTTGGTCTCACGTTTTCCATTTTTCTCTCTCATCACCAGTGGATCAAGAATACGACATCCAACTTGTTGGCCCAGCTCAGATAGTTTAGCTTGGAGCTCAGAAACGGAATAAACACGATTTTGGCAGTACTGGACTATTTCGGAAAATAGAAGCGCAAATGCGCTAAGGCTCACCTCGGTCTTTGGCCTAGCAAGTGAACGCTCTAAAATCGTAGACTTCCCTCGGCTAAAGCGGGAATCCATGACCTGAGAAAAACATAAGATTGATAAAAAGGTGCCCATTCAATATACATAGATCTAAGCAATTACAAAAGTGCTATTTAAAGTGGATCTGTCAGATGCAATCCATGTTTTTAAACTGCTGACACTTGCTAGATGACTGTTAGGTCAAGAGACCATGAAAAGGTGACAGCCATAGGAACCCTTAATGGCAGCCAGATTTAAAAAAAAAAAAAAAAAAAATAAGGATCAGCAGCCATTAAAAGGTTAAAATTTTTTAAAAAAATTACTACAGTTTTTAAGCCCCACTTGGGATAATATAAACAATCAGTATTTTTAATCCAATATCTTGCTGCTGAAATGCACTGAACTCCCTTTTCTGTGATCTGCTAGTACAGCCTGCCTATGGCAAAATGTATAAACAGATAAGTAATGGAGACCACGTGTAGCCATACCGTGTAATGCGACTCTGTACCCACAATCTGAGCCCCCCGCCCAAACCCCTTGTACCTTCGGCTAGCTGCTTTTAATCCAAGATCTGTCCTGGGGTCCGTTTGGCAGGGGATGCAGTTATTGTCATAAAAACAACTTTTAGTCCTGCAGCGCTGTGTCTAACGGCCGGGGCTTATATTTGTATATGCATTAGGCTGGCACAACCTCTCCGTCCTTCCTCCCCACCCTGCTCATCATTAGGAATACTCCAAGCAGATTGCTTCCTATTCCCCACCTGTGCGTATAATGAATAAGGGCTGTAGCATTAATACACCTGTGCACAGCTCAAACAGCAGTAAATGTTTCTGGATCATTCCTAATGATGAGGAGGGTGGGGAGGAAGGACGGAGAGGTGGTGCCAGCCTAATGCATATACAAATGTAAGCCCCGGCCGTTAGACACAGCGCTGCAGGATTAAAAGTTGTTTTTATGACAATAACTGCATCACCTGCCAAACGGACCCCAGGACAGATCTTGGATTAAAAGCAGCTATCTAAAGGTACAAGTGGTTTGGGGGGGACAGATTGTGGGTACAGAGTCGCTTTAACCCCTACCCACATAATTACGTACCAGCATGTCCTATTTGAAAAACAGTTCCCGCAGATAAATGTGCCGGTACATGACAGCTTCTGCACTCGGGCAATCCACGGGGGAACCTGGCTGTCAGTGAGAGTTGGGCACCTGTTGCAACTGCCGAGCCCAGATCTTGGCAGTTAACCCTATAGGTGCTGTGATCAGTGCTATCACAGCATCTATCGGGCAGAACAGAGGGAGAATTCTCCCTCTGTTCACCAACGGGGCTGTACAATCGCTCAGAAGGTTGCTATGACAACCAGAAGCCTCCATGAGCCCTCCTGTTTCATAGCTATGGTAGCTGATCTGGCTCAGCCTAAGGCAGGCATATTACATTGCTAGTACATATAAGCACTGCAGTGTAATGTACCTGCAGTTATGCAATGAAATATAGTGACGTCCCCATGGTGGGACAGTAAATAATAGACCAGATTTATAAGGTATGTTTACGCTGAGATATGGGACAGAATTCCATGGCGAAACTCTGAGAATGTCAATTATTTGAGCGGAGAGCAGAGGCGTGAGCCCTCCCATAGAGATGCAGCAGCTGTAAGGGTACAAACACACTTGAAGTATCCACAGCAAGTTTCTACGCAGTCAAACTCGCTGCGGATCCCGGCCCTATACTCTCAATGAGAGACAAACTCGCAGCAGGGATGTACATCCCTGCAGCGAGTTTGTCCACAGCTCGCCCCGTTACCCTCCCGGCCGATGGAGTCTATACATCACCGGGTCCCCATTCCTGCTTGCTTCGGCGGTTCCCGATGTCTTCACATCCCGCTCGGTCAGTCAGTGCGCTGCGGCGGGGCAGCGCACTGATTGGCCGGGCCGGACGTGCCGGGAACCGCCGAAGCAAGCAGGAGCGGGGACATGGTGATGTATAGTCTCCAGCGGCCGGGGGGTTAACGGGACGGGCTGCGGAAAAACTCGCAGCAGGGATGTACATCCCTGTTGCATGTTTGTCTCTAATTGGGAGTGTAGGGCCGGGATCTGCAGCCAGTGATTCCTGGACACATCCTGCAGCTGGGGGCCACAGAGAGGAGAGGTGGTCCCATAGAAAACCTCTGCAGTGGTCTCCTCTCCTGGCTAAATGACATGCAGCCATACCCCGAGCTGGTTCTCCTATGTTAGTGGGCAGTGAGGGGTTAACCCCTGGCCCTGTGTGTTATTAAAGGGGTTATCCAGTGCTACAAAAACATGGCCACTTTCTTCCAGAGACAGCTCCACTCTAGTCTCCAGCTTAAGCGGGGTTTTGCTGCTCAGTTTGCAAACAGCACCTGAACTGGAGACAAGAGTGGTGTTGTCTCTAAAAGAAAGTGGCCATGTTTTTGTAGCACTGGATAACCCCTTAACCAGATTATCTGGCACACACATAGACTGCAACATGCTGGAGCTCTCTCACCTAGTTTGCTGCGCTCTACATCTCTTCTCCTGCTCACAGATGATTCACTGGACAATAGGCTGGCACTGGGACCGGCCAGCATGGAGCAGGAGCTGCTGCGGAACTCGGACTACACCGAGAGGTGACGGCAGATCCACCGCTACTACTGATTGAAGTTAGCACTGCCGTGTGCGGAGCACAGAGAACATGGCAGGTGCTCAGCTAGCCACCTGTCATGTTCTTTGCACTATACTTTATGTTAAAGTGACCCTGTACCCACAATCTCCCCCAAACCAATTGTACCTTCAGATAGCTGCTTTTAATCCAAGATCTGTCCTGGGGTCCGTTCCACAGGTGATGCAGTTATTGTCCTAGAAAACAACTTTTAAACTTGCAGCCCTGTGTCAAATTGTCGTGGCTTAGAGGGTCCATGCATTAGCCCGGCACAACCTCTCCATCATTAGGAATATTCCAGGCAGGTATTTTTGTATTCATCAGCTGTGTGAGCACGGCACATGGGCTGGATCATTAAGGCACCCGTGCAGTGTTCACTGCAGAGAAATCGGAAAAATCCTGCCAGTGACATTCCTAATGATGAAGAGGGTGGGAAGGAGTGACGGTACAAGCCTAGGGCATGAATACTCTAGGCCACGGCAGTTTGACACAGGGCTGCAAGTTTAAAAGTTGTTTTTTAGGTCAACAACTGCATCTCCTGCCAAATGGACCCCAGGACAGATCTTGGATTAAAAGCAGCTATCTGAAGGTTCAAGCGGTTTGGGGGGGGGGGGGGGGGTGCAGGCTGTGGGTACAGGGTCGCTTTAAGCTGCACAGCTTAAAGTGACTGTACCACCAGGCCCAGGCTGAAGCACTGGAGGCGGGCCGACCCACCCACCCTTAGTGGGAAGAAACTCCAGCCCCTCCGTCACGTGACTCCATTAGAATCAATGGAACCCTATCATAGAGGGGCTAGGGCTTCCTCCCACTAAGGGTGGGTCAGCCCGCCTCCAGTGCTTCAGCTTGGGCCTGGTGGTACAGTCACCTTAACATAAAGTATCAAATACTGGGGAATCCTGTTACCAATCCATTTTTTGCCCCGAGTATCGATCTTTCAGTGCATCACTATTACAGACAATAGTACACAATATGACCCAGATTTATTATCCATATTGTATCATGACAAATTTTTATTCATAAGCGATATATCAACGCACTCAATTGATTCATAAGCGATATATCAACGCACTCAATTGATTCATAAGCGATATATCAACGTACTCAATTGACTCACCCCCTGCATAAATTTTTTTAATTTACCCAGACTTCCCCTCTAAGCCCATCTGTCCTATCAGCATTTTCACACCATATGCCCACACAGCCAATGACAGGCCCTGGCAGTGTCCAGCCTCACCCACTCATTGGCTAAGCAGGCATTTCCTGTGTGTCAGCCTGAAAGCAGTATTGATGTGTGAGGACCCGATACCATCCTGGGGGCAGTGATGAGGGGGGGGGGGGGTTAATCAGTTTTTATGCCAAAACTTTTATCTGGACTGGGTAACCCCTGTAGAGGGTCACTGCCATGGCGCACGTCACATGCTCCCAAATGTTTGCAGTGGAGAGAGGCCTTCATGCAGGGCAGTTGCCTTGGCAACCTTCCCACCTAGGTCTCATTTACCTAATGTGCCCTATTCTAATACTGCCAGGACACAGAACTTACCAGGCATGGTTTGGTTGCCTTGGCAACTCATCCAGCCATAACGAACTGACCAAAGAATGGCCGTGACCTTTAAGTAACCAGGACGTGTCACCATCCATTCCATGCTTGATAAGCCCCTCCAAAACTTCAATAGACTAGATCCCCCACAATGCACCACCAAACTATAGTCTGAAATTACATGGGACTGCGCACCCAAAAGACCTGAGGCTTCACTGACGCCACTGCTGCAAAACAGCTGTCAGTGACCCTGAGAGGGCGGAGTTAAATGACATACGAGCACCCAGCAGGTAGCAGACACAGGGAACACATGACTACGCAGCGCTGCTCCTCTGCAGTACACTCCTCATACTCTCACACTGATCGTACACATCCAGTCTATGAGATTCTTCAGCCCTACTCTCAGATAGAACCGTAAAGCCTCCCGCCCATTGAAGTGACACCGCCGTCCTCTACCGTCCCCGCTTACCTCGGTATATGTCTTATTATATATCGGGCTAATGCAAGAACAACGCAGGAAACAGATCCCGGACAAGACAGGAAGTGCAGCTACCGTAAAGGAAGCCAGACGTCATCTGACGCAGAGCGCGGCCACGCCTTCTGTATCACGTGGCCACTGACGGATGGTTTCTCAGGGCGCTACCAGTCATGTGCTGTGACGTAACAAGGGGCGGTCTGTGATTGGCTGCAGGGAGGGAAGCTTCCGTATGCTAAACACAAACATACAATGGATGTACACACAAATCTCATAGCCCACGTACAATAGTGTCCCCTATAGCACAGGACAATAGCAGCATGAAGCTTAGGAAGATAATGCTGGTATAGGCTATGTTCACACAACGTTGTTCCCCCTCTCCGTTTAAAATAACGTCCGTAATTTCGTGCAATGACAGCTGCTGGTACATCATGCTAGTTTATGGTGTGTTTAGATCTGTGGGCACTGGCTTTGCGGTGTGGTGGTCGCCGGCAAACGCCGCACCATGGCTAGAGTAGGAACAGACTATAAACAGAGAACAGGTCATAAAGGAAAGACTGAGATTTCTCCTCTTCTCAAATCCATTCCTGGCTTGGGTTTTGGCTTGAAAAATCTGTCCGATAAATCTTTCTGTGTAAATGCACCATTAGGTGGATCTATTGGCAATTGAATTTAAGGGCCTGTTCACACTAAGGAACCAGGGCCCTCCCCTTACGGGCTCGGCCTGAGAGGGGTCGCGCACCTCTGCTCTCTGAACCTCTCCCCTGAAAGAAGTGACTTGTCAATTCCGAGAGTGGAGGTGCCCGAGCCCTCCCATTCAAACAGCTAGAAGGCAGAATTTGGCGCAGCGTGTGTTTCCGCACAGAATTTCGATGCAGATTCCATAGTGTGAATGGGCTCCAATGGTAAAAACGGTGAGCGGTCAGTGAAAAAGAAAAAACTGTGTGTGAACAACTAAAAAACAACGTCCACTGTTTGCAATAGACATCTGAGATGATCATTATTTTGCGTGCACGCAGACAACGCCCGTCATTTTATACAGTGTGCATTGGATGTTTCCTAAAAAACGAGGCAAAATTCACTGAGAAACCACAAATAATTTTTATTAACAAAATCAAAAGTTCACAATAATTAAAATGACACAAGGTGAGGTAAAATTATGCACAAGGCGGTATGATCACTACAATATAGTCTATAACAAATGCATATCTAGCATGTATGAGTGGGGCTGAACCAAAATTGTAACTGAATAGTACCAGTAATATAACCCGACCCTGGCTCTGCTGCCCAAAAAACACTGATGATGTAAATATTGCTAAAAAGATACTACTGCACCACCTCTAATAAGGCCTGATATAAGGTGCTGTTAGTAAGCAATAGGGAGCCATTCCAAGTGGTGTCTGAGATCTCCCACCCAACACATAGTGACCATACCTGATGTAAGCTGCGTGCTACACCGCCTCCAACGCACGTTTCGCGATTTGCTTGCTCACGGAGGTGTGCTAGTCCCATCTAATCTGCTCTATTTATGAGGATACCGGGTTTGCAGACGCCTCCTCTTGCTGGTCACATGATCGCACGCTACCGCGCAGCGTCCTGACATCACACGTCACACCCGGAGGCGGACGTAATGACGGCAACGGTCGCGTTGCCATAGCGCCGAGCACGCTTACAGACAAGGTTGTGGCGTCACCCAGCAGGTATCTCAGACACCACTTGGAAGCGCTCACCAAGCGGCTAGCAAAGTCAGCGTGTGATTGTAGTAGCCAGATACATATCAATTGAAATGTAAACCAGATCCCCGAACTAATATCATATATACAGACCATAAACAAAATAATATACATAAACACAATCCATATCAAGGTGCTAGTGCTGCTAAAGTGCCTGATGCAAAGTCGTGAATATATATAATTATGCATCTATAAACAATATATCTACCCTAAACAGTAATATGTCCTTATACATCTATGAGCAATATCTACCCTATAACAATATATCTACCTTATAAATTTACTGTGACCAATACATGAAATTACTACATATAACAACGCATATTGTGTAAAAAACGCATAATATGTATGCGTGTAAAATATATACCCAATAATAAATCAATCTACGTGTAAAATAATACATAATTATAATTACGTGTAAAACCACATGATGAGTGCTAATAAAAATCCTTATCCTACTAATTCTATGCAAGTGAACAAAGTGCCAATGTGAATATATCAAATCCTCAAAAATACAAAACCCGTGCAATGAAGTACAAAAATATATTATGATACATGATAATAAAAGACCAAGTGATTCAAATGTCAATATATTTAAAAGTCTGTAAGAAATTAATGAAAGATATTTGTAAAAAAATATATATTTATAAAGAAATCTGTTTATAAAAAATATATATTTATAAAAATGGGGATCTCCGTATATCGAAAGATGTATGATAAAATTAGTATACGGTTTCCTTTATTCGCTTCTTCGATGTTTCCACTGGATACCCTCAACAACAGAGCAGAACAGGGTATTCTAAAAGCAAAAGGATAAAAACATTAGTATATAAACAACACCATTAAAAGAAAAAAGAGGGACCCCAGAGAACACGCTATCACTAATTATCCTATTGGGTCATAACATAAGTGCATAATCACAAGAAAGGGGCAAAACTTAGCATCTCATTTAAACCCTTCGGACTTACACAGTCCACCTTCATGATCCATTTCGACACCAACTGTGCCAAGATCTTTTTCCAGTCTCCTCCACCATTTCCAATGTGGACCCTGTCAATGCCTTTCACTCTCAGGAGATTTCCATTTCCATTGTGGTATGTCCTAAAGTGCCTAGGGATCGCTTTAAATGTCGATGTGTCCTCTACTTCCATTCCACGGAGGATATCATGTATGTGTTCCCGTACTCGTATTTTCAGCTTGCGTGAGGTCAGTCCCACATATATAAGGTTACATGGACATGTAGCGTAGTATATCACGCCTTCGGTCCCACACGTGATGTGTTGTGTAATCTTGAATTTCTTTGTGCCATCACTGGAACAAAATTCCACTGCTCTTTCTATGTTTGAGGGGTAACACCCCCACCTGGGGCCCTTGGATCCGAACACATTTTGGACCGTTGTACCTCTGTACCAGAATATCCTTAAAATTTTTTGCTCTCTTATAGGTTACTGATGGTCTATCCGTGATCCACCTTCCAATCATTGGATCCGCTTGAAGAACCGGCCAGAATTTCAACAATATATTCCTCATCACTCCCGCTTTGTCATTAAATGCGGTTATAAATCTCACCTGGTCATGGGTCTTATCTTGTACTCCCTCCTTGGGTTTCAGGAGATCTTCCCTTTTCGCCCATCGGGCTCGATCAAAACCTTTCCTTATGGTCTTCTTGCCATATCCTCTGGATTCAAAATGTGTGGTAAGATCACTGGCCTGTTTTTAAAAGGAGGCATCGTCAGAACATAATCAGAACATAATCGCCGAGCTCTCAAGAACTGTCCCACCAGTATCCCTCTAATAGTGGGTTTAGGATGAAACGAGGTTGCATGTAGCAACGAGTTTACCAATGTTTCTTTACGGAAAAGATCTGTACCAATAAGGCCATCCTTACCTTTAAAGATCTTCACATCCAAGATCTTTACATCCAAGACTTCAATGCTCTCCTGGCTGTATTTCATGGTCAATTTGATATTTTTCTGGTTCTTATTAAGATCTTCCACGAACCGCAGCAGCTCCATTTCATTACCCTGCCAAATAAAGAGTATGTCATCTATAAACTGGATCCACATTTCTCATCGGGTTAGTGCAAAAAAGTTCCTTCTTCCCCATTGCACGGGTTTTGTATTTTTGAGGATTTGATATATTCACATTGGCACTTTGTTCACTTGCATAGAATTAGTAGGATAAGGATTTTTATTAGCACTCATCATGTGGTTTTACACGTAATTATAATTATGTATTATTTTACACGTAGATTGATTTATTATTGGGTATATATGTTACACGCATACATATTATGTGGTTTTTACACAATATGCGTTGTTATATGTAGTAATTTCATGTATTGGTCACAGTAAATTTATAAGGTAGATATATTGTTATAGGGTAGATATTGCTCATAGATGTATAAGGACATATTACTGTTTAGGGTAGATATATTGTTTATAGATGCATAATTATATATATTCACGACTTTGCATCAGGCACTTTAGCAGCACTAGCACCTTGATATGGATTGTGTTTATGTATATTATTTTGTTTATGGTCTGTATATATGATATTAGTTCGGGGATCTGGTTTACATTTCAATTGATACGTATCTGGCTATTACAATCACACGCTGACTTTGCTAGCCGCTGGGTGAGCGCTTCCAAGTGGTGTCTGAGATACCTGCTGGGTGACGCCGCAACCTTGTCTGTAAGCGTGCTCGGCGCTTTGGCAACGCGACTGTAGACGTCATTACGTCCGCCTCCGGGTGTGACGTGTGATGTCAGGACGCCGCGCGGTAGCGTGCGATCACGTGACCAGCAAGGGGAGGCGTCTGCAAACCCGGTATCCTCATAAATAGAGCAGATTAGATGGGACTAGCACACCTCCGTGAGCAAGCAAAATCGCGAAATGTGCGTTGGAGGCGGTGTAGCACGCAGCTTACATCAGGTATGGTCACTATGTGTTGGGTGGGAGATCTCAGACACCACTTGGAATGGCTCCCTATTACTTACTAACAGCACCTTACATCAGGCCTTATTAGGGGTGGTGCAGTAGTATCTTTTTAGCAATATTTACATCATCAGTGTTTTTTTGGGCAGCAGAGCCAGGGTCGGGTGTTATTACTGGTACTATTCAGTTACAATTTTGGTTCAGCGCCACTCATACATGGTAGATATGCATTTGTTATAGACTATATTGTAGTGATCATACCGCCTTGTGCATAATTTTACCTCACCTTGTGTCATTTTAATTATTGTGAACTTTTGATTTTGTTTTTTAGGAAACATTGCATACTAGCCTGAGGCGGGCTAGCAGGGTTGTTGTAGGAGAATATTGTGTGCATTGGATGTCCGTCATTCCATTGATTTCATTGCATTGTATTAAGGTCAATTTTCAATAGAATAAGCGGCCGCCTTTTCTCTTTTTTTCGACGTTGTGTGAACATAACCTTACAACGACTGGTCAGATACCAAATCTACACTGGCACAATACATAATAAACACAATGGGGGAGATTTATGAAAGGGTGTAAATATACACCCGGTGTAAACTGCCCACAGCAACCAATCACAGCTCCTCTTATATTCTACCAGAGCTGAAAGCTGAGCTGTGATTGGTTGCTGTGGGCACTTTACACCAGGTATATATTTACACCCTTTCATAAATCTCTGGGGACGGCTGGAGTGATTCGGCCGGCCAAAGATGAGGTCATTGTCCCAAGATGGCGGCCGGGGTCGACAGTCATCCAGTGAGTATACTGCACCACACTTCCGGGGGTGGGGGGACACGGGGAAGGGGGCCATTCACTTACATAACACACATTACAAAGTTGTATAACTTTGCAATGTGTATTATTTAGTGAATAATTTTTAAACGCCGCACTACCCCTTTAATGGGGGTGTCTTAATTATGTGAAATAAAAATAACTGCAGGTGGGTAAATTACCCATAGGGGCATGCCTACATGGGGAAAACTAGATACTGGGGGATGCAGGTTGCTTATGGGGGTGACTACCTACCAGTAAGACTAGCTGTGAGGGGGGGGGGGGCGGGGTTCAGGTGGACCTAACTAAGACATGAGGCTCAAAGGGGGCCTAAGTACTATATGGGAGCACAGAGGGGGGCTATCTTCTGTATGGAGGCACAGAGGATCTTATCTACTATATGAGGGTTCAGATAGGGGGTCCTACTATTATGTGAGGGCATAAAGAGCCTTCGTACCATTTGAGCACCCAAATTTAAGTACAAGTAAGTATAGCTTTGTTTTACAGCATGATACCTAAAAGAATAATGGGGGAGATTTATCAAAGGGTGTAAAATATAGACTGGTACAAACTGCCAACAGCAACCAATCACAGCTCAGCTTTCTGCTCTGGTAAAATGAAAGAGAAACCGTGATTGGTTGCTGTGGGCAGTTTGCAGCAGTCTAAATTGTACACCCTTTGATAAATCTCCCCCAAACAAAGTAAATTGAAAACTTGCTTTATTTCACATCTCCTGTTGAGTAATTTTGTCAGAAAAGATTTGCAGATTGATGCGTTATGAGAGTTTATAGCAGAAACATAGTGATCAGAAAGGCTTTCCATCTGAATCATCTCCTTGTTCTGAATCTTGCAGTAAGCGTTTCAATTGATATTTTGTGGACGGAGGCTTAGCCATATATTTTTTAAGGAATTTATTTATGTCTACTTGAGTATGCTTAGTCATTTGTGCTTTGGAGATTGCCCCCATACCTCTCAAATGAGGAATTTGTTTTGTTGAGCGAATAAACTGCCAGTGGAGACAGATGTTTAAAGTGACTCTGAACCCACAATCTGCCCCTCCAAAAACCACTTGTATTTTTGGATAGCTGCTTTTAATCCAAGATCTGTCCTGGGGTCCGTTCGGCAGGTGATGCAGTTGTTGTCCTAAAAAAAACAACTTTTAATCTTGTAGCCCTGTGTCAAATGGACGTGGCCTAGAGTGTGTGTGCAATAGGATTGCACCACCCTTCCGTCCCTCCTCCCCGCCCTCTTCACCATTAGAAATGCCACTGGAACATTTTCTCCTATTCCTCACCTGTGTGAGCACGGCACAGGTGCCTTAGCGATCCAGTCCATGTGCAGTGTTCACCAAAAAGTCCTTAGGTTGAGTCCCATTTTGGGACTGTGTACCACCTACCTTGTTCGTGTGGAACCACACCAGTGGATATTTGCAAGTACTTGCCCCCTGTCACATTGAGTGGTGGTTACTTCTATTGCTTGGACAGGTGCAGTTTAGACGAGCGATCAATAGAATTCTTGCCCTGTGGTGTTGCTGATAATGAGGAGGGTGGGGAGAAATAAAGGAGAGGCATGGCAGATCTGGGGCAAAGGAACTCTAAGTCACACCAGTTTGACTTGCCTGCTACAGATTAAAAGATAATTTTTTGCTCTTATAACAGAAATTTTATGAATAGAGAATGATTTCCAATGCTTTGTGATTTGAAATTTGTTAGTAGAAGAGATATAACTGTGTTTTCTGCTTCCTAGGAATAAAAGTGTCAAGCCTTAGGATGAATGGATGGGCATACCAAAAAATTCTGTGTTAGTGCACATGGAATCAAGGCAATGACAAGCAGTAAGGTTATGGTGCAGAGCAACATGCCACTGGAAGCTGGAGGTCTGTCCTTCCTGATGAGACCTTATATTGTCCTTTATGCAATGATAGACAAAGATTAGGCTGGAGACCACAAGAAGACCACAAGTCTTCACGAGGGACCCCATAACTAAGCAAAAATGGGCATCTCTGCCTTGAACAATTATTACTTAATCCCTTCATGACCAAGGTCATTGATGCCCGGATCATATTGAAGCAATGTCACCTCCTTTTCTTCTAAGAGCCATATTGCTTTTATTTTTCCACCTACAGGACTGGTTGGAGTGTAATTTTTTGCCCCATTCTGCTGTCTCTTACCCGCCGGCGCTGACACACAATGACACCGAGCGCCCCAGCGGCGTCCCTGCAAGGAATGAGCATGGGGCTGAGGTGCCATTTCCCGACTCCCTCCGTCCTCAGGGCGCAGAGAGGCGGCGGCGCTCAGTGTCATTATGTGTCAGCACCGGCGGGTAAGAGACAGTAGCCGTGCCCGAGCCTGGCTCTCCTCCCGGGGCCTGTATTGTAAAGAGACCCAGGGTACTCTGTTTGTGTCCAGACATAGCCGGCCAGCACCAGGCCCGGAAGAATACCCAGCAGCGGCGTCCCTGCACGTCCCTCTCTGCTTCCCCTGTGCTGCATTACCACCGCGGCACGTCTTCGTGCAGGGACGCTGCTGCTGGGTGTTCTTCCCGGCCCCTCTCTCTCTCCTCCTTAGGGCTGGTGTCGGAGTGCGTACTTTTGCTTTGATGTTACCGGGGATGCAGCAGGGTGAGCACTCCCGCCTGCTGCCTAATTCTCCTCAGACCGGGGCCTCAAGTACAGCAGCAGATCCACCAGGCGCGTCGGATCTGAGGTCGCAATAACATCAGAACAGAGGTACGCACCCTGGCACCAGCCCTTAGTAACCTGCCTCTTTGCTTGGCTTGCACGCCGGGAGGAGAGAGAGAGGGGCTGGGAAAAACACCCAGCAGCAGCATCCCTGCAAGTAATGAGCATGGGGCTGAGGTGCCATTTTATCACCTAAAACGAACAGCCTAAAACAGCTAAAGGCACAGCATCATTATAACAAAGCACTGCTGTAAACCGCAGTAGAACTGTGGTCACTAGTATTTTGCGACTTCTGTTCTTCTACATATAGCGCGCCCCCTGCTGGAACATACGACTTGAGATGTGACGACACTATTTTTTAGAGAATTTGAGCCTCCCTGATCTACTATATTGAGGGAAATAGCACTATATGTTCATTTCCCATAATAAGCGTATATTAGAAATTTGTATAACTTTCTTAATGTAATGACATATTTAAAAATAAGTTTTGCCCGGAGTACCCCTTTAACTCCCCTAGTTGGCAACATGTGCTTAACATCCACTTTATTTCATTTGTTAAATGGTTCAGGATTTAATTTTTTTAGCTGATGTTAGATTACCCCTTTAAGACCATAAGCCAACATAAACATACTGCAGTAGCTTATAGCATTGCTTAGCAGTCTAACTTCTTCAGCCACCGGTATTCAAATGCCAAACAATGGAACTCGAACATGCTTGAGTTGGGCCCATCTCTATTAGCTGCATTTTACTCTAAAGAGCAGCAGACTAATGGTCCTTTTACACGAAACAATTTATCATTCGAAATTGCACGATAACGATCGAATTCGAACGATATTCGTACGTGTAAACGCAGCGACTGATCAAGCGACGAGCGAGAAATCGTTCATTTTGATCTTTCAACATGTTCTCAAATCATCGTTGATCGTTCGCAAAAAATTTCCAGATCGTTCAGTATAAACAGTCTTTGAACGATTTCACCTATGTGTGAGATAGGCTTAAGCGATCGCAAAACGATCGCCAAACAATTTTTCCGTACGATGTATCGTTCCGTCTAAACGCTGATCGTTATAAAAAAAAATCGTTCATTCAAAATTGTTAATCGTGCGAATTATCACTCCGTGTAAAAGTACCATCACTCATTGATATCAATAAATCCCAAAGCACGAACATAATTGACAACCATTTCATAAATGAAAGGGAAATCAGAACAATGAAACACATTCAGAAGAAATATATTTACAGATTTATTTTGTGTAAAAAAAAAAAAAATCAAAGTTAGTGAATTACACAGTTACAATTATCTTGTTTTCACATTCATGCTTAGAACAAAGGTCTAAACTTTATTTCACTTATTTATGTACATTAGAATCCCTCTTAATAACCACGCACAGAAAATAGCATTAGTTTTCAACACAGATAAATTTATATTTCAAATACATACAATACCAATGTAAAAATGATATTCATCTCGTGTTTATCATTTGCTGTATACTTTAAAAAGCACATCTTTTTGTATATTTTCTTTGCCATACGTAACAATAAACTGCTGGTTTATTTAGATATGAAATTAAATAAAATAATTGACTTAATCACAGTTTTTAAAAAATAATTAAAGGGTCGCTGTCAGGAATTTAGCACCATGTATATAAATATATATATATATATATAGATGTTTTTATGTATATAGGAAATTGGTATTTATATTACAAATAACAAAAGGCAACGAAAATAAAGGAAGTAATGTATACAGTTTGTGTGTGTGTGTGTGTGTGTGTGTGAGTGTGTGTGAATGTGTGTGTGTATATATGTGTATATATATATATATATATATATATATTTTATATATATATATATATATATATATATATATATATTTATATATATATATATATATATATATATATATATATATATATATATATATTTATATAGTAGTCCAAAAGTAGATGGACAGTATGTGTAATAGAGGGGGATGTATCAAACATGGTGTAAAGTGAAACTGGCTCAGTTGCCCCTAGCAACCAATCATATTCCACCTTTCATTTTCCAAAGAGTCTGTGATGAATGAAAGGTGGAATCTTATTGGTTGCTAGGGGCAACTGAGCCAGTTTCCCTTTACACCATGTTTGATAAATCTCCCCCATGGTGTAAAGTGAAACTGGCTCAGTTGCCCCTAGCAACCAATCAGAATCCACCTTTCATTCCTCACAGACTCTTTGGAAAATGAAAGGTGGAATCCGATTGGTTGCTAGGGGCAACTGAGCCAGTTTAACTTTACACCATGTTTGATACACTTTTAAACCACTATATATATATATATATATATATATATATATATATATATACACACACATATACACACACACATATTTTATTTCATCCATGTTATGCTCATCTGATTATGTTCCACACCAGATAAGGAAGAACTGGACAGTCTGATAACAATGCCATTCCAAACACTACATACAAAAACGCGTAACAACACATTTACTAAAAGAAAGAGGTGTAAACACCGAACACGAAACATCCCATAGGTACCTGAATTGGACTTACAGCTGAAATAGAAGTAATCCCACATAGATTAACATACCTTAGAAAATGACCCCTAAGGTATCGATCAAACTAAATGTAATGCTGATAGGTCATAACATGGGTTTAACAGCATTTCCATCTATACATATGTACAACGGTAAAGTGGGTTATAAATCCCTACTGGCTAACAAGTTGTTATATATTTTATTTCCATATACCGAGGCTGTTCCGTAACAGTAATTGCAATCACTCAATAAAGTAGATTGTAAGCTATGGCTCATTGGAGTATGACGCTTGAGGCAACAATTGTAAACAATATAAAGCATACGCAAGAATACACATCACAATACAATTTCCCCTGTTAACGCAGATGGAATCCCATTTGCATATATCACAAGTGTATTTTTTTAAGCAGCTGCTGAAAGAAATCTACACCATAGCACATAGTGATACCCAATAGCTGTACTAGAAGGAGCTCCAGGTAGCATCCTATAAACTAAAGGAGATAATAATCCCAAGATAGACACATAGAGACAAACAAAAAGCTCCTACTGGCTACAGAGATGGAATCTACATATTATTCATGGATGTGACAGCCTATACCAGTGTTTATTCTGTTTCAATAATTGATCCATTATACTTTTGATCTCATTGAGTAACAAATGCAGTTTTGCCTTTAAGAGGACATGTCGGCTCTCTTCACAGGTTGGTTATAGGTAATAACTAGAGATGAGCGAACCTGGAGCATGCTCGAGTCGATCCGAACCCGAACTTTCGGCATTTGATTAGCGGTGGCTGCTGAAGTTGGATAAAGCCCTAAGGCTATGTGGAAAACATAGATATAGTCATTGGCTGTATCCATGTTTTCCAGACAACCTTAGAGCTTTATCCAAGTTCAGCAGCCACCACTAATCAAATGCCGATCGTTCGGGTTCGGATCGACTCGAACCCGAACCCAATTCGCTCATCTCTAGTAATAACTAGATTTCCCCTACATTGTGTTGTCCCTCTTACTCCTCCTACAGATGTATACATGAGTGGGCGTTACCATTACCACTGTGAACAGATGTGACCATAAAGACACCAGGGAAATGATTATACATATCTAGCAAGAATTAGACATTTTCTTCCTTTCAAGAATAAGTAAAAATTTTGTTACCTAATAATGCGGTGGAATTTAGTTTTGGTTGGAGGGACCCTTTAATGTTCAGTTTGAAAATTGCATTATCTACCCTAAAGCAAGTCTGCCAGTTTAGGTAGTGCAGATTTTTCGAAACGCTGCCCAGTTACTGAGATCGGCACTGGTTCCTTCATGTGCACCGGTCTGTTCTATGCACTGGAGGTGGGCCCGGCACCCCTAGTGTAAAGATATCTCCTCCCCTCAGTGACCCGCCTCCATTAGAATCCTATCTGGATGCGTCATTGAGGGGAGGGGATACTGTAACACTGGGGGCAGTGGGCCCACCTCCAGTGCATAAAGCAGGCTGGTGTACATAAAGAATCTAGCGCTGATCGTAGTAACTGGGCAGCATTTTGAAAAATGATCCCCGTGCTGGCGCTGACCAGGTAGTGGGCAAAAAAAATTCACTACTTGAACCGGTACATTTGCTTTAATTTACAGGTAATAGATGTTATACCAGATGTTACAGTGTATTTCAAGTTTGAACCTTCTTTTTTTTAGTATACCCAAAAGTCAGTGATCAGTGCTGATCTTTGATTCCCCCCCCAAATGCTCACATAATGAAACCTTGTCGGTCTGATGTGGCTTCAGCAATCCCATATCTGTACAAGTGTCTGTATATAAATCAGATTAGGGCTATGTTCACACACTGTCACGGTTGCAAAATAACATTGTGCGAACATAGCCTAATTCTGTCCATACATTAATGTTTGCCAAATGCTCAAAAGGCACATTAGATGGTTGGGTCCCCCTGCTTAAATTGTCAGGCTAAACCATAATTGTGTATGGACAGCTGTATTTCAGTAAGTATCTGGAAGGAAAGAGGATGGATGCATTATGTCACAAAAAAATAGAACACTTACTTGAGTGGGCACTGTCAAAAAAGAACTTTTGACATGTTGCAGGGACAATTCAAGGTTTTGTTTTTTTATTAATGACAGGTATGCTTTAAAGAATGTCTCCAGCTTTGAACATTATATTTACCGTATAGGAGTCAATTAACAAATACATGGCATGACTTATTTTCTACTAATCCTTAGGGTCCTATCAGACAAAGCAATTTTTAAACGATAAACGATTGCAAACGAGATTGTTTATCGTTAATCTGAAATTGTTCACCATATGACACAGAACAATAGTCGTTAGTTACAATCGTTACTACGATCGTTTACTTCATCTGATCCCAGTGAAAGAAGGAACGATTTGCAATTACTGTGAACGATTCGTGAATGAATGTGGAATTACTGCAAATGATTAATGATGGCTCCGTGGAGAGGGTGGATACAGCGGGAGGACCGCCTGGAAAACTGGGATACAGCCATAGTCATAGGCTGTATACCAGTTTTCCAGGCAGTCCTCCCGCTGTATCCACCCGCTGCACGGAGCGGGCAGACAGTGGGAATCTGATGCCGAGCGTTCGGGTTCATACGAACCCAAACCTCGGAAGATTCAGACCATCCCTAGGGGTTACTTATTATTAGGGATGAGCGCACCGGCCGAGGTTCGGGTTCGTATGAACCTGAACTATCGGCTTCTGATTCCCGCTGTCTGCCCCCTCCGTGAAGAGGGTGGATACAGCCTGAGGACCGCCTGCAAAACTGGGATACAGCCTAGCGGGCAGGAATCAGAAGCCGATAGTTCAGGTTCATACAAAACCGAACCTCGGCCAGTTCGCTCATCTCTACTTAATATAAAGGTTGGTAAACTAATGTGCTACTTTTGGGGTCCTATTAGACGAAGCGACTTTTAACAATAAATTATCGCAAACAAGATTGTTTATCGAATAACCTGAAATCGTTCACCATATTACACAGAACGATAGTTGTTACTACGATTGTTTAAAGGAATGAACAGTGTGGAATTACACTGAACGATTAATGAACGATTAATGGTGCGTTCACACCTACAGGATCTGCAGCTGATTTTCTGCAGCAGATTTCATTTAAATAACTGAACACAGCATCAAATCTGCTGAAGATCTGCTGCAGATCCTGTAGGTGTGAACGCACCCTAACAATGATTTTAGGGTCAGATCTAAATGTACGATCAACGTGATACGATTTTTCGATCGTTGCCTGCAATTACAGGGAACAATTATCGCTTAAATTCGAGTGATATAACAATTTTCCCAACAATAAATATCCTGTGTAATTAGGGTACAGATAAATCCCTTATTATCTTTTTTTTCGAACAATTTTCTTTTAAACAATAGGCATTTAGACGAGAAAATAAATCGTCAGGAAAAGTCATTAAAGCGATCGGAATTGCAGTCGTATATATTCCGTCACTATTCGGAAGTGCATTCATATATATACACTGTGAACGATGAGTGTTTACACTGAAAGACTTGAGAATGATTAACAGTGATTTTGAGGTCAGCTCAAAAGATGCGATCAACAACATATTAATGCTTTTTTTGTTGCTGCATTTACACCAGAAGATTATGACTTTAATTAGAACAATTTAATGATTTTTTGCATGATAAACATCCCGTGTAAAAGACCCTTTAGTGATTGGGGTAGTTTAACTAACTTTTACATGTTTATGCAAAAATTGGCAATATTACAAATATTTACAATGTTTATCCAATTCTAATTAAACTGTGCCTAATAGACATGGGGTGTCAGGTTTCATAAAGTAACAGTGGGATGTGTGAAATAGTAGATGCTATTTAGAATAATTCTTTCTCTCCAAATGTGCCAACTTAAGGGGCAAGGTAAAAAATTACTCAGGTCCTTAAAGCGACTGTACCAGCAGTACATTCGTCACGTGGAGAGAACGTTATCTACCTGGGCACCGGCCGGGGGTGAAGCACTGGAGACAGACTGGCCCACCCCCAGTGGGAGGAAAACCTCACCCCTCTATGACAAGGCTCCACTGGGGCCGGCTCGTCTCCAGTGCTTCACCCCCGGCCGATGCCCGGGGAGAGAACAGCGCCATATGCGGGAACCGGGCCACGGTTCAAAAAAAGAACCGCAGCACCGGCTTCCCCGTGTCGGCGCCGTTCTATACATGTGAAAATTTTACAGCGAATGTTTGCATTTGCTTTAGCATTTGCTAAAGCATGTAATTGTTTTTTTCAGTCCAAAAATCAAATAAAAATGGAACAGCTATCTCTTAATAGCCATTCCTTACTGACACTAATCTCTGACAAAAGGTTAAAAAAAGGAGAAAAAAAATCTGTACAGACAAGCAGAATTGTATAAGCGTCTGAGTGGCTTTTTAAAACTAATTGGACTTATGTGCTATTGTGTTTTTTCTTTACTAGAGATGAGCGAACCTCGAGCATGCTTGAGTCGATCCGAACCCGAACTTTCGGCATTTGATTAGCGGTGGCTGCTGAACTTGGATAAAGCTCTAAGGCTATGTGGAAATCATGGATATAGTCATTGGCTGTATCCATGTTTTCCAGACAACCTTAGAGCTTTATCCAAGTTCAGCAGCCACCGCTAATCAAATACCGAACGTTCGGGTTTGGATGGACTCGAACCCGAAACCGGTTCGCTCATCTCTATTCCTTACCTAGTTGTTGGCTAAAGGCTTCCATTACACATTTCAGAAAAGTCAGCTGAAAACCTTAACAAACACCTAATGTGCATGGAGGTGTCCTGACTCTCTCCTGACATATGTTGTCAGGACAAAAAAGATCAGACATGTTGAGTTTTAAGTCCTTATTCTTTTTGTTCTTCCAGGAGAACACCTGTTGCCAGAAGTGTCCTCTACTAATTGGGTCAAAGGGATATTAGTTCTCCTTAAGGAGAGTCTGTTATAAAGACATATGGAGACTTAAAGACCATTCCTGCTCTATTGGGAATTCTGGGAAGAAAGAATATGCAAATAGCTCTTACACCACTTAGGCAAAGTGGCATATATCCCCAGTCAATGTTCTAAGTGGTGTTAGAGCTATTTGCATTTCCTTCCCAGAATTCCCAGTGGAGCAGAAATGGCCTTTAAGTCTCCACACGTGTTTATGATGGACTCTTCTTATGGAAAACTAGTATCCCATATATCCACGTCAATAGGCCTCTCACTATCCAGTCAACACCATGCTCTCCAGTGGAGAGGGGCAACAGCTGTCTCCAGATGGAAAGATGGAGAGATTGTTTGGCTTGGCATATATCCCCTCCTAAAAGGAGTGAAACACTAATTTGTAGGGACACCACTTTGCCTAAATGGTTTGAGAGCTATTTGCATGTCTTTTCTTTCTCTACTAACTGAAAACTCATGCACACTTGGCAGAACTAAGCATGAGGAGGTGAAAACAGCTCTTTGCTGACAGCTACTGAATGGGTGTGGCCATCCTAAAGTGAATCTGTACTGGCCGTCAGTACCATTCTCTAGTCTTCACCATGCCATGTCCGGACCTGGGGTCGGAATAAAACTTACCAGAGAATGGTACTGGCGGTATAAAAAATATATATACGGACAAGGAGAGAAAGAAGTGCCGCATCTTACAGCTATGGCTGACACTAATGCCTCTTGGCTACATTTAAAAACCAACGCCAGGATGTTGGTATATAATTTGATCAAACCATATTGCCCCATGTACCACGTCCAGGTCCCCTGGTTCATATGAGTCCCTACACTAACTCACCACTGTGTCAGTCAGCGACCGCTAACCCCGCAAAGCGAGCACAAACAGGGAAGGGAGGCCATAGAATGGTCCTGCAACCCCAATGTTACAGGACCGATCCCCAAGGCCCCCCCCAAAACCCAGCAGGCACCGCCGGCGGAGAAAGTTGCCACTAAGCAAAACAAGTGTAAACATGGTCTTATCAGTCACCATTGCTTCTTCAGGTATAATGGGAAAAATAGGAGGGGGCCCTTGGCCCTTGGGTTGCAGGGCCGTTCTATGGCCTCCCTTCCCTGTTTGTACACGCTTTGCGGGGTTGGCGGTCGCTGACTGACACAGTGGTAAGTTAGTGTAGGGACTCATATGAACCAGGGGACCTGGACGTGGTACATGGGGCAATATGGTTTGATCAAATTATATACCAACATGCTGGCGTAGATTTTTAAATGTAGCCAAGAGGCATTAGTGTCAGCCATAGCTGTAAGGTGCAGCGCTCCTTTCTCTCCTTATCCGGTGAACCAGGGGACCTGCATGTGGTCCATGAGGCAATATGGTTTGATCAAATTATAAATGTAGCCAAGAGGAATTAGTGTCAGCCATAGGTGCAGCGCTCCTTTCTTTCCGTGTCCATATAAAAAATATATATACCACCAGTAAAAGAGAGACACATCTGGCAGTCTCTCTCTTGCAGAAACCTAAAAAGTCAAGCACATTGCATTCCAATAAGTGACTTTTAGGATTTAATCCAATACAAATTAGTTTTTAGGTTGATCAATGTAAATAGCCAACTGGTTTACAAGCAAACAGATCACAGCAGGGGGATAAAGGTTTTCTTTAGTTTTACTACCTTATCACTTTGGTATTCACTTCTATTTTTAGTAGACACACAAAAAAGAGCAAAAAAAAAAAAAAAGAAAAGAAAATAACACATAAACATGTAAAAAAACAATTATAATAAAACACCACCACAATATTAGCTTGCAATTAAGTAGTTGCCTTAAGAACAGAAGAGCTGTAACCTATATAATAACTATAATAAACAACTGGTGAATAAAAGAGTTTGGACAATAGGACATAGATTTTTTTTAATATTAAATTTCAAATATCAGCTTTGCCATTTGAACCACAACCTGCATTTTATTGTTCACAATTATGTATTTACAATGCATTAGGTTAATATAATCCAGATATATCATTTATTTACCAACTTGTTTTTCAATTATTATTTTTTTAAGAAAAATAGAAAATCAGTTTCTATATTTTATAGCTTTCTATGTATACATTTCTATTTTCACAATCTATTATCCTAATAACACATACATTTTATAAACCAGTGGATTGTCTCTGCCTTGTCTAATAAAGAATTCACTGGTTATTAGAATTACATATACCTGTGGGAAAAAGGGAGGATGAGATGGCTGCAGGGTTTATATTAGGCCTAGGCCTCTAACATGCCCTTTCCTGAAAACTACACATCCCAGCATGCCGCAGCAGCAGTGGTTTCCAAAATATCTCAGCAGGCGCAAAAGATTGCTTTTACATGTAGCTATCATTAGTATGATGTTGTCATCTAATAGTAATGACTAGGGATGGTCCGAACCCTCCGATGTTCGGGTTCGTATGAACCCGAACGCTCCGGATCAGATTCCCGCTATCTGCCCGCTCCTTGGAGCGGGTGGATACAGCGGGAGGACCGCCTGGAAAACTGGGATACAGCCTATGGTTATGGCTGTATCCCAGTTTTCCAGGCGGTCCTCCCGCTGGATCCGCCCGCTGCAAGGAGCAGGCAGACAGCGGGAATCATTACCGAGAGTTTGGGTTCGTACGAACCCGAACCAAACTCGGTTCGGACCATCCCTAGTAATGACAGTCAAGTACTGTAAATGCAAGCCTTTTACATCCTAGCACTTGCCAGTGCTGAATTTTCACAAACTATAGCAACTCAGGCCTGGTATTCCTATGTTGGTCGGTGCTACATTTCACAAAACACTTCAATTTCACATATAAATCAATACAATAAAAAAAGGGGAATGTGAGCCCACATGCTAGCAATCTTATGCCAGAACGTTTGAAGAACGTTTGCCTTGAGGTGCCAGAAACTATGCGGATGTGGAAATGTTTTAAAATAAAGACACTAAAAGGGATATGTGAGGACGCCTTATACATGAATTTTTTCAAGAAATTATATTATGTTCGGTGAAACTGCTCTCTACCAGTCAATGTCGTATTTTTTTGTTGTTGTTGCAGAAATCAATAGTCAAGGTGATTTTGAGAAACTTTGTAATTGGGTTTATTAGGCAAATATGCCATTATCTGCATTAAAAAAGCCTTTTCTCAGGCCCCCCTCCCTCCTCTTTTCCATTCACTGCAAAATATCAGGAAATTGTGACTTGTTGCATCAGACACAACCCTGTCTGTTCTATAGAGAGGGGAGGGGGGAGGAGGGACATGAGTGGGCAGCGAGAGAGGAGAACAAAGAATTACAGGCACAGAGCTGGGTGACAGCTGTATTCAGAGGTCAAAGAGGTCAGTGCTGTCAGAGGAGATAGCCGGGTCATGTAGTTGTAAATTAACTCTTTGTTGTCCTGTTTTGGTGTCTCATTTCCCCCTCTCCATAGGAGAACAATGAAAACAGGGGGGAGAGCTTCAAACAGCTTTTTCGTGATAAAAATTTATTTTTCAGCTAATAAACCCAATTACAAAGTTTTCTTAAAATCGCCTGGACTATTGATTTCTGCAAAAAAATTTTTAATGACAGTGACACTTTAAGTAAAGAGAATGTTTCACCATCAGAACCACATACTGGAACATCATTTTTAGAATGTTCAAATTTTCACATTGTAATGTTTATTGTATCTTTCATAAATTATTATGGGGGTGCCATCACGACTGAGTTGTTTAGTGATATTTACTGAGCTGTTTAGAGCATATTTAGTGATATGCTATTTATGGTAACCTTCAGCACAATGAACATCTCCAGACCCCATTGTTTGTATGGGACACTTTTTAAGCATGCTCTATAACCTCTGTGACCTGTGCTGCAAAGGTTTTTAACAGGGAGGGGGAGGCTAAGCTATTGCCTTTGCTATCTACTGTTGTCACCTTTGGCTAAAATAGTGTACAGACCACTTTCCAGCAGCTCCCTAGTTATAATCACAGACAGAACAGGAAGTCTCAGCTTGGCTTTAAACCTATTGGCTAGAATGAACACGGCAAGATTTTAGGATTATTTAGTACTATGGAAATTTTTTTTTAAAAATCACCAAGAATTCTTAGGTATGTTTAACATAAAAACTTGATTTAAAAAATTGGTCTCGTTCTGATGACACATGAAAAGATAAAAAGATTTTTACACGTTAGTGGTTTGAGTGGTTGAGTAAGAAATGTTACACAAAGCTTGAGCATGAAATATTCCTTCCTTCCTTAACAGAGCCACTTCAGTGCAGTTTGTAGCAAGCCTCTAGGATAGGACTCTTATCAAGGGTGTGTTTCTTCCTAGTAATACATGCTGATTGTGAGGTTGTGTGTTAAGGTGGGTGCTCGGATTTTTCTCTACACAGCCCATGTGATTCTCTCCCGCAGCCAGTGTGCACGTTCCTCCCTCTCTCCAGCCTATGAGTGCTGCCCTATGTATGTATGTATCTATATATGTGCACCCATTGTGAGATGCTGTGTACATAGGCCCCTTAGAAACACTTAGTTTTATTTCTATTTCCCAGTCTAGGTCGAAAATTTTAAAGTTTAAAAATTTTAAAAGTTGCTTAATATAGCATCTACAAAGGAAACCAAATGCAATGGTGTCCAGAATAGTGAGTGGAACTATACTGGGCAAGTGGCTTTGGCCAAAAACAGGAGTCCTTATCTCTTGTTGGGCTAGTTGGATTGAATGTCTGTTAGGCCATGTTCACACATTATCTTTTTTAGTAAAATAATGGACGTTATTTGGAACTCCAAATAACGGCTGTTATTTTTAGTTTTCAATTATTTTCATTGACGTTTATTGAAAAAACGGCCATTAGTTCACACAATGCATAGCAGCTGTCAAATTACAGTTCAGGTCATTTATTGATGACCAATGGCCGGTATTTTAAGTTGTTCACACGCAGTTTCTTTTTCCCCATCCTTTCACCGACTTTTCAACAAAATTCAATGGACACCCAAAAGGGTGTTGAAAATGGCCATCATACAACCTTAGACAATGTACCAACAGCCATCATTGCAATGACGGCCTCCGAAGTATGTTACATAACGGACCTTATTTGATACTCAAAATAACAGCCGTTATTTTGAGTATCATGTAACATCCTTTGAAAATTGTTGTGTGAACACAGCCTTACAATAACACTCAGTTCTGGTGAGCAGCGTTGCTGCTTGTCCTACAGGGCGCCGCTGCCTATGTTGAATTCTCTCCCAGGACAAAGGGGTTATGAATAAATTACCCTTTTTCACATTGTATATGGGGCACAATTTCCTGTACAATAAGAAAACATGTCAATGAAACAACTGACAGTTACCCTTCAAAAGTAGTACAATGAGTTGTAAAAACTGGGCAATCTCTGGTAGCCCTATAGACCCATTCTTGACATAGCAAGGAAGAGGGGGGGGGGGGGGGGGGGGTGCCGGTCGTTGTGGTCAGACTATTCACAATCTGACACTTATCCCCTAAATATAAGGTAGACCCCTTTAAGTCAATATTTCAGCTGCCATATATCTCAGTGCAAATAGAACTATGAAGGAAAAAAAAAAAATCACATTTCTGTAGTAAATAACACATCTATCTATATTGAAGCAGTTATAAATTGTGCATGAATATTTTGTATACATTATTGCTCGTTCTCTAGCTGTGGAGGCATTGAATAGCATACGGCATAAAAAAAAAGCAAACTTCTGTAAAGTCTAATAAGCAATAGGTGTAGTCAATACTGTTCTTATAAATGAGGTTCACTGGGAGTATACAAGTAATGCTTAAATAACTGGAAACACTAGACTTTCCAACTTTATAATCATCGTATTACTATCGCTAGCATTCATATATTTTCCCCCACTGTGATTGGAGAATTTTTTTTCTATTTCTCTGCCAAGCAGAACCTTAAAAAAAAGTTTTGGTTATGGTCACACAATGTCTTTTTTGGGCGTTTTGCGGGCTCTTCTTTACTTGCATAAAACGGCTGCATTTTGGGGACAAAATGATGGGTGTCCTAAAAAGCGCCTGCAAAATAGCCAGAAAAAGACGTTGTGTGAACATAGCCTTAGGCCGTCTCTAAGTGACAAAATGTGCAGCCTGTGGGTGACAACTGTTACAGAGTGTCTGTCTTAAGTTCCTATAACTTTCAGAAGTGTTGATTGGTCCTGCTCATCCCTCCTTGGAAAGCAGATAGATACCACTCATGCCTCTATACAAGGAAAGCATGACTAAAAACTAAATGGCACTGCACTTGAGCGGCTAGACCCTAACCCTGACCCTAGAAGTTTGTCAAAATGATAGCTACTCTTTGATCTACATGCTCTTATACAGGTTCAGCTCTGTTACTCAAATAGAGATGAAAAATGGGAGCTGTGTCTAAATAGTCTTTTCTAGCCTTTCAAAGCGACTCACTGGTGTATCCACCAACCCACCTCACCAAACAACTAGTACCATCCATTTGATGAAAGTAAATCCTTACTGGTTGTGTCTTCAAATGTGCCCAGTGCCTTGGTTAGGGTACAACCTTGGCATGGCCTCGAATGTCTGTGCTCCAGGTCTGCGACGCCTCTCCTTTCTTCTACCCCCAGGCAGGATTTCTATTCATCGCTCATCTAAACACTGCACCTGGGTCGCTATTACACAAATGATCAATAGAAATCCTGCCTGGGGGGGTTCCTAACGATGGGTGGGGAAGAAGAAAGGAGAGGCGTCGCAGACCTGTGGCAAAGACACTCTAGGCCATGCTAGTATGATACAGTGCTGCAAGTTTAAAAGATTATTTTTTGCTCTAACCAAGGCAAATTTAAAAGACACGGGTGATAAAGATTTACTCTCATCAAACGAATGGTGCTAGTGGTTTGGTACAGAGTCGCTTTAAGTCCCAGCTGCTGCAGAGTACAATGTGATGGTGGGGATACAGAATCAGACCAAGGATTGTGAAGTATATGTGTTTTTAACTCCTTTAACTCCTTTACAATTATGCTCAGCCAATCGCGGCTGAGCAGCTGATGACACGGCACACGTCATCAGCTGCTCAGCCGCGATTGGCTAAGCACAGTTATGCTCAGCCAATCGCGGCTAAGCACAGTTATGACGCCGCAGAGTGGGGCCGGCATGAGCGGGTCGGCCGGCCTCCCGAAGATTACATCACTGTCAGAAAATGGCGAATGGGGGTCGACGCGTATCAGGTATGTATAATGCACTACACTTCCGGGTCCACGGGCGGGGGTCGGGGAACACGGGGAAGGGGGCCATTCACATAAATAAAATACATTACAAAGTTGTATAACTTTGTAATGTGTGTTATTTTGTGAATAATTTCTTAGCGCCGCACTACCCCTTTAAGAAAAAGTATAACAATCAAGGAATAACCTAATATTTAATTGGGTATAGCATACAGAAAATACTATTCAGAGGGCCTCTGCTATTCCCTGCAGCAGGGAATAGCAGAGCCATACCTACGCTATGTACCCTGCTGTTCCCAGTGATTATATAGCACTGGGAACAGCAGTACCCGATGCCAGAGATAATGAAGTACAGCATTCAGGAAAAGCTATATAGAGTTACATAGAATGAAGAACAGCTTTTCAGTTTTCTAATCGGAGCAGGCTGAACAGTTCAATGAGGAAAATTTAAATAATGCTTGTAAACGTCAACATTTTTCAATTTACCCCTCCCCCCCAAAAAAAAGTTAATCTGTCAGCTGCAATTCATACTCCAAACTGCTGATACTGTTAGCCATTAGGTCAAGGAGACACATGGTACCATTCATATATCCATCCTTGCCTCCATAATGCACACAAATGCTTTTATTCTCTGGGTCAAAGAGACATTCCTAAGCCCCAGAAGTGATGAGGGCTGTGAAGAATCTTGTGTCCCCTCCTATTCCTGACCCTGCTTATTTGACAGTCAGCTAGAGGTGGAGTCCCAACGGGGTCAGATAAGGGAGGTGGAGCAAGGAGGCATTACAGCTATCAGCAATTCAGGAACTTGGGAAAGCCTCTATGGCAGTGTTTCTCAACTCCAGTCCTCAAGACCCAAGTCACGCTTTGAGGATATTCCAAACAAAGAACACCTGTGATAATACCTGATGCACTGAGCATAATTATATCACCTGTGAAATACTAAGGAAATCCTCCAAACATGACCTGTTGGTGGGTCTTGAGGACTGGAAATGGGAAGCACTGCCCTATTTTTGACATGTGGCACAGTAGAACAGTCATTTTCTTATGTTATGGAACCACAGATAGGCATATGAAACTTACTATGTTTCTCCTTGTCCTAATAACTATCTTAGGCTAGGTTCACACTGCCTTTTCAGCAACCGTTTAACGGATCCGTTTTTTGCAATCAGTTTTTTTGCAAAAAACGGATCCGTTAAACGGTTGCTGAAAACGCAGTGTGAACCTAGCCTAAGATAGTTGTTAGGACAAGGAGAAACATAGTGCATCCGTTTTTGAACCGTTTTTCCATTGACTTCAATTATAAAAAAAAAACGGATCCAAACGGATGCGTTTTTTTTACGCACAATTAAGTACTGTTGACACTACTTTTTTGACCGTTAAAAAAAACGGATCCGTTAAACAAATGCTGAAAACGCAGTGTCAACCCAGCCTTACAGTGTCAGCAGTTTGGAACCCATATATATATATTTATAATGTTTTGAGGCATACTGAAGTTTTGGCTACACAAAATGGTGCAAACAAGTGCCCAGACATACAGCTAATAAAGCTGTAGTCACATTTGTATCATGGCTACTATTTTTCCACAATTCATGAAGGATAACTTATGATCCCCTTGACTGATTCATGGTAATATTTTAGGATCATACTTTTTTCTATGGCCGTTCACAGGTGTACATTTTTACATTAGACAGAATACTATTCAGACCATAAAAAAACAACGGAACCCAGACAGAACAGTCCTACTAACAGTGTGAACAGACCTGTGTACATTTTTTGGACCATTTTATAGTATAGAATGAGCGCAATGTTATTGGGAATTTTGCTGTCCTGGAAAGCTCTCATTTATAAGTCTGTAAGATTTACATAAAACTCCAACCAAACCACAACCAAGGTAGTCAATTGCAATTTAAACCCACAACAATTGTAGACTGTTGCCTCTTGACCAATGAACCCTCTGTACACCTGATCATTTTAAAGGAGAAAACAAGCCACAGGATAAGCTACAAATTGTTGATCGGCGGGGTGCCAACACTCACTTCCCATCCCTATCAGCTTTTTGGTGCCTGCACTACAGTGATCACAGGGCTGTAAGCGTTGGCTCTGTCTCCTGTGTAGAACCAGTGCTTTGTTACTGTAGCCTCAGCTCCTATTCAATTCAAGAGGTGCCGATGCTGCAGTACCCTGGTGACACCGCTACAGAGGAAAAAGAGCCATCTGCTTCCATCTCTGCCGGCTGTAGTGCGGGCACCAGACAGCTGATCCACAGGTGAGCTGGAAAGGTGTCAGTACCCCCACCAAACAACTAGTAATAGCCTCTTTTTTGTGGATAAGCCCTTTATATCTTCCTTTTATTAAAACAATAGTGACATTTGTACATGACGTGTCCTACACTCTACACACTTCCTGTGCCCATGTCAGTAAGAAATGAGGAAGAGATGGAAACTGTTAACATAGTGGCACATACTGTATGTGCAAGTGGCTGGCAAGGGAAACCGTCATGATCAAGTCATGAGTGTGATTATACTGTCTAAGGGTTCGTTCACACTACGGAATCCGGGTGGATAACCTGCCGCGGATTCCGCCGCTTGCATCTCCGCTTGACCCATAGACTCCATCCTATGGTCAGGCAGATTTCGCTGTCCGCCCAAAGAACTGACATGTAAATTCTTTGGGCAGACGGTGGAATCCGACCGACCATAGAATGGAGCCTATGGCACTGGTGGAGATGCGCATGGGGGCTATCTGCCTGGATTCCGAAGTGTGAACGCACTCTGACTGTATAATCACACCCATCACCTGATATTCACCACCATTATTAAAATTTAGTTCACGCCCATCTGACTCTTAACTGAATTGTCAAACAAAACATAAACCCACATAGCTCAGGAACTGGAGGGCACAGCAAGAAACTTTATAAAGGTCAATCAGGAAACCCTAAGGCATATAATGATAGTAACAGCTCATTTTTTGGGGTTGACTACAGATCCTCTTAAAACAAGTTCAGCTATGAAACAGCATTGATCAGATGATGGTGAGCGGGTCCTCATTTCAAATTGAACATCCCTGCATCTATTCTCAAGCTTAAATTTACAGAGCGATATATGGTCTTTTTTCTACCTCAGTCTTTTATGGTATGTGGGAAACTTATATTATAATATTGGGATTGTATGGTATATAACAGGACTATATGTGTTTTTTATGTAAATTAAAGAGGTCACATTGTCAGGCCACAGTAAGATGACATAATACAGTAAGAGACTACTCTGTTGATATATAGCGGTTTATCAATGTCATATGGTCTTCATATAATTACTAATTCTTATTACTTTAGTAATGAAAGCTCCGAATTTTTTCAACAAATTCAGTCTTGAATTTATAAATTCCAAAATTTCTGGGTTCATCCTTATGTTCACTATGTGGTTGCTTTAGTATATATCCTATACTGTCTCCATAGCAAAATATAGTGATGCCAGAGAACTGTATATTGGTCATGTAAGTAGAAGCTGCCAAAGTTAATTTGACATTGATTTGTCTTTCAATCCCTACTTTTCATATTACTAGGAATCGTTCCACCAAAATATTAGTACATTATTTAAAGATACCTTCACATTCCAATATGATACTTTGGTTTGGTGAAAAATTGTTTCCACTATGCAGAAAATAAAATGTCATTAAAGTGTTTTTAGATTATTAGGACTATATGTGGACATATACACAAAACAGACACTCATACATAGTTCTAAAGTCAGAAAGTAAGAAAAGCATAAAGGCCCAGATTTATCATAAAGTATAAAATATACACTGGCGTAAACTGCCCACAGCAACCAATCACAGCTCCTCTTACCAGAGCAGAAAGCTGAGCTGTGATTGGTTGCTGTGGGCAGTTTACACCAGTGTATTTTTACACCCTTTGATAAATCTCCCCTATAATTTGTAATTTTATATAATTTTATATAGAAAGTATGATTAAAGGGGTATTTTGATTTAAACTAACTGAGATGTGAGATCCGACCATAGAGGATAAATGAAGCGGTGGCACGTGCTGACTCGCCACTCCAGTCAGAACAGAAGTGGCCCACTATCTCACACTTATCTCCTATCCTAAGGACAGAGTTTACAGTGTCACTGTCATTATAACTTTCAAAATCTAAATCTAAATTATAAGTAAATGTGATATCTAGGAAGTTTTTAATTTACATTTTTTTTTGTTATCATGGAAAACACGGCACTTCCTGTTTTCTGACAGTTTTTTTCTCTCAGAGTCAGAAAACAGGAAGTCCTGTGTATCCCAGGCCATCTGAGCGCTCACAGAGAGAAGGCAGTCATGTGATTGGTGGATACATTGAGCCGTGACTCTCTGTACTGGATGGAATTCCTGTGTTTAGTCTGTTTTTTACAACCAGCATGATTTATAATGACGAAATAATAATGAATGTATGTTACAAACTTGCCTTATTTCACATCTACTATTGATTTATATTTTGAAAGTTATGATGACAGGTACACTTTATATTAGTTTAAGTCAGAATACCCTTTTAAATACCTCTCCAAGAAGACGTTTACCATGTGTAAAGGACTATTTTACAGAAAGTGGTAACATACTTGGTGTCTACACTAAGGCCCCGTTCCCACTGAGCAAAGCTAGCGGAATTCCGCGACGGAATTGTCCGCCGCGGAATGCCGTTAGCCTCCCGCTCATAATGGGACTCTATGGGAGGCGCGCGCTGCTGCTCTATACGCGCTGAAGAATGAACATGTTCATTCTTCAGCGCGGACAGGGCAGGAGCGCGCGCCTCCCATAGAGTCCCATTATGAGCGGGAGGCTAACGGCATTCCGCGGCGGACAATTCCGTCGCGGAATTCCGCTAGCTTTGCTCAGTGGGAACGGGGCCTAAAAGTAGGAAACTGACATCCCAGTAGCTTCTGTGCAGTCTAATAAACCAATCACTTTTTAATAAAATTGCGTATTCCCCAATCAAACTAGACTGTAAGCAGTGGTTCCTGATAAACTTTAAGGGCCGATGCTTGCCCTTCTACACAGCTGCAGTTCTGTAATATATGAGCTTAGATACCTCCATAATGATGACATATTTGACAGCCTTTCCATACTAGACAATTATAACATATGCCGGCTAAGACTGGGTTTACAAAATGACACAAAGATTAATACGTCAAATCATGAACAGTATTAAAGGGAGTCTGTCAATTGCAATTCAAGTTCTAAACTGCTGACCCTGCTGGATAGCTTTTAGCATAAGGAAACACATGGTACCTCTCAAATTGGCGAAACTATGTAAAGTGCTGCGGAATCTGTGTGCGCTATACAAATAAAAACATTATTATTATCTGTCTGTGATTACAGAACATAGAAAAATGCTTTTCTTATATAGGAAGAAGAATCAAAGGAGGGTTTTCCAAGCTCCTGATCTGCAGCAAGCTGTGACATCTCCTTGCTCCCCCTCCCATACCGGACCCTGCTTGGGACTCAGCTTTCAGGTGTCAATCAAGCAGGGAGGAGGGAAGAGAGGAGACATTACAGCCCGCAGCTATTCAGGAGCTTGGAGAAGTCTTACACTTGACACTGCCTTAAAATCCTGGAAAATTTGCAAAAAATGGCATCTGCCAGATGTTAGCGTGAAGTCAATGGCAATTTTTTGGTGTGACCTTTTCTTTTTCCTTTCTGGCGTTTTTGAGGCTCTGTGGAAGTTTTGTCAAAACGCAGTATGCTGAGGGTATGGCTTCTTTTTGCAAATTGTGGTGTTTTTTTTCTCCCATAGACTTCAATGGGATTGTTCTGGATGTCTCAAAAAATGCCACTGCTATGCGTATGGAGTTTTTTTTTTCTTGACGCTTTTTTGTCACGTTTTGGTCAAGTAGCTAGGTCATGTGATGGCAGAAGAAAAAAAAGTTCATCACGGAAAAACACCTGAAGCACAAACACACATAAAAGTAAAAAATGCATGAAAAAAGCCATGCACTGCATTGGCGGTTTTATGTTTTTTTTTCTTTTCCATGAAAAACACCAAACAAAATGTGTGTGAGGGCACCCTGACTGTACCAGAGACTAATAGACTTTTTCTACATTCTGGAAGCACAGACAGTTATATTAAAGGTACAAGGTGTCTCCTTGTCCTAACAGCTAACTACCAGCAGTTTGGAACATGAATTGTAGCTGACAGATTCCCTTTAAGCGTTACACTGTGGTATTCAGTGACTCACACGGTAAGGCACAATGATCTGTACCTAGTATAATGACTTTGTTCATACTGTTACACTTCTAACTTTTAGAAAAATCAATAAAGTGGTTATCCCACTGACAGGCGAATTAATTCATTGATTTCTGGGCCCCACCAACACGTCTCAGTTTTACTTAAAGGGGTTATTGAGCGCTACAAAAAAATGCCCACTTTCCTCCATAGACAACACCGCTCTTGTCACCAAATTAAATAATAAAAAAAAAGGTGTTCAAAGGTCGACATTCACTTTAAAGCATAGATAGAGCTATGTGGCACTCACATGGTACTAAAATAAAGACCACAGTTCGGCTCTTACAACATCATGACAGAAAAACACAGAAAAATAATGTTAATAAAAGATCTTAGCCATGTATATGACCCCTCAGGATGATTAGTTTTGCCAATGGAGAAGCATGAAATATCTAATGTAACATAGACATATATGTTTGAACTGTAAAGAAAAAGACAGATGCAAAGAGGGGCTTAGCAATAAATTTAAAGGGTTTTGTCCAGGGTCATCCCCACTAGCCTGCAGCTCCCGTTCAGCTCCTTCAAATCTCTTGATCTCCTGTCTTCTTCCTACTTCTGCGCTGAGTACTCAGAACAGGACCGGCCTACTCTGCCAATAACTGACGCAGCGGTGTCCTGTCTCAGCCAATGGCTAGGTTCACACAACATTTTTACAGCTCCTTTTAAAATTACGTCCGTCATTTTGAGTCTAAAATAACGGACGTCATTTAGCAGTCTGGCTTCCGCTTAGTGCAATGACAGCTGCTGGTACATTATTCTAGTTTGGGGTGACTAATTAGACTTTGGATGCGGCTTAATTAAAAAGTCCACTGAATTTAATAGAAAAAAAAAACAGAGAAAGAACGGTGACTAAAGAAAAACTGTGTGAACAACTAATAAAAAACGTCCGCTGTTTGCAAAAGACGTCCGAAAATAATGATCATGTTCCTTATTTTGACATCCGGGGTAAAAACGTCCGTCATCAATACATTGTGTGCATTGGACGTCCGACTTTTCATTGACTTCAATGCATTGCCATAGTGGTCAGTTAAATGGTGGCGATAACGGACTTTATTTAAAATTTTTAAAATCGGACGCCTTTTCTCTATTTTTGACGTTGTGTGAACATAGCCAATAACTGATGAAGCGGTCAAGTCCTGCTCCAAACGCTGAACTCTAAGTCAGGAACGACAGGAGTTTAGGAGACCAGAAGATGTTGAACAGCCCCTTTAAGTTTTTTTTAAAGGGGGTTGCCATGTCAAATGATGACAGGATATGAGTCTGACCTCTGGGATCCTCACAGATATTGGGACAGAAAAATAAACTGGTTTAGAACTTTTGAGTTCAACTGTGTAGGCCTCTGCTTTAAGGCCTGTTTACTTGACTGGCTGCCATATTATGGAAAACAGTGAATGAGACACAGTGCTAAAGCAGCGCTATACTCCCTTCATCTTTACAGTGAATGCCTGAATCACTTGGCATCACTATCAGATGGCAATACCACTTATAATGTGAGCTTATTATTTTAAGATTGTAGATGGGCAGATTTTTACTGAATAAAAAGATGCATTAACATTTAAGACATTTAAAGACAATAATAACAACAACAACAACAAATATAGTAACTAAAATAAACTTCCTGGTCACAGAAATAAAAGCTACCCAGTGTGTACCAAGTGTCATTTTTTTGTTATTTTTTTTTCTGAAAAATATCACCCTTTCTAAACAAATATAGCTAGCCCTGCTAAGTGTACCAAAAAACTAAGAAGTTTGTTGCAGTGCCCACAATGCACAATATTTGTAAAATTTGAAAATATTAAAATTCTTTTCAAAAACTTCAAATACAACACAAAATTGTTAATGTTATTTAATAAACTGTAAAATCTTTTTTTTTTTTTCTTCTCCAAAATATTTTCTTTGTCACTTCACAGAGTGTCCCTGCAATATGAGTCCTTTTGTGTTCTATTTCCAAATAGTTTTTGTATTTTTTGTTTTATATGAAAACATTCTTAAATTATTAAGAATTATTCAGTTTGCATCAAGGTTCCTGTTTAATGTAATAGCTGCCAGATCCATTACTTTCCTGATCTGAAGCTCCTTGTAGAAATGAATAATCTTCACCATCAAGAAACTCCTCCTTTAGCTGCAGTGTTGGCACTGAAATAAAAAAGAAATAAAGCAGTCACAGTTATTGTTGTATCAAGCAGTATCTATATAATATTCAGGAAACAGGAGTCACTATAGAAACTATACAAATAAATATTTGCAATCTGGTTGTGATATGACAGGCAGCCTAGTGACAAGGCAAGTTATTAAAGGGGTTTTCCACCTAAGGGTACAAACCTACTTGCCGGATACTCGGATACTGCGGATCCCGACCCTATTCTTTCAATGGCAGACAAAATCATCAATGGCAGACAAAATGTACATCCCTGCTGCGAGTTTGTCCCCAGCCTGCCCCGTTAACCCCCCGGCCGCCAGAGCATATACTTTACCTGATCCCGGCTCCGGCTTGCTTCGGCGGTTCCCGGTGTCTTCAGCAAGCCGGAGCCGGGATCAGGTAAAGTATATGCTCGCTCCAGCCGCCCGCCTGCAGCCCCGGCCGCCTGATCACCAACCCCCCCCCCCCCCCCCCGCAGCCCCGATCGCCCTCCCGCAGCCCCAGTCGCCCATTCGCCCCCCTGCAGACCCGCAGATTGGTGCTGCGGGGGAAGGGGGCGATCGGGCCTGCGGGCGGGGTAATCAGGCGGCCGGGGCTGCGGCTGGAGCGAGCATATACTTTACCTGATCCCGGCTCCGGCTTGCTGAAGACACCCGAACAGCTGAAGCAAGACGGAGGCTTGACGGGATCAGGTAAAGTATATGCTCCGGCGGCCGGGGGGTTAACGGGGCAGGCTGGGGACAAACTCGCAGCAGGGATGTACATCCCTGCTGCGATTTTGTCTGCCATTGAAAGAATAGGGCCGGGATCCGCAGCAAGTCTCGCTGCAAATACGCAGCGAGGGGACTGGCTGCAGATCCGGCAAGTGGGTTTGTACCCTACGTTCACACGTACCGGATCCGCAGCAGATTTCATCTAAATAACTGAACACAGCATCAAATCTGCTGCAGATCCTGTACGTGTGAACGCACCCTAAGGCTGGGTTCACACTATGTATATTTGAGGCTGTATTTGGTCCTCATGTCAGGTCCTCATAGCAACCAAAACCAGGAGTGGATTGAAAACACAGAAAGGCTCTGTCCACACAATGTTGAAATTGAGTGGATGGCCGCCATATAACAGTAAATAACTTCCATTATTTCAATACAACAGCCGTTGTTTTAAAATAACAGCACATATTTGCCATTAAATGGCGGCCATCCACTCAATTTCAACATTATGTGAACAGAGCCTTTCTGTGTTTTCAATCCACTCCTGGTTTTGGTTGCTATACAGCCTCAAACATACAGCCTCGAATATACATAGTGTGAACCCAGCCTCAAAGTAATTTGTACCCTATCTACAGCCGTATCTGTGGCCGTATTCAAAACAATGGAGCCGTGCGCCAATCGGGGTCAGACTCCCTCCCTCTCATCCCACAATCTCCTACATATCCTCTATCCTTGTTCTCTGTCAAAGTGTTAGATCTCTACATCTTCTCTAAATAGATGTGTGGAACCAGGATATGCACCTTTATTAGAGACACAGATTCACGCCTCTGATCCTCACACACATTCCTGGGCTGGCTATGAGTTGCGTGAGATAGAAAAATAATTTAAAGGAAAAATCATGGGGGGGATTTATCAAGACTGGCACGGGTTTTAAATTAGACACCCCTCCCCCCCCCTTTCAACGCCTCTCAGCTAATCCGGCCAGGCGCCCGACCCTGCGCACCAAATCTACACCTGTTTTTAGCAGGTGTAGATTTGGATCCTGATGTACGCTGTGAATCATGATAAATGAGGTGTGGGAGGAGGCCACGTCTCCTCTCCATCTTGCTACGGCACCAGGGAGAAGGGGCCAATCTGTGTCTTCTCCCTGTCACAGTTCATATTTGGAGTGATCCAACTCGGATTTATGATGGGGAAAGTCACCTATTTACATATGTCAAAATCATGGCTATAGGCCCATAGGAACCATGTGATATTAGATATTGGCTGGTCACGTGGACGGAATGCAGTTGTGTTTTATATCAAATGGTTGCTTGAGATACGCCCAGATGATTGACGGTTGTCATACTTCTTGGAGGTTTCTGTCCTGAAAAGTGGTGATTGCTGTGGGATTTATAAAAATAGGAGTCCCCTCATTACCATGTGACCGGCCTCCTCTCAGTGACACTTGGGGGGGCTGCCCATAGTTCTCTGCTGAACCCCACAGGATATTACTTTTGTTCACCAGTATGTTTTTATTCCCTTTTTATCCTTTTTCTTTTTATAACTGTTGCATTGTGTGTGTGTATTTTCAGAATCTTTTTGTTTTTCTCTGACAATGATTGTTTTTATTGCACTGCACTATTGTGTATTATGAATAAAAAGCGAATTGTAGTCTTATAGGACTTCTACTTCTGAAGGGAGAAACCGTTACCATTGTGCTATAGTAAGACTAGTTTGGTGTTGGGATATAGTGAGATATCCCCAATAGACCCCTGTTGCCTGAAGTATAGTTGGTGGCAGCAAGAGGTTTAATGACATATTGGGGTGCAGGAAACCTAAAGCGACTCTGTACCCACAATCTGACCCCCCAAACAGCTTGTACCTTCGGATAGCTGCTTTTAATCCAAGATCTATCCTGGGGTCCGTTCAGTAGGTGATGCAGTGATTGTCCTAAACAACAACTTTTAAACTTGCAGCCCCATGCCCAACGGGAGTATCTGTGCCCAAACCTTGCACCACCCCTCTGTCCCTCCTCCCTACCCTCTCCATCATTAGGAATGCCACTGAAACATTTTCTCCTGTCTGAACATTGCACTTGCATTACATTACATTACATTGCTTAACGATCCAGCCCATGTGCCAGGCTGACACAGGTGGGGAATAGGAGACAATCTGCCTGGAGCATTCCTAATGATGAGGAGGGCAGCAAGGAGGGACAGAGAGGGTGTGCCAGCCTAATGCATACACAATCCAGGCCACACCTGTTGGGCACGGAGCTGCAAGTTTACAGGTTGTTTTTAAGGATAATAACTGCATCACCTGCCGAACGGACCCCAGGACAGATCTTGGATTAAAAGCAGCTATCCGAAGGTACAAGCGGTTTGGGGGGTCAGATTGTGGGTACAGAGTCGCTATAAGTCATTTAGTATATTTCTGTCATCAAGAGGGGGTTGTAGATGAATTTATGCTGTAAATTGATAGACTCCATAGTGTTAACCACCCCAGTGATATGACCTGTGCTATCTTGCTGCCGCTCATAGAAGTACTGCCCGCTCCACCGCTTATAGAAGTGCCGCCCGCTCCGCCGCTCACAGTAGTGCCCCCTCCTCCTCCAATCCCCCTCCTCCTCCAATCCCCCTCCTCCTCGAAACACTATGGCCCCGCTGACTCCCCGCCTCCTCACACTATCCGGCCGGCCACCGCTCTCTGCTCCTGCAGGCCGGCCGCGTCAGCCCTCACCCACACCGGCCTGGGACACCAGGAAGCACAGGGAGCGCCGTGCTCCCGGCCAGAGTGGGTGAGGGCTGACGCGGCCAGCCTGCAGGAGCAGAGAGTGGTGGCCGGCCGGATAGTATGATGATAGTATGATGAGCGGGGAGTCAGCAGGGCCATAGTGTTTCGAGGAGGAGGGGGAGCGGAGGAGGAGGGGGCACTTCTGTGAGCGACGGAGCGGGCGGCACTTCTATGAGCGGCGGCGGCGCGGGCGGCGATAAGATAGCACAGGTACTACTCCCCCATTATCTGCAGATAATGGGGGAGTAGTACTTTGTATATGTTCCCAGCACCGAGCAGGGAGGGAGGCTGGTACTCATTGACTTCTATATATAGAGCGCCCCCTGCTGGACACTCCATAGGAATTACCCCATTAGTCGTGACGTCACTGGTTCTGAGAGAATTCTAACACTTCCTGATACACTAAATTAAGGGAAATAGCAGTATATGAGCATTTCCCATAATTAATGTACATTAGAAAATTGTATAACTTTCCATAAGTAATAACATTTAAAAAATAAATTTTGGCCTGACTTCTCCTTTAAAGGGAATTGGTCGCACCCAGGCTCTACCTAAGGTGCTGACAGTGCGCTGTAGCTGGCAGTCCACTAGTGAGCATGGTGCCTTTTGGTAATGTCCGTGCAGTGGATTATGCACAATCTTAGGTCTCCTACTGTAATAAAGAGTCAAAGAGGAGTTGTTTGTGCAACACTCTGGCACACCTCACTACTCCTTCCTCTCTGTCCCCTTCATGAATAATCAATGCTGCTCGGCCTTCTGCTCGCTCAGCTGTCAGTATCTGCCTACAGAGGACTGATCTGCAATCAGATATGGTTGAATCTCTTAGACTGTGTTGGAGCTGTGGTCTAGGGGTAAATCACCTGTCTACAGACCACCTGCAGGTTTTTCTTTCGTTTAAATCCCCTGATGGAAATGAAATATAATAATTTTTTTTATTATTGTACCATTGTGCAAAGAATTCCCAGTCAGGTCCAAATTAGTTACGTTTTTTTTTTTTTTTTTAATGCAATGACTTTGTTTTTATTTTTCACATCATTGTATTAAAATAACAAATTTTAATACTTATTTGGACCTGATTGGGAATTCTTTGCACTATGATACAATAATGAGAAAAAATATTATTATAAAAATAAAGACTTATACTTCATTTCCAAAAGAAAGAGCTGGTGGTGGTCTCTAGACTGGTAATTTACCCCGAGACCACAACTCCAACACATCTGGGCTCAGAGGTCCACAATATCTGTTAACTTCCTACAGAGGACTGAGCTGCAATCAGAGACACTGGCTGACAGCTGAGTGAGCAGGAGGCCAGCGAACATTAATTTTTCATGAAAAAGAGGGAGCAGGAAACAGTGCTGTGGCATGCTAGAGTGCGGCACAAACGCTGCACCACAACTCCTTTTTGACTCTTCATTACAGTAGGAGATTTAAGATAATACTAATCCATTCCTTAAATTACCAAAAAGTACCATACTCACTAGGGGACTGCCAACTACAGCACACTGTCAGCACCTTCGGTAGGGCCCAGGTACTGACAGATTCCTTTTAAGCCAAACCACCACTGTTAAGGGATTCCACCTCTTTGACAAACAAAATAAGGCTATGTTCACACTACGTATATTTTCGTAAAACTACGGCCGTGGTTATTACAAAAATAGATGTAATATTGTTCCCCATGGGATCCCGGCCGGAGTGTATAGACATAGTATACACTCCGGCCAGGATCTCTCGCGGCGCCATGGGAAACTGACATGTGAGTGAATAGCGGCCGCAAAAAACCCTGTCAGTGCACACTGTGGAGCGAGCGGCTCCGGCCGCCTGCTCCATTGTGTGCAGTGGGGAGCTCTGATGCGGGCGCGCATGGATGCACCCGCATCAGAACTCTGTGGCTGCAAGGATCACCCGGCTTGTACTGCAGCACCGGCCGGGATGATCTTTTCAGAGACCCGCCATTCCATGACCCGGCCGGGTCACGGAACGGCCGGTCTCTTACGATGTGTGAACATAGCCTAAGGTATCAAGGAGCTGTTGGAATCAAATGAAAGTTGAAAGTTTTATTTGTGAATGCAATGTTGATATACTGTATGAACATAATTACAAAATAACTGAAAGGATCTTTATTGAGGGAAAAAAGTACAACTGAAAGCAGACTCTAGTATCTTGTTGGGTCTCCTCTAACATGTTCCATATGGCATGCTGAGATAAATTTGCCCATGGATATATCAGCTGGTCCTGTAGTTCCTGTGCCCTCATAGGTTGCTGCCCAGCTGATCCCATATATGCTTGATTGACGATAAATACGGTGACCAAGCAGGCCAAGAAAGTGTTGCAATCTGGTGGAAACAGTTCTAGGAAACTGTTGCTGACAAGTGGCAGTTGGAAACACATGTAAGGCTGGGTTCACACTATGTTTTTGCAATCCGTTTAAAAAAAAAATAATAATGAAAAAAGGATGGAAAAAACTGATGCATTTGTGAGCATCCGCTTTTCCATTGACTTCCATTATTTAAAAAAAATAAAATCAAAACGGATCCTTTTTAAACGGAAAAAAGGGGTTGACTATGTTTTTGTGTATGTTAAAAAACCTGATCCCTTTTGATCTTTCTTTTATAATAGAAGTCAATGGAAAAACGGATGCACACAAACGCATCCATTTTTTTCATCAGTTTTTTTTTTTTTTTTGCAAAGAAAAAAAAAAACGGATTACAAAAAAGTAGTGTGAACGCAGCCTAACACATGTGATCCCATGACATCCTGTACATATGGCTGAGCTGACAGTTTCCCTTGTTTCATTACAAGGGGCAACTAATTTTTTTTATACCAAAGAAACAAAGGAAAAAAGACTTGTGCTAAAAATCATACATTTTCAGATAAAAAAAAACCTTAGATTTAAAAATAGTATATATCACATATTCCAAAGGTTACAAAATGGCGTCCTGCAAACACACTGCCAATAGTATATCATATACCAGCTAAAACAACCAATGTTCATGAGTCATAAGTGTAGCCACGCGAAACGTGCGTAGGGGTTAAGAATCATGACACTGCCATGGGTGAGTCACTATGATTTTATTATAGGTTACTATTTGGTTAACCCTTTAAGGACGGGGCAAATTTTCGTTTTTGCGGTTTCGGTTTTTCCTCCTTGTGTTTAAAAGGCCATAGCACTTGCATTTTTCCACCTAGAAACCCACATGAGCCCTTATTTTTTGCGTCACTAATTGTACTTTGCAATGACAGGCTGAATTTTTGCATAAAGTATACTGCGAAACCAGAAAAAATTAAAAGTGTGGTGAAATTGAAAAAAAAAAAAACGCATTTCTTTTATTTGGGGGGAATGTGTTTTTACGCCATTCGCCCTATGGTAGAACTGACTTGTTATGCATGTTCCTCAAGTCGTTACGATTAAAACGATATATGACATGTATAACTTTTCTTGTATCTGATGGCTGGTAAAAAATTCAAACCATTGTTAACAAATATATGTTCCTTAAAACCGCTCCGTTCCCAGGCTTATAGCGCTTTTATCCTTTGGTCTATGGGGCTGTATGAGGTGTCATTTTTTGCGCCATGATTTTTACCTTTCTATCGGTACCTTGCGCATATACGACTTTTTGATTGCCTTTTATAAAATTTTTTCTGGATTTGATGCGACCAAAAATGCGCAATTTTGCACTTTGGGATTTTTTTTGCGCTTACGCCATTTACCGTGCGAGATCAGGAATGTGATAAATTAATAGTTCGGGCGATTACGCACGCGGCGATAGCAAACATGTTTATTTATTTGTTTTTTAATTTTTTTTACCCATATACTAGAAGCCCACCTGGGGGACTTCTAGTATACACACTTTGATCTCTCATTGAGATCACTGCTGTATAGTTATACAGCAAAGATCAATGAGATCGTCACTCGTTTGCTTTCGGCTGCTGCAGCCGAAAGCAATCGAGTGCCGAGCTGAGGACGGCGCCATCTTGGAGCGATCCCCGGCCGGCAGCAGTAAAGGAGATGTTGTCCCGGAGGAGCGATCTCCCCCACTAGACACCAGGGAAGTGCTGCATCCAGTAATCGGAGGCAGCTGTCATGTTTGACAGCTGCATCTGATTACTGTATTAGCGGGCACGGCGATCGGACCGTGCCCTCTAATACCCGCGGTCCCAGGCTACAAGGGGCACCCGAAACCGCGGCGGTTCAGAGCGGGTCGCCGCGCGGCCCCGCTCTGAACACCTCTTACGGGCGCATGACGTACGGGTACGTCATGCGTCCTTAAGAGGTGGTCAGAATTCTGTTTTATTTCTATTTTAGGAGGCCCTCTTATACTTCCTATATGAATCTATCTATAAAATGTTGTTGTGATTCAGAACATTGGTTGTTTTAGCCGGTATATGATATACTATTGGCGGTGTGTTTGCAGGACGCCATTTTGTAACCTTTGGAATATGTGATATATACTATTTTTAAAAATAAGTTTTAGATGGCCCGTGGACTAGGGCCATTATTCATCAATACAGCTGGTCTGTTTGCAGGCAATGTTTTTAAATTCCAACACCACTGGAAACGAAAGTGCCGGGGGAAGGCTGTCGATAACAGAACATGTAATGAGGACAGTGACAGCAAATTTCCTTTTGCTATTTGCCTGAATATGGTCCTGGCAGGGTCAAGCATGTGTAATGAAGGAGCCATTTGTTTCTGAGTAGGACATGTGGAAACGGTAAGAGCTATTTTCGCATGTTGGCGGATCAAACAGTTCTCTCTACTCATGGTCTGTCTGCAGATTTTGGAGCCTATTCGTCGTGTGTGCACAGATAACCACTGCTCCCAACAACTCTTAAAAGGGGTTATCCAGCGAAAATCTTTTTCTTTCAAAGCAACTGGTTTCAGAAAGTTACATACATTTGTAATTTACTTCTGTTTAAAATCTCAAGTATTCCCATACTTATCAGCTGCTGTATGTCATGCAGGAAATGTTGTTTTCTTTTCAGTCTGACACATTTCCTGTCTTGGACAGTGGTGGCAGCAGAGAGCACTGTCTAGAGCAGCAACAAATCCCCATAGAAAACCTCTCCTGCTCTGGACAGTTCCTGTCTCGGACAGAGATGTCAGCAGAAAGCACTGTGTCAGACTGAAAAAACATTTCCTGCAGGATTTACAGCAGCTGATAAGTATGGGAAGATTTGAGATAATAATTGGGCCCCCTTCTTAGAGTCTGTTAAAGGGGTACTCTGGCTATGGAAAACTCTCTCTATTTTATAATCAGCTGTTATATAGGAAATAATTAACATTCTATTCTTACAGCACCACACTCCCCCGGGGTTTTATGACTGTGTTTTAAGGTTTCCTGCTGTACAATCCCACCTCCACTTTAGAGACAGACTCAACTCTGCAGTGACAGCTCACTCAGCCAATCAATGAGTGAGATGGACCAAAGTGACGCCCAGTCATCAATTAAGACAAATCCATCTTGAAAGTGGCGAAGGGAGTTCAGCTGGGGACCCCAAAACACTGGGGGAGCACGATGAGGTAAAAATAGCATTTTTTTTAAATTCTACATTACTGCAGTTATATATAAAAAAAAAATAATAACTTTTTCAATGGCCAGAATACCCCTTTAGGGTGCGTGCACACTACGGAATTGACATGTCACTTCTTTCGGCGGAATGTGTAATCCGCGCGTGCATAGAATAGTGTCTATGGAACGGGCGAAAATGTGCGCCGCCGCGTGCGGGGACGAGCGTCGGAATACGCTGCGGGTTATACGCGGCAATTCCGTAGTGTGCACGCACCCTTAACTGGGAAAAATGTCTTCAAGTGCACCAAGTCTAGCAGTCATGTGAGGTATGTCTAGCAGTCAACTATCTTACCTTGTGGTACACTACCCAAAAGTAGCCAGTGAGAGCCTTATTTATAAGGCAGCTGGAGAAGCATTTTCATGTCCTCTTGTGGCAAAAACCGAGAATTCTCATTAGGCCTTGCCCGCAGTGATTTACATAGACATGCAAGAAGAAGTATTCAGCCCCTTGTTTTTGACTGGTCCTGATCCAGCTGTTGAGACTCCTACTGATCACTAGAATGAGCAGGTAGAAGCATTCAACTGAGAGCTTCTCTACTTGGTGCAGGAGGCAGATTCTACAACAAGATTTATGGAGCCATTTCCTGCAACATTCTTGGACTGCTGTTACATTAGCCTCCTCTGTGGATTGTGCGCGTCCAATGTGCTGATTTCTGGCATCCCTGATGCTATTGGACTTTCTCTACTTTTGTAATGTCTCAAGGACATGCCAAAATTTTGGAAATGACAGTGACCACTGCTTTCAGAATGCAAACTCACTCTACTCACTGTTTTTAGTCTGGTAGATTGTCGTCAGCAGCAGGTTAGAACAGAGCCTTCCCCTGCTCACATAAAACCTTCTAAATCATGCCCCAGCACAGTGCCAGCCTGATCAATTTAAAGGAGACCTGTCACCCCCCCGCGCCGGCTCCATTCATTTTCTATGGACGCCGGTCCTCTCCCCACACCACGCGTGACGGCTTCTGTCCGGGATATCTCCGTCCCTGGACCAGATGAGGTCTGTATAAGGGGATTTAGCTGGGGGTCGGGAGCCGGTCACCCCGGCACGGGGAGTTACAGGTCCTCTTTAATCAGTATTTTCTATTTCAGTAATATAGGTGCAGAATCTCTCCTCTCTGTAAAAAAGCCATACAGGCATGCCAGAAAGGAGGAGAGTAGGTTCTCTACTGACAATGGCCAGAGAATTAAACAAAAAGATACAAAAAGTTACAGTATGAATACCATTGGCAAAAAAATAAGATCTGGTCACAACCAGTGAGATACAGCCCTGGACCGAAGAAGGGGTCAAAGGGTCCATCTGTCTCTGGTTCGTACAGACAGTCATGTGGAGGGTGGGGAGCTTTACGCGGCACAGGGACTGGTAAACATATTTTCTTTATTATGTCCCTGCACCCCCTGCCTGAGATTTGTTAGTTTCATAGGACTTCTACTTTTCCAAAAACTTAAAGCAACTCTGTACTGGCACTTTGCCGCCCCAGCACCACGTTGTAGAGCTCCTTGTGCCATGCCCAGTTCGGGGCTTGGCCAGTTTACTGGTGCCAGTATTTAGAAGAAAAACAACTTTTAAATGCGGCGCAACAGGGCGGGCATCAGTGCCCTAGGCCACGCCGGTTTGACTGGCCACCACACTGCATGGATAAAAGTGATTTTTCTTCTAAATACCGGCACCGGGAGACAAGCCGACAAGGGCCCTATTACACGGGGCGATTATCGTGCGAAAAATCGTTAAATCGTTCTAATTTAAACATTAATCGTTCTGTGTAATTGCAGGCAACGATCGAAAAATCGCTTGTATGTCGTTGATAATCTATTTAGATCTGAACCTAAAATAATCGTTCGCTGTAATTCCACGTTCGTTCCAAGTTCCGCGTTTTTTCACGAATCGTTCAGTTTAATTGCACATTGTTCTTCTGGGATCAGAAAGAATAAACGATCATAGTAACGGTCGCAATAACGATCATAGTAACGATCGTAACTAACTATTATCGTTCTGTGTAATATGGTGAACGATAACAGTTTAACAATAAACAATCTTGTTTGTGATCGTTTATCATTAGTCGTTAATCGTTAAAAATCGCTCAGTGTAATAGGACCCTAAGTTGTGACTGACAAGTTACTAGCAGTCAGCTAGCATTGCTGATCACACACACAGTTCTGTGCAAAGTCACTATAGTAATGTGAAAGGGTTGACACTGGTTATAATTGTGTATGTAGGGTAGGCCCCTAGAATGAAATTCCCTGGTGGGCCTCGGTACCCCAGTCTGACACTGTGCGTTGCTATGGCTGAAAATTGAGACACATGCATTTTTAGCCATAGCAATGTGCCACTGCCTAGTGTGAATGGCGTTATAAGAGTATTATGAGCAACAGATCGCTGATCACAGGGAAACCAGCCAAAGATTACACTGTCAGCTGCTGGTTAAAGCGCTTAAAGAGGATGCACCACCTGGTACGCCGTCCGGTTCCTGTGCACGGTGCCGTTCGATCCAGCGGTACAGTCCGGTACTGGAGGCCGGCCGGCCCGCCCCCAGTGGGAGGGAATTCCCTCCCCTGTATGACGCGGCTCGCTTAGAATGAATGGAGCCGCGTCATACAGGGGAGGGAATTCCCTCCAACTAGGGCGGGCCGGGCAACCTCTAGTGCTTGAGCACAGGCCGATACCGCTGGATCAAACGGCGCAGTGCATGGGAAACAGGCGGCGGTCTGAAAAGCGGACCGCGGCACTGGCTTCCCCGTGCCGGCGCCGATCGATCCGTGGGTTCAGGTTAAAGAGGATGTACCGGGTGGTACATCCTCTTTAATACAGTAAAATCCTACGTGCATTGCTACCAGGGAACCAGAATCCTGCTCCACACTGATGAGGGGCAACACCCCGAAACAGCTGTCTGTGGATGGATACCTGGCCTTGGTTTTTCCCTTGTCATTACATTGACTTACAGGACCACTTAATATGCTGGTTTTGGTGGTTTCCCTTCAGGAGCCACCCCTTGTCCGGCCCTTCTCAGAGGGATGTATGGCTAGTCCTGTGTTTCGAGACTCTTAAATAAGGCTCCATTGACCCTTTTTTGCATATTGGTGTTGCAGGAGAGCTGACCAAAGTTTTTCTTTGTCTTTGTTGCAGATGGAGGTAGTAGCTCCCTCGATTGGGTCGTGCACTCCACAGATTCAATCCTGGGGGTTATTTTGGCCAGCATAAGTTGGATTCTGCATGCCCAGAGTTAAAGGCCAAAGTTTAGTGTAGGTTCCATTCCATGTATGAGGCCACCTTACTGTAGTGGGGTGGTACACATTATTTTCAAAGGATATGCCAAAAGACCCATTATTTTTATAGAGATTTTCTTTGGCTGTTCAGGGCTCTTCTTTTAGCTATTTTTAAATTTGTATTGGATTTGTGTGTTCCCACTAGCAGTTGGAGCTAGTTTTGGCTGGCTGATTCCAGCTTTTATATGAATTTTAATAATTTAGTTGCCCCAGGATCATGTAGAACATTAGGAAGAAGCTGCTGAACCAGTTCTACTTTACACCAGTTTGAGCTGTAGGAGCTGGATTTGGTAGTCGGAGCCAGTCCCTCATAAAAATTCAGGTGTCGGAGCTGCAGCTTACCGCCTCCACAGCTCTGATATTTAGTGTGCATTTTTGAGAAGTACATGTCCCTTCTCCCTATTCAAATTGCGCTCTAAGATTGCATTATACAATAATAGAATATGTGAAGCCTGGTTAAGGTGTAACTACCAGGTTTCGCTGGTGGTAGGATAAGCTGTCAATATCCTGCTGCTGCACACCGGAGATGGAATTTTTCCTCCATTGTATACAACGTAATCGACAGTGCTGCGGTTAGGAGGTTTTATGATAGTTATTCACATCTGCACTGACATGGGTGCATTGTGGTCTGTAATGTATGCTGCAATACTATTTTTAGCTAAAACCAGCAGCTAATACAGTAAAGTACTGAAATACCTCAGGCGAATGTACCATCAGGTACATCACTTTGGGTTTTTACCTTAATGGATTGGCGCTGGCACAGGGATGTTGGTACCGCTGTCCTTTTTTTTGAACTGCCGCTCAGTTTCTGCGCACAGGAGGCCATTTTTTTTTTGGGGGGGGGAGCACTGGCCTACAATCCCTCATTTATTAAAGGTAAAAAACCCAAAGCAATGTACCTGATGTTACATTTGCTTTAAAGAACCAAAAATCTACCAATAAGAAAATTCTGCAGTATTTGTGCAGATGACATGTGGGCTTGGTCACAACAAGGAATCAAATTTGTGACTGTTCAACAACTTTCTTATTTATTAAAAAAAAAAAAAAAGTATCAAAATATATTCAAATGAACATTTAACACAAAGACTATAAAACAAAATCAGTGTATAACCAGAACGGTAGCCAGGCTGAAGGGGGCCACTGGTTAGAACCTGCTACCAGGAAGAGCTCTGACATCTGGAAATTTAATTTAAAAATCAGTTAGAAATCAGCCTAAATTACTACAGTTCTACTGTGAGCTTTGTCTGAGCGCATATTATATATATATATATATATATATATATATATATATATATATATATATATATATATATACACACACACACACACACACACATACATACATACATACATACACATATATATATGTATTTTTCCCATAAGAAATCATGTAAATGCAGACAATTGGTTCCACATCCCAAAAATGATGATCTATTATTGTGAATAACATGTAGAAACAGATGAAACAAACATTTAGAAACAGCTGAATATGTAATATTATAAGTTACCGTATAGTAATGGAAACACAAGGACTTACAGAGACTGCAGAGAGCATGAAGGAATGAGCACAATATAACAGCACTCTCTGTCCGGGGAGCGAGGGGTTACAGCTATGATGAGATTACCTCCACAGTCCTGTCCCCTGATGCAAGCCCCAGCCTTAAGTGTATCTGCTATGATTTGGAAGGTGAGGGGGACTTCCTGGGTCAGAGTACAGTGCTGTAGACCACCCTGTGCAGACCATGCCCCTCCTCCACTCCCCCTCCCACCCAGTACAGGGAGCTCTTAAACCAAAGCAATGCTCTTAAACCAAGTCATAATTTTGAAAATCTGTGAGCTCTTAAACCAAAATGCTCTTAAACCAAGTTACTCTTAAACCAAGGTACCAAAATATATTACACACATATATATAAATTTGCTGCAAGTTTGTAGACTAGGAGATCTTCCTTGAGTATCTTACTTCCCAAAATGTCGCATTGTGAGACCCAGGAAGCTGCTTTTAATTCTATAGAGCTGCCTTACAAAATGTACTTATTTTTGACAATAATGAGTGTAGCTCTATAGCAGGGCTTCTCAGACTTTCTACTAGGACCCCTCCAAACAGACTTTGGTACTACATGGACCTCACTATGCAGACAGAGGGGGATGTCTAGGTCTAACCTTTGTAGTGGAAGCTTAGGCTCAAATATCCTTTAATTTGGCTTTGCCTACTGGATTGTCTAACAATAAAAAAAGGTATAATAAAGTCAATGTTGCCTGAGATTGCTGCAGTCAGAGGAAAATACTCTGCAGCCTATAATCACTTTTGTGAAAACTGCCTCTCCAGTTGCACCTCACCAACAACTAGGTGGCCCCTCACAGATTAAGAAGCACTGCTTTGTAGAGTAAGCACTAATGTGCATGTCTGCTTCCTAAACCTCAGGGGTTGTCCTAAAATTCATAATTATTCACCGGAGAGAGGATAAGTAGATGATTGGAGGGGCTCCAACCGCTAATCACATGAACAAGGCTCAATTGTCATCTGAGTAAATGGAACAATAGCACACACACACACACACACACACACACACACACACACACACACACACTCATGCGGCCAATATTGATTCTGACAGTTCTCACATTCATAATTTTAGTTATTTATTTATAACCAGAGGATGCCTCTCCAGTGGCTTTGGACGTAGGCGTCTTATACTGATAAGGCCGAGGAGAGTACACCTTACTTTATGCTGCATGAGTACTAAAGTGATTTGCATTCTTTTTGACTATCGGTATAACGGCAACATTAGACACCAATGGAGCGGAGTAACATAAAAGGGTGGAATTAATATTGGCGACATTGAGACCCTAAACTTGCAGCATAAAGATATGTTGATGGTTTAGTGTCCCAAAATATATTGACAGGTCGCCTTTATTGTTTAGGATCAGGAAACCATATGCAAGTAGACAGGGTCGTATTATGGTTGGTTGCTGAGGACCCCAGAATTTTATACCATCTGAATTCGCTGTCATTTATATTATTAAATAAAATATTTTTCTCAAAGTACTACATCTTTTAGCTGTCGTAGGACTCTAAGGAGTTGTAGTCTTGGAATACATACACTCTACAGATGGACAAGCTACATTTGGGGTGGTGGTGGTGGGGGGAGAATTAAAAGGAACAAGGAAGATGTTGAACACGCGACATCACAGGCGAAGTAATCATGTGACTCTGACAACTGGATAATACAGTAAATAAATACAAAATGAAACTGAATATAGAACCCATAACACTTACAAAAGTCGATGCAGTACTAGTTTATTGAAAAGTTACCGAAACCCCTTTAACCCCTTCGTGCTGCAGCTAGTTTGGGCCTTAATGACCAGGTTAATTTTTCAAAATCTGACCTGTCTCACTTTATGCTCTTATAGCTCAGTGATGCTTTAACGTATGCTAGCGATTCTGAGATTTTTTTTCGTCACATATGGCACTTTATGTTAGTGGCAAAATTTGGTCACTACTTTGTGTGTTTTTTTGTGAAAAACATCAAAATATCATGAAAAATTAAAAAAATTAGCATTTTATGAACTTTGAAATTCTCTGCTTATAAAAAAAAGAAAGTCATAGCACATAAATTAGTTACTAAGTCACATTACCAATATGTCTTCTTTATTCTGGCATAATTTGTTAAACATATTTTACTTTTTTAGGGTGTTATGGGGCTTAGAAATTCATCAGCAAATTATCACATTTTCGTGAAAGTTTCCAAAACTTATTTTTTTAGGGACCAGTTCTTTTTTTAAATGGATTTAGAAGTCTGGTATCCTGAAAACCCCCATAAGTGACCCCATTTTGGAAACTACACACCTTAAAGAATTAATCTAGGGGTATAATGAGCATTTTAACCCTACAGGGGCTGGAGGAAAGTATTCACAATTAGGCAGTAAAAAAATGGAAAATTAAAATTTTCCAATAATATATACGTTTAGATTAAAGTTTCTCATTTTCAAAAGGAAAATGAGAGAAAAAGCACCCCAAAGTTTGTAACGCAGGTTCTCTTGAGTACAACGGTACCCCATATGTGGGCGTAAACCACTGTATGGGCACACAGCAGGGCTCAGAAGGAAGGTAAGTGCACCCCTCAAAGAATTCATCTTGGGGTAGGATGAGCATTTTGACCCCACAGGTGTTAGAGGAAAGTATTCAAAAGAAGACAGTAAAAATGAAAAACTCGAATTTTTCCAATAACATGTTCGTTTAGTTTGAAATTTCTCAATTTCACGAGGAACAAGAGAAAAAAAGTACCCCAAAATTTGTAACGCAGGTTCTCTTGAGTACAACGGTACCCCATATGTGGGCATAAACCACTGTATGGGCACACAGCCGGGCTCAGAAGGAAAGGAGCGCCAATTTACAGGAGCAAAACCGCAGCTAGTAATGGTTATTAGAATAGCGCAGTTACTAAAATAAAAGGAAGGGAGCGCCAATTAGCTTTTCCAATGCAGATTTTGCTGAAGAAGTTTCTGAGTGCCAGGTGCGTTTGCAGTGCCCCTGTAGTGTCAGCAGAGAGAAAACCCCCCATAAGTCACCCCATTTTGGAAAGTGCACCCCTCAAAGAATTCATCTTGGTGTGAGGTGAGCATTTTGACCCCACAGGTATTACAGGAAAGTATTTAAAAGAAGACAGTAAAAATGAAAAACTCGAATTCTTCCAATAATATGTTCCTTTAGTTTGAAATTTCTCAATTTTATGAGGAACAAGAGAAAAAAAGTACCCCAAAATTTGTAACGCAGGTTCTCCTGAGTGAAAAGGTACCTCATATGTGGGCATAAACCACTGCATGGGCACACAGGAGGGCTCAGAAGGAAAGGAGCGCCAATTAGCTTTTTCAATGCAGATTTTGCTGAAGAAGTTTCTGAGCGCCAGGTCCGTTTGCAGTGCCCCTGTAGTGCCAGCGGAGTAAAATCTCCCACTAAGTCACTCCATTTTGGAAAGTACACCCCTCAGAGAATTCATTTTGTGGTGTGGTGACCATTTTTACCCCACAGGTATTAGAGGAAAGTATTCAAAAGTAGACAGTAAAAATGAAAAACTCTAATTTTTCCAATAATATGTTGGTTTAGTTTAAAATTTCTCAATTTGACGAGGAACAGGAGAGAAAACGTACCCCAAAATCTGTAACTCAGGTTCTCCTGAGTAAAACGGTACCCCATATGTGGGCATAAACCACTGTATGGGCACACAGCAGGGCTCAGAAGGGAAGGAGCGCCAATTTGCTGGAGCAAAACCGCAGCTAGTAATGGTTATTAGAATAGCGCAGTTACTAAAATAAAATAAAAAAAATGAGATTACAGGTAATGTAAAGGTTACGGGCCACCTGGGGTGGTTATGGGCAACCTGAGGTAGTTACAGGTAATCTGGGGTGGTTACGGACAACATGGGGTGGTCACGGGCAACCTGCTGTGGTTACGGCAACCTGGGGTGGTTACGGGCAACCTGCAGTGCTTACAGACAATCTGGGGTGGTTACGGGCAACGTGGGGTGGTTACGGATAAACTGAAGTGCTTATAGGTAATCTCGGGTGGGTACCTGTAATCTGGCGAGGGTCATTGGCAATTTAGGGTGGTCAGAGGCAACATGCGGTGGTCGGAGGCAACCTGCGGTGGTTGGAGGCAACCTGCGGTGGTCAGAGGTGACGTGGCGTGGTCAGAGGCAACGTGGGCTGGTTACAGGCAACGTGGGCTGGTTACGGGCAACCTGCTGTGCTTACAGACAATCTGGGGTGGTTACGGGCAACGTGGGGTGGTTACGGGCAACCTGCAGTGTTTACAGACAATCTGGGGTGGATACGGGCAACGTGGGGTGGTTACGGATAAACTGAAGTGCTTATAGGCAATCTGGCATGGGCACCGCAACCTGGAGGGGGTCATTGGCAATTTGCGGTGGTCAGAGGCGACGTGCGGTGGTCAGAGGCGACGTGCGGTGGTCAGAGGCGACGTGCGGTGGTCAGAGGCGACGTGCGGTGGTTATGTGCAATCTGGGGGGGTTACATGTAATCTGGCGTGATTACGGGAAACCTGGGGGGGGTTATGTGCAACCTGGAAGAGTTACAGACAATCTGGGATTGTTACTGCTAAACTGAAGTGCCTATAGGTAATCTGGGGTTGTTAAATGTAATTTGGGGTGGTTACGGGCAATCTGGAGGGGGTCACGGGCAACGTGCGGTGGTTACGGGTAATCTGGGGTAGGGTTAGGGGTAATTTGGGAGTAAACTGCAATTATTACTATAATAAAAAGTGTGTTTTATTTTTTTGTATGTTTGTCACTTTTTGTACTTTACACATTCATTTTCACTGTATTACTATGATTACTGTGATATTTTCTATCTCAGTAATCATAGTTCAGTGACAGAGACCAAATTGGTTTCTGTCACTTTAAATTTTCCAGAGTTGGCTGGTTGTGAAGCGCATTGGCACTTCATAACCAGCCAGGACGTCGAGGAGGACGGAGCTCCAGGATCAGGTGAGTATATGGGGAAGGGGGGGGGGGGGGTGACTGGGGGACGGGGGTGACAGGGGGGGGTGGGGGGCGACTTGGGGGGACATCACTTTTTATCCCCTGTCACCAATCATTTATGGTGACAGGGGATAAAAAGTGCCGGCGGCACATGGTACAAGCGATCAGCGGTATATAGTATATACCGCTGATCGCTTGTACCGGGACCCCACAGGGGGGTCCCTGATGACTGCCCCATGCTCTCCGCTACCTCCGGTGGCGGAGAGCATGGTGCTTTCATTCATTTAAACTTTTCCATCCTGTTCGCAGGGATGGCGGCAGCCATCTTGGAAATGATGGCCGCCGCGGGAAGGGGGGTTAGTGATTCTCTACTAGGGGGGGCTGATCTGGGGTCTGAGGGGACACTTATTTCCATCTCCCCCCGCTGTGAATCACGGCGGGGGAAGATGAAAAGCAGCGGCGGCACCGGTAATCCCCTTTACCGACGGCCGCCGCTATAACGTTAATAGCGGCGATCGTCGGTAAGGGGGGGGGGGGGGGGGGGGGGCGGAACGGACCCCACACACTGCCCCAACCCCTCAGCTAGCTGGGGGGATGGGGTGGGGGCCGTCCCGGCCCCGCAGCCTTATTCTCTGCCATCGCCGTAAAAAGCTGATGGCAGCAGAATAAGGACCCTTAGTGACCGCCGTAAAAAGCCGTATCGGCGGTCACTATGGGGTTAAGGGTGCATTCACACCTACAGGATCCGCAGCAGATTTGATGCTGTGTTCAGTTATTTAAATGAAATCTGCTGCAGATCTGCTGCGGATCCGCAGCAGAAAATCAGCTGCGGTTCCGGTAAGTGTGAACATACCCTTAAAACTTTTTTTATATACTGCAGTGGTAAACCATTGGTTAACAGGACAGTCACTAAATCAAGCTGTTAATGACCGCATAATCTTGCTGTCCGGTTCTCTAAAACAGCAGTTTTATGAACGCGATTATTTATGTCTGTGCATGCTAAAAATACAGTTCATGAGGAGAGAAGAAAAAATAGAAAAAAAATAAAAATAAAAAATCAGGTCCTCAAATGATCTTAAAAGTTAGGTAAATACAACTTCAGGTGAACAGCAGCATCAGAATGGGGAGCTGAGGGCCCATCAGTGGAACAGATTTTAGCAGCCATTAATATTTTAGAAGGGGGCTTTTTTGTTTGTGGGACCCGTTGTACTTTTAAATGCTCTTTCGGTTTTCCACATGATGCACTATGTTTCACTGATGTGGTACGTTTCAGTGAGTTTGGTGAGGCTGCGAGTTCAGGGAGGGAGAAGTTGGGCTAGATGACTTGACAGCTTGTGGCTTGCACCGTCAATTGGCAACAGAAACATATTGAGTGAGTGCTGTATTCAGAATTCTTTTTCAGATTTTGAAAACCCAATATGGTACCTGAAAAAACCACCCTGAAGGCTCCATCCAAAAGAACCACAGAGGTGTCCATTATTTGTAAAGCCTGTGTGCGAGGCAAGGAGCACACCAGGACCACAAATGGAATAACTGCTGCCTCCAAATGTAAGCACCTTACCCCCCGCTATTTGTAAATTAGAATATGCGGCAAAACAAAATCAGTTTGTAACTGGTCAAAACATCTCAACCATTCACTTCTTTTTTTTTTTTATAAGTGTTTGTTTATTGGGATTTTCCAATTTTTCAAACAAGACATACAGAAAAAGAAAACAAGCAATAAGAGTATCACAAAACGTAACACGATAAAGAAGGACACCTTCATACCATAGCAAGTCCCTGTCAATACAGTGAGGTTCGTCTAGGAAGGCCAGGTTGTGACATTGACAGTTAACGTGGAGCAACACTCGGAAGGGCGTAAGAGTGCTGAACAAATATACATCATATAAACACAGGGGAGACAAGGGAAAGGTGGGGGGAGGGAAGGAGGGGGAACGATCAGGTCCACTTAGTCATCTAGAGGTGAAGGGGTAAACCTCATCCCAAGGCAACCATATTAGGTCAAAGGTATCCATAGTATTATTCAGGGAAGCAGTAAGGCGTTCCAGGGACCTCAGTTCTTTCATCCCATCTACTAGGTTAGGCAGAGATGGCGGAGAGGTTAGCTTCCAGGATCTAGCTATCAGTGATTTAGCAGCCGTTAGGATTACAAGAAGTAATTTGGAGGCCTTTTTGCCTAGCGTCTTGGGTGTTAAATTCAAAAGGCATAAGGCGGGATCAATGGGAATAGTAGTTCGGAGGAAAGTCTGGAAGAAAGGCCACAGACCTCAGACCAGTACCCTCTGATTAGGGGACAGTCCCAGTATATGTGGAACAAAGAGCCTATGGCTCCTCCGCAGCGCCAACAAAGTGGAGAAACTGAGCCATTCATTTTGTGGAGGAGCTCAGGGGTATGGTACCAGAACATCATAACTTTATAGTGCACCTCCATATACGTCGTACAGATTGACGACGTTGCCGCCCTGTCCCAGACAATGCGCCAACACTCAGGGGATAGCCTTCGACTCAATATTGCCTCCCATTTGTCCATGTACCTGTGACGGACAGGGGCGTCCCCAATAGGCGAGTTCAAGATACTATAGATGGAAGAGATCAGTCCGCTAGTGGATGTACCCATTCTTACTAATTGCTCGAAAGCAGTCGGTTTCGAAACAGAGAGCGAACCTAAACGGGTCAGCATAAAGTGGCAGATTTTAAGGTAGAAGAAATTATCTCTAGCAGAGAGCTCATTCCTGTCCACCAGCCTCTCGAAGGGGAGCAGCGTACGGGATAAAGGATCCACAATGTCTGCAAACTGGAATAACTTCCGGACAGACCATTCCCGAACAGTAAGCGAGTCCAGTCCCGGTGAGAAGTCTGGGTAAAGCAGGAAGGAATTAAGGGGAGAAGCGGGGGAATAGAGGCCGAATCTAGAGGCACATGTGGACCAAATGGAAAGGGTAAATCTCATAGGACCCAGGAGAGAGAGATGCGAGTAGGAGGGAGGAGCCACATGCCAGATAAAGGAATTCGGGTGGAAGGGGGCAAACCAGATTTTTTTCTGTTTCCACCCATTTTTTGTAAGCATAGTACTTGGACCATGCCGTAATCTGTCTCAAGTGAGTCGCCCAATTGTAGTGCAGTACATTTGGCACCGCCAGACCACCTTGAGATTTTCCACTCATCATTACAGACTTCGGAATGCGATGGCGCCCTGAATGCCATACAAATTTAAATATCGCACTCTGAACCGCCTTAAGTTCGTGCATGGGTACCCGAACCGGTAGAGTCTCGAAATGATAAAGAAGCTTGGGGAGAATTATCATTTTGACAGAGGCAATGCGACCCAGTAGGGATATGTAGTGGGAAGACCATTTGGACATGAGGGACTTCACTTCACTGAATAGAGGGGGAAAGTTTGCTGAATATAGGGTGGAGTAAGAGGGAGTCAGGCGTATACCTAAGTATTTGATGGAAGAGGAGGTCCATCGGAATTTAAAATTAGATTTCAGTCTAGCTATAGTAGAGTCAGGTAGATTCAGAGGCATAGCCTCAGACTTAGTGGAATTGACTTTATAACCGGACAGGTTCCCAAAGGTGACAAGGAGGTCATGGAGAACAGGCAAGGTGGTGACTGGCTCCGACAAGGTAAGGAGGACATCATCCGCAAATAGCATGATTTTGAATTCCCTACCTCTCACCTTGACCCCCTTAATGTCTGGGCAATGTCGGACAGCAGCCGCCAGGGGTTCAATACAGAGTACAAACAACAAGGGTGACAATGGACAACCCTGGCGAGTGCCGTTCGAGAGAGGAAAGACATCTGAAACCGCATGGGGGAACTTAAGAGCTGCCGTGGGTCTCTCGTACAAGCTTCTAATAGCAGTGAGAAAGGGGCCAGAAATTCCGAAACGAGCCAACGTTTCAAACATAAAGGACCACCCTAGGCGATCAAATGCCTTTTCAGCATCCAGACTTAGAAGTAAACGGTTGAGGGCGTTATTACTATCTGGTACACCCTGGATTTTTTTCAGTTATATGGCACTGAAGGGTGTGTATCCCTTAATTCCATATACATCTTAATTTTCAACACAACCTATAAATAAAATTTGTAATTTTGGGCCATGAAAGCAACTTTTCGGCCTCCAAAGCCTCAGTGAAAAATTGAAAGTATCTACTAGGAAGGGCATTACTTGTCCCCCCCATAGATGCTGCAACTGAGACTGTAAGATGCTATTGCACAGAAAGGCTCATGAACCCAGTGGGGGGGGGGGGAGGGGGGAGCAAACACCCCGAGATCTGTAAATCAAGGTATAACTGGCGAATACTCAACACTGTAGGCCTAGCAAGGATAAAACCTTTTTCATTCATGTGCTTTAGAGAAGTTATCACCCTGGAGAGGCGGGTAGCCAGGGCTTTGAATATCATTGTCATGTTTAGTAAAGAAAAGAAAGGGACATTATAAACCTAAGCTTATAAAGGAGGACAAAGAAGTCCTACCAAACACACTTTTAAATGCCTCTAGCGCTAATGTAGGAAGGCAACTAGATTCCACAGTCACCTGCCTTATCACTAACATTTTGGGAAGCAGAAGAGCCCATCCCTCCAAAAAAAGCAAGGCCTTATGATTATGCAAGGGTGCCACTGCAACCTCGAATTCCTCCGGCAATAATGGTGTATTGTAGAAATCTAGAAATTTTTTCACATGGGGGCTAAAACATGCAATCTCCTGATCACTTAGATAATAAAGTGGCGCAAGTCTTGGCAGTTTAACCTTGTAGATGCGGAACAGAGTTACTTGTTACTGGGACTAAACTCTTCACCTAAGCAGAGTGACAGCTTATATTGTACCAAAAAAAAAAAAAAAAAAAATCGTGCAAGAAAAGTTGCTGAGCACTGCATTTCCATCTCAACAGACCAAATTTAAAGGGGTAGTAAGGCGCTAAGAAATTATTGACAAAATAACACACATTACAAAGTTATACAACTTTGCAATGTATGTTATGTATGTGAATGCCCCCCTTCCAGTGTACCCCGAAGTGTAGTGCAGTATACATAACTGATCCGTGTGGACCGACCCAGTCTGTAATCTTGTTAAAGACGTCATCTTCGGGAGGCCGGCCGACCTGCTCCTGCCGTCCCTCATGCCGGCCCCCCTCTGCCAAGTCATAACTGTGCTCAGCCGCGATTGGCTGAGCACAGTTATGCTCAGCCAATCGCGGCTGAGTAGCTGATGACGCGGCAGAGGGGGGCCGGCATGAGGGACGGCAGAAGCGGGTCGGCCGACCTTCCGAAGATGACGTCTTTAACAAGATTACAGACGGAGTTGGTCCACACGGATCAGGTATGTATACTGCACTACACTTCCGGGTCCTCGTGTGGGGGTCGGGGAACACGGGAAGGGGGCCATTCATAACTTTGTAATGTGTGTTATTTTGTGAATAATTTCTTAGCGCCGCACTACCCTAGGAAAAAGGCATTTAAAATCAACCAGTTTCAGAACGTTTTACAGACTTGTAAGTTACTTACAGGTAAGGCAAGGTAAGGTAAGGTAGTTCTTAGTTTCGGCAAAGTTTATTACGTGTCCAAAAACAGGTAATAATATGGACAGAATTTTTCAATTTCACTGCATGTTTTATGGAAAAATTAAGTCAGTAATTACAAAGTATAATTGGTGTTGCCAAAAATAAGGGCTCATGTGGGTCTGTAGGTGAAAAAAAAGTGCAAGCGATATGGCCTTTTAAACACTAGGAGGAAAAAAACGGAAGCGCAAAAACAAAAGTTGGCCTGGTTATCAAAGGGTTAAATATAAGTAATTAGCATAGCTGCATAACTTTCTGAACCAGTTGACGTAGATTTCCTTTCTCCAGTGTACCACTTTTAAAAGACAAATCTTGGCTTTAAATAGATTAAAGAAAAACACCTGACTTACTTTTTTTGTGTCCTTTGTACTGTTGAGACTTAGACTTCTTCTTTTGTTTGGATACAGTGGTCTGGTTGTCCTTTGTTGCTATAAAGCACAGGTAAAAAAAAAATATATATGTTTAGTTACACGGTTACACAATCACGCTAGCATCTGGAAATATTTCCTCCAGCAGAAAAAGGAGACATCAGACATTGAAGCGACTCTGTACCCACAATCTGTTATTGTCCTAAAAACAACTTTTAATCCGGCAGCGCTGTGTCTAAAGGCATTAGGCTGGCACCACCTCTCCGTCCTTCCTCCCCACCCTCCTCATCATTAGGAATGATCCAGGAACATTTACTGCTGTTTGAGCTTTGCACAGGTGTATTAATGATACAGCCCATGTTCATTATACACACAGGTGGGGAATAGGAAGCAATCTGCCTGGAGCATTCCTAATGATGAGGAGGGTGGGGAGGAAGGACGGAGAGGTGGTGCCAGCCAAATGCATATACAAATGTAAGCCCCGGCCGTTAAACACAGCGCTGCAAGATTAAAAGTTGTTTTATGACAATAACTGCATCACCTGCCGAACAGACCCCAGGACAGATCTTGGATTAAAAGCAGCTATCTGAAGGTACAAGTGGTTTGGGGGGGGGGGGGGTCAGATTGTGGGTACAGAGTCGCTTTAAAGAGGTACTCCAGCGTGGGGGCTATCGTCTCGTCTAGTTGGAGCCAGTCGTTGGAGCCAGTTGTTGCTAGGGAGTCCAGTCCCAAGGAGCTGTTAGTGAGGAGTCCATGTTGGGGGAGCGCACAGGGCTCTATATACTACTGGGGGAGCAACATACCCACCACCTTCCCCCCTCCCCTTAGTGGCATGGTGGCAGCGGGGTCTTACTTTTCGGGGATGCCTTATTTTAGGCTATCCTGTAAATCCTCAACTATGGCTTTTTTTTTTTCAGAGGATGTCGAATTTTCAGGGAAACAGGGTAGTAGCTGATGCAGTGTGATTAAAGAACATGGCTGTCCACACATTTAGTCAAATGCATGCTATGCAATATCCTAGAAACAAATCGGTAGGAGATCCATCGTATGGGCGACTTTATGGTAGGATATCTAGGTAGAACCCTTCAAAGTAAGTGGCTGTAAACTGAAGTGCTTGAAAAAAGTTAGAAACCAGAACACGATTGACTAAGTTAACAAACTGGCAACTTACTTTGTGGTGCTGGAGGTTGCAGCTGGTAGCCTGTTAATTCACACCAGCCAACAGGATAGAGGTCTGTGGATTCACAGTCTACCCACTGATCATATTCATCTTCCCAGCCATCAAAATGGATCCGTAGCAGTCTGTGTATAATGCGTGTGACTGTGGCAACACACACTAAACGGGGTTCCATGAGATCTACAGCTTCAAGCTTCATTCCAACACGAAAGCCGTGATTGGGGACTTCCTAGAGTGACAAATAAAACGCTGCTGTTGTACAATCAAACATGAAAACACAAGGTCTGCCGGGGGGCGGGGGTTCTAGTACTTTGCTCTCTTGTCTAGTAGGATCCTAAAAAAAAAAGACGTGCTCACTATACCAACCCCATCAAAGAGATAATTCCTGTGTCAGGTTCATTTCTCAGGTTCTTATACAGATTTGTAAATGACTTTGATTAAAAAAAAAACTCAAGCATTCCAGTACTTATCAGCAACTTTATAAACAGGAGGAAGTGGTGTTTTCTTTCCAGTCTAAGGGCCCGGTCACACTACAGAATCCGCATGGATAAGCGCCGGTGGATTCTGTGTGTTTGCCCCCCCCCCCTGTTTGAACATCTGGCCATCCCATAGGCTCCATTCTATGGTCCGGCAGATTCCACCATCCACCCAAAGAATTGACATTATCTGAGCGGGTTCCGTAGTGTGAATGCACCCTGACACAGTGGTCTCTGCTGCCACCTCTACCCCTGTGAGGAACAGTAGCAAATACAGTAATAAGGTTGTACTCACAAGGGAACAGCGGAGGCACTCAGCGGTATTAGCAAAATACTAATTTCTTTTATTCCTTCATGTGGCAACAAACATGAGTAGCGGATGAGCAATAGGCAACAGCTGTTTCGCACGTCACAGCGTGCTTCGTCACAGCCCTAACGTCATCACGTCTTAGTCTTTTTATACAAAAGTGATACATACTAATTGACATATTTAAAAAGACACAACATACATACATATTTTATCTGCAATTCAGCAATACTAGAAAGACGTAAAAATCAAAGCACAGAGCAATATAAGGAAATTAACATATATACATCCAAACTGGAAGAGAATCGCCAACATGTACCGTGAATCCCTAGGCGATCATTCAGACCTAGGGGGCCCAGGGCCTCCCTCCTCAGAATTAGGTCTGTTTCCTTTCGTAGCAATTTAGTATCACGGTTAGCACCTTCCAGTGGTGTTATCACCTGCATCAAACCCACAAAACAACATGTGAGCAATTAAACGAGGACAACCTTTTCCTGTTCGTAAGGATCGAATGTGTTCCGAGAAGCGTATATACATAGGTCTTATTGTTTTGCCTAAATAATAAAAGCCGCATGTACAGATCAACTGCGCACAGTATTGACATTGATGGCATTTAAAATTACCTTTATTGTTTTTACATTTCCCTAACCAAGTGATTTTCATCTCTAAACCTACCTCTGACTATTTCGTCCCTTAAATTACGGCACCTTCGGAAAGCTACCAATGGGCGTTGAACAGTATTATCAGTCAGTGTGGTATCCCCCTTCAATAAATTCCAATGTTTGTAAATGGCTGATTTTATAACTATCCATTGGAGTGTGTCTGAGCGTGAAAACAAATCTAGATGCATTTTTTTTGTTTATCTCGCCTCTGCCTTAATAAGGTGGCACGTGTGAGACTGCGGGCTTTAGTTCGTGCTGTATTAATTATCTCCAGAGGGTAACCTCGTTCTAGTAAACGTAAGGTAAGTGCTTCTGCTTGTGACTCAAGTAACTCACCAGTATTATTGATGCGGCGTAGCCGTATAAAATGGCCATACGGTACCGCATGCTTGGTGTGAATGGGGTGATAGCTCCCGTAGTTGAGCAACAGATTTGTAGATGTGGGCTTACCAAAGCTGCTGATCTGTAACTCATTATTTAGCACTTCCAATTGAACATCTAAAAAATGTAATTTCTTGCCGCCAAAATCTGAGGTAAAGGACATATTAAAATTGTTGTTATTAATAAAATCCATGGACTGTTGGAACTCACTAGGGGTCCCTGACCATATTATCAAAATATCGTCGATATATCTAGTAAATAATGCTATCTTTGAAAATATTCCGGTCCGTAAAAATCACTTGGTTAGGGAAAGGTAAAAACAATAAAAGTAATTTTAAATGCCATCAATGTCAGTACTGTGCACAGTTAAATGATGTACAATACGTGAATTTGGGAGGTCATCCATGGGAAGTAAAAAGTTGTATTACTTGCCGCACTTCATATGTGGTGTATGCGTTAATCTGTACATGCGGCTTTTATTATTTAGGCAAAACAATAAACCTATGTACTGTATATACGCTTCTCGGAACACATTCCAACCTTACGAACAGGAAAAGGTTGTTCTTGTTTAATTGCTCACATGCGTACTGTCCATGAAGGGAATGCCTCTGATTTATGTTTTATGGGTTTAATGCAGGTGAAAACACCACTGGAAGGTGGTAACCGTGACACTAAATTGCTACGAAAGGAAACAGACCTAATTCTGAGGATGGAGGCGCTGGGCCCCCTAGGTCTGAATGATCGCCTAGGGATTCACGGTACATGTTGGTGATTCTCTTCCAGTTTGGATGTATATATGTTCATTTCCTTATATTGCTCTGTGCTTAGATTTTTATGTCTTTCTAGTATTTCTGAATTGCAGATAATATATGTATGTATGTTGTGTCTTTTTAAATATGTTAATTAGTATGTATCACTTTTTTATAAAAAGACGGTGAGACGTGATGACGTTAGGGCTGTGATGAAGCACGCTGTGACTTGCGAAACAGCTGTTGCCTATTGCTCATCCGCTACTCATGTTTTTTGCCACATGAAGGAATAAAAGAAATTAGTATTTTGCCAATACCGCTGAGTGCCTCCGCTGTTCCCTTGTGAGCACAACCTTTAAATCGTTACTGACTGTCTGTTTGGGAGAGCACCTCCGGTGGCAAGTGGTCGGAAAAGACAGGCAGGATACATCGATCCTAAAGGTCCAGCTCAGACGAGTGGGAGTGCAGAGGCCAATATCTCTGTTATATGTGAAATACAGTAATAAACCTTTCCTTCTCTGTGCAGTTTTTGACACAGACAAAGGTCTGACTACTGAGACCCCACTGATCATGAGAACCAGAGTTTTGTGACCCCATTTAAATAAAATGTCGGTTGTCCACACACTCTGCATTACTCCCATACAGAAAAAAATAGAATGGAATACACAAACTTGACTACTGTTCCATTCAAAGGCCAGGTTCACACACTGTATGACACTGGCCATGTCACAGAACAGCCGGTGTCAGTGAACTTTATTTCTGTTGAATTGGGCCGCCCACATCCCAATTCACCATAGCACACAATAGAAAGTGCAGCCGGGGCCGCACTTTCCATCGTGTGAATTGTCATAGTGTAGTCCGGCCGCTATTCAATGAATAGAGGCAGCAAAAAACAGACATGTCAGTTTTTCCTGTGGCCGCTTGGAATGTATATACACTCTGGCCGTGATTCCATTGACTTTTAATGCAATGTATATTTTTAATTAATCAATTAATCACAGCTGGTGTTGCAATCTGCAACAACAGCCACAATTAATTCAAAAGATACATTGTGTGAACATCGCCAAAAGGTGTAAATGAGGGCATTGTTTTCTTGACCAGTGGGGGTCCCAGAAGTCAGACCCTCAGCAGTTAAAGCATAACTGTCATGTTTTTTTTTTTTTGCAGAAATCAGTAGTATAAGCGATTTTAAGAAACTCTTTTAATAGGTTTTATTAGCCAAAAAAGCCTCCTTCTGTACTCAAGAAGCAATCTCCCAGCCTCCCCCCCCCGACTTCCTATCTGTGCATTATCAAGCAAACACATCTTCATTACAGAGAAGCCAGTGAAGACGGGCTCTGCTCTCTCCATTGTAAGCCTATGAAGGGGGGAGGGGCTGAGGGAGATGAGGGAGCAGGAAGAGGTGACATGAAGGTCAGCTGTTTGTAGACTCTCTGGGCACCTAAACCCGCAGGATTCAGGTGTCAGAAATCAGTGCTTATTTACAAACTTACTGAGAGAAGATTGCAGGGTGTTGTGCTGTGCAGAAATCCTCCGTGCTCAGTCACTCCTAACAGCCCCTCCCCTCTCCATAGCCACATAATGGAGACAAAAATCCTGCTTCTGCAGTGAGGGGGGGAGGCTGGGAGATTGCTTTTTCAGTCCAGAAGGAAACTCTTTTAGTACATAAAACCTATTACAGAGTTTCTTAAAATCGCTTGTACTGTTGATATTTAATGTTTTCAGAAAAATTACCCTGACGCTTACCCTTACAGCACTTCTCACCTATCCTGTGGAGAGGCTATGGTGGTGTTTTATTAAAGCACTGAATGCACTGTAATTTCTTCATTACCTTGTTAAAGAGCTTTACAGGAGCAGCTATAGAGCCAGTTTCCCTGAGGTAGTCAAACCATTTGAAAGGTAGTTTTGCGTAGCCTGGAAAATAAATAACTACTAGTCAGCTTGTCTGGGTTTGCAATCACATATGACAATAGCAGATTTAGATTACTGAACATATTTCCTTAAAAAAGTTCCTATAGGTAAAGTGTACATGATGCTACTTGTGAATAGTTCTGAAACGGTTATTTAAAATCTACGAAATAAAATCTGCTTGTTTTTCCACTGACATAAAAGCAGCTGGTGTTTAGAGATGAGCACCCTAGGGAGTCCTGGAAAACACGGATACAGCCATATGCTTGTATCTACGTTTTCTAGGACTCCCTAGAGCTGCATTCAACTTAGTCAACTACCAGTTTTTAAATGCCAAGTAATCGCACTCTAGTATGCTATAGTTTTGCTCATCTCTACTGGTGCTTTTTGTCGTCCACCCATCAGATTCTAAGGGATTACTATCAGGTTATTACTTTATCCTCCTTAACCTGTTGGGGACACTGGTATCTTATGTGATCCTCCTCTTCCCTCTTAAACCCCAGAACAAAGTCATTCTAAATGCTGATGTAACTCCGGAAGAGATGATGACCACTATTAAAGCCTTACATAACAGTGGTACCCGGGAGGCATTTTACATCCCTGTTTGATCAAATTGCTCCTATCTAGCATCTACCATGCTACATACAGTATGGGGGAGATTTTGCATAGTGCTATAGTAGGATTCCCTTGGCCCAGGCTTCGATCACCCGATCACTCTGATCAACCAAGATTCTAACTTACTCTTAAAATTTTTGCCAGACCTTATCTAGTTCTTCTCAGACTTAAATGGGGCATGCACAGGTGGGCTTTGTAAAACAGAGATTATATAATTTATATAGGCAAAGTCCTGGCCATTTTGGATTGGACTTGCTGTAATTCCATCCCCAGCCATGAGCCACACCTGCCTTGTTAACAGGCCAATTTCGGCTATTCCTTGCAGGACTCTATACATTACACATGCTTTAAATATTCTATCCACTTCTATCAATTTTCATAACAGTTAAATACTGCCTTTGGGTTCAGAACCTCCCCATACACTATACACCCAAGAGTTAAAGGGATATGCTGACCCCCCACTAATTGTTTGGTACCTTTCCCACTTTTCTATGCTGCTCCTAGCCCCGAATTCAAACTTTTTCAAATGATCTCCGTTTTATATCATGGCCCCCGGCTGGGACACTACATCTACCAAAATGCACTGCACCTCAGAGCCAACTGCCTGGTACCCACTGACCACTGCTTCATTCTGCTTCTACTTTGGGTGATCACTCAAAGATGTGGAGTAACAGAAGACATGTTACAGCTTGCCTGACACACAGAGGAGATGGTGATCACACGTCCTCTGTCTCAGAAGGGAGGGGGTGGACAGGGGAGTGGAGAGAGGGTTTAGCAGGCTGTGAGGATTTTTAGCTGCTTCAGAATGTCAGCATGTGATACAGACATAAAAGGCTCAATTTATGTTATAGAACCCTATTACTATTATAAACAAGCTTAGACTATGGGTGGGGATTGAACAGGGTTAACCGTTTCCTAACTTGAGTACCACTCACAAGGCAGAGTGCCCATATTCCATTTTTTAAGCTTTGTACTTTTCCCTTGTCCTCTTTATCTGGCAATACGAACATAGTCTGCCGATATATTCTGCAGACTCCTATTGTACTAATCTATGTGATGTTTTGTTTGGCAGTAAAAAAAAAAAAAAAAAAAAAAAAAAAAAGAAAGAAGGAGATGAAAACCTTTAAATAGAAATGCATAACAAACATAGTAAAATAGCTGGCACTGCTGAAAGTGTGAACTGGGGCCTTCAGCTATTACTAGAACTAACCATCCAAATACAAGTCTAATCAGCCCATCATCAAAATCTAAAAAAAGGGAAAGTGGCAAAATGTGTTTTTCCCTAAAAAGGATTTGCCCTTCAACCCTTCTAAAAAGTCTTAAAAAAAACCAAAAACAAATCATCACTGAGCTCAGGGAGATTAGCAAAAAAAAACCCAATGGAATACTCAATCAAGAGTCTCCATTGAATCCTGTAGTAAAGGCATCTTACCAGACTCTATGAGACAGGCCAATATTGTCCTTGTCCCCCCAAAAAATAAGGACCCCTTACTGGTTGAGTAGTATCGGCCGATCTCCTTGCTCAATACAGATTGCAAGATTTTTGCGAAGGTTTTGGCAAGGAGATTGGCCGAGGTGATCCCGAATTTGGTGTCACGAGAACAGGTGGGTTTCATTCGTGGGAGGTCAATCTTTGACAATATATCCAGAGCCTTTGCCAACATTCAGCTGGGGGGCATGGGATCCCACTCCATTCTGTCAGATGCGCTGAAAGCGTTTGACAGGGTGGAGTGGGGTTTCCTGTGGAAGTCATTGGAACAGTATGGTTTGGGCGCAGAATTTATAGGGTGGATAAAACTGTTATATACGTCACCTATGGCCAGGGTGAACGGGGACCCCACTGAAGGTTTCGAGTTAAGAGGGACCAGACAGGGCTGTCCGCTATCCCCCCTCCTCTTTGACCTATACATGGAGCCTTTGGCTGAAAGAATAAGGGGATCATGTGATGTAGAGGGTTTTGGTCTGAGAGGAGGGGCGGATAGGATTTTACTATATGCGGATGATGTCCTTTTTATAGATGACCCTAGAAATAACTTGGACAGAGTAATGGGTATGGTAGAGGAATTCGGTAGTATCTCTAGATTTAGTGTGAATTGGGGAAAATCTTCATTACTCCCAATAGTGGATGGGGAAGACAGAGGATAGAGATCTGAAAGTTAAGGAGTCTATAGAATACCTTGGAGTGGTGATTAGCCCTTCTGTTAAGGATTATGTTGCTTTGAACATCAAACCTTTGTGGGATAAGATAGGTAAGAAAGTTGAGACCTGGCTTAAGTTGCCCTTATCGATGGTAGAAAGAATAGCAGTTATTAAAATGGTAGTCTTACCCCAGGTCTTATACTTTCTAAATGCAGCCCCAGTTTGGATACCAGATTTATGGTTCAAGAGGCTTAAGGTCATGATGAATCGGTTGATATGGGGTCGTAAAAAAGTTAGGATTAAGTATGAGGTGCTGTCGCAGGAGGTTGGTAAAGGGGGTCTTGCCTTGCCTGACTTTCGGCTCTATTCTATTTCTGGTGGAGCCCAGGGTCTGGTGAAGTGGAAGACCTCCTTGATAGTGGAGTACATCTTAGCTAAAACAGGGAATTCTGGGAAAAGCTTCTATGAAGCACTTGAAGCTGGACATTGTGTGAGAGGTCCCCTAGTCCCCTAGAAGTTTTCGTTTAGTACACTTTATGATAGAGTGTGGATGATTGTGAAAAAATTATGTGGAATTAAGGGTTCTTTGGAGTGTACACCATTATGGGAGAACTGGAATTTAAAGGAATTTTTTTGCCAGGATCTGGCAGGATTTTGGAAGAGCAGGGGGGTGAAATTCGTGTCTGATTTATTTGAAAATGGAGAGTTGATCACATTTGTAACGGCACAAAGTAGATATAGGTTGTTAGATACCCACAGATTTTAGTATGCCCAAATAAATCATGCAGTATGTTGCTCACAAGGGTTAGCTTGGAGACACGTGGAATCACATGAATTAATTGATTTATTATGTAATTGGAAAGGGGTGGGTAAGTGCTTGCCGAAAATATATAGAATGTTAGTTAGAGAAAAAAAAGAGTGTCACACTTAGAGAAGATAAGGTCTAAATGGGAAAGGGCGTTTGGTGTGATACATAACACAGTGTGGGAAATAATAGTTAAGAATCTAGGAGTAACATCATGCAGTCCGGCACATAGGTTAATACACTTTAAAATTCTGTTTTGGCTCTATAGAACCCCTGAGTCACTATCTCGCTTTAGTAGACAAACTGTGAGCTGTAATAAATGTCACATTGAGAGAGCCGACATGATACATATGATATGGGCCTGTCCAACAATTTGTACCTATTGGGAGAATATAAGGAACCACATTGAGAGAGAAATGGGACTGTCTCTGCAAATGTCATACTCTATACCAGAGCTGTTATTGGGTGTTTTGGTGGAAAACGGGGAAAATAATTCACTACTGAACAGGATAATGGGATGTGCTAAGGTTCTGATAGCGAGAAGATGGAAGAACTGTTCACCCCCTGGGTTGGAAGAATGGAAGGGGTTGGTTAGTAAGGTGAAGAAATATGAGGAGATAATGGCAAGGAGATCTATTAAAGCAACCTTAAGGTTTCAGAAGCTCTGGAAACGTTGGAAAGATTGATTTATTTATTTAAGTTTTTTTTTTTTTCTTCCCTCCGTGCTATGGGTGGGTGGGGTGTGGGTGATTATACATTGTGAATTGTGATTCTTTGTTTTTACTATGGAAACAATAAAAAAATCATTTGAGTAAAAAAAAAAAAAAAAGTCTCCATTGATACATTGCCCCCTATAAAATTTGAATATGCAAGAATGGGGTCCGTGGAGCCTCGGTTGCGAGTCTCAAAACACGGGAATGGCCAGATATCCCTCCAGGGAAGGAAACCTGTTGGTAATGGGTTTCCCGCAACCGAGGCTCCATGGACCCCTTTCTTGCACCTTCTAAAAAGTCTGTTTTTGTGAATACTTTATTTCTAATATAACAAATGTTGGAGCAACTTTTTGGCTTTTGCTAGATTTACAACTGGGTGCAATTATTACCCTTGTCCATAGGTTGTGTACCTACACAGTCTAGCAATGTCCAATGAAGATGAATGTGTAAGGCTGGGCTTTTGTGCTGAATGTGGACAAAATGACACCAACATTTCAAGAAGGAATAACATAGGAATAGCACAGTGCAGAATTTTAGGAAAGTAAAAGAAAGCCCTACCTCGTGGTGGCGTTAGTTCAATCTTGTTAATTTCACAGAAACCAACAGGGAATATTGAGGGGGATAACGCATGGTAACAAAACCAGTCTGAGCCATCTGCGGCTTCAGAGCCGTCAATCCCAATCATTAGGTAGCCCTCAGCCAAAACCTTACAAAAACAAGAACAGAAGGTAAGTAAATGGCAATTACAGCAAATCAGACATTGAATAGATCTCACAGCAGAAGGTCATTTGAATGGGCCCGAACTTTGCAGTGTCATAGGAGTAATAGTAATACTTAATTAAAAGGGACCGTATTGCAAGATTTTAGGATTTGGGTTTGTGTGTGGGTGAGCTTGAAGACACTAAAAACATTTAACTTGATTTCAAGTGCCCTTACTTTTTTTTTTTTTTTGGACAAATGATGCCGGAATAGGCTTCAGAGCATGTCCTCTCCTCTCCCTGCTGCATACAGCTATACCTTATGATACTCTGGTACTGGGTCGCATGCTGGTGACTACGGCACAATCATTTTAGTAAACGAGCACCAATCTGCTCATTTACTGGACCTTTTACATAATTCGGGCAGGAAGGGCTGCATGGACATCATTAGTCATGTCCATGCAGCCCTTGCCCAAACACCTGACACCTTACCTCTCCCCGCTCCCAGTCTTCTCTCCTGTGCTCCGCAGCTTCCTGGTCCCTGCGGCAGCAGCATCTGAGAAGACCGGAAGCGTGGAGAGGTAAGGTTTTATGTGCGTGGGCAATCGTCAGCCATCGGGTGTGCATCGCTATTACAAGTAGTGATGCGCAGTCAGCGGCCGACGATTTTAGGTCCAAACCTAAACCAACCATCATCCCATGATCGTAGTCATCGGCCAATTGTTGTCTCTATAACACGGAACAATAAATCGCTCCGTGTAATAGCGCCTTAAAAATGCAGCAGTAAATTCGGTCTCATAAGGTATTACTGTATGCAGTGGGGAGAGGGAAGTACCAATGACACACAAGTGATCCCCCCCACCCACCACACCACCACCGGAGGTACACTTTAAACAGGTTATTTTCTGATGACACATTTCCTTTAATCACCTTTCTAATTGTTGCTACACATATTGCTGAAAGGTTTAGTGGATCGATTGCTTCCAGTTTCATCCCTTCCTTGAACCATTCAGAACTCTGGTCAACATCTTTTACCTAACAAAAAAAAACAGAAACAAGAAATAATATATACATAACTAGCTAAAGGACTTTAGCCATATACAGTATATTACACTGCATTATAACTATGCCTTCTGCTGAGAACAGGTCATCAAATGTTCCATCAGCAACCTGCCTGTACTTTCTGGCTCTGTCTGGTACTATAGCCATTTAACAGCTAAGTAGAACCCCACCAATTAAACATTGAGCGCCTATGCTTAGAAAAGGTGTCATTAGGACTGGATTAGCCAACCCAAGGCGCCAGGCAAGCGAGAGCCGATCTGCTACATTATAGAACCTAATATACGGCTCGATTATTTTACGGCAAGGGCTACATGGACATTGTTAATGATGTCTATGCAGCCCTTTTTCTCTCCATGTTTCCATATGTACTCCTACCTGTTTCCCAATGAATGGAAGCTTCCAAACCAATCCCTGAAGTGACTAGTGGCTCAGCCAGTCACTGACCACGAAAGGACATTGCCGCGGCCAGTGATTGGCTGAGTGGCCTGTCACTTCAGAGATGGATGTAGAAGACTTAGCGGCAGCTACTGTTAGCAGGGAAACACTAGAAGGACACAGGGGAGCATGGACAGGTAAGTATAAAACTTTATTTTCTATATACTTTAATCAGCCATCGACCCTGCATCTCTTATTACAAAGAGCGATGCACAATCGCCGGCCAATGATTTATAAACTTGCTGAAATACAATGATCAGCTGATGATGATTGAGGATGATGAGGAGTACATAGGGAAACATGGAGAGATAAGTAAGGGCTGCATAGACATCATTAACAATGTCCATGTAATGACACCTTTTCTAAGGATAGGCGCTCAATGTTTAATTGGTGGGGTTCTGCTTAGCCATTTAACAGAATGAGCAAAGCTATAGTACCAGAGGGAGACTTCCTGGGTCAGAGTACAGTGCTGTAGACCATGCCCCTCCCCCCCTCGCGCTCCCACTCAGTACAGGGAGCTCTTAAACCAAAGCTATGCTCTTAAACCAAGTCACAATTTTGAAAAACTGTGAGCTCTTAAACCAAGGTACCACTGTATAGTACTGTTCTGTAGCTACTGGGGAGATCTTTGAAATACCAATAATAGCAGAGGTTGTACTGAGAGGCAGAGTTAGAAGCTTTCTACCTACTGCACTAGCATTGAAGTCGAGTGCGACTTGCAACCAAAAGTCCATGAAACATTTACTTACATGAGGATCTAAGGCTAGAATTACACGGACCAATGGGGTCCGATAATAACTGTAAATGAGCTCCGATCTGCTCGATCAGCGCTCGTTTACTGGGCCTATGACACGGCCTGATAATCGTTTAATAAGGGCTGAAGTAACATATAGTTACCGATGTCCTTGCAGCCCTTGTTTAAACTGCATAGATTATCGGTCCAGGCTGCAGGGCCCTCTTCCTCTGTGCTTCAGAGCTGCCTGTCTCAGCTGACAGGCCGCCCAGCCAATCACTGGCTGCGGCGGTCCCAGCCTGTGATTGGCTGAGAGGCCTGTCAGCTCAGACAGGCCGCTCTGAAGCTGCAGCACGCGGGACCCGGTGAGAAGCACAGCGCAAGAGGAGCCCTGGACCATGCATGGGTAATGTATTCTTCTTTGCATATTGTCAGCTGCCGGCCGCACACCGCTATTACACGTAGCGATGCGCGGTCGACGCCTATAGGTCCAAAACTACATCAACGATCAGCCAATGACAACGATCGTTGTGTTAATTACACGGAACGGAGTCGGATAGGGCCGATTATCGTTCCGTGTAATAGTACCCTAACTGTAAAGACCCTTTTACAAAGACGGATTATTGAGCATTGCCAGAAAGGCTCATTCGGCTGATAATCAGCCTGTGCATAAGGGCCCTATTACACCAAAAGATGCCTGACAGATTATCTGACAGATTTTTTTTCTTCCAAAGTCAGGAACAGATTATAAACAGAGAACAGGTCGTAAAGATAAGACTGAGATTTCTCCTCTTTTCAAATCCATTCCCGGCTTTGGCTGAATAAATCTGTAAGATAATCTGTGATTATGCCTTCTGATGGCACTGCAAAAGAATTGCAATCTCAGCGATTGAGATTAAGCAGATTGAAGCCCCACTGCTTTATTTTCCATAAATGATGAGAAAAAAAAAAAAAAAAAGTACCGCTTTCTAAGGGTGCCTTTACACAGAGAGATCTAGCTGACAGATTTTTGTAGCCAAAGCCAGGAATGAATTTGAAAAGTGGAGAAGTCTCAGTCTTTCCTTTATGACCTGTTCCCTGTTTATAGTCTGTTCCTGGCTTTGGCTTCCAAAATCTGTCAGATAAATCTCTCTGTGTAAATGCACCTAAGTGTGTAGATTTTATTATGTTTGCACAATAAATACACTCAAAGAAAATGTTTTGTTGAACTTTATTTTACATTTTTCTATTCGACTGACCAATGAAATTTCATGTTCTCATATATAAATAACTTGGGTGGAATATACAGATGAAATACTTAGACAACTGTCTTCATTAAACTGTCTACATTAAACTCATGCTGCTTGTTCAAGTAAAAAGTGACCTTTTATCAACTGTAGATTGTGCTAAGTGGGCGAGGCTTCACAGCAACAGTGCTACTTAGTCCCGCCCACAGCATGTCCCTCCCCTCCATGTCATAACCACATAGGCCCGCCCCCTCGCCGACCATTGGAACAGACTGGCCTAAAGCTCCAGGCCCCACTCCCTCTAGGTCGGCCCATACCAATGGGCATCGGGGCCGTACTGCCGATGACGCCATGGAGGGGCAGGGCCAACGGTGATGCTGTGGGCGGCACAATCTGCAGTTGATAAAAGATGACTTTTTACTGGAACAAGCACTGTGACGTATGATATAAAATAAGGTATGAAAATTTACCTAAATTTATGCTAAATTTACCATTTACACCTGTGTAGCGAAGTCAGAATGCAAAAAGGGGGTGACAGTATCACTGACAATTTGACCACAGACTTGGCATGCAAGTACATTGGGTGCCTGTGAAGGTTTGTGTAAAGGTCACCATTCCTGATGCATACAACACTCTCTAACTGTGGTTCTCTGTTTTCAGCCATTATTATATGGTCATCTAAACTCCTGTAATGCTTGTCCTGATACTTACCAACGGTGGTGACATCCTGGTCCTGCTCGCAAGTATCTGTCCTGCCTGCACCTCTGCCACTCTCCTTTCTGGTCCTGGGTCCGCTAGTGTCCACAGTTCTCCCAAACTCTGCTGCTTCCTTCCTCCCACTGCTGCAATGCCACCTCTATCCACTAGGGTGCATGTCCAGCCTCTTGCTGAAGATTTATAGGGTCAGTATTTCTTCCGCAGATCTGTTCTATCTGCACCTATTTAAAGTTGCTCCGCTGTTCCTCCTTGCTTGAGCATTGTTGGATCCTTGTATTCCTAGCAAAGGTATGTTCCTTCATTTGTGATTGTGTATTCTTGGGGATACCCACTACCCACACTGGGACAACGCTTGTGGAGCGACCTTGTGCCCTCTAGGTGCAGAAGTCCAGCTTCTGCAACCTAACTTCATCATAAAGACCTAGAGGCCACTTAGACTCTGTTACTTGATGTGGCCCAAACCAATTCAGTGGCACAGAGGGTCCACATCTGCTGACCATGTTACAATGCCTGTATAGATTAGGGATAACCACATTCTTATAGTAAGACTCTCTTGCCCATAGCAACCAATCAGCTTTTATTTTTACTAGAGCTATATTAGAAATGAAAGATCTTCTGTAATTTGTTATGAATGAAACAAAGAATCTTACTATAAGACTGCTTCAGAAATGTTAGTCTTTGGTCTGAAATTTGTCATGTCAGTACACTGGGTAGTTTTTTTGCAAAAATCCTGACATTGGCTTTCCCACTTTAAGTTTGAAGGGTGTGATAATATTTTGAATTATACACTGAAAGAAGGAGAAGACCTATTTTGTAGCACTATTTATCCAGTTCTATGGAGTGTAATATAGACCAGAAATATTGTAATCTTAGTGATCTATGATGCTGTTAACTCAGGTCATTAGACCACAGGATTATAGAAGAAGTCTTACAAACTACAAAAACAGCAGACAGGCGGGGTGGGTGAGAAGATAAACAAGGGAACTTATCCTCGTGCCTCTGTAGCGCCACTCCCGGGTCCCATTCACATCAGTCGGGGTCCTGCTGCTCTGCTAGGTGCAACGTCATGACCCCGGCTGAGTGATTACCCACCTAGCCAATCAGTGACTGGGGCGGGACACTATCCCAGTTACTGACTGGCTGAGCGGGCAATCGCTCAGCCAGGCCCTGACATTGCTGCTGCAGGAGCCGGGTACGTGGCATACCCAGTTTCCTGAAGAAGATGACAGCTAGCGGTGACGAACGGGACCCTTGAGCGGCGCAACAGAGGCACGGGGTGAGTGCTCATCCACCCCTGTCTGCCGTTTACAGCTCATGGGACTTCCTCTTTTAAGGGTATGTTCACACTGAGCAAATCTAGCGGAATCCCACCTGGCTCAGTTTTTTAAACGGAATCACAATGGGAGGGCTCATAGAGGTGCCGTTTGACAATGAAGCGGGCAGGATTCCACGAAACAGTTCCACAGCAGAATTGCACCACATTTACTCAGTGTGAACATACCCTAAGCCATCATCTGGGCACAAAAATGGGCCCTATTGCACAGTCTCCATGGTCCAATGCTTATAATTTCACATTTTAATCTGGCAGTAGCAGGTAGTGCATTAAAAATGAACTCGTACACTTCTGGGCAATATAGCGCTACAAGCAATTTTCTCTTAAACAAAACAAAGGCATTGGTTGTGCTCCTGGGCACCCCTGGAACCAATTTAGTGAGCATATAAAAAGAGAAACACATCATACAGCAGCCGCAGGTAATTGTTCTAGAATCTTATAAATGTACCTTTGCAAATAAATGGGCAGGGGCATCATAGTGAGATTCCTGTTTCTTTAATATATCTATAAAATAAAACAGTAGATTGTAAGTCTAAAACAAAATAGGCACACGGACACAGGTAAAATGGTTACACACATATATATATATATATATATATATATATATATATATATATATATATATACATACACACATACATACAGTAGGAGGCATTCCTGCATACCTGATCTCTTAAAGCGATGACCTATACTTCGAGACCAACCAATGTGATGAATGAGAGGGCTGTACATGTGACACCAGAAATCGTCCGTTTTGTCTTCACTTTCTTCATACACCAATCGTAGTCTCCCTCCAATGACTGTGTCTACGACGGCAACCCGCGTCCGGCAAAGGTGTGTTTTGTCCACTACTTCTACCTTCATTAAAGGCTTGAATGGATACTGCATACTATCTGAAACCTTACAAGAAAACATGACAATTTGCAAATTTCCACCAGAAAAAAAAAACAGTCACCACCATGTTACAGATTCAGTATGCACTTCGAATAAACAGCATTGTTAAAAGAGAAATCCGCCTTTCACTTCAAGTAAACTATGCAATACATTGTGACTTTAGCCCTGCTACTCTAGCAGTCAGAGGTTGTAAGAGAGTTGTAAGTATATTGAATATGGGGAACAGCATGAATAGTTTTAGCTCCTTTTCTGTGTGCCTAAGGCAGAGGTCAGGGGGTGAATGTTAAGTGACATCAGGAAGGAAGAAGCATCAACTTTTTCTGCATGCTATTTGTGCTCCTTCGTTGTCACATTTTGGTTGCCTTTTCATGAAGCGCTACTACAAGAATACCAAAGTGTTACACAGCACATACTATATACGTCATTTGAAAGTTTGTTGGTCGTAATTTCTTTTTTGCTTTTTGGTATCCCTTATGTTAGCCTACCTTTTGCGCAAAATCTGGAGGAAGTGTCTTGGCACCAGTCAGTCTTTTGATTAAAAAGGCTTTCCAATTAGAGTATTTGTGTTGTATGGCTGTAAGGAAAGCAACAGAATAATAGGTTTTTCCACAACAGACAACAAAACAGTCAAAACCTACAAAAAAAATAGTTCGAAACATTAAAAGCCAATAAGCTAAAAAAACAAACAAAAAAAAAACAGCAGGTTAAATTGCCTTGTTATAGCTAATGACTTGTAGGTGTGAATCTCAGGGGACAAAGTAGAAGAAGAAAAAAAAAAAAAGATAAACTTTAAAGGGGTAGTGCGGCGCTAAGAAATTATTCACAGAACACACATTACAAAGTTATACAACTTTGTAATGTATGTTATGTCTGTGAATCGGCCCCTTCCCGTGTCCCACCACCCCCCGCACGTGTACCTGGAAGTGTTGGTGCATTATACATTACCTGATCCGTGTCACGCCCGTCCGCCATCTTGTGCCACAATGTCATCTTCGGCATAACTGTGCTCAGCCAATTGCGGCTGAGCATCTGATGACGCGGCAGAGGGCGGCCGGCACTAGGGACGATCGGAGAGCTTTGGCCGGCTGGCCGAAGATGACGTCGTGGCACAGAAGATCAGGGAAGGGGGTCGGCACGTGACAGGTATGTATAATGCACCACACTTCCACGGTACACGTGCGGGGGTGGGGGGCACAGGGAAGGGGGCGATTCACAGACATAACATACATTACAAACTTGTATAACTTTGTAATGTGTGTTATTCTGTGAATAATTTCTAAGCGCCACACTACCCCTTTAAAGGAGAAGTCTGGGGAAAATGAAAAATTTCCAGGAGGCAAGACAGTCCATAAAAACCAGTGCTACTTACCTCTCTCCCTGTGCCCCCGGAGTTTTTTAAAAACAGCACCACACCTGTCCACAGCTTGTGTGTGGTATCGCGGCTCACAACCCATTCACTACAGCTACAATACCAGGCACAAACCATTGACACAATGGAGTTGCTGTTTTTTTGGAAGTAAGCAGCTATGTTTTTCTAAACCTTGTACAATACCTTTAACCTTGTCTGTCTATTGCAGTTTATTTCCATAAGGCTTGCTGGAAAGCATGTCAATAAATGCTGTTAGGAACAGCCCAGGCAATAAGGCAGCCCCCATAACAATATACAAAAAGTAAAATAAAAAAAAAAGAATTGCAGTCAGAAAATAGAAACAGATTAGAATAAAAACATTTTTCTTCTATCTGATTCTAATCAGTAAAAGAAAATTTAGGTGACACATTCCCTTCAACTTCGTGGGAACTCTAATGCTGGGAGGGATAATCACAGGGAGTTCAGCATTACAAAGAAGCTACAAAGTTGCAGATAAAGCCTGCCAGGAAATTGTTTACATCAGCAATCTCTGAAGGGAGGGGGAGGAGGGGGGAGATGGAGAGCAGCTCTGACAGTTTTTTGTGTTTTCAGCAGAAAGCAGCGGCTCAGAACTGGGGAAGGAGACTGAATAAATAACGTATTGATAAAGTATGGAAGGAATTGTTAATCTCACCATGGGCAGCAACATATGAAAAGTCATGTTTGAGTGGAACACCCCTTTAAGTGTGAGAAATATATATATATATATTTATTATATAAAAAAAAAATTTGTGAATTAACCCAAAATTGTGCACACATACTTTGTGGAGGGACAAGGGGCTTTCCACTGCTAGCACACCAACCCACTGGATGGACGTCACTACTGCAGATGTTACACCAGAAGTCCAGGCTGGCATCATTTTCAAAGCCTTCATACCTTAGCAAAGCATTGTAGCCTGAAAAGAAGAAGAAAAAAAAACATGCAAATAAAGCTCTATTGTTAACGTACATAAATCTGAAAGACATCTCCATATCTTGAAATAAGGGGGTTACTTTAACTGGTAAGTTATGTGCCCCACACTATCTGTACTTGTGTGTACCTACCCTTAGGGCCCTATTCCACGAGACGATTATCGTTCAGAGTATCGTTAAATCGTTCGAATCTAAACGATAATCATTCGGTTGAATAGCAGTTAACGATTAATGACCGAACGAGACCTGGACCTATTTTTATCGTTGCTCGTTCGCATTGAAAAAGATGTCGTTCGCAGTAGTGAATAACGCAATAGCGACGACAAGACGTCCACAAGAACGATTATAAGTAACGATTATCGTTACATGTAAATGGGTGAACGATTTCAGGTCTTTTGCAATAGCGGTCGTTTGGATCATTTATTGTTAACGATTATGCGAACAATAATCGTCCCGTGGAATAGGGCCCTACTGCTTAGGGGTGAACAACTGGAATCAAAGTGATTTCCAATCTTTACCATAGCAGCGGTCTGCTGATGAATATGGCACGAGTTCAGCTCCTGATCCAACCCCATCATAGCACCATAACATGTAGGCAGCTGGCCTTAGAGACCAGGTGCCAGTGTAAGTATATGGTGAATAGCATCAATGAGTTATGCAATAAGCTTGGAAAGGTCACTAACCTGCTAATTTTACAACAACAGCAATCCAAAAGACTTTCTGAGAGAGATTGTTGTCAGTGTTGAGAACTTCTACTCTTACGCCTTCAGAAATGTCCCCCCAGCACGTCCCTATTGGTGCCTGTAAAAGTAGTAAATGATTTCAAAATAATTCACACATAATGGATAAAGTCAAAACAGAGTCAACCAAGCATATCCAAGTAACTTCAGAAAACTATATGTAACATCGGAGGGGTTGTCCAGAAGTAACAATTGGGTTTTATATTACAGCACACATCTATGCACCTCAATGGAGCCTAGTTGCAATACTAGCCGCAACTATTAAGCACGTGTGGTGCAGATTCTGGAAAAGCATAGCCATGTCTTTCTAATTCTGAACATCAAATACTTAGAGCTCTATTGCAAGAAATCTGTAACGAAATCCTAATCCTACATATAGGGTTAAAGAATAAATATTTTAACTGATCAACTGTATAAGGAGAGATGCACATTATTGTGCATTTTCACATTAATATTTTATTTTCTTTCTTTTTTTTTTATTGTAGTATGTCATAAGCTTCTGGAGCACATCAGCAGTATTGTGCATTATATATAAAGTGGCAGTGTGTGATAGATAGATAGATAATGTTCAACAGCACTTCCGATAAGATGCAAAAAACTTCAGTGCAGTGCAGCACAGCAAAATAGGTCAGTGTAGCTTATTTTGCTGTGCTGCACTTGCAAAATTTTTATGCATCTTATCGGGAGTGCTGTTGAATATACCTTCTTATTTAAGTAGAGCTTGCGGTTGGCGCGATTGACTGGCACACACTCTTTCTGCCATGCCTTCTCCACACAAATGCGACTTGATGGCAGATATCATAACGCCTATGATGTCTACCATATAGCACACTGTCAGACAGAAGGAAGACTGGACAGGTTAGATTTAAACCTGATACCTTGAGCTCCAGAGATTTGATTGTCACTTAATGTGTCCACAAGCTATGGTCATCTCTCTTACTTCTTTAGCACAGAGGACATATTTATGCAGAAGTCTATGACTAGACTTAGAGAGCTATGCTATGGCCATATCTCCTTCCCTATAGCAATATGATCCCTTACGCTGCAGTTAACATTCATAAGCATCTCGTTGTAGAGATAAATATGGACCAGTCATATGTGTTTAGTCTATGGGTAAAAATAAAAGTAAAAGTTTTTTTTCCCCTAAGACTTTCCCACCATGATAAAAAAAACACATGCTAAAGGCAAATACTTACGTGTTTAAAGCAAGTCACAGGAGCAGCCACCAAATTATTGCTAGTGATGTAGTTGCCCCAGTTAAAACCTTCTGCTGTTATGGCTATGAGACAAAAAAATAGAAATAATAATAATAATAATAATAATAATAATAATAATAATAATAATAATAATAATACAAGTATTAGACTGTGGAGTAAAATAAGTGCAGATGGTTCTTACCAGTTTTACTTAATGACTGATTCTTCAAGGTAGCTTGATATTGTGCATAAGCCGCCAACTTAGCAACTAATGGCTGTTTTTGGAGAACCTTTGCTTTTTTAGCAGGAGGTTTACCCTTAATTGGAAAAAAAAAAACCATTTAAAATAAAACAAAAATTTACCAGAGCAGATATAGTTATGCCCTACCTAAGGACACGTCAATTCTTTTTCTAAAATTGCTGGCCAATTTCATTGAGTATAATCTTTCAAGTATTTCCATGTAGTATACTTCCTGGTTTAATAGTGCGTTTACAAAGAGATTTATATGACAGATTTTTCAAGCCAAAGCCAGGAACAGAGTATAAGCAGAGAACGGGTCATAAAGGAAAGACTGAGAATTCTCCTTTTCTCAAATCCATTGCTGGCTTTGGCTTCAAAATTCTGTCAGATAAATCTCTCTGTGTAAACACATCGGGGGAGGTAAACAGGTGTTTCCAAGACCCTCACCCACTGGTCTCATATTGAAGGCTTATCGTTCCTTTAAAAGCATGCGTAAAGCCTGAGAAGAGTGCTACTAATAAATTACAGCAGTCTTCAGTCTTCTTATAAAGCAGATTGGGAAATAAAAGTCACATCACATCAGAGTCAGCATTTCTTATGGTGAGAATGACATAACAGGCTGCTATATTCTCGTTGCCAATGACAGCAGAAAGGTAAACAGAAACAAATGTGATTGAAAAAAAACCCACACAACTCAATATCCAATAGTAAAGATAAGGACTCGCTGGACAGTACCTGTAGTCTTGCCAGGATGCTTGCCTTCTTAGAATTTGAAGAATAACTTCGCGAGCAAGAGACACTGCAAAACCTCTTTGTTTTAGAGTAGAAAGCATCCCGAACCCCGACCATTCCACACATTTCACATGTAGCTAAAAGTAAAAAAAAAAAAAAACTAAGCAAAATTTAAAATGAGTAAATAAAATATATTGGATAGTATTAAAGGACAACTCCGGCCCTGATTTAAAAAAAAAACCTGATCTGAAACTCCAGTTGGTGTCTTTTTCTTCACTTCCTGGTTTGGGCTTTCCCATGATGCACTTTGTCTCCTATGATGTCTAACTGACTCTGCAAAACTATTAGTTGGCTTACAGCTTATTCAGCCAATCAGAGCTGAGCAACCCGAGTCATCTGACAAAGGGAAGCTAGCCTAACTGGGCTTAGACCCGCCTCCCTCTTGATGATGTCATTGTCACAAAATGGCTTCCACAGAGCAGCCTGGGGTCAGCAGTAATTAGGTAAGAATGAGTTTACTTCACTTCCTGGTGGGTGGTCGAGGGGGGAAAAGATAGGGAAGGGGGGGCAGATAGATGATTGAAGCATATTACAAAGTTATATAACTTTGCAATGTGTTTCAATTACTAGGGGAAAAAAAATTCCCTTTAACTATCTGAAGTCTATATACATACACCAATGAGTGTGTCTGGGCAGGAGAACCCAAAGATCAGGGGATTTAAAAAAACAAAATTAAAATAAGCAAGTGTTCACCTAACTGGCACTCTGACGCTGCTGTGCGGCTGCTTCCGGGTTCAGGGTCATGACGTTGCAGTAAAAATAGCAGAATCTCTCTAATCAGCCACTCACTGGCTGAAGCGGGGTCTCACCTCAATCAGTGATAGGAGAAACAGGTAGGACCTCATCTTAGAGGTAGCGACAAGTGGTGAAGGGTGGGGTGCCAGAAGAAACAAATGTGAGATGCAGGTGACCTGGGTAGGAGAGTTGCCAGCAGCAAAATAATTTTTAGGACACTGGAATAAGCCTTAAAGGACAACTCCCACGAAAAAAATTTTTGGCTTATTTAACACACATTACAAAGTTATATAACTTTGTAATGTGGTTAAATACCCGGTCTGGCCCCCTTCCCCCACTTTCCGACACCCCGGAAGTAAGAGACATCGCTGGACGGCGGACGCAGGTGACGGTGAGGCGGACGGTGGGCGAATGGAGTGGCGATCGTCACCGGAGGGATGGCGAGTATGGTGTCTGTGGTTTTTTTTGGGGGGGTCCCCGCCGGAGTTGTCCTTTAAAGTCAACATGTCACTAAGTGACTACATACTGAGTTGGAGGAACCGCTGGATAGGCATCAATAAAAGCATTTAGAACACATAATTGTTGCCTATGTCTATGTTTTTATCTTCATAAAATTTTTTATTCAGGCTATAATGTTAAGGAGGCAGGGCCTAGGTTGGGTCCTAACACTGCCAGTATATACCTCACTATGCTGTATGCACAGTGCTTGTTGCCAGATATGTAAATGGAAAGGCATACGGTATAATGCACTAGAGTCCAGGGAACCCTAGGACAATGAGGAAGATTTATTAAAGTATCACTGTCAAGATTTTTATTTTATTTTTTATTTTTTTTGCAGAAATCAATAGTACAGGCAATTTTAAGAAACTTTGTAATTAGGTTTATTAGCCGAAAAAAGCATTTTTATCATGAAAAAGCAGTATGAAGCTCTCCCCCCTGTCTTCATTGTTCTCCTATGGAGAGAGCTAAATAAAAGACCAAAACAGGACAACAAAGAGTTAATCTACTAATACCTCACTCTTAATCTCCTCTGACAGTCACCACTGACCTCTCTAAGCTCTGATTACAGCATTCACCCAGCTCAGTGCCTGTAATCAGGGCTGTGGAGTCCGAGTCGTGAAGTCGGAGTCTGAGCTAGCTTTGGCTGGAGTCGGAGTCTGAGTTGGAGTCGGTAAAAAAATGTACCGACTCCAGCTTTAAAAAATAGAGAATTGAATTTTAATATGAACTTTACAAGTTTTGCTCATGAATATATATTATGAGCAACAATCTAATAGGACACTGGCCCTATTACATAAGGGGAGTCAGGGAAAAGTTGTCAGTCACTATTTGGCAGTTTGTTTCTGAGCTGGAAGATTCCATTGTGTGGGGGGAGATCTGTGCTGTTCTCTTCCTGAATGCTGGATGACTGTATATGAGCAGCAGTGTAATATGAAGATATCCTGTGTAATATAGAAGAGGAGGAGGAGGAGGAGGAGGAGGAGGAGGAGAAGAAGAAGACATAAGTAGTGTAGCTGTAACCTCTGTCCTCAGTGTGGCGTTTTCTCTCTGGGAGAATATTGTGTTTTTCTTCCGTGTTCTATGGCTGCAGCTGTGTGTGTGTGTGTGTGTGTGTGTGTGTGTGCACGTGCGTGCTATGGCAGCAGTAGGCTGTGTGTGTGCTATGACTACAGCAGGCTGTGTGTGTGTGCTACAGCTGCAGCAAGCTGTGTGTGCACACTATGGCTGCAGCAGGCTGTGTGTATGTGTGCTATGGTCACAACAGGCTGTGTGTGTGTGTGTGTTGCGCGCTATGGCTGCAGCAAGCTGTGTGTGTGCTATTGCTGCAGCAGGCCTTATGTGTCTGCTATGGCTGCAGCAGGCTGTGTGTGTGTGTGTGTGTGTGTGCTATAGCCGCAGCAGGCTGTGTGTATATGCTATGGCTGCAGCAGGCTGTGTGTGTGTGTGTGTGTGCTATTGCGTGCCCCCACAGCGACCTTCTATATTACTGTGTGACCCCTCTCTATAGCTCTATGTGTGACCCCTCTCTATATCACTATGGCTGACCTCTATATCACATGTATCTGGCATTGTTAGCAGTGTTTCTTGTATGGTGAATATTTAGTTAGAAACATAGAAGACTGTCAGCAGCAACTGTCCATCTAGTCTAGTTCTGAGTTGTTCAGGACATGGAGGCTGGAGACTGGCTGCATCCACTGCACACACAGGAGAAGCTGCTTTATATATCTTTCCTTATTCCCTCAGAAGCCAGCCCAGGATCATGTAGGACATTAGGGAGAAGCTGCTGAGCCAGTGGGATAAATAACTCTCCTGGTATCTGACTGGCTATTTATGAAGGAGCAGGAGTCCGAGTCGGTCCTGATAAAATTCAGGAGTTGGAGTTGGAGCTGCGGCTTACCGACTCCACAGCCCTGCCTGTAATCCTCTGTTACCTGCTTTCTGCTGTTGGCTAACTACCTTCTCCCCCCTCTATAGACCAGACTGGGTACGCCTGATGCAACAAGTCACAATTTCCTGATTTTTTGCAGTGGATGGAAAAGAGGAGGGAGGGGGGGGACCTGAAAAAAGGCTTTTTAAATGCAGATAATGGCATATTTGGCTAATAAACCCAATTACAAAGTTTCTTAAAATCGCCTTGGCTATTGATTTCTGCAAAAATGTGCCATTTAAAAAGCCTTTTCCAATGTCCCCCCTCCCTCCTCTTTTCCATCCACTGCAAAAAAATCAGGAAATTGTGACTTGCATCAGACGTACCCAGTCTGTTCTAGGGAGAGGGGAGGGGGGAGAAGGGAGTTAGCCAACAGCAGAAAGCTGATAACAGAGGATTACAGGCACAGAGCTGGGTGATCGCTGTAATCAGAGCTCAGAGAGGTCAGTGGTGACTGTCAGAGGAGATAAAGGGTGAGGTAGTTGTAGATTAACTCTTTGTTGTCCTGTTTTGGTCTTTTATTTAGCTCTCTTCATAGGAGAACTATGAAGACGGGGAAGAGCTTCAAACTGCTTTTTCATTATAAAAATGCATTTTTGGCTAATAAACCCAATTACAAAGTTTCTTAAAATCGCCTGGACTATTGATTTCTGCAAAAAAAAAAAATAAAAAAAAAATCACGACACATGTTTTATCCAAAAAGTCTAATACACAAAAAAACCTTATAAATAAAGTCAGAAAAAAAATCATGTTATAAATAAATCCAAATCATCTTCAACAAAAAAAAAAAAAAACAAAGATCACAAGAGGAAACTATTATAGGACCACTGACCAATGCAAGAAAAAGTAGATAATCAAACTATGGACATTTTGAACCTAACCCCCTATATTTTAACAATCAGTATTATCTTTTCTTATCCATTGCATTGGGCATTCCACTATAGGGCTTCCACGTCCGTGAAACACTGAATGTGGGAATGAGGCCTTAATCTTGTAAACTTCCAACTTGGAAGGGTGCATCACATACCATGAGCCCTTTGAGAAAAAGCGTTGTTATGCTCAAAACATGCTAGGTTGTGGTGTCAGGACCTTTTAAAGTACTATGTGGTACCACTCCCTTAAAGGGGTTATCCAGTTAGGTAAACTATATGTTGAATCATCCCCCTCCTGGAGACTAACAATTCATTCCATACTTGTTATTATCTATTTAGTCTCCTTCCCCTATGTTCTGAGTTACTGCTTTCTGCTGAAGACACAAAAAAAAAAAAATCTCCCTTTTCCCCGAGTCTCTGGTAGGCTGTATCTGCAACTTTGTAGCTTCTTTGTAATGCTGGGAGGGTTACTCTGAGGTCAAGTTGTTGATGAGCTCACGGTGATTCTCTCTCCCAGCATTACTAAGTTGTTACAAAGTTGCAGATAGGGACCTTAGAAGGGTGGAGGGGGTTGACAGCAGAGATGGACTAAACAGCTCAGATACAGTTTTCTATGTCTTAAGCAGACAGCAGCATGCTCAGAACTGAGGGAAGGAGACAGAAAAGGTAAACACATGTATGAATTGTTAGTCTCCAGAAAGGGGGATGATTCAACATATTTTACCTTACTGGACAACCTTACTGGGTTCACACGTACCACATCCGCAGCGGTTTTAACGCTGCGAGTTCGCAGCAAAATCCTCTGAAGGTACCTGCCCATTCACTTCAATGGGATGACATACTCACAGCTAATTGTCATCACGCTGCGAGTATGTCAAAGTCCGCGTCCTTAACCCCGTAGCCCAGGTACATACTTTATCGGGTCCCTACTCCGGCCTACTTTGGGTGCTCCCGGCGCTCAGCCAATCAGTGCGCTGTGGCACACTGATTGGCTGAGCACCGCAAGACGCCAGGAGCCATTGAAGTGAATGGGAAGGTATCCGCAGTGGATTTCGCTGCAAACTCGCAGCATAAAATCCGCTGCAGATACGGCACGTTCGACGTACCCTTAAATAACTTGCAAACTAACAAAAGGCAGATGCATTTTCCACTAGTAGGATCTGAAGCTCATCTTTCCATGGCATTCTGCTCCCCCCTCCTGCAGACTCCGACGTGTTAGAATGACAGGAACAACGTTTTTCCAACCTGGGCATTAAGAACGACTGGCTTGAGGTGAGGTTTCTGGATGCAGGATGCCAAACCAGATGTGATCCCCATGCCAGTATTAGCTGCAGCATTTATGTGCACTACGGAGGCAAAGGGAGGGGCGAGTTTACTTTATTATTTTCCTGCACACCCCCCCCCCCCCTGGCCTTCTTTCAATTTTTTTATTTCAATTTTATAGGACTTCTCCTTTAAGAAACAAAGGACTGATAAAAATGCAACCAATATTACTGAGCAAGCAGTGAGACAGTCTGACTTTCCCCACAAACCATAGATTGCTGGTTGATCCCACAGTGGGATTCAATGACAAATACAGTAGTACATCTATGGTCAGCTGGAGAAAGGTAAATGAAAAGGACCATTTCTAAATTTGTGGACATCTGTGCTATTTAGAAATTATAGGACCTTCTACTTACCCATGCCAGATTTGCCGTCTGGATAAGTGTACACCTGCCCATTGTTCTTTATAATGGGGAGACTGGACTGTAATGGGGCCACCTCCTCTTCACTCTCGTCAGAGCTGGAGCTGCTGCTGGTGTCCTCACTACAGCTATCATACCCGTCAAACATTCCGAATGAGTCCCGTCTTTTCCGCACACAGTGTGAAGAAAGGTCAGCCTAAAAACACATATCAAGAACCAATAAGAAATCCTATAAGACATTACACTTAGATGACTGACAACCCAGGGGCTATTTGCTGCCCATATTACAATGGTCACTGTGGCTTTGAACAACTTCTCTACATTTGATTGCTATGTGATTCCTAACATATTTGTAAATTATTTCAGTAATCAAACACTGACTCCTTAACCCAGAAAAAAACAGCTCTAAAGTCTTGGCCACTAGGTGTTTCACGGATTTTGCTGCCCGCCACTAGTAGACAGGGGAAGTCTGTCTCTAGTAACCAACAGACCAGGACCAAATACAGGAAGTGAGGGCAGGCTTTTCCATGTGTTATGTGCAGGAGAGAGAGAAAGCCTGAACTTCTTCACTTTGTGCATTCACTCCACTATCTGTCTCTATTTGGTGTTGACCCTCACCCTACCCCCCTGCAATCTAATATGTTTATCACTAAGGGTAATCTAAAGACCACAGATGACAAAGACCTTCAACTTCACTGAGAGATCACGTTATGCTACTAATAGAGGTTTACGGGGAGGGAAAGAGGAGGACGAGCATGCAGCAGAAGACAAAAGCAGACACTGTTACAAATCTCATACGTTATCACACGGAGTGACCATGTGAAGGGATGAGACATTGTGAGACAGGAGTGAAGAATGTCGCACTAAAGAGCTGAAAACTGGAAGTCTGCACAGCATCTTACACAGCCACAGACTGGAGAAACAATAGACAGTCAGGAGCAGAGCTGCAAAGTTGTCAATTTAACCACTGAAACTTCACACATAAGGGAGTGGTAGGACTGGGTGCCAAGTAAATCCAAACTGTAATTAACAGCAGGTAATTAAAAGGCAAGCTAATCTGTGATGCAATATGTTAAAGGCATATTCAAAACCAAACAAACTCAAACATAACTTTTCATATGTTGCTGCCCATGGCGAGACTAATAGTTCCTTCCATACTTGTTATTATCTATTCAGTCTCCTTCTCCCAGTTCTGAGCTGCTGCTTTCTGCTGAAGGCAGAGCAGATGTTTACCGTGTGTACGCTGGGAGGAGTATATACAGTAAGCCCTTGCACCTGTGGGTTGCTGCTGCAGTTTTTTTTTTTTTTGTCTGTCATAGAGTCATAGATGTGCGGCCAATTTTCCCTTTTTTTCTGCTGAAGGCACAAAAAACTGACTGAGCTTTTCTCTCGTCTCTCCCTTCTCCCTTCTGAGACGGCTGATGTAAACAAGTCCCTAGCTGAAACTTTGTAGCAATTTGTAATGCCTTAAAGGGGTACTCCCGCCAAGAGCTAAAAAAATGTAATGCTCCCGAACCTAGCTGGCCTTACTCACCAAGTCCCCCTGACTATTTTGAGACATCTCCCATCTTTTTAGCTGCTGCCGTTCCTGAGTTACAAGTTTTTCTAAAAGCCAATCTATATCCAAGATAGGAAACTACATTTCCCTGTAGCAGAGCTGAGTTGGCGGGGACAGTGTAGCAGAGCTGAGTTGGCGGGGACAGTGTAGCAGAGCTGAGTTGGCGGGGACAGTGTAGCAGAGCTGAGTTGGCGGGGACAGTGTAGCAGAGCTGAGTTGGCGGGGACAGTGTAGCAGAGCTGAGTTGGCGGGGACAGTGTAGCAGAGCTGAGTTGGCGGGGACAGTGTAGCAGAGCTGAGTTGGCGGGGACAGTGTAGCAGAGCTGAGTTGGCGGGGACAGTGTAGCAGAGCTGAGTTGGCGGGGACAGTGTAGCAGAGCTGAGTTGGCGGGGACAGTGTAGCAGAGCTGAGTTGGCGGGGGCAGTGTAGCAGAGCTGAGTTGGCGGGGGCAGTGTAGCAGAGCTGAGTTGGGGGGGGCAGTGTAGCAGAGCTGAGTTGGGGGGGGCAGTGTAGCAGAGTTGAGTTGGGGGGGGCAGTGTAGCAGAGCTGAGTTGGGGGGGGCAGTGTAGCAGAGCTGAGTTGGGGGGGACGGGAGCTTGCCGCTTGCTATCGTGGGGGCGGAGCTTGCCGCGGGAGATCGCGGGGGGGGGGGGTTGGGGGGGCACCTTGCCGCGGGCGATCGCGGGGGGAGGGGGGTCGGAGCTTGCCACGGGCGATCGCGGGGGGCGGAGCTTGCGGGGGGGCCGCGAATGAGTGAGGGATGCCACGGGTGATGGGGGGGGGGCGGTTGGTTGTGGGGCGGGGGGCTGTGAGCTGCGGGTTAGTACTGGAGGTGCCCGGAGGCTCTGGACACAGGGGGTGAGCTCTGGGCTGGGGGTGACCGGGTGGCTGCTGTTCGAGAGGGAGACAGTCACAGCTGCGCTGATCACGTCTCCCTCTCTAACAGCAGCCACCCACTCAGTGTTCTCAGTCACTTCACTGTGCTGCGACTGAGGACACGTGATGCTGTCTCGGAGGGTGGGGGCCAGGAGCAGGGAGCGTGGCGGGTTGGACTGAGAGCTGATGATTCTCTGCAATCTGTAGGGGGTGAATGCAGATGGATAACAGCAAAACTGTGCAGAATCCTTAATACATTTATATTTGAAAGATGGAAAGCTACGGTTGGGCAACATATTAATGCAAAAATTATTTGGGGGGGGAATAGCCCTTTAAGAATTAATCATAGTGGGTTCATCAGCAACTTGACTAAGTCCTTATACCAATGTTCTGTGTTTCCCGGATGACACAGACGTGGAAGGCCTGTAGTGGGATCCCCTCTGGGAGCGGTAAAACTGTAATGAAGCAGGCGTGCGGCTATTTCATTACAGCGCCATGCATATTTATACCGTTTCCCCACTCCCGACATCATATTGGAGATGCTGCTGTGAGAGGGGGGGGGGGAATTCCGCTACAGGTCCTCCACCTCTGTGTTGTTTGTGAAACACGAAACATGGGAATAAGACCTAACACTCACAACATTACAAAGAAGCTATGAAGTTGCAGATACAGCCTGCCAGGGACTTGTTTACATCAGCTGTCTCAGGAAGGGAGGATGGAAGAAGGGGAGACAGAGAGAAAAGCTTACACACATTTTGTTTATCTTCAGCAGAAAGCAGCAGCTCAGAACAAGGAGAAGGAGACTGAATAGATAACAAGTATGGAATGAATTGTTAGTCTTACCATGGGCAGCAACATATGAAAAGTTGTGTGAGTGAAATGCCCCTTTAAATTAAACATATTAGAAATGTAGAAGCATTTCTTAAAATAAATTATTTGAAAGATATAGACTAATCCCCATGTGCCTCCTTTGTTTTGATAACCTGTTGCCCTTGGTTACGGCCCACTGACCATCCACTAAGTCCGCTAAGTTTACTTCACATTCAAGCAAGGGCGATTGTAGAAAAGTGTCTGCATTATTGCATGGTAACAACAGGGTCATAGTTCAGAGAGGGAACCAGGACAGGGTTAGACACATGGGAGAGAAAAGCAGTACCTATGTTGTAAACCTTCTTTTATGATAAAACCCCTTTTTAAAGGGATGTTACACCTGGATTTTATTTTACTGCCATCTCGCCTGAGCTGTTTCTAATAGCATTTAGTGACATGCTTTACAGCAAGACTCAAGGACATAGACGACAATAGACAGAGTCTGTCCCCTCGAGATCAATGTGAAACATTACTGAGCATACTATGTGACCTTTGAAGAGGTCATTCCACATGGAGCTGCTATTGTCTTACACTAATGCCATCTATCTACTGGTGTCACATGTCGCTGTAATGCTGCGCAGATCAGTTTACCTCACAGTGGGAAAGAGGCAGTAACAGTATACTAACCTAAGTCTACAACTATCAACACTACAGAGACACCAAGGAGACAAACTTAAAGAGACTGTCAGTAGGTTTATGGTGTGCTAGCTCAGGGTGGCATAAACTAGTGACAGGGAAGCTGAACAGAATGATGTATCACTTACATTGTTCTGTGCAGCTGATCCATAGATCTCCTCCTGAATAACATGGACAATAAGTAGTCCTCTCCATTATGTGCATGAGCTCTATAGTCCTCATTGCTCATGAGAAGCAGAAAACTCCGCCCACCAGCTGCTGATTGGCAGTTATCTATCCCTGTTGTGTATAGGCTGTCAATCAGCATCTGGTGGGCGGGGGGTGGTTGTGGCAAGAATCCTATTCTCCTGCATATTAGGAGAACGGCTGAACAGAATGATGTAAGTAAAATCATGCTGCCCTCATTTAAGGAGGCATAAACCTAGTGACAGATTTCCATTACAAAGTAAGCAATTTTGCAAGATTGCTATCTTTTGCATACCCTATCACCTAACAAAACTTTAGGTGATGGGACTACCCTTTTCACTAGACCAGTCACCAATATAGGAGCTTCAATTGTATCTGTTTGTACATTAGCAACAAATAGGGAGAGGGAGTGTCGCATGTGATGACACAAGGCTTCATCTGTTGAAACTCACAGCTCTGCAGACCCCATATGGAATTTATATTTTAAAGGGTTCCAAAGGATCTTACAGGACTACAATACAATTGCACAGGATTTGTCTAACCTGCTGATAGCTCCCCCTTAAAATTCAATACTATTTGCTAAATAAACTTGTTTCTTTTACTTAACATGAACTGGAGCAATGCTTACCCCTACCTTACTAAAGAAAGAGAAGCTCTGTTTAATATTACTTAAAGGGGTTGGCCACTTTATAGGAAAATTGTTTAGTGTCAGTATAAGTATACTCAAAGTATATACTGACAGCAGCTCACTGTGTACCTCATAAAGCTAATCTCCCATTCTGCAGGCTGTGCTGCTCTGTGGTGAGTCTGTCCATAAGATGGCTGACATGGAGAAGAATGGGACCATGTCTCCCCCCCCCCCCAAGTGTCCACCATAGGCATATACAGGCTCAATGTTAGACACTTGGGGGCGAGGCATGGTCACATACTGCTCCATGTCGGCCATCTTATGGACAGACTCACCATAGAGCAGGACAGCAAAGCCTGGAGGAGGGGAGCCTGATTTTAGCTATGTGGGGTACACGGGGAGCTGCTGTCAGTATATACAGTGAGTACACTTACACATACTGTACACTGAACATTTTTACTATAAAGTGACCAACCCCTTTAATAAACATGACTCTTTGGAATCCCATCCTATAAAAGTGAAGAGAAGCAGTATACATATGGTGAATTCGAGGCAGCAGTTTTATTGGGGAACTAAAAAGCAACCTCATCTTTTATTGAGAGTCAACCACTAAATAAATGCAACAGATTTAAACCGATCTAGCTTGAAGACTAAGGAAGTGATGTGCTGGTGTCACTCTACAACATCAAGATACCTTTAACCTTTGAACATAAATTTACAATTTCTAGATGGTTATTGAGTAACTTTATAATAGACATAACTTTACTCGTCTGACGCAGAGTGACAGTCGGAGGCCGAGGGCACATGGAGTCATTTTAGATGGAATCAAGCGGTTTCACATGAATTCCACCATAAATAAACATACAATTGAATTTTAGGATATTTCCGCAAATCTGTTCTCACTGAGATGATTCTCACTGAGCAATCATCGAGGAATTGAAGCAGAAAGTTTTCAGGCAGAATTCAAGCAGAATTTAAGCCCCCCACTGACTTCTATAGGATTCCTCTAGTAGATCTACAGCAGAAAATTCTGCTCGGAAATTCTGCAGTGTGAATAACAGAGCAGAAAACCCATTGAACACAATGGGACTTTGCGCTGTACATATTTTACATGAGGAATTTCAAGCTGAAATTCCTCACCTTATTCCTCGCCTTTTCCTCAGTGTGCACAGACCCTCACAGAGTAATTTGCACTCTGTCAGTGAGATTCATATTCTGCTCTAAAATCTGCTTAACTTTAAAGGGGTTCTCTGTCGGTCTGTCTTTCTTAAAGGGAAACTCCAGATAAGGAAAACTTGTATTTGATTAAAAACACATTAAAAGTTATATAGATGTGTCTATATAATGTATTACTATATCTGTGCAGTTCTGCCACACTGGTAGCTGATTGACATCCAGGAAGTGTAGAAAAATGGCCTCTGTGCCAATCCACATTGTCTCCTGCTCCTTCTGCTCTCCCACCTTAGGAGACAGATTCCATGCCTCTGTATCACATTGTGTGTGTTTGCTGAGCACAGGCTGATGATGGAGACAGGGGGCAGGAAGTGATGTCACAGGAGGTTTGGCTGGATCCCCCAATCCCCTGAGTGATCTACCATCTCTGACCAGCCAAAAGCAGCTGCTACAACTTTACAGATTGTGCAAAAGTCTGCAGTGAAATCAAGGTTATGTTTACACATGTTGGAGTTTCATTGCAGTCCTGCAGCATCTTCACAAAAATGATGCAGTAACACAATTAAATGATCTTAAAAACGGCATAGAGGATCAGAGCCGGCACTGCCAATCCCACCTGGACATAAAGCGAGGCATAAACAGTATATCCCATGTAAGATAATATGGGATGAAGTCCTTATTGTGAGGCTCAACTTCAAAGATAAAAGATGTTCTATCATAATACGTTTGTGGAGATGAAAATATATATATTTTTTAATGAATTCAAAAAGTTCTTTACTGTATTCCAATGTCAGCGTTACATGTAGTAACAGTGTGCTGTGTGGTGTTACAGGTAGAGAATACAGCGTGCTGTGTGGTGTTACAGGTAGAGAATACAGAGTGCTGTGTGGTGTTACAGGTAGAGAATACAGTGTGCTGTGTGGTGTTACAGGTAGAGAATACAGCGTGATGTGTGGTGTTACAGGTAGAGAATACAGCGTGCTGTGTGGTGTTACAGGTAGAGAATACAGCGTGCTGTGTGGTGTTACAGGTAGAGAATACAGCGTTCTGTGTGGTGTTACAGGTAGAGAATACAGCGTTCTGTGTGGTGTTACAGGTAGAGAATACAGCGTTCTGTGTGGTGTTACAGGTAGAGAATACAGCGTGCTGTGTGGTGTTACAGGTAGAGAATACAGCGTGCTGTGTGGTGTTACAGGTAGAGAATACAGCGTGCTGTGTGGTGTTACAGGTAGAGAATACAGCGTGCTGTGTGGTGTTACAGGTAGAGAATACAGCGTGCTGTGTGGTGTTACAGGTAGAGAATACAGCGTGCTGTGTGGTGTTACAGGTAGAGAATACAGCGTGCTGTGTGCTGTTACAGGTAGAGAATACAGCGTGCTGTGTGGTGTTACAACTAGAGAATACAGCGCTGTGTGGTGTTACAGGTAGAGAATACAGCGTGCTGTGTGGTGTTACAGGTAGAGAATACAGCGTGCTGTGTGGTGTTACAGGTAGAGAATACAGCGTGCTGTGTGGTGTTACAGGTAGAGAATACAGCGTGCTGTGTGGTGTTACAGGTAGAGAATACAGCGTGCTGTGTGGTGTTACAGGTAGAGAATACAGCGTGCTGTGTGGTGTTACAGGTAGAGAATACAGTGTGCTGTTACAGGTAGAGAATACAGCATGCTGTGTGGTGTTACAGCTAGAGAATACAGTGTGCTGTGTGGGTGGAACCACAATGAAATGATAAAGTACTGCAAATAATTCAGTAACACAATGAAACTGCAATGTGTGAACACAGCCTAGATGTTCTGCAACAGCTTTGAGCGGGGAATGGGCAGGGTGGGGGGCTGTGATGAAAGCATTGCATTGAGGGAAAGCATTGCACTCTGGAACCTGTAGTACTCTGTACAACTGCTCAACCAGGAAGTACAGCCACACAATACAGAACGAAGACCCCCAAAACAAATGGATTTTTGGTAGTTTCAAAACTGGGATAGATAGGTAAGTAATGCTATATGCTTCTGTAGCAGGTTTATTTTTTTGTACCTCTACCTGGAGTTCCCCTTTAATATATTGCTCTGGTGCATATACAACAATAAAACATGTTATACTTACCTGACCACACTGTCTGCTGAGCCTGGGTTTCTGTGATAAATTTGTATCAGGAGTAACAGCCTGTTCAGCCAATCACTGATGGAGACAGGAGAGTCCTGTGGCCAGTGATTGGCTGAGCAGGCTGTCACTCCCAAGATGAGTTTGTGTCAGAAGTCAGGGCTCGGGGGACACGGAGGGAGTGTGGACAGGTAAGAATAACATTTATGGTTTTATGTGCTCCAGCACTGTTGTCAGACTGCCGGACAAACCCTCTGACATAAAGCAGCGTGAGGATTTCAACAAGTATTTCAGCAGGGAAATGTTCTTCATCAGTTTAATCAGTGTGCACATACCCTCACAGTCTACTGACTGGTATCAGAAACAGCATTGACTTAATTACCACATAACTGTACAGGATCTACTGAAAATGATACGTCTCAGAAAGCAAATCACTAAAACCAATAAAGAATGCAGCAATAGGTCAACTCTGTGGCCAGCAGCCTTGTGAGTGCAGCTCTGGAGTACATAGAATCAGTACAGGATAAGTATGTACAGAGTAACTCCACCAGTAAAATGGTGAGTACAGCTCGAGTATAATGCAGGCTGTAACTCTATACCAGAACAGGAGAAGCAATGTAATGTAGATACACAATGCAGTGACTCCAGGCCCAGGCATGATGGGAATTGTAGTTTTGCAACAGCTGGAGGGGGGGAAGGTTTCCAATCCCTGCTGTAGAGTATAACACAGCAGGATCAGTAATACAATGCATTGACATGTACATGATCTCTGGATATACACAGCGTACAGTATATATATATATATATATAGCTCTGTGTGGGACATGGAGAAGGGCTTCAGCTCCACGTGCAGCACAAGTGACAGGGGCTGCCATACAGCCAGGCACACCATGTCTAGGAGCAGTACCCAGCATGCCATCTGCACACACAGCTGCCACCGGCTCAGGGATTGCTGCCCAGCAGGCGCTGGCATGGGGGCTAAGCTCCAATCAGGCCTCACTGCAGCACAGGAATGACAACAAAGGGGGCACAGGCTGAGTATTGCCCTGCCGGAGCCCCGCGCCACTCACCAGCTCCTTAGCCTTTTCCATCAGCCCCTCATGGAGCTCCCGTGTGTGAGTTCCCAGCGCCGCGGAAACCAGACAGATAAACGTGATCCAACCTCAGCTCAAAAACAATGAACTCCAGCACAACATCAACAAAACCAGCAGCACGCCTCCACTGCGCCTGCGCGCACGCAAGCTTCTCATAGGTTGTTGTTTTCACGGCCACTCCCACTTCCGGCGGAAGACTGGCAGTGCGTTCCGTAGAAACCTAGTGTGTGGGCGGGGCTTACTAGGCACTGACGCCTCGATGGCTTTACGGCGTCCATTGCCTCAGTGCTGAAGACTGGGTGCAGAGCCAGAAGCGGGGCTGAGCGTTTAGGCTGCAGGGGAGGGCGGAGTCGCTGCATCCTTGTCGCTAGGGGAGGGGTTCCGGTTTGGGGTTCAGAGGTCACAGGAAGCTCCACGTGCTTTTAAGGAGGTAAGTGACTGCGGATGAATGTGATGGCTACAAGTGTCAGTGTATGTACTGATGTGGATGGCGGGTCTGCTGCACGTGGTGTAGCCATGGTTACCTCTAGAATGGAGGGCCTCCTGGTAGATTCTATAGCAACTCTATTCCTATCAGTCCAGGAAGAAGCTTGTAAGAACGTAGGATCCAGCAGGAGACAGCCCATTGCATAGTGCCCAGCAGCTGTAGGGAGGACCTGCTAGAACACACTGCATTATGGGCGCTGAATGGACCAGAATGCAGCCACTCTATCCGCCCAGAGAAATGCCATCATAGTGGTCTCTGTACAGATGCCAGGAGCCTGATCAACACCGATCATTAGGAACATTAATGCTGCATTTACACGGAACCATTATCGGTTGAAATTTCTCAATAACGATCGCATTTGAGCGATAATCGGCTCGTGTAAGCACAGTGAATGATCAAGCGACGAGCGGGAAATCGTTCATTGTGATCTTTCAACATGTTCTCAAATCGTCGCTGGTCGTTCGCTAAAAAGTCACAGATCGCTTGGTGAAACAGTCTTTCACCGATTTAGGCTAAAACGATCGCAATAACAGTTTTTCAAAACGAGATATTCCGTCTAAATGCTGATCGTTATAAAAAACACATTACTTCAAAATCGGTAATCGTTAGATTGGGCGAATTTTCGCTCCGTGTAAATACGGCATAATAGTTATTACTGATGATCAATTTACAAAGAAATAAACGTGGAGCATAGAGATGAGCGAATCTCGAGCGTGCTCCAGTCCATCCGAACCCGAACTTTCGGCATTTGATTAGCGGTGGCTGCTGAACTTGGATAAAGCCCTAAGGCTATGTAGAAATCATGGATATAGTCATTGGCTGTATCCATGTTTTCCAGACAACCTTAGGGCTTTATCCAAGTTCAGCAGCCCCCGCTAATCAAATGCCGAAAGTTCGGGTTCGGATGGACTAGAACCCAAACCCGGTTCGCTCATTTCTAGTGGAGCACTTTCATCTTATGTGGTATATACTGGGGTGTAGATGGTGCACTTGTAGAGATGAGCGAACCGGGTTCGGATTAGAGTCCATCCGAACCCGATCGTTCAGCATTTGATTAGCGGTGGCTGCTGAACTTGGATAAAGATCTAAGGTTGTCTGGAAAACATGGATACAGCCAATAACTATATCCATGATTTCCACATAGCCTTAGGGCTTTATCCAAGTTCAGCAGCCACCGCTAATCAAATGCCGAAAGTTCGGGTTTGGATGGACTCGAGCATGCTCAAGGTTCACTCATCTCTATGCACTTGTCTTGTTTACGCTAGTGAACTGACATCATCTCTCAGATCTAATAAATCTTACCACAGTAGGAGTTTACCAAAGATCGGTGTGTAATATAACATTCTTATGCTGCGTTTACACGGAGCGATAACTCGCCCGATCATTTTGCGATCGCTTAAGCCCATCTCGCACATAGGTTAAATCGGTGAACGACTGTTTACACAGAACGACATGTTAAGGACATGTTATAAGATCAAAATGAACGATTTCTCGCTCGTCGTTTGATCGTTCGCTGCGTTTATACGTACGATTATCGTTTGAATTCGATCATTATCGTGCAAATTCGAACGATAATCGTTGCGTGTAAACGCACCATTAAGAAGTCTGCCGCATATTCACCCTGTGCAGATACCATACAACTCTAGTTGTTAAAAGCAGGGCCTCTGTACAGCAACTCCAGTCCAGGCAGATTAGCAGCAAGGCTGGGTTCAAACTACATTTTTGCTATGCGTTTTTTGCAAAAAATGGATGAAAAACTGATAAAAAAAGGGATGCAATTGTGTGCATCCATTTTGATCCATTTTTCCATTGACTAACCATTGCATCAGTTTTTTCATCAGTTTTTCATCAGTTTTTTTGCAAAAAAAAACGGATGAAATAAACGCATCGCAAACACGTAGTTTGAACCCAGCCTTAGACTTCTATATTGTTTGGTGGATCTTCTTATACCAACTGCCAATAACTTCCATATAGCAACTACAGTCCAGCTGTCTCACTGCTGAGCTGACTAGAATGAAGTTGCACCATGGAGATTCATGATTTTCACACACACTTTCCATTTTATAAGTAGGTCCTTCATACAGCAACTCCATTTTTGCTGTCTCACTACTGAATTGCTACTTACTCTGCGGTTCTAGCAAAGTGACCATGGAGAGGCTGCCACCCTGTGCTATAGCGACAGGCAGCTTCCCCCACCCCATTGGGTACTGTATACAGGGGACAGGATCCTTCTCTGTATAGTTCTGTCCAGCCTCCCTCGATCAGAGCAGGGAATCAGGAACTGCAGGGCTTATGGCACTATGGAATATGCGGCGGAATTTCAAGCTGAGGCCGACATTGACATGTCAATTCTTTGGGCCGAAGGCGGATTTCGTTTGAGTATATCATTGTCTATGGGAGTCCGCTTGAAATTCCGCTGCGTATTCCATAGTGTGAACATACCCTTAGACAGACCTGCAGTTCCCGACACAAACGTTGTTGGCAGAGGAGGGGTGTGTGTTGCCCCTTACCGCTGCCATGCGACATAAGTGGCTATGGAAATACAACTATGCATTTGTTTTAGTGAAGCTATATTACAAAGTAATATAACTTTATTAAAAACATGGACACCTGCCAGTCACTGGCGGGGCACTTTTCCCCTCAGTAGGGCAGACCTATATCTGTGAGTCTTTAGGCTCTTTATTAGACAAGAGTGGCCTGTCCCCATACTAGTATGACGTATAACAAAACAGAATCTACAATAATCTTTACTATTTATAGTAGGATGCACTTTATTCTTTATAATATACAGTTTAGCTACTGCAGAACCTGTTTTTGAAGTGAGACAGATTCCACGTATTCGTTGTGGTGAACCTCTAGTGTTACATTTCATTTCTTTTGTTGCAGCTGTCAGAAGAGAAATGCCGTCGACAAAGCGTAAGAGCCCTGGGGGTCATGTCCCAGCTCGCACAAAGAGAAAGCAGAGTTGGTCAAAGCCACAAGATACCAAAAAACAAGAGGAGGCGCTAAGAGCTAAAAACTTACAGATGCTGGGTGACGTATCAGATGAAGAGAAATGTATTGAAATGTTGGTCCTTGGTGGTGAGGATGAATTTGTGGAGAAGCTTCTCGGTGATTCCAAGGTATTTTAATTCTTTATACAGTAGCCCCTCAACATATGATGTCCCTGACATCCGATTTATTCAACTTACTGTGGCTTTTCATAGGCTATCATAAGTTGAATACTGATGTAATATATGATGAGTATGTCTGGTGTCGGCAGAGCTGCTTACCACAACTACTGCTGGGCTGCATAGTGGACCTGTCAATCTCTTTGCTGCTGTCCCCAGCTGTTGTCCTTCACAGCCGATAGCCGGTAACTTTGCCTCCTGGCAGAGCTGCTTGCTACAGCTGCTGCCGAGCTCCGTACTAGAGCTTCAGACAATGTATGGCCAGGCCTTTCTGTTCCTGCCCTAACATTCCCAGACTTCTCAGCACCTGCCGATGGTTGAATATTCAGTCATGGACCCTCCTATGTGAGCTCTGTGACGTCTCCAGCCTCCTCAGCTTCTCCTCCGCCATGTTTTGCTTAGGTGAGATGAATATGATCTCATCTACACCTGTACAGTATAAAACTGCTCCTCACCAGAAATCTATATACTGGGGGGGGGGGGGGTGAGGTCAGGGGTCATTATGCTGTACCCCAAGTGCTATCATGTCATGCTGTACGCCAAGTGCACACATATGTGAACACCTCTCCATTCACTGTGTCAGAGCCAAAGTGTTTAGCTTTTAGCATCCGTGCCATACACAGTGATGGGAGAAGTGGCCGTGCAGATGTACTACTGCTTCATTTACAGACCAGTGTTTTGTTTTTTGTTTTTTTAATAAATGGTGGTCCCTGTGGTCAGACACCCAGTGATCATACATTTACCACCTCTCCTATTAGTGAAAACACCATTTTTCGTGCTTATTTTTGTTCATTTGTATCATTTGTTCATTTGTAAAGGGGAACCCTCTGCAGGTTAGACAAATGTAACCTACTGATAGCTCCTTATTGCGCACAGGGCACCGAGGAGGAAGATGTGTTTCTTATCTTCCTCCTCGGCACTGTACACAAGCTGTTAGCAGTGTAATCCTTGGTCTGGAGCACCATTAGGGTACTATTACACGGAACGATATCGCTCCATGTAATAAATACAACGATCAGCCGATGACAACGATCATCGGCTGATCGTTGATATATTATATTTGGACCTATTTTCGTCGGGCGCCGACTGCACACTGCTACGTGTAATAGCGGTGCGCGACCGGCGACTGACGATATACATTACCTATCCACGTTCCAGGGCTGCTGCTGCGGTCTTCTTCTCCTAGGGTCCTGCGCGCTCTAGCTTCAGAGTGACCTGTCAGCTGACAGGCCATCTGGCCAATCACAGGCCGCGGCGGTCCCGGCCTGTGACAGCTGACAGGCTACTGAAGTTAGAGCGCGCAGGACCTGTGGAGAAGAAGACCGCAGCAGCAGCCCTGGAACGTGAATAGGTAATGTATATAGTTAAGCAAGGGCTGCAAGGACATCGGTAACGATGTCCCTGCAGCCCTTGTTTAACGATTATCGGGCCGTGTATTAGGTCCAGTAAAAGAGCGACGATCTAGCAGGTTGCTGCTCGTTTACAGGTATTAACGGGCCCCCATCGGCCCGTGTAATACCACCCTTAGGTGCTCTGCTCTGCCCCCAGAGTGCCAATCCGTCTGCTCATTGATTACAAGGAGTGGGCTGGCTTGTGTGATGGGGCGGTGCAGTGCTTCTAACGATGCTCCAGGCTAAGGAGTAGACTGCTAACATCACAGGGACAGTGCCGAGGAGGAAGGGACGATATACCCTCCTCCTTGGCGCCCCCTGTGCCATAGGGGGCTATCAGCAGGTTAAATTCGTCTAACCTGCTGATAGTTCTCCTTTAGTCTTTTCTTATTATGCAGGTTTTAGAACCAATTAACAGTTTTCTATAGCGATATGGACTCAACATTCAGTGGTCGTCCCAGGACCAATTAATATAATATATTGACTATATGTACGTTGCTTCCACTAATAGTCCAGCCCAGATCTGGACTTTGCAGAGAGAAGGCTGTTTGTTAAAGCTGGCATCTGCTGCTGATTTTGTGGGCACACTTTCAATGCCTACATTATCACATTACTGTAACAGTGTTGGCATTCGTGGGAACAGCACCTTTACAGCAATGTATTGTTACAATCCAGGGCGGGAAGAAGTTTGAACAGATGACTACGGAGCATTTTGGCAAGTCTTGCATATAACAGCGTTGTGCTTGTGTAGCAGTGCTGTATTCTCTGTGTTGTAGATCAGAGTTGATCCCAGCGCAGATCTCTTAGAGAGTGACTCTGATGGTGACGTCGAGAAGGACACCGCTGCCACCAGCAAGAAACCAGTTTGGGTTGATGAAGATGATGGGATTGATGAAAGGTATGATATGAGATTATGACAAGTTTGTGATTTTTATTATATAGATAGATAGAGATTTATTTTCCATATTTAGATATATATTTAATATTTGGTTCGTCATGGCCATTGTTGGTTGTGGTATACTATGAGATAAACAGTAGAGAAAAAGCTATTTAGGTGTTCAACACTACTGGATGGGGAGCCTATAGCAAGCATCTGTCTCTTTGGTTGTCTCTGTATGACCATGTATTATACAGACACCTACTGATATGAATAGAGTCCATGTAGTAGTCAAGGAGAAGCACACAGTAGCGGGCAGGTTCCTCCCTTGATAAAAATTGTTGATAGTTTTGCCTCAGAGTTTAGTCATTTATCACAACTTCTAACATTACATTGTGCTTTCACGATGAGCAAAATAAGCAATTCAGTGATATGTTATTTTTGAGGGTCTTTGGATGTAAATGAGTTTGTCTGTGACCATCAATCTTTGTCTTTTGCAGCGTTGAAATGACCCATCGTTATAGGAAAGATGTGATGAAAAGTAAGGCGGAGAAGACTCTAAGCAAGGAAAAACTTCAGATCAGACTACAGCACGAGTAAGTGGTAGATTCATGTCTCTGAGCCTATAGCTAGGGTGTAACTCGTCTTCTTTTAGTAGAGAATTATGAGCATTGGACTATATACAGGAATGCACTGTGTTGGGACATAAGTTCCTTCCTGTGAACTTTTCCCATTATATTGAAGTCTCTGTATCTAAATTAAAATGTTAAACTTAAGACGGTGTCCTGAAGAAACTAGGTCTATAGTGATGCAATATGTTAAATAAAACATTCCAAATTTACAAGCATTCCTTAAAATGTATCGTTTGAGAGATATAGACTCACTAGTCCCGAACGTAGTTTCATAACCTCCTGCTCTTGGTAATGGTCAGCCAGGCATCCGATTTCTTGGGACGATCATGCTAAGTTCAGTCCCAGTCACGTGATCTGAATTCGGAGAGCAAACTAGGAAGAAAGCAATATGAGCTTCTTTACTAAAAACAGCACAATTGTTGTCCTTTACATATATGTAGGTTGTACATATCTCTTTGCTTCGTGACACCACTCCTTAAAATAAAAAAATTACAATTTGATTCACTGATCTAACCTTCTTCTAGATTTCAGAAAGCAATGGGTGGGGTTCCATCTTGGGCTTCAAGACATCCCAAGAAAAGACTTTCTAAAGAAGGTGAGCAAATATATACCTGTTTGCAGCTTTTTGCAATCCATCTCTCCAGCGCTGAGATATAAGCTTCACAAATTTTACACAAATTGGGAGATAAATCCCAGGAGTTAGGGGAGTTGTTTATAGGAGAAGGGGCTTAATGTTGCTGGGCTTCCACAGCCCAGAGGAACATCCCATGGGCTTTATGACCTACATTACATAAAACTTCCTATATCTCAGCGCTGGAGCGACAGATGGAAATAAGAGTCCTGATTGAAGGAAAGAAGCCCTATTGTACAAAAAGGTGAATTTCAGTGAAATTATATTGTGCATTTAGGCAGTTTTGAATTTTACATGAATGAAAAATTACTTTTGTAGATGATGATGACGACGATGATGATGAAGAAGACAGTGAAGATAACTTGTTAAGTAGAACTGGAAATATGCTAACAGAATCCACTTATCTACCTAAGGGAATATTACAGGTTAGCTTCCATTGTCTGTTGTATTACAACAAAAAGGGCATGAATGCTTGAGGCAGAGATGCTGCAGAACATCTCTACCATAAATTTGTTGGGGGAGGCAATTCAAACTGCCTGCGCCAAAAGTCTGGTGCAATTTGTGCCAAAAACTTGGATTACATGGCGTGCACCACCTTTTTAAGTTTTTAGGTACCTTTTTATAGGGTTACTATGGGCAAGAGATTTTCTTTTTTTTACATATGCCCAGGGGTGGTTTGTTTTAAAATAATAAAGCACACACCTGCATCGCCTCAGGACCGAGAAGCAGCTGAACAGCGTGTTAGGTCCGTAAGACAGCGGAGGCGCTGGAGCCAGGCGTGTAAATGTGATTTATGTTAAATCAGTTTTATTAGACACAGAATATAAAAGTATCAGTAAATGTGATTTATTATTTTGAACAAAAAGTCTTTGAATATTCACAGCACTGTAATAAAGCAGCCACACGTGGGGGTACTCCACCTCATGGCTTCCATGGATGACACATAGTATACATTCTTTATTATGATCCCACACACCCCTGCCTGATTTAGGTTTTTTAATTTCATGTGACTTTGATTTAATGTTTTCCCTTTGATTTGTAGATAAAACCTTGCTTGAATGCCAATCAGGAGAGGCCGTCCAATGCTCCTCTCTCTACAGTTCAGTTCCACCCTTTGGCTCAGGTTGTCATGACTGCAGGTGTTGATCGATCCATATCATTATTTCAGGTTTGTTTGGTGTTTTGACTTCCTTTCTAAACTTAGACAATCAGTTTAAGTTGTTCTTTAATAACACTTTTTCTGTGAATGGAAAAAAACAGCAAAAATGGACGTACAGTGACGTCTGTGGTCGTAAATAGGTTAAGATCTCAGTATAGGCAAAGCATGCAATAAGGCCAGAAGGAATATATCAGTACAGCCACCAACTGATTCCCATAGGCAGCGCTTTCAATTCTTTTAAGGCTGGGTTCACACTACGTTTTAGCAATGCGAAAAAACAGATACAATTGTGTGTATCCATTTTGATCCAAGTTCCATTGTAAAAAAAAAAAGGATCCTTTTTTTTAACGGACACAAAAATGAGGTCGACCACGTTTTTGTGTATGCTAAAAAAACTGATCCGTTTTGATCTGTTTTTTTTTATAATGAAAGTCAATGGAAAAACGGAACAAAACGGATGCACACAGTTGCATCCGTTTTTTCATCAGTTTTTTTTGCAAAAACGCATTGCAAAAACATAGTGTGAACCCAGCATAACAGGTAGTCTACGAAAAATGTGTTGGAGAGTTAGGGTCATACCCCCTGTTGTAGGATCTGTAGATTCTCAGCTGGTGGAAATGCAACATTTTAACACTGTTTTTCTGTGTAAGGTTGGGTTCGGACTGTGTGTTTCCCCAAAGTTCCTGACGTACACTACAAAGGGTGTGATCAGCATACAGCATAAATGAAGTATAGAATAGCATTGTAGTGTGGAGCAAGAAGACTTACATGCAAAGCTCTTAGAGGACTCTAAATAATACAACCCTTTAAAGCCTAAATTACATAAAGCTATAGGGGCAGAGCATACAAGCTACATATAAGGGGGGGATCATCTGCTCGGAAACCCCTATAGTATTACATGATTGCCTATGCATTTACATACAGCTTACCATAGCATAAATAGCTGGTGCTGGGGGCTTTAACAAATGAACCCACTGCGTTAAGCAGATTGGGTTTTGCTTTGAGGACAGTATGATAGGTATGAACAGAGGGCAGATGGAAATAACACATGACTGTATGTTTATACTACACGCAGGTTTTGTTGTAGTCTGTAATGGTGAAGACCTATAGCTTTGCCCTGGAATTGTCTACACCAAATAGTAGAATATTTTAAAGGGTAGCAATGAAAACACAGTTTCAAAAGTGTTCCTTAATTTCCTTTAAATGTAAAGGTTACTATTGGTGAGAACACAGGTAACTCTGTTTTAATAGTGATTTAATAAAAGACATTTTAAGAGTAAAGGCAGCTATACATCGTCACTGACAGTTCGGCCTACAGTTATGTTTCCCGACCTCCCCATACAGATAAACATTAATAAGCAGCTCAGGCGGCGGCTTATTTCTCTGAGAACAAAAGGATCAGGTAGTGACATTCCATCATGCACGACACCTGTTGGTGTAGTCTCTGATTGGCGCCACACACACAGAAGCATGTTCAGCCAACATTTAGTATCGGGACTTGGGTGTATGGGTTGGGTGATTAAAATTTCATTATTACCCGACTATCACTTAATAATGAGCAGGTTTATAAGTAGACAATTAAAGTCTAGTGCACTTTTATCCTGCAATGTGTGTATACAATCTCTCTTTTCCTAAAGCCAGCAAATCTCTGGTCCCAACCCCTGAAATGGACAGAATGAGAAATGGGGTTCTGAGTGCCCCACCCTGGAGAAAGTCACGTGTTTGTCACATAACAAGGACAGATTGTTACTTATGATCATTCTTGCGATCATCTTGTCGTCGCTATTGCGTTCGTCGTTACATCTTATTCCATGCAAACGATTTGCGAACAAGCAATGGTAAAAATAGGTCCAGGTCTCATTAAGCGATCAGCGATTTCTCGTTCGTCGTCTAATCGATAACTGCTTTTCAACTGAACGATTTCACGATTATCTGAACGATAATCGTCCCATCTTACGTCTCATACTTGTTTAGATCTGCCTGTATTCCATCTTTCCTTCCGCTTTCTTTTAGGTTGACGGCAAATTAAATCCAAAAATCCAGAGCATCTATCTAGAAAAGTTTCCAGTGTATAAAGCCCAGTTCAGTGCTGATGGAGAACAGGTGGTGGCCACAGGAGTTCGGCATAGAATATTCTACGTGTACGATATGATGAGCGGAAACATCATTCCTATTCCCAGAATAAGAGGTGGGGGCGACACTCCATGTTAATTCTTTTTATGGATTACCATTACTGTCTATAACACACACCATGCATGTATGCCCACAGGGTTTATTCCTCAACTGGCTTGTTCTCCCCCAACATAACATTTTATTCCCCCACCAACATACATGGCAAGATGCTGGGAGACAATTGTCTTGTTTTTAGCTTTTTTTTTTTCTATATTAATCTTGCAGGGCTAGAAGAAATGTGTATTAAAAGATTTGAAGTGTCTCCAGATGGGTCATTCCTCTTGCTCAATGGATCCTCTGGATACTTACATATGCTTTCCATGAAGGTGCGTTTTTATTTAAAGCAACATAAATTTATTTTCTGGTGTTGGGCTGCATTATTTCTATGAGCAGTTCATAATCTCTTTTTAAAGGAATTGTTGGGTTTGGAAAACTTAATTTCAGATGAGTCTTCCTTTTACAAAGGCCATTTCTCACTTTTTAGGAGCTGGCACTTGGCTTTGTTTTCTGTGCAGGTTACACATGTGGTGCCAGTAGTGCAAATGCCCTGTAATCCACTTATCATTTAGAATCTTTCTAACAAAACAAGACTGTCTAGGGCTTTCAAGTACTGGCTTTCCCCAGTGGTAGCCTTTTTACAAATGTTTGTCAAATAAAAGAGGTTGTGAGTCAGCATTGTAAAAGCTATATATATATATATATATATATATATATATATATATATATATATATATATAGAGAGAGAGAGAGAGAGAGAAAACTTCATGGTTTTTTTTATTATAAATATATATATATATATAATACACACACACACACACACACACACACACACATACAGTGGTGCCTTGGATTATGAGCATATTTCATTCTAGGACTGTGCTTGTAATCCAACTAACTCTTGAACCAAAGCAGTTTTCCCATAAGAAATCACTGATATGCAGGCAATTGGTTCCACACCCCAAAAATAGTGTTTTTTTTTTAATTCTGAGTAACCTGTAAAACAATTGAAACAAGCATTTAGAAAGCTGGATATGTCATATTGTAAGTTACTGTACAGTATAGCACTATGGAGTAGGATCAGGAAGTGAGAATCGCAGAGCTGTGCAGGAGGACAGTGACAGAAACCTTTCTATACAGTAGTGGGAATGGCTGAGTGTAGGCACATTATAGCAGCAGTGTATAGCTGAGTGTGAGTGCAGGCACAATATAGCAGAAACGGAGAGGATGGGAAGCACAAGGGCTGACAGAGACTGCAGGAAGGAATGAGCAGGGCAGATGTGGGCACAGTATAGCAGCACTCTCTGTCTGGGGAGAATGGGGTTACAGCTATGAAGAGATTACCTCCACAGTCCTGTCCCCTGATGTTAGCCTTAGCTTGAAGTGGATTGACATGATTTAGAAGGTGAGGGAGACCTCCTGGGTCAGAGTACAGTGCTGTAGACCCCGCTATGCAGACCATGCACCTCCTCCACTTCCCTTCCCACCGAGTACAGGGAGCTGTTAAACCAAAGCAATGCTCTTAAACCAAGTTACAATTTTGAAAAACTGTGAGCTCTTCTTGCAAAGTGCTCATAATCCGAGTTACTCTTAAGCCAAGGTACCACTGTGTGTGTGTATATATCATATATATATATATATATATATATATATATATATATATATATATATATATTTGTTATTATTATTATATTTATTTTTACATTTTTTTTATTTTTTTTCAATAGACCAAGGAGTTAATTGGAAGCATGAAGATGAATGCGGATTGTGTACGAGCTGTGTTTTCTCCAGATTGCAGTAAAATCTTCTCTACTTCCGGTAATGGGTTTGTGGATGAAATGAGTTTATTTTAATACTGCTTAGGGGATGGTGCTAAAAGAACATTAAAGTAAGATTACTGCATTGGCACAAATTCATGTGTCCTAGAAATCTTATGAAAATACTTTTTGTCCCTTTGGCTTCACTTGTTAGGGGGGACATTAGTTTATTGCAGTCAGTCGCCCAACCTTATCTCTCCGTACACCAATCCTCCCAAAGCTCCTCATGTCCGCATCCCACCAGTACATTCATAGCACATATCTTATTGAACATAGGAGAAGTTAGGAAGTTGTTACATTAAAGGTCATGCTGTCTTTTGTTACTACACTGCATCTAATGGAATAAATGAAGTAGCTTTACAACAAGTCAGTGTTAAAGGGTTAGAGCTGCTTTTTGTCTTCAGTATGTGTTTGGTATTGCAGCTCATTGCCTTTGAAGTGAATGGAGCACTTGAAACACTACACAAAACCAAAGGAGACATCTGATGCAGTTTTTGTAAGAAAATAGCTATGTATTTTAAGTCCTACATATCCAATTTAAGAATTTTCCTACTATTATGTGTATACAATAGTTTTGATGACCTATGTTGCACGATCTATCTTCATGATGGATATAAATAGAGATTAGAAAATCTACAGTGTTAGCAAAGCGCTTCACTATGTATGCTCGGCTGTCTGTTTGACAGCCAGCTGCCTTTGGACTCCACTTTAGGTGCCTGGAAAAGCTGGATGCAGACTTAAAACTTGTTGTGCCCCATATCTCCGCCCACATCATCATCATATGCCTCATAGGCCTCTAGGTCGGTCCATTCCAATGGCTGTGCAGGCGGTGGGGCCTACACCAGATGTGGGCGGAGATATGGGGGCACTTTGACCGTTAAGCCCCACCTGTACAGCACTGTCCACCAACAATAACATGCATTTTTGAAGTGAGAGACCACCAAGAAATCCTTTATCGGTAAGATAGGAAATGTCCACAATATAAGCTTAAGAATGGTGCTGAGAATTTCTTATGTGGAAAGGGGGTGATAATATCACTTTAAAGGGGTAGTGCGGTGTTAAAGTTTTTTCCGCTAAATAACACAAGTTACAAAGTTATACAACACTGTAATGTGTGTTATTTATGTGAATGGCCTCCTTGCCCATGTTGTTTCTTCCTGAAGAGTGACGTATTTGTCCCAACATGGCGGCCATCACTGAAGGGGTTGACAGTAATTCTGTGAGTATGCAGAATTACACTTCCAGGTCTAGCAATGGGGGGGTGGAAACATGGGGAAGGGGGCCATTCACATAAATAACACACATGACAATGTTGTATAACTTTGTAATGTGTTTTATTTAGTGAAAAAAAATTGTTTACACCGCGCTACCCCTTTAACCGTTAGCTAACAGTATTGATTAAGGTTAAAGCAAATGTGCCAATAGTGAAAACTATTTTTTTTTTTCTTCTTAACATTACCTGGTCTGCACTGGTGTGGTCCAATTTTTAAAACGCCGCCTGGTTCCCTTGCTGTTTCCTTGTTGTGCACTAGCCCAACTCTATGCACTGGAGACTGGTTCGGTGCCCCCAGTGTGACGATATCCCCTCCCCTCGGTGACGCACCTCCATTAGAATCATCAGGGCTACATCACTGAGGGGAGGGGATATCGTCACGATGGGGGCGCCAGGCCCACCTCCAGTGCATAGAGCCAGGCCGGGGCACAAGAACAAAACGGCGCAGTAACCGCGCAGCGTTTTGAAAAGACCACGCCACTCGTATCCCCACGCAGGTGCTGACCGGGTAATGTAATAACATAAATTTCCTTTCTTTGATGGTACGTTTGCTTAAAATATCTTGTATATTATCTGTTGAGGTGTCTTCTCACTTTTATACCTGCATTACCTCCTTTAGATGCTGGTGATGTGTATGTTTGGGATGTAAAGAGCAGGAGGTGTCTGAACAGATTTATTGATGACGGAAGTTTACGTGGGTCTTCTCTTGCTGTATCAAAAGATGGTCGATATGTGTCATGTGGGTAAGTGTACCGTTGCCTTGCCTTTCATTCTGGTTATTTTTGAATTAATAATATTTTTCAACATATTTGCTATATTTCAGGTACTTTATCTTTACAGTATAATAGACTAAGACGTTCACTGCCCAGGCCACCACAGCTTATTTTCTTGATCTTTATTGATGTAACATTGTAGTGATTGGCACATTGATATTTCAGGTCAGACTCCGGAGTGGTGAATGTATATAATTTTGATGACTGTCTGCAGAGTTCAACTCCAAAACCTCTTAAATCTATAATGAACCTGGTAACAACTGCTTCATCACAAGTATTCAATTCATGTACGCAAATTTTGGCAGTCGCTTCCAAGACCACAGACGATGCTGTTAAGTTGGTAAGAGACACATTCTTTTATTTTTTACCTTTTTTTTTCTGCAGCTAAGCCCATTCAAGTGAACAAGGCGAGCTGCAGAACCCGATACAGCCACACTTATGTGCACAGTAACAAACCATAAAGGGAAACATTTGTTTCAAAGCTATGCCTCTTCATCCTCCACTAAAGTATGTTTTTTCGAAATAACCTTCTACCATTGTTTCTACAGGTTCATATTCCTTCATTTACAGTTTTTTCAAACTTTCCAACACAAGGCAAGAGGAAAAGAATTCACTTGACCAATGCAATGGATTTCTCTCCTCATAGCGGCTTCTTTTCAATAGCAAACAACAGAGGTGAAGCTTTACTGTACAGGTAAGTAGCTGTAAGGGCTTGTCACTGATGCCAGTAGATAACATAATGAGTGCAGAAGTGTAATAACGCTATATACAAAAAATTTTTACTTTCATTCTCTTGGTTTTCTTTATAGGTTAAAACACTATTCAGATTTCTAATGAAGGAGAATAAGCGGTAAGGAAAAATCATTCATGTATGGTTGTTCGCATCTTTTGATCTGAACCTAAAATCATTGTTAATCGTTCGCTGTAATTCCACATTTGTTCGGTAATTGTTCACGAACCTTTTAGTGTAATTCCACATCGTTCATTTATTTGCTGGGATCAGATGGAGTAATGTTTAAAAGTAACCTCTATAGATCTGTGTAATATGGTGAAGAATTTCAGGTAGCTGTTGTTTGCGTTTGTTTGATTAATCTTTAAAAATCGCTTAGTCTAATAGGACCCTTGGTGCGCTATTACACAGAGCGATAATCGTCCGAATCTGGCTGATTGTCGCTCCGTGTAATAGAGACAACAATCAGCAGATGAATTGGCTGATTTGTTTCTTTAGGTCAAGACCTTAAATCATCGTCTGCCGACTGCGCATCGGTAAGTGTAATATCGATGCGCGGCCGATGGCTAATTATGGAATAAACTGTTCATACATTACCTGTCTACGCTCTAGGTCTCTGCCTGCCTTCTGCTTGCTTCCCGACACCGCACTCTGCAGCTTTTCCGAGCTGACAGGCCGCTCAGCTAATCAGTAGCCCGGACACTGCAGCCAGTGATTGGCTAAGCGGCCTGTCAGCTCGGAGAAGCTGCAGTGTTGGGAAGCAAGCAGAAGGCAGGAGGAGACCGGGGGTGTAGACAGGTAACGTATTAACAGGTTAGGGCAAGGGCTGCAGTGACCTCACTAACAATGTCCGTGCAGCTCTTGCTAAACGATAATTGAGCCATTTAGCAGATCCGCACTTGTTTACTGTATTGGTCGGCCCGTCTGATAGGACCCTTACCAAGCCCCTGAACTGCAGAGGGTTTTAAAGAGGTTATCCATCACTACAAAAACATGCCTCTTTTCCCCCTCTCTTGTCTCCAGATTGGGTGGGGTTTCAAACTTGGTTCCATTAAAGTAAATGGGGAACTCCAGGTAGAGGTTAAAAATAAAATGAAACTTCTGCAGAAGCATAACGCATTACTTACCTGTTTATCCCAGTATCTCAGCAAAGGGGGACCCTGTTCTCACAATAAGTAAAGGTTTTAGTTGACAATCTCATTTTTATATGGATTTATATGTGTGGCCCACTAGTAGCCTAGTGGGAAAACCCCTGTGCTCCTCTATTGCCTAAAGGGGCCATACATTCTTTTTTGCAGATTAGCTCAATGATACTACTTAGCCATTTATTGGCTTAGTAATACAATAGGGACATGAATGGGGGATATTTCATGCTGTGCAGTAGGAGCAGATGGCAAAATTACAGGTTTGCACAAAAATATGCATCTCTTTGCTGCCTGCATTGCTCATGCCAAGGGAGCGGAGAGGGGGTGGGATGGTGGGCACAGCTACTGGTGCTTTATTTACCACAATTTTCACCTGTACACAATGAGAGCACATCGACAGCTCCAATGCATTGGGATTTATGTAGAGGCGTGCACTTCTTCACAAAGCCAATGTGCCCATGCGCTAATAGGGGATTATTTTAAACCCGCATGTGAGACCAGTTTTAATAAATCTCCGCCCCACCCCTAGTGTTTATAGCTCAGTACTGCAGGTCAGCTTGAAAAAAAAATAGGCATAAGAGAAACTCAGACTTATGAATTTTATTATATGCTGCTATACTAAAAAGAGCAATACATCTTTTATCATACACATCTTCCTCGCTGATAATCTTTTTTTAAATCTTTTCTATTTTTACTAGGTTTGTTGGAAAGCCGAAGACCTTTCTTCTAACAGTTTGACATTCTTTTTTCTGCAATATGTTACATAACGTTTAAAGAAGAGCTTGTACATTCTCCGTAAAATCCAGTGGCCTCCTTTTGTATCATAGTATCCCTGTACTGTTCAGAGGACTGTGCAGAATAAACATTTCTATTATTGTTACTTTACTGGCATAACATTTTGGAGGACATTTATAAGTAATGCGCCCAGGCGTACACTAGGGAGAATGAGCAGATTTCCCCCTTCTCCCTGGGTTACATCTGCCGTATGCCCCGCTCGCCTAATGGGCGGGAAGGAGGTGTGGCCTTAGTTCCAGTTATTGATTCTTATTTTGGATAGAGATGAGCAAACCGGGTTCAAGTCGATCCGAACTCGAACGTTAGGTATTTGATTAGCGGGGGCTGCTGAACTTTGATAAAGCTCTAAGGTTGTCTGGAAAACATGGATACAGCCAATGACTATATCCATGATTTCCACATAGCCTTAGGGCTTTATCCAAGTTCAGCAGCCACCGCTAATCAAATGCCGAAAGTACGGGTTTGGATGGACTCGAGCATGCTCCAGGTTCACTCATCTTTAATTTTGGACCATAAAGTGATCATAGAGAAGACACTATTCAGCTGCTTTGAACCGAGAAAGCAACAGGTTGGAAAGCGTTTATTGATTCCTTTCAGGAATCTGGGGCAGAATTAATTGATCCTTAGCTGATAAAATGGCTACAGAAAGTACAGGCTAGACCCATCTGTAAGGCTGAGCACCACTAGTGTCATGACGTCCATTATACAGAAGCCAAAAACACTTAAAAAGATCATATTATCTAAATAGGAAAATTCCCACAACCTATTTTTTTGTGGTATATAGCCTGTTCTCCACATAGATTTTTTTTGTTCTTGACCATAAATCCATGTGAAGGGTACGTTCACACGTACAGGATCCGCAGCAGATTTGGTGCTGTGTTCAATTATTTAGTCAAATCTGCTGTGGATCCTGTACGTGTGACGCTACCCTAAAGGAATATTCTGGGATTTAAATGTTTTACATAAATTGCTGGGTAATAAACAGGACTACCCCAATTCCCCATCTGGTGACTTCTGTTCCCCCACTCTTCCAGGATGCCACGATGGAACAGGACCAGCCTGCTGAGGCAATCACCGGCTGCAGACGTAAGCAGTGGGGAGTTCTGAAGCGGGCACGCACGGTTGTGCCCGCATCAGAATTCAGCAGTGCTAAAGATCATCTGGCCGGTACTACAATACAATACAGTACAGTACTACATCTTTTCTGAGACCGGCTGTTCTGTGACCTGTCCGGTCTCATGAAACGTGTGAACATGGCCTAAGGCTGCCAGGGGCACAGGGAAGGGACAGTAAGTACGAGTACCATTCTTGCATGGGTTGTGTACTGATATTGTAGCTCAGGCCAGTTTAGTTGAATTTGCAATAATATACCTAGCCTAAGGCCAATTGTGAACTGACAGGTCAGTTTCTTGCAACGCTGCTAGGGATCCCGGCCGGAGTGTATACTATGTGTATACACTCCAGCCAGGATTCCCTTAGCCTGCAGCACTACGTAAGTACAGCAGAAATCACAGCCATTGCAACAATGGCCGTGATTAGTACGGAACTTACGTTGTGTGCCTTATTCTGTGAGATGCTACTCTAAAAACAATCAAATAACATCAACATACATGGAGTGAGACTATTGTATGAGTGTGATCCATGAGCTCTGGGACACTACTCATAACTGTGCAATTGATGCCTTATCTGTGTGCATTTCTAATACTAAGCAGCCACCCGAATGGACGTTCTTTAGTATTTTTTGCCTATGCAACCTTCCCCACATAATGTTACATTTTGTTGACATCCTCATATTGTTACCTTGCTGCTCTATAAAGACGACAAACGTTTTAAAGATTGATTCTTGCCTTTAAAAATGTCTCCACTAGATGGCACTGTTGTATCAGGGTGTAAAAAATGTTAAATTTAATAATCTGCAAGTTTTTTTTTTCTACTTGGCATCTACTAGACAGGGCATATACTCTTTTATGTTATTAATGGCACTTTGAAGTTCATGGCTAGAGAGAGAATATATTCAGGTACCTGCCCTTGTACACAAACCCACTTTGTGTTCTTAGTCAGTCAAGAATGAACTGTATGGTATACCATGGATATGACTTGCTTTTATAGCATTTCCCACAGATATAGATTATCTGGGAAATTTGAAGACCAAGTACACCACCATATTCAACAGTGAACAACTATGTATCAATTGACACCTGTGCAAAAAGATTGCACAGATCATAAATTCCCCCTTGAGGCCCTATTGCATGAAGCAATTATCGGCCATTACGGCTGATAATCGCTTTGTGTAATGCTGCGTTTACAAGGAACGATTATCGTGCGAATTTGCACGATAATGATCGAATTCGACCGATAATCGTACGTGTAAACGCAGCGAACTAGCATTAATTTTGATCTTTGAACATGTTCTTAAATCGACGTTCGCAAAAAATTCGCAGATCGTTACGTGTAAACAGTCGTTCACCGATTTTACCTATGTGCGAGATAGGCTTAAGCGATCGCAAAACGAATTTTCCGTACAATATATCATTCCGTCTAGACACGTAAAAATTGTTACTTCGAAATCGTTAATCGTACGATCGGGCGAATTATCGCTCCATGTAAACGCAGCATAATAGAAGACAATGATCAGCCGACATGCACGTTGTTGGCTGATCGTTGTCTTTCAACATGCTGAAATGCTACCAATCAGCATGGCAACAAACTGCTGCCGACGCTCGGCGCAACAGGAGAGGCTACCCGGACGATCTGACAATGTCAGTTTTGTGCGACCGCTATTCATTGAATAGCGGCTGCCAAAAGTTGTCAGTTCTCAAAATGGTGAGTGCAGCTCTGCCCGCAGCCGCCATTGTGTGCAATAAGGAATTGGGATGCGTCCACATCCCTATTCAATAGAAATGAAGTTAATAAACTTCACTGACACCAGCCTTCCTGTGACATGGCTGGTGTCATACGTTGTGTGAACGTGGCCTCAAACTTGATCGGGGAATACACCTTGTCTGAAAATAAATTATTTTGTAATTAATGTCCATTGTGTCAGTATGTGTTCACTTTAGGGCTGGGTTCACACTACGTATATTTGAGGCTGTATGTTTGAGGCTGTATAGCAACCAAAACAAGGAGTGGTTTGAAAACACAGAAAGGATCTGTTCACATAATGTTGTAATTGAGTGGATGGCCGTCATTTAATGGCAAATATTTGCTGTTATTTTAAAACAACGGCTGTTATATTGAAATAATGGCAGTTATTTACCGTTATATGACGGCCATCCACTCAATTTCAACATTGTGTGAACAGATCCTTTCTGTGTTTTCAATCCACTCCTGGTTTTGGTTGCTATGAGGACCAAATACAGCCTCAAATATACATAGTGTGAACCCAGCCTAGGACTGGACAAAGCTTTGGAAAGGGCAGACAAGGTTTCTATTTTCTAAGAAGAGTCTTGAAAAAAAAAAATTGCAACCCTTTAATAAACCTTGATTCTCCATAAAGGATTTTAAGGAGAAAGGCAAATCAGGACGGTGAAGGTACCTCTTCATTCAAACTCTAACCAGAGCTCTCTCCAGGGCAGCACTTTAAAGCACAATGGACCTTTGGTTAGGGGAAAGCTTCTCCAATTCCATCACAATTGGCAGAATGTAAGATCAAATCCTTGGGTTCTACAGACTAAAGAACACAAGAAGATGCATTCTCTAAGACTAATTCTATCAACTGTCTCTGTTTGGTACTGCCCCTCATGCGTTACAGTTAGTACCATAAAGCCATGGCCACTCCAGGGATCTTCAGGATCTAGTCACAGATCATTCAGTGCCGGCCGGAAGATCTTTATTTCTGATTAATTCGGATGCAAGCGCACCTGCTCCATCCTGTCGAAGATAAGGCGTTTTACAGGGTAGAGTTAGGGTTCTTATGGGCAGTAATGAGATGAGATACAGCAGTAGATACACTGGTATTTACACAAGAGGGAGCTGGCCAGAACATTATAGGTACTAGTGAGAAATGAGAAGGAAGTCTTGATTTGAATTTAAGGAGCTATGTAGATCATCTTTAGCTGGCATACTGGCTCACAGTTTGCATCTTGTTTTAACCTTTAACCACCATGTATAGTGTACAGTATATGAAGTTCCCTTCTTCATCTTAGTCCACCAGAGATATTGGGTATCAATCACAAAACCACTCTAGACCACAGGGAATATAGTACAAATGCTATCACTGCTAAAACTAACCCAATGTAAAATTGTACAATGGAATTTGTATAGAACGTTCATATAATGAGGGGCATTAAAAAATAGTGTTCAAACAAAAAGTAAACCAAGGATCAACCAACACTAAGGGGGAGATGCATCATCCGGCGTACTGATGATTTTTGGCGTAAAGTGCAGATATGCAAATGATTTTATTCGCAAATGGCCGATTTGCGAATAAAATATTCACATATCGGCACTTTACGCGGGGGGGTCGGGGAGGGGGCGTTATGGGGGGCGCGGACTCAGAGTCTGCGCGATTTATAATTTTTTCAGCGCAAAGATACGCCGAAAACCTACTCCACCTTTCAGGTGGAGGCAGTCCGCCTCTACATAAATCTCCATAGCGCTGGAGATGCGGGGACATTTATAAGTCCGGCGTAAAAAACGCCGGACTTAATAAATGTCCCCCTTAGACTATGCTGGCCTGGAACTTTTTACTTCAAGCCATTTGATGTTGTGCCTGTAAACTGTGTGTGTGTAAGACACCTTAAAGTGACACTGTCACCTACTTTCTGTATGAGGACTTCTCTACACGGCTGTAAAGCCTAAATTCTGCAGTTTTCATACCTTACTTTATAATAGATTTCTTGGTGCTTGGTTCAATAAAAAATGCTTTTTTATTGTTGGTGAATTGTGCCACCTGGGCGGGGCTTCATGGCTACAACATCACTTGCCTATGTCAGCTCTGTAGGCCTCGCCCCCAGTGATGTTGTCATTGTTTAGGCCCCACCCCCTTTGGAGTGTGCCAGCCTGGAGGGGGTGGGCTCTAGGCCAGCCCATTCTAATGGCTGCTGAGGGTGCCTAGATGGCTATAATGTCAGAAGAGGGGCCTACAAAGCCGATATGGGCAGGGCCAAGTGGTGCTGCGGCCGTGAATCCCTGCCCAGGTGGCACAATCCACCAAAGATATAAAGCATTTTTCATTAGACAAAGCACCAATAAATCTAATATAATGTAAGGTATGAAAACTGCAGAATTTAGGCTTTACAAATGTGTAGAGAAGTCCTCATACAGAAAGGGGGTGACAGTGTCACTTTAAGGCTTTGGGAACATAGCTGGGGAATGCTATGTGTGTGTGTATATATATATATATATATATATATATATATATATATATATATATATATATATATATATATATAGACAGCCCCTAATAATAATCTTGATCTTTAGCAGCCGTCTATATAACAAGATGGCCGCCTTTGCCTGATATGTCCCTGAAGTGGCAACGCAGACTTAGATATTTTTGATAAAGTAAAAGCTATGATCTGCTGTGATGGGTGATAAAGAAAGCTGGACACTTTTTTTTTTCTTTTCATATACCCAAACGTTATTTTACAATTGAAAAACCGTGTGTATAAATGGGAAAAAGTTCTATAAGAAATAAATAGTAAAAAAAATAATACATTTATCAACCTAAAATCTAGACACACAGCAATAAAACTAAGCACAACAGTGATACTTATGCCTGATAGCCTCATAAACATGAATACTAAAAACAACAAGAAAAAGTTATGAAGATGGAAAGAGCTTCACTCCAAAGTCATATTCTGGCAGGGAGAGTGGTAAATTATTACCAAGTGTTGTATAAAAATGCTACTATGGAACTGACATGGATTAAATCCCACCATATAATAAAATGAAGACCTGTATGAAACATTCAAGCACTTGCATAGTAGCTTTGTATAGTAATATTTGTGCTCTGGGCCAAACCTGTTTTTTACTTTTTTTTTTGCTCCAATGTTTTTTTTTTTTTTTTTGGGGGGGGACAGATTTCAATGAATGAATTTACTGTTTTGCTTTAGATTTGTGTGCTGTAAATGAAAGACATACAAAGTCTAAAAATATAGCATAAAAACATATGAATAGGTGGATATTTCCCACAGTGAAGGCTATATTCTTTTGTCCTTTTTTCCTTTTCGAAAGCCTTTCTCATCTTAACAATGTGTTCAGTGTCCTTGTTTGACCTCTATTGGGAGGTATATCTCCTCTCACAGATGGGCAGCAGATCCAAAAATATCAATGAGACATATATGCAGGTTATATAATGTCTTGTGGAGCTGGAATCAGATTAAATGAGAATAGATTAAATGTATATTTGTTATGAGCAAAAACAATAGAAAGTCAACAATATAACATCTAGAATGGTTGACCAACAGACATAAACTTGTTATGTAAAAAACGACCTTTGGCGCTTACAGCTCATATCACTGTGGAGGTTAACTCTCTTAATTCCACTCTAGACTTGAGCATTGTCCCAATCACAAAACAAGTACTAATGCCCAAAAAGCTTCTGTGCAAATCATCCATAGCTTGAATAAAATAGCATAAAAGGTTGTATAACATTATCAATAATACAGAGAGCGAGCAGATGCCATTGTGCATCCCCAGAAGCTTCCCCAGACCTTTTGTAAATAGCAGACCCTATTGCATTTTGTTATTGTAAAGTTTCTAAGATCTCTGTCCAGTGTGTATATAAGTCTGTCATTTTTTCAGTTTTGTATAACATCATGTCTGACGAAGGGAGCTAGACTCTCGAAAGCTTACAATCAAATATACTCAGTTACCCTCTAAAAGGTATCACCTGACTTCTTCTCTATTCTACTATTTTCTATGGCTAACACGGTACAACAATACTCTACTATTGTGCATCCCTGTGAACTTACGTAATAAAATATCAACTATACAATACAAAGGGCCATGTTCAAACACATTGGAGTTTCCACAGAAACTATGCAGTGCTGTAATTAAATGATGCTGAGACTGCAATATGGGAAAACAGCCTAAAACTAATGTTCTAAAATCAGTGTTTTTGAAAATTAAAAAACTGTATTTCACTAAAAAAGGATTATGTGTTACTAAAAGGTAGTGATGGGTGGACCTGTGGATATTCGCGTTCAATGGGAACCCAAACTTTAGGCCACAAAACATTGAAGCCCCTCAAGGGTATGTTCACACTCAGCAAAAGCGGCAGAATTCTGCCACGGAATCCCGCCTGCCTCAGTGTCTCACTGTGTCTTTATGGAGGGGCTCCTGCTGCTCTCTGTGCAAAGAAATGACATGCGCACAAGCCCCTCTATAGACACACAGTGAGACACTGAGGCAGGCAGGAGAGATCTGCCGCAGACTTCTGCCGCTTTTGCTCAGTGTGAACATACCCTTAAAGGAGAAGTCCGGCGAATTTTTTTTTTTCAAAGTATTGTATTGCCCCCCAAAAGTTATACAAATCACCAATATATACTTATTACGGGAAATGCTTATAAAGTGTGTTTTTTCCCTGCTCTTACTACTGCATCAAGGCTTCACTTCCTGGATAAAATGGTGATGTCACGAACCGACTCCCATAGCTGTGCGGGCTGTGGCTGCTGGAGAGGATGATGGCAGAGGGACACTCAGGGACACGGCACTGGAGGGACCCCGAGCATCCCTTTGCCCTCATCCTCTCCAGCAGCCACAGCCTGCACAGCTCTGGGAGTCGGGTCATGACATCACCATTTTATCCAGGAAGTGACATCACCATTTTATCTAGGAAGTGAAGCCTTGATGCAGTAAGTGCAGGGAAAAGGGCCCTTTATGTACTGTACTAAAATGTACAGTACTGAAATAAAAATTTTCACCACACTTCTCCTTTAAGAAGTTGCAAAGACACTCCTTGTTCAGTGCAGACACGTAACATCATCTGCTGCCTTTAAAATGCTTGGACACATTTATCTCAAATGGAATTGAAGTGGTAATACTGTCAACTGGTAGACATTTTAGAATACATACAATAAACTAGCCAAGACTGAGAAACGTTTGTGGTCAGTGGCCAAATTAGACACATTCTGGTTCCCATTATTCAGGAAAAACTTTTTTTTCTTTCTCCCAGCTGTATTATTGTCATACACTACATACTTTTTATTTGTAATACAGGTCAAGAATATTGAAGTGGCCCCTAACTGTTTTCCATTAGCCCAGCTGTGTTAGGGTACAAGCACACTACGGAATCCGCGCGGATTTCACCGCTCACCTGCACGCATTTCCAACAGTGCCATACACTCCATTCTATGGTCGGATGGATTCCACCATCCGTCCAAAGAATGATCAGGTTTATTTTTTGGTCGGAAGGCACAATCCAGCTGACCATAGAATGGAGTCTATGCCATGGGCAGCCTCAGACTGGCCCTTCGGGGAGCCGGAGATGTCCCCGTGGGCCCCTCCCCCTTCCTGTCTGTTGGTGGGCCCCTGCAGAGCAGGCTTAGACAGGTGAGCTAGCTGTCATCTGACTAGGGCCTGGGTGACCTTTCCCAGTCACATGACAGCAAGTCCCAGGGCCCCCTGATACAGGCAAATTCATGGACAGCTCTCCTTTGGCCCTCAGTGGGCCCCAGTATGCTGTTCCTCCTTACCCTGATATAGGTGTCGGGATGTGCAGCTATGACAGGAGCTCTGGCTGCTCTTCTCCTCACCAGCGTCCTGCTCTGACAGAAGGGAAAGAAGATCTTATGAGCGCCCAGGAGGTCAGATGTAGAGTTGTGGCTGAACAGTCATCAGGCGGAGGTCAGAGGTCAGCTTTACTCCCCCCAACACCCACTTCCCTCCTCTGCTGTCCTGTGGTCTGACGAGAAAAAGAAGCTGGAATCTGATTGGTTCCTAGAAGCAACTGAGCCAGTCTCACTTTACACCATGTTTGATAAATCTCCCTCATAGTGTGTGGGGGTGCAGGATGTATGTATGTGTGACTGAATCTGCAGTGTGTGGAGCCATTCATTCTGTATGGGCGTCGGACTCATCTCAGGAGATCGTGCGCCGGGCTTCCGACTGGCATATCTCTGTCCCGGGACCAGCTCCAGGCACGGAACTTGGAGAGAAGGGGTAAGTATAAGGGTCTCTAGTGGGGGGGGTCAGACGGCCTTCACCCCGGAACAGGGATGACAGGTTCCCTTTAATGGATTCTCCTCTCTGGAACTACAACTCTCAGTAAACCCTGAGAGCTTCAGGGTGTAGAGTATTCTGAGAGTTGTAGCTTTACTAGCTGTGGACACGGATCAATCCAGCATAGAATTGGGTCACCATGTCGCTTCTCAATAGTTCTTTATTGGTGGGCCCCTAGGAACATTTCCCCTGGTGGGCCCCAAGTAGCCCAGTCCGACACTGGCCACAGGTGGAAATGCAAGCGGCGGAATCCATGGCAGGTTATCCACGCAAATTCCGTAGTGTGAATGTACCCTAACTGTCATGCAGCAAATACTTTTTTGCCAATTCACTTGTAAAAACTTTGTCACTGGCTTCCAACTATTAACAACAATCATTGTTCATGATGTGTTCACACACATTATTTTTGCTCAGGATTTTGGTCAGTATTTTGCAACCAAACGTTATTTGCCATTAAATGGCATCCATCCACTCAATTTTTTAACATAACCTTTGAACATAGCTTTTCTGTGTTTTCAATTCACTCCCGGTTTTGCTTCCAAAATACTGAGCAAAAATACTGTTTCAGAGCCTTTTTCTTTTTTTTTAATACAGAGAACTCAACAATGTTACTGGCCCCTGAATGTTAAAGGGGTAGTGTGGCGCTAAACAATTATTCACAAACTAACACACATTACAAAGTTATACAACGCCCCCCCTCTGCCGCGTCATAACTGTGCTCAGCCAATCGCGGCTGAGCTGCTGATAATGCGGCAGAGGGGGGCCGGCGTGAGGGACGGATGGAGCGGTTCGGCTGGCCTCCCGAAGACTACATCATTGTCACAAGATGGCGGACGGGGTCGACACGAGATGCGGTGAGTGTAATGCACCACACTTCCAGGTCTAGTGTGGGTGGGGGGGGGAAACACGGGGAAGGGGGCCATTCACATACATAACACACATTACAAAGTTGTATAATTTTGTAATGTGTGTTATTTTGTGAATAATTGTTTAGCGCCGCACTACCCCTTTAACAATAAGCACAAGTGTGGTTCAATTTAAATAAGAACCCTCTCATTTTTGTATACAGGGAACCAAATAGTGTTACTGGCCTCCGACTTTTCCCCATTAGCAAATTGTGATTTAATTTAAAGGAGTACCCTTTCATTTATTGTAAACAGAGAACCAAATTACAGTATGTCACTGGCTGCGGTGCTGTCCCATCTGAGTCAATTACTGATTAGCTAGAGCAGGCTGTCACTCCAGAGATGAGAGTAACAACCCACTCAGCTCATCAGTGACTGACTGAGATGGTACAGCCCTGCAGTCAGAGTTTGGCTTAGCAGGCTGTCACTCTTTAGACAAAAATGACAGCCTGCTCAGCCAATTACTGGCTGTGCGGCTGTCCTGGGGCGGCTTGGCACACAGGGAGCACTGTGGGTGCCAGGTCGCTGCAGAAAGAAGGCAGCAGGAATTGGAATGTGAGTTTGACCCCACTACCATTAATAGGGGGTGTGGGGATGTTTTTATTTGAATAAAAAATATTTTTCACTAGTGTTTTGTCTTGTCTTTTTCTTTCTTTACTTTACAGGCTTAGTAGTGGAAGCTGTCTGATAGATGGCATCCATTACTAAGCTGGGGCTAAGGTTTAGCTGGTTTAAAGTGGCTAACACTAACCCCACCACACCAGGGGTACTGGAAAGAGTCAGGTACCGATAGTCCCGAGGCATCAAAAAATGCTGCTCCTGGACTGCATGGTGGCAGGCATTATTATTATTAGGCTGGGGAGGGCCAAAATAAATGGCCCTTCCCACCTTGGTACTACTTCACGGTATCTGCCACATGTGCGCAGCGTGAACAGTTAGGACTCATAGCCAGGAAAGATTCTATGCTTTGTACACACGTGTAAGATATGGTTTCCATTTATGTTCAAATGATTTTTATTGGTTGTCAGTATAAAATAGCTGTGTGGCCGCCATATATTTAACCCTGAAGAAGCTGCGAAACATGCTCAGTTCTCCAAACTCTGTTACACAAACAATTTATTCCTTTATAGTAGCTTGGTCAATTGTGGTTGTGGTCCCTCTGTGTGGATTCAAGTCATTCATCCGACTGGTCTAAGATTTGATTCTATTGTTTGTTACTTGGTTTCAAACTCATGGTGCATTGTGTTTCCAGGGATGCTATTAGGTCTCCAAGATGTCACCCAGCCGGTAGCGCCGTTGGAAGACTTAGAGCGCGCTCCTGCAGCGGGCTCCTGTAGTAATTAGTGAAACCTAGTAATCGTTGAAGTACCTTCAAATTGGAAGGACATTTCCAGTTTTCAATAGCGGTGACCTTCAGTCTGTCCATGCAAAAGGAATTAGGCGTTATCACATAACCCAGGAAAGTGACCTTTTGGACCCTGAACAGGCATTTGGGCAGCTTAGCAAACAGGTGGTTCTGGCCCAACGACATGACCTGTCTAACATGGGAAATGTGTTGATCCAAATCAGGAGGAAAAAAAAATCAACATGTCACCAAGGTAAACCCCGACAGAGTGACCCAATATTTCTCTAAAAACATCATTCACAAAGTCATAGGGTGATGCAGACATGCAGTGCTTGGTGTTGCTGGGGACGTCGCTGGATCTCCAGTTCTCCATGATCTTACCAGGGTGCAAGCACCGTCTTGAAGACTTGAAGTGCGCTCCTGCAGCAGGCTCATTATGAATAGAGATGATCGAACTCGAACCTAGCCGGACCTTCCGTATTTGATTCCTTATGTCTTCACGGTCCGTGCCGAAGGAGGAGACATCCCGGGGACCGCTGGGATGTCTTCTCCTTCGGCACGAACCGTGAAGACATCAGCAATCAAATAGGGAAGGCCAGGCTAGGTTCGAGTTCGATCAAACCTAGCTTTTTCAGATGTTTGATCATCTCTAATTATGAAGCTGCCATAGCACACTCCCGGATGTCCAGCTAAAGAAGACATTGCTGTAGTGCTGCAAAGTAAGCTTTGTTGGACTGGAATATCAGGAGCCCACCAGTGGAAATGGTTCTGGCGGCCCACCAATAAAGAACCAGTGAAAAACAACATGTCAGTGTTTGTGCAGGTTCTAAAGCTGGGGGACCACCGGAGAATCCTCTGGTGGGCCAGTCCAACACTGAAGTTTAGGATAGAACAGGTTCCATGTAAAATAAAAACCATGCTAGTAATTTATACAATATTTTATTAACATTTATTGAGATGCTGACAGTAACCAAACACAATTAATGAATAGTCTTAGAAAAAGTGAAGATTGTATTCAATTTTACTCAAATTAAATGAAAAAGGAAGAGGGAAAAGAGACCTAGAATGGATATCTGAATTCCTTCTGCAGATGAAACTGACGCGTCATTCAGCTGATTAAACCAGGCATGAAGCTCAAAAAGATGGGTGAACAAATGGAGGGGACAGCAGTAAAAATTTAAAGAATGTTTTTTTTTTTCAATGTAACATAAAACCATAATAAAGAGATGCTGTGACATTTACAAAGTAAACTGAAAAGATGGAACTTTCAGCAGAATGAGAAAATCTCTTTCGTTTTGGGAACTATTGGAGAAGAAATAATTTAATGTATTTATACTCTTTAATAATATATATTTATGTATTATACATATATCGCTCAACATCTTGGTTCATTATGGAGTAAACAGAACAACAGCAGCCTTGAAATCTTTTTTTTTTTTATGTTCTTCTTTTTGTGGATATTCCAGTTTGCATGTATGATAAAGCAGTACGAAGAGCTTCCTAAGAGTCAAGGAATAAGGTTATGGATCCACTCTTAAAGTGTTCATAGCAACTTTATAGAAAGAAAGCCCCATATATTTATATATAGGTCAACAAGTCTTCGACTGTGTAGCTTGTATATTCACAGAAACTGTACTAGATGTGTCTCATATTCTGAGACAGGTTTTATGGACGTTTTTTTTTCTGGAACGTTAGTTATATTGTTCTTGTTTTCTTTCTTTTTTTTTTTTTCTCTTTTTTTTTTGCTGCCATACTTTCACGCATGATGAATACAGTTAATGAAGTATATTTCCAATAAAGTGAATAGGGCCTGGAGCAAGTTGTGTCTATCCTGGGCAGGTCAGCAAGTTTTCTACTGGCAATCCTCAGGAGCTTGACTGTTTTTTTTCACTTAAGCAGCCATTCATTCACTAAAGGAAAAAGATAACATAAAATATTAAAGACAACTAAATAATGCCAGCTCATGTATATGATATATAGAGTTTAAGTATACACATATATATATTCTCCATTATTTATTTTGTAATACTATTATTATTTAAAAAAAAATCCAACCATTTTGATATTAGAGATTCATCTTGTATCTTATAAAGAGCCTTGTATTGCCCAGAAATGTGTTGTTTTTTATGAGACTACAAGAAACTATTCATCAAGCTGCTTAATGCTCTTCTGTGCTCATTCCATGAAACACGTCTCTTTGCTCTCCTGAATGCTAATCTGAGATCAAATATTTCATTTGACTTTATTTTAATTTCATGTGATTTCCACTTCGATTAGTATTCTTAAAAAGGAAGAGGGGCTCCAGCGTGATCTGTCGGAGAGTCGTCTGACAGAATGAACACAGAAGAGCTAACTTATGCAAAGATTTTAAAACCTATTGCAAATCTGTTTAAGGCAAAAGTACCACATAGCATATCAATAGAATGACGCTGGTGCCGCGGTCCTTTTTTTGAACTGCAGCCTGGTTCCCGGGCATGGAGCCAGTCTATTACAGAGCAGAGTTGGATCACCCGCCCACCCTTGGGAGGAAACCCCTGTGTGATGCGGCTCCATTGATTATAATGGAGCAGTGCCATAGAGGGGCGGGTGTTTCCTCTCACTGGGGGAAGGCGGCTGTGCGCGGGAATCGGGCTGCAGTTCATAAAAAAGGACAGCGGCACCGGCTTCTCCATGCCAGCGCCTTTTGATTGATATGCTACACCTAAAGTTAATGTACCTGATGGTACATAGGCAAAGGGTTGTGTGTGTGTATATATATATATATATGTAAAGATTGTCTGTTTGTAAGTGCATGTGGATATTTCGGATGATTGTGTATGTATGATGCTGTATACATTGTATTCAGGGGTAAAAGTCTGGAAGAAAAGCACACCATGCAGGTATTGTTATTGTTAGGGTCTTAGTGCTGACCCCACTGATCATTAGAATGAATGGGGGGAAGCATGTGGTTATGGTGGCAATAATTACTCAGTATGTGGTAGTAGTATGTGGTCATCACAAGGCAGTATTATTTGGTCTTTTTAAAATGTTGGTCTTAATACAGGGGGCTTTGGTCAGTAACAGTAGGCCATGTCCCTATTTTAACACCTCACACCTAAAGTGTCTAAACCCTAAAAAAAGAGTTGTACACTTTAAGGCCGCGTTCCCACTGAGCAAAGCTAGCGGAATTCCGCGACGGAATTGTCCGCCGCGGAATGCCGTTAGCCTCCCGCTCATAATGGGACTCTATGGGAGGCGCGCGCTCCTGCCCTGTCCGCGCTGAAGAATGAACATGTTCATTCTTCAGCGCGTATAGAGCAGCAGCGCGCGCCTCCCATAGACTCCCATTATGAGCGGGAGGCTAACGGCATTCCGCCGCGGACAATTCCGTCGCGGAATTCCGCTAGCTTTGCTCAGTGGGAACGGGGCCTAATAAATCCTTTGGGTTGTAAGGTTTTCTTGACAACACATTGCAGGGTATCCTGTTGCTAAGACCCCTAGTAATAAGCTGTAATTTCTGGGAGAACCTGGCAGCAAGTCTGCAATTTCCATGAATTGCCACCAATGTCGGACTGTCCCATTGAAGGACACAATTCTCCGGTGGGCCCCCAGCTCAGAACCTGCAGTAACACTTACTGAAGTCATTTCTCACTGGTTCTTTATTGGTGGACCCACAGGATCATTACCTCTGGTGGGCCATTGATGTCTTAGTTACCTCCAATGGTATATAAATGCATATTTGTTCAATATTGATATCATATTTGGAAAATGACATCATAACAGATAATATCATCATAGTATAGCGCATTGCCTTATAGGTGGATGACAGGTGCTTTGATCATTGGTTGATTAAAATGGATGTAATTGGAGACAGATTGGATGTGCTGTCAGGAAATAGTCCACTGGTCACCTATTGCCTCTGCATTACCATCCAGATAACAGTTGGAGTGCGCTATGCGGCAGTTCTATAACTTCACAATTTCAATGGCGGCATGACTACAAAGGTATTTGTAAGTATTATGGCAGCATGCAAGTGGTTTAATAGTCAAAACTCTGCTGAGAGGTTCCTTTGAAGTACTGTACTATGTAGCAGGATTCTGAGGCATACCCAGAACAGACCACTTATAGCAAAAGCTGTTATTTAACAGCATAACGTTATAATATATAACGACAGAAATTTATACCCCCATTTATAACAACGTTTACAAATTCCCAATAGTTTCCTTTTCTTACATAGAAAATGAGACTGTGATAAAAAAAAAGACAAAATATGCTCATCCATTATGTTCCACACTAAACCATTGGGAATTACATTTGCTGAGCCCAACAGTATAATCTACTAAAGAAGCAAACATTATATCAATCGCTCTTTTCAATAATAAAAGCAAAGTTGTATAATGCAATGAGACCCATTTATAAGAAGAAACCGCAGCACAACACAGACTCCCTTACAGCTCTGCTTGAATGAAAAGCAATTGAGGTCATTGGGAGAATATTTTTCATTGAATAATTCATTGGGAATGATTTTTTTTTATTATTATGCCTATTGATACAGATTCATTTATGATTCTGTTTTCTCTCATTTTAAATTCATGTTTATTCGATGTAGTCTTCTGATAAATGATAAAATAAAGATTTGTCAGGTCCTAATGCACAGTATTGGTGAAATTCTGACAAAACTCATAGATAAACCCAGTAAGTTCTACTTCCTCCCCCCCCTTAGATGAGTTTATATAAAGGAAGAACTGTCCGTCATTTGTGAGTCCTGACAGAATTAGGCTATGTTCACACAACGTTTTTTCAGCTCCATTTAAAATGACGTCCGTCATATTGAGTCTAAAATAACGGACGTTATTTAGTTGCCTGACCTCCCCTTAGTGCACTGACGGGTGTTTGCACATTATTCTAGTTTGGTTACTAATCGGCCGTTGGATGGGGCTTAATTGAAAAGTTCATTGCATTTAATAGCAAAAACAGAGACAGAACGGTGACAAAAGGTAAACTGTGTGTGAACTACAAAAAAAAAATGTCCGCTGTTTGCAAAAGACGTCCGAAAATAATGTTCATTATTTTGATGTCCGCGGCAAAAACGTCCGTTTTTCAATGCATTGTGTGCATTGGACGTCCGTCTTCCCATTGACTCCAATGCATAGCCAATGCAGTCAGTTAAATCTCTGCAAAAACTGACGTTTTTTTAAATATGAAAATCGGACGCCTTTTCAATGTTTTTGACGTTGTGTGAACATAGCCTTACAGTGATTTGCAATAAATTAGAATACCAACAAAAATTTTTTTTTTCCAGTAATTCAATTCAAAAAGTGACCCCATATAGTCTATAGAGTCATTCCATACAGAGTGAACTTTTTCAAACTGTTAAAGTTAATGATTATGGATTACAGCCAAGAAAAACCCAAAAGTCAGTAATTCTGAAAATTAGAATTAGGGATGGTCCAAACCGAGTTCGGTTCGGGTTCGTACGAACCCGAACCCTCGGTAATGATTCCCGCTGTCTGCCTGCTCCGTGGAGCGGCCGGATCCAGCGGGAGGACCGCCTGGAAAACTGGGATACAGCCATAGCCATAGGCTGTATCCCAGTTTTCCAGGCATTCCTCCCGCTGTATCTGCCCGCTCCACGGAGCGGGCAGACAGCAGGAATCTGCTGCCGAGCTGCCTCGGCAGGTTCGGACCATCCCTAATTAGAATATTATGTAAAACCAACTGAAATTTTTTTTTTTAAACACAGAAATGTCAACCAAATGAAAAGTCTGTACAGTAAATGCCCTCAATACTTGGTCGGGGCACCTTTTGCATGAATGACGGCATCAATGCAGCGTGGCATGGAGGTGATCAGCTGATGGCACTGCAGAGGCGTTATTGAAGCCCAGGTTGCTTTGATAGCAGCCTTCAGATTGTCTGCATTGTTGGGTCTGGTGTCTTTTATCTTCCTCTTGACAATACCCCATAAATTCTCTATGGGGTTAAGGTCTGGCGAGTTTTCTGGCCAATCAAGCACAGTGATGCTGTGGTTAGTAAACCAGGGATTGGTAATTTTGGCAATGTGAACAGGTGCCAAATCCTGCTGGAAGATGAAAATTCCATCTCCAAAAATCTTTTCAGCACAGGGAAGCATGAAGTGCTCTAAAATTTCCTGGTAGATGGCAGCGGTGACTTTGGTGTTGATGAAACACAGTTAACCTACACCAGCAAATGACATGGCTTCCCAAATCATCACTGATTGTGGAAACTTCCCACTAGACCTCAAGCAGATTGGATTGTGTGCCTCTCCACTCTTCCTCCAGACTCTGGGACCTTGATTTCCAAATGAAATGCAAAATTTACTTTCATCAGAAATCAGCACCTTGGACCACTGATCAACAGTCCAGTTCTTCTTCTCCTTGGCCCAGATAAGACGCTTCTGGCGTTATTTCTTGGTCAGGAGTGGCTTGACACATGGAATGCAACACTTGTAGCCCATGTCCTGCAGACGTCTTTATGTGGTGGCTTTTGAAGCACTGACTCCAGCATTAGTCCACTCTTTGTGAATCTCTCCCAAATTTTTGAATGGGATTTTCGTTACAATCCTATTGAGACTGCGGTTCTCCCGGTTGCTTGTGCACCTTTTTCTACCACACTTTTCCTTCCACTCAATTTTCCATTAATATGCTTTGATACAGCACTCTGAGAACAGCCAGCTTCTTTAGCAATGAACTGTTGTGGCTTACCCTCCTTGTGGAGAGTGATCTGCCTTCTGGACATCTGTCAAGTCAGCAGTCTTCCCCAGGATTGTTTTGCATACTGAACCAGACTAAGGGACCTTTTATTACACTGAGGAAGCCACTGCAGGTGTTCTGAGTTAATTATTCAAATTTTCTGAAATACTGACTTTTGGGTTTTTCTTGCCTGTAATCCATAATCATCAGAAATACACACTAAAAAAAGTTCACTCTGTATGTAATGACTCTATAGAATATATGATGTCACTTTTTGAATTGAAATACTGAAAACAAAATTGTTGATATTCTAATTTATTGCAAACCACTGTAAATGAAAATACTAAATTGAATAATAGAAACATGTTTTCTTCCGGGTGGCATGAGAGAACAGACAGCCATTTTAGAGGTGGACAACAAAGCTTAATTTTTTTTTCATTTAGGCTGGGTTAACACTATGTTTTGAAGTCCATTTAATCTACATGTTTTATGAGAAAAACGGATGAAACTGTGTGCAATTAGTTTGGATCCGTTTTTCCATTGACTTCCATTATTAAAAAGAAAAAAAAAGGATCTAAATGGAAGCGTTTTTTTTTTTACTTTTTTGGGGGGGCATTCACAAAAACCTGGTTGACTATATTTTTGTGTATGTTAAAAGTAACCATTTAAAAATGGATACATCATTAAACGGACTGCAAAAATGCAGTGTGAACCAAGCCTAAGGCTTTCTTTTCTACAGGAGCCATGATTGATAGGATCACTATTAGGGATTATTAAAGGTTTTTGAATAAACGGAATTAAATCATTTCATTGTTTCACCCCGTATGTGAGCATGGTTTCACCACATGCAAGTGTCCCCCTCGCATCTCTGTATACCTTCCAACACATTGAGAGGGAGGAATTGTTGTGCCAGGGAGCAAAATCGTTAGGACCTTTTCTGCTCCCCAGATAACCCCTTTAAGTTACAGTGAAAGATCTTATTTATTCTACTATATGGAGAATCACAAGTCATTGGCCAGATAAAGCTAATCAAAGACATTTTAGTCGACAGATACCATTGATTTTGATGGGATCTACTATCAGTAAAAACCTCGATGGACAGTCCTGTGGTGTCTTCCATATAGATACTAAGGAATCAGGATCATATGGGGTACTGGAGCTTCTGACAAATTACAGAAGGTATGCAACTAAATATTACTATTATATTTATATACCACATGGAAAACCTCCATAATTGGTAGAACACAAAGAAGCCCATAAAGCAAAGACCAGGCGAGGCACCTGGATTGCTCATGTATTTACTGACCTTTTAAAATTTATTTTTTTGGGGGGGGGGATTTTTTTTTTTAGAACATTCCTAACACATGTATAAGAGAATACATAAAGATCTTACCTTTATATTGTAGTTTTTGTGCCCTGTTGTTTGGACAGTCTTTCCCTTGTAAACTGAAATTGATATTAGTCCTGATGCAGCGATTGTTCAGGGGTTGGACTGGTCTGAAGTTATCACTCATGCTTGAAAATATCTGGGATGGCTGATTTTGGCTTAGTAGTCTTAATGAATGCATCTAAAGAAAAAAAAAAAGCAAACATTATGAAGTTGCCTTCCTTCGTGTAATGCTTTGTTTTAAAGGGGTAATGTCACTACAGCAAGTTATCCCCCATCCACTGCCCCCCCCCCCCTATTCTCAGGAATTCCAGTAAACTGTGTACCGAATGAAAAATTTACCAGTTTTCATTGGATTGGCGGGGGTCCTCAATGGATAGGGGAATTTTTCTTTAAAGCCCTTTACATTATATAAAAGTCAACGGAACCCTCCAATTTTGTTGGGACTAGTCACCTATAAAATGACAGATGCATTTCGGGAAAAGAAGGTGAATGCTTGCCGCTGTCTCTCCATTCCTCTTTAAAAATATATGTTCACCGCATGCATGTTAATGGGGAATAAGAAGAAATAGCTAACTGTCAAAAACATACATAAATCTTTTTGTATCAACACCTTTTGCGGTAACTGTCAATCAGGTGTTTTTTCTTTTGACGTCTTTAACCAATAGAATTTGCACTAGGAAATAGCTGAATCCTCCCTTTTTATTTAACTAACGACCAAAGAAAGACCGAGCAACGTGTTATGACACCAAATAACTTGCGAACAAGCAGCAATGATTTTACATCCAGATCTCAAGAAATGATCTAAAATATCTTGTTTGTCGTTTAATCATTGACTGCTATTACATGTAATGATTATCGCTTAATTACGAATGATTTCACGATAATCCAAACGATATTCATCCCGTGTAATAGGGCCCTTAGTCTGGTCCTCAGCCAGAATCTTTACAGGAGGGAAAGTAGTCTGGATGCATCTATATTGGTATTTAAATTTTAGTTTTAGATACTTTAAAGGGACTATCCGGGATCAGACACAGCACAGGTATTTTCTTGCAAAAACAGCACCACCTTGTCCTCCGGTTGTGTGATATTTCAACTTGGCAACACTCACTTCAATGGAATTGAGCTGCAAAACCACACTCAAACTGAGGACAAGAGTGGTGCTGTTTTCAGGAGAAAGCAGCTATGTTTTTCTAAGCCTGGGAACCCCTTTAAAGTTCTTTTTTATTTGTTGTTTTTAATTTTTTGGTGAGGTATCCCCTGGTTACTATGTCGATTCTATTGTTTCTTTCAGCTGAGACCCTAAAGATCCAGTACCAGAAAGAAAACTTGCTATTAAAAAAAACTACCTTGTGATGAGAGAACTATGAAGAGAAACACTTATATGCAGTTTTAATGTTCAGTTGTCAGGACAGGGGAGGTAGGGACAAGACAAGACAGTGAGCCCTACAGCTAAGGCCACCCACTGTCCCTACCTACTTGCCTCAAACGGCCCTAGGTGGCCGCAGACAACCATGAAGACGGTCCCTGCTTTGGTATAGGTGCAACACAGAACAAGACAGACAAACACAAAAGGAGAGTCGACAAGTCAAAGTCCAAACCAAACGGGCAACGCAAGTCAGGTAACAATCGGATAGTCAAAGCTCAGGCGAGAGCAAGCAGAGGAATTAGGAACGGAGATCGCAGGAATAGACAGGGGGAGCTGAGATCAGGGCATGAACCTTAATAGCCAGCGCTGAGAGACTGGCTCAGCTTTCTTTTATGAGGATCAAGAGCCTGGTCCGGATCCCCATTGGACGGCGTCCTGATCCTCCAGGTTCTAGACAGGCAGAGGCAAAAGTCAATCAAAAGACTTGCTCAGTTGCAGCAATCAAGTCTAGCAGAGCTCTGAGTAACTCCTGCATTGCCGGACGCTGATAAGCAATCAGTGTTTCAAACAAAAGCAAAAACCAGGCCTAGTTCACACCAGGCCACTGCACATTCCTGACATCAATGTATTTATTGTCATTTAGTTCATCCTTATGTTTATTTAAAGAGTTGTGGGTAAAAATTTTTATAAAAAAAAATGATTTGCCAGTTTAATTTCTGGTAAAGCTATTGACTCATCTGTAGAGATGAACAAGCAGAACTTCCCAAACCAAGATTTGTTCCAAACTTTGCAAAAATGGCCGCTGCACTTAGTACATCACATTACAGCAAAAGTGCAGGTGCAAGGGGTTTTCCATAATCGCTTGCAGCAAGGCAATGTGCTTGGAGGCACCCCTCCTCCGCCCCGGCGACATCAGACATTCTCCTTTACTATATATATTGAAGCAAGTCAGCTCCTGTACAGTGAACTGAACACATTAAAAATGTTTCTTCTAGGTGACTATATATTAATGCACTACATGCCTTATCTCAGAAATAGTGGACAAGCCCTTTAATGTAGCTTTGTGCATAATTTACATACCCTCTTAACAAATTATAGTGGCACAAACTTAAAAACTTGTCTCTTATTGTGACATTAAAGTGTCTCTGTCATTTAATTTTTTTTTAGAAATCAATAGTACAGGCAATTTTAAGAAACTTTGTAATTGGGTTTATTAGCCGAAAAATGCATTTTTATCATGAAAAAACAGTTTGAAGCTCTTCCCCCTGTCTTTAATGTTCTCTATGAAGAGGGGAGGGGTTGAACGGGATGAGGCACCCAAACAGGACATCAAAAAGTTAATTTACAGCTACATCACTGGGCTATCTCCTCTGAATACAGCACTGACCTCTGAATACTTGCTTTCACACAGGTACCGCTGTGTAATCCTTTGTTCTCTGCTCTCTGCTGGCGACTAATCTTCCTCCTCCATCCTCCCCGCTCCATAGGTTACACAGGGCTTGACTGATGTAAAAGAGTCGAAATTTCCTGATAATGAGCAGTGAATGAGAGAGAGGAGGGAGGGGGATGCCTGAGGAAAGTCTTTTTGAATGCAGATAATGGCATATTTGCCTAATAAACCCAATTACAAAGTTTATTAAAATCACCTGTACTATTGATTTCTGCAAAAAACAAAAAAAAAAAAACACACGACAGTTACACTTTAACCCTTTGAGGACCAGGCCCAAAATGACCCAGTGGACCGCGCAAATTTTGATCTTTGCGCTTTTGTTTTTCCCTCCTCCCCTTCTAAGAGCTCTAGCACTTTCAGTTTTCTATCTACAACCCATGTAAGTGCTTGTTTTTTACAGGAATAGTTGTACTCTGTAATGGCGTCATTCATTTTACCATAACATGTACGATGGAATTCCAAAATTAATATTTATGAAGATATAAATTGGTGAAATCGTAAAAAAGAATGCAATATGGTAACGTTTGGGGGGTTCCTGTGTCTATGTAATGCACTATATGGTAAAAGCGACATGATACAATTATTCTATAGGTCAGTCCGAACAAAACCACATGCAGGTTTACACAGATTCTCTAATGTTATATATTTTTTTTTTATGAAATCCTTTTTTTGGCAATTAATTATAAATAAAATAGCCCTATTGTGATGCTTATAACAGTTTTATTTTTTCACCTATGGGGCTGTATGGGGTGTCATTTTTCCCGCCATGATCTCTTGTTTTTATTAATATCATATTTGTGAAGATCGGACGTTTTGATCACTTTTTATAAATTTTTTTTATATATAATGTAACATTAAATCGGTAATCCGCGCACTTTTTTCCCTCTTTTCGTGTATGCCGTTCACCATTTGCAATGATGCTTGTTATATTTTAATAGATCGGACAATTACGCACGCTACGGTATATTATATGTTTATTTGTTTATTAATTTTTATATATTTTATTTATATAATGGGAAAGGGGGGTGATTTCAACTTTTATTGGGGGAGGGTTTTTGGGCTAGTGTAATAGTGTTTTTAACTTTTTTTTTTTTACACATTTGAAGTCCCTTTGGGGGACTTTTACATACAGTACTTTGATTTTTACACTGATCATTGCTATGCCATAGGCATAGCATTGATCAGTGTTATCGGCGATCTGCTCATTGAGCCTGCCTGTGCAGGCTTAGTGCAGCAGATCGCCGATCGGACCGCACGGAGGAAGGTGAGAGACCTGCGGGGGTCTCGATCGGTAAGTGACAGGGGACTCCCCCTGTCACTTACACTTAAACGCCGCGGTCGCGCCGAGATCGCGGCGTTTAAGGAGTTAATGGCACGCGGCAGTGCGATCGCTGCAGCGTGTCATTACCGGTGAGGTCCCGGCTGCTGATTGCAGCCGGTTCCCACCTGCTATGAAGAGCGCTTCGCTGCGGAGCACGCTTCATTGCGGGAGAAACACCCAGGACGTACAGTTACGCCCTAGGTCGTCTGGGGACAGACTTCCATGGCGTAACTATACGCCCTGGGCCGTCTAAGGGTTAAGGCTTATCCGTAAGCAAACACACTGACCAGCATGGCTAGCCTTCTAAAATCATCACAACTCCTCCTAAAACATTACATTCCTCATGCACCATATAACCCTGAACATAAGATACATAATATCCTAGCAGGCAATCACACTAAATCTATAAATCTATAACAGCCATCTTTATAATGGTTCCCTTGGTAATCTCTACAATTGGTGGCTCTAAAGGCAAATACATTTTGTCGGTGTGGATGATTACACCTGCAAAGTATATTTTGAGGGTTCACCAGTTAGATAGTTTACGTGTCAGCACTATGGTGCTTCATGTAGACATAATGCCTCTATAGAATAACACATAGCCTTCTAAAAGGATTCCAATTTGCAGTTAAATAACTTTGATGTAAGTCAGTTGATGTTTATGAGGCTTGAATGACCAGTTCGGCTGTGACAAGCTTGTCCACCCAGCAGCCATTTCTACAAGGCAATCATTCTTTACCACTTCCCTGCAAAGTTTTTTTTTCTTTTTTTCAATTTACCAAGAACCATATTTTAGCCGGCTCCTTTTAGTGAGTAAGCTGTTTTGTGGCTATTGGTCAAAAGTTGGATGATTCATAGGTATGAAAAAATATATTCTTAGGGGGGGATTTATGAAGACCGCAGCCCCCTTTTCTCCGGCAGGACTCACTAAGAGGTGCACGCCTCTTAGTGAACCCGGCCGGGCGTACTAAATCTACACCTGCTTCCAGATTTCTCCTCTTTTCAAATCGATCCATCCTAACTTAGTTTTTACCAATTGCAACCAAAAATCTGTACATGTGAACACACCAGTACAGAAATATTGTTGCACAAATATATGTAAATCAAAAAAAGTCTCAGCAGCACAAGACAACCAGGTATGGGTGCTCGTCTCACCAAACCGAACCCAAGTTTGCATGAAATTCCAAATGATGAAGAGGAGACCGCACTTCCAAAGTGAAGACACTTTTAATTACACCAGTGCAACGTTTCGGCTCAGAGTGTAGCCTGCTTGAGAAAGGCTACACTCTGAGCCGAAACGTTGCACTGGTGTGATTAAAAGTGTCTTCACTTTGGAAGTGCGGTCTCCTCTTCATCATTTACAAATATTATATGGCTAGTCTTGTATCCCAAATGCACCATTGGTGAACAATAGACCTCACAAAACATTGGGTGCAAACAGAAAATAAAGCCAACTTATAATTTGATAACACCAGGAAATGATATTTCACCATTATCCTCTATTCAGATCATAGGAACTTGATACTAAAACAGAACCCAATAATAATGAGTATATCTCAACTTGTGAATGGTTATACAAGTCTCTTCATGGCTTATCACATATAAAAGCAGCTCTTGAAACTAGGCTGAGATGATACCTCATGCCATATAGGCTCCATAGACTTTACCTTGTCTGTGCCCTAGGCCTGCAACGCCTCTCCTTTTCTTCCTCCCTGCCCTCCTCATCATTAGGAATGTCCCTGGCATGATTTATCCTATCCATTGCTTGTCTAAACACTGCACATGTGCCACTTTGGATATGCGCTGTTTAGACAAGTGATGAATAAGAGAAATCCTGCACATGGGCATTCCTAATGATGAAGAACAAGGAAAGAGAGGAGTCGCAGGCTTAGGGCACATATATACTGTATATATATATATATATATATATATATATATATATATACTTTATATCTTCCCACCTGCCCTTATTTTATAACTGTAATATTTCACATTCAGTGTTTTATTTGTTTTCATTTTATTTTGCCTTATAATGTTGGTAAAACTAAATCCAGATGTTTACACAAAATTGAATTTACACAATCCAGCTGCTAGCAATTATTTTACCCTGACATCATGGATGCCTTGGTGCATAAAATTAAGCATGTACACTGTGTACACAACCAGGTGCAATCAAGATATATTCATCCTATTTCATTATTTACCTTGCACGAAGTCATTTCTATTTAGCTTACATTTTACAGACAGCTGTGTTGAATTTTAAATGATTTTTGTGGCACATAAATGTTTATGTGGGCCAATAGAATATGTACTTCTAATTTTTTTAGCACTTCATGCAGCCAGGTTGTCATGAATTAATTTGTTGTTCTTTATTAATTTTATTATGGTTCGGTGTGATCAAGAATGCTCAATTGACTTGTGTTTATTTGATTATGTAATTTGTAAAGCTGGCTAATTCTTACTGTTACTATAATTCGGTGCAGAAAAGCAAGATCACGTTCGAAGGACCGTATAATTCACTAGATATCTCAAGCCAAGTTGTGTATCTGTTAACATTTTACGAGTTTAACTGTAGTTTGAAGCAAAATTGAAGCTCGAATTTATAACCTACAGTAAAAAAGAAGCAAGGTTTATTCAACAGTCGGCATATAATTTAATCAAATTTAGATTAACAAGCAAAACAGAAAATTGAAAACTGTTCATAGCGCAATATTGAAGTAAATCATTCTCGTTCCACAAGTTACTACCCTCATTTTTGTGAAAACTTACCTGCAGTATGTCTATTGCATATATTATCTTTTTTTTTTCTAACGTAGTTATAAACTATACAAGAAATTATATTTTCATGCACAAATTGCATATCTCTTTTTTTCTTTCTGTTTACTATGACAGATTTTTGAAGCCAAAGCCAGTAATGGATTCGAAAAGAGGAGAAATCTCAGTCTTTACTTTATGACCTGTTCCCTATTCATAGTCTGTTCCTGGCTTTGGCTTCAGAAAGTGTGTCTTGTTTGTAGGTTTTATTATGTTTGTACAAGTAAAACATTGGATTTGGCTGCAGGGAATGCCCAGGTCACTTCGCTCTGCAGTGGTAGTGACCTGCCCTGGACTCAAGACTGGAGGGATGCACAGGAGCAGGCAGCACAGGAGCAGGACAGGTCAGTATGTAATATTGTATAGGGAAAACTGTGTTTTATATCTCATTAAGGGAGTGATATATTACATTACTCCTCATTAAGGTGAGTACATAGGGCATGGAGGGGGCAAAGTGTACTTAGAGGGCACTGACTATTATACGTCATTATGGGAGGGGTCTAAGCTGCATTAAATGGGGCACAGTGTTTTAAGTTGACACAGTGTTATGTATCCCATTATGGGGGTGGCATAATGTATTATATCTCATTGGTAAGGTCATAGTGTGGAGGGCATAATGTTTTGTATGTCATCAAGCCAGGCTCACAATGTATTAATAGCTCCTTAAGTAGGGGGGACATGGTATTAGGAGGGCACAGTGTATTATAGCGAGGGGGCACAGTGCATTATACTTTATTAAAGGAAGGCAGACACAGTGCATTAATAGGTAATAATATGCATAATATAACATGAGATAACAATGCAGTATAACTAAAGGGGATTACAGTAGAAGTTATTACAGGCCAAGTCTGGGCAGGGGGAGGATGAAAAAAATAACATGCACTTACTTCCCCATCTCCAGCACCGGTGCACACATACTGCCGTTCTGGCCCCCAGCTGCTTTTTGGTTTAAGGGGAGACCTGAGATGTTCTAAGCCCACTTAGCCAGTCAGCAGCAGAGGTGGCACCCATTACAGCTGTTGACTGGCTGAGCAGGCCTGGAATGACACGTCCATGGTCCCCTCTAAAACTAAGAAGTGAAAGGAGACAGTGGGTATGTGGACAGCAGTGATGGAACCAGGGAGGTAAGTACATGAATTTTTTTTTATCCTCCCCCATCCTGACACATTTGAAAAAAAATCTCCCTGCCTGGATTTCTCCTTTAAGGTGCTTCAGAGCATTATATCTCATTAAAAGGGGGAACGGCGTGTTGTAACCCATTAAACAGTTATATAGAACCTTGTACAATATAGTCAGGCAGGCTGAGGTTACGGCAGGTAATAAGTAATATTGCATTTCAGTTCTGTAAATAAAGTTGTGATACCACATAAAGCCTGAGGACATTTATGGTGCCGTTTTTAGATATCTAGGATAACCCCTTCAATATAGAATTTGAATTATTTTTAATGCAAGACCTTTAATATGTGTGAAAAGATTTCTGAAGCCTTTTAATAAAAATCCCAGACTCTCTCTAGCAATGACGAGTTCAAATGGTAACAATGGTAAAAGTCGTCTCACAAAGTTAGAAAAATGTTAAAAGTTGGTTTTTAATTTATTACATTTTGTACTAAATCCAATTTATGTCACCAGTGTCAGCGATTAAAAATGAGCTAGCGGGAATTTCTGTGTATCTGATCCAGAACATAATAAGAGATAAATGATCATATCTACAGCTGCAGATTCTGAAGGGCTTTTACAGAAATCATTATTAAGTATCTTACAATGTAGCCCTTTAACCCACAAAACTTTTTATGCTACTTCCTTGTATCTGGATAAAATCTATAACTGCCAGTTCTCTATTTAATTTAGATCTAAATGACAGGGTTCTGGTCTTTCCTTTTTAAAAAGCTGAATGCCATTTGAAAATATCGCAGTAGGCGATAGTCATGAAAGAATACTGTCAATTTAAATCTACATTCTTATTAAAAAAAAAAATCTGAATTGTGTTGTAAAAGTGTAGATGAACAAACTTTTCAAAACTTTTTCGGCAGGTTAGCTGAACTTTGATGAAATATTCAGGTTTGGCCAAACCGACGAGACGAACAGAGAAAGGAGTTGGAAGGGGAAGGGGTGGGCGAGGAAACCACTGGTCTAACCTGGGTAGCTGGTGAGCTAACTGGACTCAGTGTTTCAGAGGGGGAGAGATCCACAGCACCATCACAAGCTGCAAGAGGCACCACCAGCATGCACTGGCATGTCAGCAAAGCACCCAACAAAGTGGAAGGAAGGCTGTGCTCCTCAATGAGCACCTGTGGGTGACACCATTGACTCCCAACTTGCACCACCCCTTTCACCCACAATTTTTGAGAGGGTCACACCAGACTTTCACAGTTTCTGAGAGGGTTACACCAGACTCTCACCCACAATTTTTGAGTGGGTCACACCAGACTCTAACCATAATTTTTTGGGGTCATAACAGACTCTCACCCACAATTTTAACAGGGTCACACCAGTTTTCTTTTGCAATTATAAGAAGGGTCATAACATGCTCTCACCCATAATTTTTAACGGGGTCGCCACCAGGCTTTCTTCATCAGTTAAAAGGAGGGTCACCACCAGGCTCTCTCACAAATTGTTTAAAGCATATAAAGGTCTTCCTTTATGTGTAATGGAGGGTGTATGGGTATGCCTCTTTCTTTTGGATTTTTAGCAGCCCTTGCACTTGGTGCATAGGCTTGATAAGTCTACGAGTACATCCTTCAAAATCTAAACAGGATGAGTCTGACCATGTCACCATGCCACACACCAAGTCACATGCAAAATAACAGTTAATGGTGGGTAGACCTTGATTTCCTCCTAAGAGATGACAGGAACTATGGTAAGAGATGGGCCAGATTTTAACAGGTGTATAATTTTTTTTTTTGTACAGGAAACAGTGTTTCCTAACTTTTTTTCCACTTTAAATTGGATTTCTTATTGTATTGGGTGCGCATTATTATCATTCTGTAAAAGGGAAATAACACAGCGGCCTTGGAGTCTTTAATGCATCCAAGCATGCTCCCTCTACTGTGCCGGTTTCATGTCTGAGGATTTCAGGTGCACCAGACACCCTCCTCCCTGCCAAGTAGAAGGCACCTGAAAAAATGCTTACATTTCCTATTGACTTTAAAAGGGGTTTGTTACTCGAATTAAGCACTTAAGCATTGAAAACGCTCAACTCACGTAATGAGCATTCAGACATTTTAATACTCGCTCATCTCTAGTCATTAAACTTTCATGAATTTTTATTTATGTAAGAATAGCCAACCCCTTTAACAACATATAGGTTCCAAGTTCCATTCTTACCTGCATTCTAGTAATGTAGATTGGTTTGTTCATAATAATCCAACTTGCTGTCTCATAACAAGGTGGGATAGTCATTGACCCATCATATGTAATGAAACTAGAGGTCTCTGGATAAAGCTCTTCAATATTTAGCCCCTGCAGTAAATAGGCATCATCTGAGGACATATTGTAAAGAAAAAAACATTCAGTAACTAAATGTTAGATTGTGGAAAAATGTGTGTGTATTATGTATTGTACATATAAAGAAATACAAATCACTTCCCTTGGTTACCTTCATTTACTATATACATACAGTAGGTACCCCACCACCACTACTACTACTACTACTACTACTAAAAGTGATAATACTTGTTTTCTAGTACATTATAATTGTGAGATTACATTGTAAAATAGTAATCCCTTATTATTGGGGTAACAAAAAAAATTAATAAAATAAGTTAATTTCAATAATAAGTTAAAGTATAAAAAAGTAATCAAAATACTTGATCTAGTAAAATTTTTATTAGAGCATGCATTACACAAAAAAACTAAAAAAATAATAATGGGTATGCCCACATAACTAATACCTGAAGAATTAATTTAACGGGTAAAACATGAGCCATATTAAAGTTTTGCAGGGACACTACCTCCAATAGGTGGGACCAAAAAGTAGGCTTCCTTCCTTCTATTGAAGGGTTAATTTCATATTTTTTCCCCAGTAGAGCATGCATGGTATTTAACCCCCTCCCGCCGCTGCACAGTATATTAACATTGCTGAAGCCTATGCCTGAGGCTGCAGTGACAATAGTTTACGATTAAGGATAACACAGGCACAGAAACTGTGCCTGTGTCATCCATGGCAGGTCCCGGCTGTCAGTGATAGCTGGGGACCCGCTGCAACTGTCAACACAAGAGCCACGCTCGGGTGCTGACAGTTAACCCTATAGATATTGCAGTCAGCACGACTGCAGCATCTATAGGGCTCCAGACAGAGACTTCTCCCTCTACAAAGGGAGAATTCTCTGTCTGGGAGCCATCGGAGGCTCTTCAATGTGATCGCAGAGCCCCGATGGTAGCCATGGATTGTGGTTATGGAGACTAAAGATCCCGGGGGGAAATGAAGGGGGGGGGGGAAAGGCTCTTGCAGGGCCCCTCGCAGTGTGGGGCTGTGAGCTCTGCCCCCTCTCTCACCCGCCACTGTTACAGGCTTCTAACAGCGGCAGGGGACAGTGGAGAGGGGGCAGAGCAAGGGACTTCAGCTCATGTGATCATTATTAAGCTAAGTCCTAAAACGACCAGGGCATTGAGGCATCAATGCCAATTGGTCGTGAAAGGGTTAAGATTGTGTATGCATTTTTGGTGCTCTCGTGAATGAGAAAATTCACCTCTTAAGTTGTACCTAAAAACAGTTATCATACTTACTTTTATATGTTATTCTTGTTATGGTGTCCCTGTTGAGCATTCGATTAAGAAAGGGATTAGATGAATCTGTTACCTTAAGGATATAAAGACAAGTTATATTAATCCGTACAAAACAGGCAACATTATGTAAATTATGGAAATCATTAAAGGGGTTGTATGAGGTTAAATTAAAAAAAGGGTGTGCTTTGGTTCCAGAAACATAACCTAAGTCTGGTGCAGGAAGTGGACAGAACAATAATCAATAATTGATTACGTTCAGGCCATCAATGTGAATTGGTCCTTTCCGTTATGCTGCATTAATGCAATGTAAATCTAGCCATATTGATACTGATGCAGTTTACAAGCACTGTATATTAATGTTCTGTTAAAGGGCTCATCCCTTATATATAAATAGATATGAAAATGTAAATCACACTCCCAGGAAAAGACATTTTTGTCCTAAGCATACAGCATTTTCCCAGACAGGCAATCATTTCCAAGCAGACATTTCCAGAGAGGCATCTGCCTGAGAATGAATACATCTCTCAGGACTTAAAGTGATACTGTCATTTAAGAAAACTTTTGACATTACACAGATTGCTAAAACAAGTGGAGAAAAGCGCTCAGTAAGGAGAGAAGTGCTCTCCTTATTGTAGGAGACAGGCTCTATAGGCTCTCTATAGAATTAGTCTTTAGTAGCAAGGAAACACGGGAAGAGAAGTGCTTAGCGTCGCTACACTTGTTTCTGCAGTTAGACAACTTTTGAAATGGCCCTATGACAGGTCAAAGGTAATTTTTTTTGTATGAAATTGAAACTCTAACTTCTATTTTAAAGTGACTCTGTACCCACAATCTGTCCTCCAAAACTGCTTTTAATTCAAGATGTGTCCTAGGGTCTGTTTGGCAGGTGATGCAGTTATTGTCCTAAAAAACAACTCTTAGGCCTTATTCGCATGTTAAGTACTGTTTTCAAGTCTATAGAGTACTCCCGCACAATCCGCTAAAAATTACAGATTGGGCATCCGTGTTGCATTCGTATTTCCATAAATCCATTTTTTTTTACTAATTGCACAATACTAATTAATAAAGTTGAGTAGGTTAAAAAAAAAAACTAGCACCAGTATGCCCAACCCCCCCCAAAAAAAGTCACATAATGGCTTGTCAGCCATTTTACTTTACCATTTCTAGTTTGCTTTACTGTGAGACACTTCTGTTAATTAGTTAGTTCTCTTGCTGTTTGTAGGCCCATGTACCGATGCAGTTCCTTCTTCCTTATGAGTCATCTGTATTTTTTTACGGAAATACACATGCTAAACAGGTTACAATCCGTAAAAAATAGCGGATCTCATTGATTTCTATGAGAGGATCCGTAAAGAAATCTGGGTCTGCACTAGGACATGTCCTTTTTTTCAACATTGGGTTGCATCCTTGCAATCTACTGATAGAATAGACATAAATGTGCACTAACTCGAATATGGAAATACGGATCCGTAAATTACGGGACGTGTGAATAAGGGCTTAAACTTGCAGCACTGTGTTGAATTGGCGTGGCCTACAATATCCATGCCCTAGGCTTGCACTGGCTCTCTGTCCCTGCTCCCCGCCGTCTTAATCATTAGGAATGCCCCTGCAGACTTTCTCCTAATCATCACTTGTCTAAACATTGCACAGGTGCCTTAACGATCCAGCACATGTGCAGTGTTCAGACAAGGGATGAATAGGAGAAATCCTGCCCAGGAGCATTCCTAATGATGAGGAGGGCAGGGAGGAGGGACGGAGAGGTGTTTCAGGCCGGGGGCACAGACACTCTAGGCTACGCTAATAGACAAAGGGCTGCAAGTTTAAAGAGTCACTGTCCTTATAACTTTCAAAATCTAAATCAACTGTAGATATAAAGCAAGTCTGCAATTAACATTCATTTTTTTTTATCATGGAAAACACAGCACTTCTTGTTTTCTGACTTTTTTTTTCTAAAAAAACAGGAAACAGTCAGAAAACAGGAAGTCCTGTATATCCCAGGCCATCTGAGCGCTAACAGAGAGAAGGCAGTCATATGACTGATGGACACATTGAGCCGTGACTCTCTGTACTGGCCGGAGTTCATGTGTTTAGTCTGTTTAAATCTGTTAAAAATCTGCCTTCAGGAGACTGGACCTGGATTTCTGGTAAGTTCAGCTTTGTTTTACAGCATGATAACAACAACAACAAAAAATGAATGTATATTGCAAACTTGCTTTATATCACATCTGCTGTTGATTTAGTTGTTGAAAATCATAATGACAGTGACGCTTTAAAAGTTGTTTTAAGGACAATAACTGCATCACCTGCGAACAGACCCCAGGACAGATCTTAAACAGCTATCCGAGGGTACAAGCGGTTTGAGGGGGTAGATTGTGGGCACAGTGTCGCTTTAAGCTCCACTTCTTTAGCTTTTATTTCAATATGTTATACTTTAGAAAAATCAATTTTTTTTTACTGTATTTTTTTGGATCTTAGGAACCCCCCCCCCCCCATTTTTAGATGTCTAAATCAGGGTGCATCTTGAATTCTGAAAAATACAGTAAATTAGTTTTTTTTTAAATTTTAAATCCAACACGAAAGTTTACATGTCTACATGTAGTATAAAAAGTCTTCTTTTTATTCGTTTAGATATATGCAGATTTGTACAGATAAGAAATATAGCATTCCATTTGTGCTCGGCATTCAGTAAATGAAATTCCAATTATGCTAATATAAACTACAGAGAACAAATGTACTCACTTTTATAAATATGGATATAACCACTAGACCATTTGGACTTTTTGCTGCTTCTGTTACATTTGTGTACAGCTCGTGATTATAGTGTATTAGCTGAACCTGGAAAAAAAAATAAAAGCACATAACTGATTTATTGAGCTATTTTATTGAGCTATTTTTTCAAGGATCCATTATTATAGTGGCAAAAAAATTAGATTGGAGCATATATGTGTAAAATATAACAGATGCTAGATAAGCTGGCTAATATCAAGTAATGCACTTAGGCCACAGCAAATGTATAGCTGAATATTCATTAAATGGAATACAGATGAGGTGGAACACAAGAACTACAGAGCCCAATCCTCAGCCGCATAGGATGTGTCCCCATAGTCTGATACTGTGAGTGATGATTGGACAGTGTCAGTGTGTAGGGACGAGGGGCATTGTAACAATCAGTGATTTCCAGGAGGAATAACAGGGAAACAGCACAATACAGGACCCTGAATTATTTCAGTAGTGTAACTTTAAGATGAAACTATATTGGAGCGCTGCTTTTCAAGAAGAGCTGACTTAATAGTTTATAGAGCAAAATACTGTAACCCTATTATTATGAATAACATGGCAGATGACAGGAGAACAACACAGATCCTCTAATATTGTTTTGTATTCTGTCTGTGGATGTGTTCACACAACATATTTTCTCATTTGTATACACTCTGTATTTCTGGGATTCCTTACGGCCAGACAAAAAACTGACGTCAGTTTTGTGCGGCCGCTATTCATTGAATATCGACCGAACAAAACTGACAGAGCAGACAATGTAAAGTACGCCTCCGGCCACACTTTAAATTGTTTGCTATGGTGAATTGGAACACGGGCACACCCGAATACGCCCCCATTCCAATTCAAAAGAAATTAAGTTCATCCACCCTGCGGTACGTGTCACAGAACGACCACTGTCATACATAGTGTGACTGCATCTAATCACTGCTGTATTTTCTTCTATAGTCTGCGACATGATAATACTCAGTATCTCTGTAGACCTGATATCTGATCTTATATGGCCAGTGTATGGCAGAGAGGAAATAGTATAGAAAGTGACAAAGCGCCCATTCCGTAGTGTTAAAGGGGCCTTGGGGTCGAAACGTTGCATTCTCTTTACCAGGACATGTGAATAAACTTCACCATTCACGATAATGGAAGTCTATGATGCACGTCTCCTCACATAGACACAGTGTGGGGAGAGGATTAGCGTGGACCTCTCCTCCCTCATTCTACTGATTGGTAAGGGTCTGAACACTCAAACCCTAAACGATAAAAAATTTTACATGTGTCTCTGACATAACAGATAGCAGGGTCCAACAGCATTAGAGGAGCAGAATTCAAGTTAGTAATAGACCAAAAGGAAGCACGGCAGGAGGTCAACAATCCCAGTGGCTGACCTTTGGACATTAATAGTAGGAGTCCGACAGCATCTCATGTAGATTTCAAAGCTTTCAACTCAAGGAGGACTGTGTGGTGATGGGAAAAAGACACATATGATATGTGTAGGGCTGTAGAGAAGACACATATTATATTTGTGGTGATGTGGAGAAGACACGTATGATATGTGTGGGGCTGTGGAGAAGAGACGTATGATATGTGTGGGTATATGAAAAAGACACGTATGATATGTGGGATGTGAAGAAAACACGTATGATATGTGGGATGTGGAGAAGACACAGATGATATGTGGGATGTGGAGAAGACACGTATGATATGTGGGATGTGGAGAAGATACGTATGATATATGTGGGGATGTGGAGAAGATACGTATGATATGTGTGGGGATGTGGAGAAGATACGTATGATATGTGTGGGGATGTGGAGAAGATACGTATGATGTGTGATATGTGGAGAAGACACGTATGATATGTGTGGGGATGTGGAGAAGACACGTATGATATGTGTGGGGATGTGAAAAAGACACGTATGATATGTGGGATGTGGAGAAAACACGTATGATATGTGGGATGTGGAGAAGACACATATGATATGTGGGATGTGGAGAAGACACGTATGATATGTGGGATGTGGAGAAGATACGTATGATATGTGTGGGGATGTGGAGAAGATACGTATGATATGTGTGGGGATGTGGAGAAGATACGTATGATATGTGTGGGGATGTGGAGAAGATACGTATGATGTGTGATATGTGGAGAAGACACGTATGATGTGTGGGGATGTGGAGAAGATACGTATGATGTGTGGGGATGTGGAGAAGACACGTATTATATGTGTGGGGATGTGGAGAAGACACGTTTGATATGTGTGGGGATGTAGAAAAGACGTATGATATGTGTGGGGATGTGAAAAAGACATGTATAATATGTGTGGGGATGTGGAGAAGACACGTATGATATGTGGGATGTGGAGAAGACATAATGATATGTGTGGGGATGTGGAGAAGATACGTATGATGTGTGATATGTGGAGAAGACACGTATGATATGTGTGGGGATGTGGAGAAGACACATATGATATGTGTGGGGATGTGAAAAAGACACGTATGATATGTGGGATGTGGAGAAAACACGTATGATATGTGGGATGTGGAGAAGACACGTATGATATGTGGGATGTGGAGAAGATACGTATGATATGTGTGGGGATGTGGAGAAGATACGTATGATATGTGTGGGGATGTGGAGAAGATACGTATGATATGTGTGGGGATGTGGAGAAGATACGTATGATATGTGTGGGGATGTGGAGAAGATATGTATGATGTGTGATATGTGGAGAAGACACGTATGATGTGTGGGGATGTGGAGAAGATACGTATGATGTGTGGGATGTGGAGAAGACACGTATTATATGTGTGGGGATGTGGAGAAGACACGTTTGATATGTGTGGGGATGTAGAAAAGACGTATGATATGTGTGGGGATGTGAAAAAGACATGTATAATATGTGTGGGGATGTGGAGAAGACACGTATGATATGTGGGATGTGGAGAAGACATAATGATATTGTAACGCCTGGAGTAGTGGATCCACTGGACCGTCACCAGCGATGGCACTAACCTCACCAGGGAGCGGAGTCTAAGGGGCCGCTGGTTTTCACCAGAGCCCGCCGCAAGGCGGGACGGACTTGCTGCGGCAGGCGACCCCCAGGTCGCTACCCCTGGCTTGGTTGCTAGTGACGGCAGGCAAGGCGTGGCTGGAGCAGTAGGCGGGAGATGGTGCTGGCAGAGGTCTGTAGGCGTAACCGCAGGTGACAGGCTGAACACAGGAGCAATGGTGTAACGGGAGCAGGAACCAGGAACAAGGACTAGGGACCAGGTAGCGGATAGAAATCAGGAACAGGGACTAGGGACCAGGTAGTGGATAGGAATCAGGAACAGGGACTAGGGACCAGGTAGCGGATAGGAATCAGGAACAACAGGGAGCTGGGCCAAACGCTATGGGAAGCATATAGAGGCTCCTACACCTGTAGTGGGGCAGGGCTGGAATAAATAGGGAGTGATTGGTGCAACTAACCAATTAGGGGCGGACTGGCCCTTTAAATCTGAGACAGCCGGCGCGCGCGCCCTAGGAGGCTTAGGGGCATGTAATTGCAGCCAGGGGAGTCCCAGGAGGATGGTGGAAGAAGAATGGGGCAGGACGTAGAAGGAGATCTTTTCCAGATGTGAAGTGCCCACCTGGAGGACTAGAGGTGCGGTCTGGTAGTGCACATGGTCGGTAAAAATCTCGCCCGTGACCGAGGAGATAGTCAGGGGTCTGGCTAGTGGGGTCACGGGTAGCCGCCATCTCTGGACCAATGTAGCTACAATAAAATTGCCTGCTGACCCAGAATCGAGAAAGGCAGTAGTCTGGTGAGTTTGTCCTGAGGGTGTCTGGATGGAAACTGGCACAGACAACTTTGGAGAGGTGGCATTCACACTTAGGGAGACCTCTCCCACCGGACCTAGGTGCTGGCGTTTCCTGGACGCTTGAGGACGTTGGGGACATCTCAGCCGAAAGTGATCCGAACCACCGCAGTAGAGGCAGAGATTCAGCTCCAGACGACGAATTCTTTCATCAGGCGTCAGGCGAGCCCGTTCCACCTGCATAGGAATCTCAGGAGTCGACTGGGACACCAGAACGTCAGGATTCTGGAAGACCGGCGCCAGTTGGTGATGGCGACGGGACAGGCTTAGACGCCGTTCATGCCAGACCTCCTCCTCTCTCTCAGAAAAACAAGTATCGACCCTGGTGGCCAGTAGGATGAGTTCGTTCAGGGAGGTAGGTAGGTCTCGGGCGGAAAGCACGTCTCTCACCCGACTGGACAGGCCCTTCTTGAAGGTGGCTATTAGAGCGGCCTCATTCCAGTCTAATTCTGCCGCCAGGGTGCGGAACTGGATGGCGTAGTCACCAACAGAGGAGCTCCCTTGAGAGAGGTTGAGGAGAGCAGTTTCAGCTGAAGAGGCACGGGCAGGTTCCTCAAAGACGGAGCGAAACTCGACTAGGAAGGTACGGAGATTGGCAGCAGCAGGGTCATCTCGGTCCCACAGCGGCGTGGCCCAGGCCAGAGCTCTACCCTCCAATAGGCTGATGATGAAAGCCACTTTAGAGCGCTCGGTGGCAAACTGACTGCTTAGAAGTTCGATATGCATGGTGCATTGGGTCAGGAATCCTCTGCACAACTTGGGGTCACCTCCATATTTACTTGGGAGAGCCAGTCGAAGTGTAGAAAAAGCAGCAGGAGGTGGTGTGCGCTGGGCTGTAGTATGCTGCTGTAAGGCGGCAGTGAGTTGCTGGATCTGCTGCGACTGTTGCTGGATCTGTTGAGCCTGTTGGGCGACCACTCGGGCTATGTCACGGATATCAGGCACCTCGCCGGGATCCATGGTTGGAGCCTACTGTAACGCCTGGAGTAGTGGATCCACTGGACCGTCACCAGCGATGGCACTAACCTCACCAGGGAGCGGAGTCTAAGGGGCCGCTGGTTTTCACCAGAGCCCGCCGCAAGGCGGGATGGACTTGCTGCGGCAGGCGACCCCCAGGTCGCTACCCCTGGCTTGGTTGCTAGTGACGGCAGGCGAGGCGTGGCAGGAGCAGTAGGCGGGAGATGGTGCTGGCAGAGGTCTGTAGGCGTAACCGCAGGTGACAGGCTGAACACAGGAGCAATGGTGTAACAGGGGAGCAGGAACCAGGAACAAGGACTAGGGACCAGGTAGCGGATAGAAATCAGGAACAGGGACTAGGGACCAGGTAGCGGATAGGAATCAGGAACAACAGGGAGCTGGGCCAAACGCTATGGGAAGCATATAGAGGCTCCTACACCTGTAGTGGGGCAGGGCTGGAATATATAGGGAGTGATTGGTGCAACTAACCAATTAGGGGCGGACTGGCCCTTTAAATCTGAGACAGCCGGTGCGCGCGCGCCCTAGGAGGCGGGGACGCGCGCGCCGGCCGGCACAGACGGAGACAGGAGCGGAGGAGAGGTGAGGCGCCCCCAGGGGCCGAACTAGCAGCAGCGCCGGGTCCCTGCACAAGGACCCCGGCGGCTGCATGGGGCAGGAGGAGGTCGCGGCGGCGGCCCGGAACACGGGCCGCCGCTGCGGCCGTGACAGATATGTGTGGGGATGTGGAGAAGACACGTATGATATGTTTGGGGATGTGAAAAAGACATGTATAATATGTGTGGGGATGTGGAGAAGACACGTATGATATATGTGGGGATGTAGAGAAGACACGTATGATATGTGTGGGGATGTGGAGAAGATACGTATGATATATGTGGGGATGTGGAGAAGACACGTTTGATATGTGGGATGTGGAGAAGACATTATGATATGTGTGGGGATGTGACACGTATGACCTGTGTGGGGTTGTGGAGATAAGAATGTGTGATATGTGTGGGGATGTTGAGAAGACACGTATGATATGTGGGAAGTGGAGAAGACATTATGACGTGTGGGGATGTGACACGTATGATCTGTGTGGGGTTGTGGAGAATACATGTGTGATTTGTGTAGGGATGTGGAAAAGACACATATGATACGTGTGGGGATGAGAAGATATGTATGATATAAAGGTAACTGGGACTATTTTGCCTAGAGGTATGGGCTAGCTGGTATGGAGCAAATTCCTTAAAGGGGTTCCCCAATTAAAACTTACTTGTCCCCTATCCACAGGATAGTGGATAAGTAAGAGGTTGCGTGGGTCCAATCTATGTACCCCCCAGCAATCACCCCCCCCCAGTGGCTGGGTGACACATGGATAGGGGACAAGTATGTTTAAATCAGAGAACCGCTTTAAGATAGTACATTAGCTTTCTACATGATTGGTCATTGTATACTGCATAATGGCTGTACATGTATTTGCTATATTTTAATTGGCTTATATAACAGAATACCCAGCCAGGCGCAGTTTCTTTAGAGAAGAAGCCTCACATACAAAACACAATATTGGGTTGAGGGCTTTCTTTCTCTCTAGTGATCATCTTTATATTGACCCCTAGCGTGAACTGCAGAGCCACTTGGGCCTATCTAAAAGAATAATACTCTAACACCCCTGCCTGAATGTAATGTAAGAGGGAACATGCAGAATAATCAGGAAAGACATAGGATTTTCTGTAATACAGTCGGAGTGTCTCTGAGTCTCCTGGTAAATATATCTATTTTTTTTCCAGTGCTGAGTGATACATAAAAGCCTGTGCTTTGTTGCTATGGGCAGCTCGGATACCTTCTCTCAGACAGCTCAGATACATTAAACCCATTATATCTATGTTGCAACCACACTGTCTAGATAAAATGAGAAACATATCTCTGTTGCCCTTGATGTCAGGATATATATGTTGTCCAATCGATCAGCAACTAATAGAATATGTACAATTTTTTTTTTCAACAAAAGAAAGTATAAAGTCCAGTGCTCAATCTTAGTTACATTATCATCAACTGATTCTACAAAAATATTCCCCCCCCCCACCCCAAGCTGAAAAGTCTTGATGTGTGTTTATCAAATAGGGGCAGAGATGCGGCTAGGGTTTTTATATGTTACCATATTCGTGTCACTCTATTTTTGATATCACAGAGTGTATGTTTCCAGTTTTTGTTTGTGTAAAAAAAAAAAATAAAAAAAAAATAATAATAATAATAATGATCTGTTTAAATTCCTGGAAAACAAATGCAGCTAGTGCAGACTCTGCTGACAGCAAATGTGGTGGCTCTGTTGTATCTTAGTTATTATGTAACTAACATAAATTCCACTCTCACTGACAAATCCTGTCTGATAAAAACCTGTCCTATCGCTCACTTCTGGGGAAATTTAAAGTGTACCTGTCATCATGAAAAAAATGTGGTATGTCATAGAGTCATGCCAAAAGTTTTGATGGTCCGGGCCTGAGTGTTCAGAACCATACCAATAGTGAGAATGAGCGGGAGAGGACTGCACTGCATAGAGTCAGGCTCCAACTACTTAGGAGCCTGACTTGTCACATGACCCAGAGCCAGGAGAGGCCCATGCGTAGCTTGGTCTTCTTCCGGCTCATTCTCACCGTTCAAAACTTTTCACCTGTCTCTAAAGTTTTTTTTTATAATGACAGGTGCACTTTAATATTACATGGAAGCTATTTAAATAAATCAAATACAGTGGTGCCTTGGATTACAAGCATAATTCGTTCCGGGACCGTGCTTGTAATTTAAATCTACTATTACACCAAAGCAAATTTTCCCATAAGAAATCACTGATATGCAGACTATTGGTTCCACACCCCAAAAATAATGATTTATTATTCTTAATTCCATGTAGAACAGATGAAGAAAACATTCAGAAACAGCAGAATATGTAATATTATAAGTTACTGTACAGTAATGGAGGGGACGGGAAACACAAGGGCTGACAGAGACTGCAGGGAGCATGAAGGAATGAGCAGGGCAGATGTGGGCACATACATGCAGCGCTCTCTGTCCGGGGAGAGAGGGGTTACAGCTATGCAGAGATTACCTCCACAGTCCTGTCCCCTGATGCAAGCCCCAGCCTGAGGTGGATCTGCTATGATTTGGAAGGTGAGGGAGACTTCCTGGGTCAGAGTACAGGGCTGTAGACCCCGCTATGCAGACCATGCCCCCTCCTCCACTCGTGCTCCCACCCAGTACAGGGAGCTCTTAAACCAAAGCAATGCTCTTAAACCAAGTCACAATTTTGAAAAACTGTGAGCTCTTAAACCAAAATGCTCTTAAACCAAGTTACTCTTAAACCAAGGTACCACTGTACCATGTAATACATGACATAATTCATGGTAAAGCTATAGTTCATCAGAAATCTCCATGGGTTGGTTGCATTGCATAGAAGCATCACAATCGCTTCACACACAGCACCTTTTTTTTGTTAAATGCCACTGTAGTTTGTGATGCAGTTTCTGTAGTTTGTGATGCAGAGCCAAAGCCAAAGGTGTGTCTGGCAAGACAAACAATTAAACGTCCTCCCTTTATATTCTTACATTACATCACATCACATTATGTTACATTCTGAATCCAGTAAATGTGACGAAATTGCACTGCTTTTTGGCGCACATTTTGTTATAAAACTACAGGAACTAATATAGATGATGCAAGCCTTTGCCTAGACAGTATAAAGTTATGTTCATGCAATGGCCCAGATTAACTAATGTGTATACACCAGAATTTCGGCTGAAAAATCGGTGCACGTGCCTTTTCTCTACATTTATTATGCATTGTAGACACCGTTCAGACACTTTTTCGCCTGATACAAAAAGGGATGGGGTGTATGCCAAAAGGGGATGTGGCCTACTAAAAATGCACCTGAATCTGGCTGAAAATTCAGGCAGACTTAAAGCCAAGTAACAGCTGGTGTAAGCTTTGCACCATAAAACTAGGTCACTGTCTTTAAGTGCGACAGATTTCTCAAACAGCCTGATAACGCTGGCACATTGAAAGAGTGTTTAGTCTAAGTTTAAAATTAGACAGTGTTAGTAAATGTGGGCCAATGTTTTTTGAGGCTAAAATATGGTCGTATTTAGATAATTATGGATGTACATAATGATCATGATCATTATTTATGTCCATAATTATCAAAATATGGATGTATTTTAGCCCTAAAAAATGTTGTATGAACATACCCTATAGATGCATCAGATTTTCAAACAACATAAGTAACTGAAAAATCTAACTGCCTGACCTAAGTTTACACCACCCTCAGACCTCTCCCATACCTAGGAATACATTTACTAAGGTTTTTGGTGCCTTTTGTACTATTTTGTATGGGTTTCACTTTTTGGTCGCATTTATTAAGAATTACAGTGTTTATTTTTGTGACTTCTCTACAAGTAAATCATTGTTTTTGCCCTAAAAGAGGCCATGGTTTAAGCATTGAGGCATTTTAGACATTTTTTTATATGTCACAAAACAAGAAACACAAAAATGCAACAGCTCACCGCAATGGCAAGATACAGCACCATAGCAACGTGCTCCTGCGTAGTGTGAATGGTGTTCTAGGAGAGCTGACCAAATTTGTCTTTTTATTCTGTGTTCCAGATGGGGGAGTGACTGCCTCTACTTGGTCGTGCACTCCACCCATCCCACCCAGGTGTGTAATTACTTTTGCCGGTATAAGATGGATTTTGCATGCCCAAAGCATAGGCGTATCACATGCCATGGAGAGGCCATAGTACAGTGTAGGTCCACTCCGGCATGCGGCCACCTTATTGTTGGTGGGGTGGTTTACACTGTTTGCAAATGGTAACCAAGAGCCCCATTGTTTTGAGGGAATTTTTATTAGCAGTTGAGGATGCTGCTTTTAACTATTTTCATGTCTGTAGTGGGTCTGTATCTTGCCATTGCGGTGAGCTGTTGCATTTTTTGTGTGTTTGCAATCTCAGCCATAGCAAGGTGCTCCTGCCTAGTGTGAATGATGTTCTAGGAGAGCTGACCAAACTTGTCTTTTTTTCTTTGTTACAAAACAAAAAAAGTGTTTTGAAAAAATATGCACAATTTATCATACACTGTACAACATTACTGTATGATACTTAAAAGAAAAAGACATAAGCCTTACCTCCCCAGAAAATGCCTGTCCATTCAGAAGGTGTTCTGAGCCTTGACCATCCTCACTCCCAAAATGTAACCGTATTTCTTCTAAACGATGACTGTATGTTAGTGGCCCACCGGATATATTTACTAGATGTTCCTTGTCCAGTCGTAGTGATACGTGTCTTCCTGTATTATACATTGTACCGCTCACCTACAAACAAAAAGAAACATCTTTTACCCATGACGAACATAATATGTGAAGGAAAGATTTCATATTCTGGGATCCCAATATATTATAAGAATATTAGAAGATGCTGATCTTACAACAGTACAAGGTCTAAGACTAACCGGGGTTTAAATTATTCTTTACACACATCAGCTGCTGCAGAAACTCCTTTTGAAACATCACCTTCATATAATTTACCAAATGCCTTGCTCTGTACCTCAAAATGAACATTTCCTTCAGCTTTTCTTATCGTTCTTTAAAATACATTCTGGAACATTCTTTTTCACCATGCATGAATCACGGCAAAAGCATATATATAGATGGGGAAGCACCTTTCTACAGTTCACCACTGACCACCAAGTGATCTGCAGAGTTCCTGGCTCCAATGTCTTGTATTCTGTTACTTTGTTAGTACAAGGAGTGGTTGCCAGCAGGCTCTGTGCCTCAGCCTGTCACTGGTAGGTTCTAGAATGTTCCAACCAATGGGTTATCATACTTCTCAGTGTTTCCTCCACCAATGGGAGACTAGACCCAGTTCCCTGTACTTAAGACCACTAGTTCCTGGTGGAGAGTAGTAGACCAGTAGAGGAGAAAAGTGGTAGACTATATGCCAACATCTGGAGGAACTGACTTAGTTTGTTCTCAGGAGATCTACTTGTGTAACCTCAGGGGATTAACTCAGCCCGGCTGTTTAAGCACGGGGCCTGTGTTCCTTGATCTGGTACCATGATCTATTCTGGCAAGGGGCAGTGTTAAAAGGTTGTAAGTACAAGTTTCTTCATATCAGTAAAGTCTCCACAGTCCCCCAACAGATTTCTGTACTTCCTGAACAGGTCCCCTGGGTAGCCCCCCTAGTCCTCTGTATATTCAAGTCAAGTCTAACTATCTAAAAGACTGTTCGATTCAAGTATTTACCAGTCACCTTGTATCGCTGCCAATCATCTCCCTAAGTGTAAAACACTTCTGTATTCAACCTTGTGCAAAAGACTGTACTGTCACTAAAAGAAGTCTATTAAATAAAGTTATTCATGTGGTTAAGTTATCCAAGATTATGTCTTTGCTTAATTGCACCACACCACAGGGGACTACTTATTCTATGTGCGTGTGTCTGGGACCCAGGGAGGCCTTACACCACTCAGGCCTCATGACAAGTGCCGCAGCGGTACCACAACCAGCCACAGCTAACACCCTCTGGCTACCTCTGGGGTACCTGCAAATGTATGCAGCCAGAAGCCTCAGCTCGGAACAATGTGTAGTGGTGGCCCAGATTTACTGCAGCTCAGTTCCCATTGAAGTGAATGGGGGCTGAGTTGCAGTAATCCGGGGCAACCAATACACCGTGTACATAGCTGAGGCTTCCGGCTGAGGTACTGTGTATAACCAGGCACCATGGCACCCTGTGGATCAGATATTGGGGGCCATTATAGATAAGCTAACCGATTCATGAACCCTGATTCATTACGAACTTTGCAAAAGCAACAAGGCAGACTCCTATTAGAGGCAGAGGTGACATATATGAATAGGCACAACTTTGGCACAATCTAGTTCTATGATGTCATTGCCCTCCCCACATGTTGCATGCAGTGGCTGATACATATGTATGACATTATAATGTTATTATTAGTGGCTATCTATACTGGAGCTCAAGAACATTTTCCTGCTACTGTTCTGGACCCACAAATTATTTCAGGCTCTGCGTACACAGGGGCTGCAGGTTGGAATAAGTGAGGGTTATTGATATTATAGATTGGCATAGCAGAGAGGTGTTTGCATACGCGGCCTGTGGGATGGGGCAGCAGAGGGGCATCAGTACACATAGTCTTTGGGTTGGAATTAGGGATGGTCCAAACCCGCTGAGGTTCGGGTTCGGCTGAACCCGAACGCTCGGAATCGGATTCCCGCCTATGGCTATGGCTGTATCCCAGTTTTCTAGGCGTTCCTCCCGCTGGATCCGCCCGCTGCACGGACCGGGCAGACAGCGGTAATCATTGCGGATGGTTCGGGTTCGTCCAAACCAGGTTCAGACCATCCCTAGTTGGAATAATTGAGAGTTGTTAGTGCTGAAGGTCTGTGGTTCATGACCATTGGTACAAGAAGTCTTAGGGAAGAATAGCAGAGCTTTAGGAGTGCTAAGGATCTGCAAACTGCAATTTTCTAATGCTGGGATTGTTAATCATAGTGCGCTTATTAGCAACTTAACCTGAAATTAACTCTACCAGCATTACAAAGAAGCTAAAAAGTTGCAGATACAGCCGGCCAGGGACTTAGTTAAATAAGCTGTCTCATAAGGGAGGAGGAGGGGGGGAGATGGAGAGAAAAACTCACACATAGTTTTTTGTGTCTCCAGCAAAAAGCAGCAGTTCAGAACTGGGGGAGGAAGACTGAATAGATAATAACCATAATAAGTATGGAATAAATTGTTTGTCTCACTATGGACAGCAACAAATGAAAAGTTATGTTTGAGTGGAATACCCCTTAAATCCATTAGCCTTAATGGCTTTATGTAGGTGGTTGCACTAGGTCTGTTCACACCTGCTTTGGTCTAAAATATCCATTTATGGTAGTTTTACACGTAATGAAATCCGGTTGGGAGAGGTTCTATGGCCCCGTTACCCTGCTTTAGTATTTGCTTTATTGTGGAGATACTGTTTAGTTATACAAGCTTGTGATCTCTGTTTTGAGTGGTTACTTAAAGCGACTCTGTACCCAAAATCTTATCCCCCCCCAAACCACTTGTACCTTCAGATAGCTGCTTTTAATCCAAGATCTGTCCTGGGGTCCATTCGGCAGGTGATGCAATTATTGTCATAAAAACAACTTTTAAACTTGAAGCCCGTGCCAAACGGGAGTATCTGTGTCCTAACTTGGCACCACCCCTCCGTCCCTCCTCCCCACCCTCTTCATCATTAGGAATGCCACTGGAACATTTTCTCCATGCTGAACACTGCACAGGTCCTTAACAATCCAGCCCATGTACCGGGCTGACACAGGTGGGGAATAGGAGGCAATCTGCCTGGAGCATTCCTAATGATGAGGAGGGCGGGGAGGAGGGACAGAGAGGTTGTGTAAAGTTAGGGCACAGATACTCCTGTATGACACGGGGCTGCAAGTTTCAGGGTATAAACCCACACACCGTATACACAGCGTATTTACTGCTGCGATACGCAGCGAATACGCAGCAAAAACGCAACAAATACGCAACAAAAACGCAGCAGATTAGATCTAAATAACTGAACTCAGCATTAAATCTTCACCATCAAACTGCTGCGTATTTGCTGCGTATTTGTTGCGTATTTGTTGCGTATTTGCTGCGTATACTGTGTGTGGGTTTGTACCCTCAAAGTATTTTTTTAGGACAATAACTGCATCACCTGCGGAACGGACCGCAGGACAGATCTTGGATTAAAAGCAGCTATCCGAAGGTACAAGTGGTTTGGGGGGGGGGGGCAGATTGTGGGTACAGAGTCGCTTTAATAAAAACCTTTTAGTTAAGTATATCCTTTATCTGTATTTTTCTTGTATATTGCAAGGATTTTCTTGATTTACACATGCATGGTGTCACACAACCACACTAATATATTTACTGTATAAAGTAAGGGAAGAACTAGAATTTTAAGCTTCTCATAATGTTGAGCTGCTCGATTCATTACATTGTTATACCGCTACCCAATTTCTATTTTGACTTTCGGACTCAAATTCATATTGTTTATCTCATTAATAATTTGTGCTGATTTTATCCTGATTCTTACATTCTAAGTGGATTACTATTATCTGATACAACTTGCCTGGTCTTAGCGATTCATTTTCTCATAGGGCTAAAAGGAAAAACAAGACTGATTAAATAAGATTGTCAGTTGAGGGAATTTTCAATCAGGCTTTTGTTTGTACGGAATTTATAATCTGATTTCTAGACTTATTTTATTCTGGGATGTCTGCCCAATAATTACTGATTTTCACCCGCAAAAGTCTTTTGCCAGTCTTTACATTTGTTTTTTCTCTTAAAATTTGCCAGCGCTAATGCAGACAAAATGAATATAATAAGTACAGTGGTACCTTTTTTTAAGAGTAACTTAGATTAAGAGCGTTTTGCAAGAAGAGCTCACAGTTTTTCAAAATTGTAACTTGGTTTAAGAGGATTGCTTTGGTTTAAGAGCTCCCTTTACTGGGTGGGAGCTGGAGTGGGGCAGGGCATGGCCTGCACACGTTGGTCTACAGTATTGTCTGTCTGACCCAGGAAGTCTCCCTCACCTTCCAAATCATAGCAGATCAACTTCCGGCTGGGGCTTGCATCAGGGGACAGGACTGTGGGGGTAATCTCTTCATAGCTGTAACCCCTCTCTACCCGGACAGAGAGCGCTGCATGTATGTGCCCACATCTGCCCTGCTCATTCCTTCATGCTTCCTGCAGTCTCTGTCCGCCCTTGTGTTTCCCATCCTCTCCATTCCTGCTATAATGTGCCTGTACTCACACTCAGCTATACACGTTATATAAATTAGAAAAATCCTTATTTTTGGGGCGTGGAACCAATTGTCTGCATATGAGTAACTTCTTATGGGAAAATTTGCTTTGGTTTAAGAGTGGATTCAGATTACAAGCACAGTCCTGCTGTCATCATACTACCATGGGAGATGCCTACCATAGGGGACACTATGCACTTGGGGGTAGGTAGGTAGGATTATAAAGGAGATATCTATTTTGGCAGACACTATGTATGGGGGAGGGGGAGAAACTAGGGGAGATGCCTACCATGGGGACACTAGGGTAGATGATGGGTAGATCATAGGGGGCGCTATCAAATGGTGGGGATACCAGGGGTGTTGCCTAACATATGCTATCTACTGAGCAGAGAGCCAACAAGCAGGCTTATTACCTACAGTGTGAGGGGGGTAAGGAGGGGGGGGGGCAATCAAAAGTTTGCTATAGGGCCCAGCTCTTTCTAGTTATGCCCCTGGTGTGTACACTACACCTGTAAGAGACACAACATATATAGACGAAAGCTATAAAAAAAAATCCAGAAAATCACATGTCCTTCATGTGCAGCAGGCCTCCTCACCAGACATGTCACTGCCAGTAACAACCTGAGTGTGCGACAGGCTGCAGCTTGTGGTACAGCGGCCACTGGCCACACTGCGGCCTGCCATGAAGCGCCTATTCCACAACAAAGGGCAAGGTAATCGATTGATTGACAAAGCTAAAAGCACAAACTTTGTGAAAGGATACATTGCAAGGGGAAAAACTAAATTTTTCCAATACAGCTAATCTTGAGGTTAGCAAAAAATTTTTAACTTTCAAGGCCACAATTCTCTGGGTTTAAATGGGTATTCCAGGAAAAAAATCACTTTTCCCCAATCCACAGGATAGGGGAAAAGTAGGAGATCGCGGTTGGTCCGGCTCCTGAACTCCCCGGATATCTCTGTATCAGACCCCGCCGGCTCTGTTATAAATACAGCCCCGGGTCGGCATCCTGTGGATAGGGGAAAAATTATTTTGTCCCAGGATAACCCTTTTATGTACGTGGATCCAATAGGATGGGGGTTAACACTGCAGACCTATGGGCAGCTCACTGTGCTGGATGTCCATGCCAAGCTATCATAAGCTCCAGTAAAAATGATGGAGAGGTCCATCCATAGTACAAAGTACAGTGGTACCTTGGTTTAAGAGTAACTTGGTTTAAGTGCATTTTGGTTTAAGAGCTCACAGTTTTTCAAAATTGTGACTTGGTTTAAGAGCATTGTTTTGGTTTAAGAGCTCCCTGTACTGGGTGGGACGGCGAGTTGGGGAGGGACATGGTCTGCATGGCGGTGTGTCTACAGCCTTGTACTCTGACCCAGAAAGTCTCCCTCACCTTCTAAATCATAGCAGATTTACTTCGGGCTGGGGCTTGCATCAGGGGACAGGACTGTGGAGGTAATCTCTCCATAGCTGTAACCTCTCTCTCCCTGCAGTTTCTGTGAGTCCTGATTGGTCCATGCTGAACACACCCCTTCCCCATTGTGATCATGTGACCACACAGACCTCTGACAGGAGCCATGCTTCTCTATTCTAGCCTGTTGTACTACGCTACTGCATTATGGGGATCTGCAGTTTCATCCTGTATCTACAAACTGCTGCTGTGTTTTCAGGTTTATGCCCTTATTATATATTATACTCCACATGCTGATTTCTATACTGTACAGTAACTTATATCACATATTCAGCTGTTTCTCATTCTTTGTTTCATCTGTTCTACATGTTATTTAGGATATAAAATCATTATTTTTGGGGTGTGGAACCAATTGTCTGCATATCAGTGATTTCATATGGGAAACTTTGCTTTGGTATAAGAGTAGAATTGGATTACAAGCACAGTCCCGGAACGGATTATGCTCGTAATCCAAGGCACCACTGTACTCTTTTTGTGGAAAACCTATGTTACTATGTTCAATAATTGATTTATATTTTATTGCAAGAAATAAGTATTTGATACAAAAAAACAGAACATTTGGTACAGAAACCTTTTCTTGCAGTTACAGAGGTCAGATGTTTCCTGTAGTTCATGACCAAGTTTGCAGACACTGTAGCAGGGATTTAGTCCCACTCCTCCTTACAGATCTTCTCCCGATCTTTCAGGTCTCAGGGCTGTCAATGCGCAACAATGAATTTCTTCTCCCTCAAAAGATTTTCTATTCAGTAAAGTCAGGAGACTGGCTAGACCACTCCAGGACCTTCAAATGATTTTTACGAAGCCACTCCTTACTTGCCCTGGCTGTGTGTTTCAGGTTATTTTGATGCTGGAAAACCCATCCATGACCCATCTTAAATGATCTTACTGAGGGAAGAAGGTTGTTGGCCAAACTCTCTATATATAACTCCATCTGTCTCCCTTTATATTTGGTTGTCTCCTCCTCTTTGCAAAAAAGCACTCTCAAAGTATGATGTTTTCACCCCTATGCTTCACAGTCGGGACTATATTGTTGGGGATGTACTCCACTTTTTTTCCCCCCCTCCAAACGAGATGAGTGGAGTTGATACCAAAAAATTCGGTTTTGGTCTTATCTGACCAAATGATCTTCTCCCATGCCTCCACTGGATAATTCTGATGGTCATTGGTCAACTTCAAGTGGGCCTTGACATGTGCTGGAGTGAGCAGGAGGACTTTTCATGCCCTGCAGGATTTTTATCCATGACGGCATAGTTTGTTACTAATAGTAATCTTTGAGACTGTGGTCCCAGCTTTCTTCAGGTGATTGACCAGGTCCTCCCATGTAGTACTGGGCTGATTCCTGACCTTTTTTCAGAATGATCCTTACCCCACAAGCCAAGATCTTGTGTGGAGCCCCAGGCCAAGGAAGATTGACAGTCAACAGTTGTTACCTTCTCACCAAGCTGCTTGTCTATTGTCCTGTAGCCCATCCCAGCTTTGTGCAGGTTTACACATTTAGACAGCTCTTTAAGTTTAGTTTTGGCCATGGTGGGTAGGTTGAAGTGTGTGGACAGGTGTTTTTTTTTTTAGAGATAAGCGAAACGGCCAAGGTTCGGGTTCGTATGAACCTGAACTCTCGGCTTCTGATTCCCCCTGTCTGCCCACTCCGCGGAGAGGGTGGATACAGCTTGAGGACCGCTTAGAAAACTGGGATACAGCCTATGGCTATGGCTGTATCCCAGTTTTCCAGGCAGTCCTCAAGGTTGTATCCACCCTCTCCACGGAGTGGGCAGACAGAATCAGAAGCCGAGAGTTCAGGTTCATACGAACCCGAACTTCAGCCAGTTCGCTCATCCCTAGTGTTTTTCATACAGGTCTTCAAACAGGTGGAATTAATACAGTTAATGAGTACAGAGTAGAAAAGCCTCTTAAAGGGAGCGAATCACAACGGTAATGCATACAACATATAATGCTGTCCTAATAGAGCTGCTAAAGCATTCTCTTACCATACTTTGCCATCCTCCTAGGGGTATGTTAAATGTGTACACCTGTGTCTTTTGCCTATTATAAATTACCTGATCCTATCTACTCTATATCCATGTCATCTGTATGTGATGGTCAAAAGACTGCTGAAGAGTTTTCTTTACGGAACAGGAAATGAGAGCTTATTATTAGGCTTAGTGGCCAGCCTGAAAACCTTTAAGATTTCAGGTTAATTTTGAAAGTTGATTGAAAAAGAAAAAAAAAAAAATAGAAAAAAAGATAAAAAACAGGTTTAACATAAAAGCTTGATTTAAACAAGTCCTTTTCTGATGATACATTCACTTCATCTTCATTAAAAAAAAAATATATAAAAAAAAAGCCAAGTGAAGCAGACGGAAGTGGAAAAAGGCACAGTGCAATTCCTTTGTTCCCTGCTCAGGACCACCTGCCGATAACATCTCATTGACACATCTGAAGACTTGCAAGTAACCTTTAAGGCATAATGGATTCTTCTTCCTTTTTTTATTTCATTTTAAATGAGAAAAAGCAAAACACAAATTGAGTCTTGTTTCCACAACTTAAATATACAAGGTCCTTCATTCTGTTCTGAAGACTTTTAAAATAACCTCAGACGACTTGCGTTCGGGTCAGATCATTTATAAAAGGCTTTTCGTCCACTACGTATTGGAGAGCTAAGGCTCGGTATCTTTCATTACTGCTCATATAATTGAGGCAGAGAAAAACATGCTTGTAAAAAAAAGTCACAAAGCTGTTTATAATCAGAGGAATTGCTAGAGACAGCACACAGGAGGGTGTTTCAATATCATTCAATATATTTTCTCACGCTGTCAGTCAGGGCTGCAATAGATCATTCTAAATCCTGCACACAGCCAGTGCCTCTGATTTACAGCCTCACAATGTAGGCACAAATAAAATGATAATTTAACTCTTTAGATGTCTTTATATTACATCTGCATTGTTTCTTTTTACAGAAATGAAAATATACGTTCGTTCACCTCTGACATATTCACCATCCTGTAAGAAATCCCCCAAAACTAAATTTGCTTTCAACCCTTAGGGGACACAGCGATTTTTCATTTTTTTTTGTTTTTTTTCCCCCCGCTCCTCGCATTCTCAAATTCCCATTACAATTTACTGTTAAACCCATACATTATCTTCATTCTCTGGGTTGTTACAATAGGCAATTTATATAGGTTTTATTTCCCATCTAAAAAATGTGAAACTTTTTCCAAAACATCAATAGGCCTAAAAGTGCCCTATTTTATTTTACCACCTATTGAGCTTTATTTGATTATTTTTTTTACACTTATTTATTAAGAATATTGGGATCAGTATTATCTGTGATCGACTTAAAGAAGCTGCAGACGAAGCCTCTATCAGTCGATCAGGCTGCAAAGCCCACACAAAGACGTGTAAGGCTTGCGGCCCAAGGGCTCTATCTCACCGAACGATTACAGTTTAGATTATCGTTAAATCGTTCGAATCAAAACGATAATCGTTCGGTTGAAATGCAGTTAACGATTAACGACCGAACGAGAAATCGTTGATCGCTTTATAAGACATGGACCTATTTTTTATCATTGCTCGTTCGCAAAACGTTCGCATTGAATAAGACATCGTTCGGTCATTCGCAATAGATACGAAAGCAATAGCGAATAAATAGCGAAGAAAAAACTATCGCAATTACGATCATAAGTAACAATTATCCTTCCATGGAAATGAGTGAACGTTTTCAGGTCTTTCACAATAGCGGTCGTTTGAGATTGTTAATTGTTAACAATTATGCAAACGATAATCGTCCGGTGGAATAGGGCCCTAAGGAATGCAGTGGCGAACCGGGGTCAGAGTGGGCACTGGACACCAGCAATCACCACTAGACTACCAGCTAGCAGATTTAAAGCTCCTTAGAGTCTGTTTTCAGATTTGCATCTGCATCCCATTTAACCCCTTGGGGCCAGACTGCTCTGTGTGGAGCACAAGGGTTTAAGTAGGAATTCAATACATTTTTACTTAACCCCTGTGGATGCCAGACTGTAAACAGCTGTCTGTACAGATGCTGCATACTTTAAGGAACAGAACACCTGTCAAAATGATGGGTGTTCTGCTCATGCCCTTTTTTTGTGTGTGTGTCTCTTCTTTTAGTTTTTCAAATATCGGTATCCTGAAGATTATGTCAGATTCGATGAACTACGTAGATGACCAGATGTAGATTTTTTTAATAAAATGGTCAACAAGGGGTGTGGGGTGTTTTTATTTCAATAAAAAATATTTTTAAATTGTTGATGTCTGATAGACAACATCCATTACTAAGTCGATGCTTAGTGTTAGCCAGTAAAATTTCTACACTACCCCCCCCAAAATATTACCCCAGTACCCACCGCTACAGTGTGGGTACTAGTAGTCGTGGAGCATGAAAAAATGGTGCGGTTGGACTGGATGATCGCAGGATGGTATTATTCACTTCACAACCTGACACTACTAGATTGCTGCTGTTTTTTTTTTTACCTGGCTGTTTGTGAAAAACAGAGGAACACTTTAAAAAAAAAAAAAATGCTGATTACAATCTGCCACCCAAGGCCTTCAAGGGGTATTGCATTAATACGTTGCCCACCTATAGCTTTCCATCTTTCCAATATCAATGCACTATGGATTCTGCAGTTTTGCTGTTATCTAGATGCATTCACCCCCACCAAACACATAAAATCATCAAATCCCAGTCCAACCTGACACCACTTCGTGCTCCTGGCCCCCACCCTCCGTGTCGGAATCACTTGTCCTCCATCTCTTCAATGGGCTGGGTAACCCAGCCAAACTGAAGTGAGGGAGGACATTGAGACAGTAACAGCTGCTGCTGATCACTGTCTTCCTCCACCCAGGTCACCGACACTGTGTGCCTCCCCCTTGAGCTCACCTGCACCCCCCGCCTCGCTCATCCACGTTCCCCTACCCCCCCTGCGGCTAACTTGCGGCTCCCCTGTCACCTGCGGTCCACGCCCCGCTCACCTGCAGCCCCCATCACTTGCGCCCCCTACCCCGCTCACCCGCAATGCCCCCGCGGCTAACTTGCGGCTCCCCCATTACTTGTGGGCCCCACTCACCCAAGGCCCCCCATGGCTAACTTTCCTTAGGTTATGTTCTCACACTGTTTTTAAGGCTAAAAGACAGCCAGTTTTTTTTATATTGACGGATGTTAATAACGACTATGATCATTGTTTACATCCGTTATATAAAAGTAACAGCCGTAATTTTAAAAGCAACAACTGTTTTTTTTTTTTTAAACAAAAAAAACAAAGGCCCTTATTTTGCCTAAAAAGACCTTTGTGGGATCATAGCCTAATTTAGATACATTACTATTTAAAGGGGTAGTGCACCAAAAAAATTTTTCTTTCAAATCAACTGCTGCCATAAAGTGCCAGAGATTTGTAATTTACTTCTATTAAAAAATCTCAAGCCTTCCAGTACTTATCAGCTGCTGTGTTTCCAGCAGGAAGTGGTGTTTTCTTTCCTGTCTGACACAGTGCTCTCTGTTGCCTCCTCTGTCCATGTCAGGAACTGTCCAGAGAAGGAGCAAATCCCCATAGAAAACTTCTCCTGCTCTCCAGACTGGAAATAATACCACTTCCTGCTGGGCATACAGCAGCTGATAAGTACTGGAAGGCTTGAGATTTTTTAATAGAAGTAAATTACAAATCTCTGGCACTTTATGGCAGCAGTTGATTTGAAAGAAAATTTTTTTTGGTGCACTACCCCTTTAACAGCTCACCACCAACAGCACGGTGACTTACCTGAGTCAATTATTATAAGTGGGCTTGTGAGATCATGTTTAGACAACGAGCAAAGCCGCGAAAATTCATTTTGCGAGCTTCGCGGATTTTGGGTCAGATTATTTAAGATTTGCCAATTGAATCTTAATGAATTTAATTTAAACAGCCAAAATTATAGTTGCTACAGTACTGGGACGGTAACAGAAGGGCGAATTTGTTAAAGCAAATTGTTGTAAAAGTGTAAATATTGGAAAATCACAAAAAAAATGGCAATCATCCAATTTTCGTCATAGACAGCAGTGGACCTCGATGGATCAGCTGTGTAATATCATTTTTTTTTCCAGGACAGGAGTGAAGTGTGCGGACTGATTATGTAAGATGCACACTCAGTTCAGTAATGAAACCCAACTTGTATAACAGTAGGAGTGGAATGCGAGCACTGATTATGTAAGGCGCACACTCAGTTCAGTAATGAAACCCAACTTGTATAACACAGTAGGAGTGAATTGCAAACACTGATTAAGTAAAGCGCTCTCTCAATTCACTGATCCCAGTAGCTTGGTATAACTCAATAGGAGATAACAGGATTGGTAATCTGGCAGACCGGGCAAATGCCTGCTGGGCTGCCAGGATTACCAATCATTGGGGCTGCTGGTCCCCCTGCAAACTTGCATCGGCTCTCTGCAGAGGTTGAGGGAACAGCTCTGCTGGCAACCGGGCTGTTCACTTGGCCTCTGCCGGATTGGGCTGGGCCAAAATATTCCCCCTGGTTCCCCACCACCACTTAAGGGCCGCTCTACCCCTTTAATCTTTCTCCATGTGCAGCGGAGTCTGCTACATCCTACTTTCTGACGGCTGATGGCATTTCCTGGACGCGCCATAGAGGATCTGATTCCTGGAGGGCAGAGAAGAAGAAGCTGCTGCTCCCTGCAGCACTGAGTGGCTGCTGCTGACTGAGGTAACTGCTATTGCTGCTATTAACAAAGAGCATGGCTTGGTGAGAAGAAAGGACTCTTAAAGACTTGTTCTTCCCACCAAGCTACAGCCCGAGCCTGCCCTCTCCCCCTGCGACGCAACCAACCCTCCCTGCCCCCAAACAGTGACTTCATCATCTCCTTCCTGCTCTGCAGTCGGAGGGGCAGGGGAGCACCATGCTGGCTGTGAGGAAGACAGGATCTGTCAGCACCTGAGATTTAAGTACAGTAAGTTATTGTTTCTTGTCTTTGGGTGATAGTGTGTACCTACAGTATATATGTGTTCTAGTATGTATACACATATTATGCATTATGTGTATACACATATTATACACATTATGTGTATTGTGTGTAAAGGATTTATGTATGTCTAGTGTGTGTATATGATGTATGTACAGTATATATGTGTGTATATATGATATATGTATGTACAGTATGTGTGTGTATATGATGTATGTACAGTATGTGTGTGTATATGATGTATGTACAGTATGTGTGTATAAATAATTATAGTGTATGCATGCCTCTGTATTATGCTTATGATATATGTATGTATGTGCAGTAGGCATATGTGTATATAATGTATGTTTGTACAGAATGTGTTCATATATGGTATGTCCATGTATTAAAAAAAATTCAGAGGACAGCATCTACTTCATGCAAAAATTGTCTTTTTATTCTGTTATGTCGCACATACAATATTATATATATTTTGTATATGCAATATGGCAGAATATGAAAACACATTTTTTGCACAAGATGCTGTCGTAGTTTATAGTCTAAACAATAACAATAGGAGAGGGCTATGCGTGAAACAATGAATAATTTATTATTCAAAACCAATAGACCACTAACAGTTAAACAATCACTGCTAGTTTGTGGCAAAAAGTCTCCTGTACATATATACAATAATCATTTGAAACAGACCTAAAAATCCATTGTTGGTTAGTATGTGCTTCAACAATTGTCCAGGTCTCAATCTGGTCCAGTCTCAATAGCAATATGCAATGCCCTATCAGTAATAGTCAGCAATGCACTATTTATTGGACCCCTGTCAATCCATACATAATTAATGACCCATATCGGTCCAACAAACACAAAGTTCATGCAGCAAAGACCCGTGATATTCATTCATTCCTAAACCACAGGGTCACGTTTGTCACTTATACTCTACGTGTTTCAGTCAACAGGTTAGTGTGACATCATCAGGGGCAAAAACATGTGACATTCAATTAATAGCATGAGCATTAATCCATAATTGTAATGTAGATGAGTAACTCTACTGATGCTGCTTGTGCCAGTACTCACATAACCTCGGTGGGTGGGACTTTAAAGATACAGCATAGCAGTGGCTATTGACGATCTGTTGTCCTCGCAACCCCTGTTATAGTGAGTATTCTTGCTATTATTATTCTGGTGGTGTGCCGGCAGCGCGTCCTGGATATCGGAGAAGTGTATGCTCCACAGTGGCAGACTGTTTTACACAGCGCTACGCAAAGTGTATTCTACCTGCATCAGACAAATCACACTGACTGGTCACGATACACGAACTGTAGCATCAGCACATCATCTGTTTAATGCCAGCTACATGTGTATGTATGCATAGTGTGTGTTGTGTGTGTGTGTATATATATATGTATGTATGTATGTACAGTGTGTGTTGTGTGTGTGTATATATATATATATGTATGTATGTACAGTGTTTGTTGTGTGTGTGTGTGTATGTATGTATGCACAGTGTGTGATGTGTGTTTACGATGTATGCATCCATGTACATATAGCACGATTGATGTGTGGATGCAGGTAAGCAGCATATCCTACAGCACTTACACCTCTGGAATAATCTGTAGTTAAATGTGACTAAATGTATGTAGGATTCCATAGACAAAAGTCCAGCACTTTCTTTCAGTGAAATAATATTCCCAACTTTATTGTAAATCCCTGATACAAGACACCATTAACATCACATAGCACATTTGTTGGTAACATTGGTGTCTTGCATTATGGATCTATTATAAAGCTGAAAATTCTAATACACCAGAACATTGTGGACTTTCGTCTATGAGGCTATGTTCACACACACTTTTTTGAGCCATACAGTAGCTGCTCAAAAAGTCCTAAATGGTCCTTTACGGTGTACTGTGTTCAATTAAACTTGATATTAAAATGGCTGTTTGTGCACTTTATGGTCATAATTAGAGATGAGCAAACCAGGCCGAGGTTCGAGTTCGTACGAACCTGAGCCATCGGAATTTAAATCCTGCTGTCTTCCCATTCCACAAAGGTGGAGATTGCACAAGTCATGCCTGGAAAACAGGAATACAGCCTAGTTCATAAGCTCTATCCCTGTTTTCCAGGCGGGTCTCGTGCTATCTCCACCTTTCCCGCAGAAAGGGAAGAAAGTGGGATTCAAATGTCGATGGTTCAGGTTCGTATGAATTTGAACTTCGGCCAGGTTCTCTCATCTCTGGGCAACTGGGCAAAGAGTTGATACTAACCGGAACCTGACCCTCTACTACTTACCACTCTACACTAAGGCTAGCTAACTATCTAGGTGGATGACTAGCTATCTAATGCTTGCACAATAATTGTATTGTTGTTGTTTAAAAAAAAAAAAGAATGATGGCCACCTTACTTGCAGTCACAATTGTAATAGCCCGACAGACAGTACACAGATACAAATAAGCAGAACCAATGAGGATGAGATCTGACGTAGATACACACAGCGATATGTCACATCAGTGCAGCTATATCTGGCAATATAAGAGTAGCTACTACACAAAAAGATAAAGTAACATCCAGATTCAATCTTAAGCAACAGGGAGAGAAAAGTGGTACTTATCACTCATGTAGGACATCTCTGACGCATTTCAGTCTTGCCTGGCTTATAACAGGGATAGTGCCAGAGAGATAATCAATAGTGGAGGCATAATGATGATACTGTTACGTGTACTTCATTATGTTCCGGTCAGAGAATGGATTCTTTTTGCCGGAATAGTGTTTTTTTTCTTTGTGTGTGTAATCAGACTTATTTATTTATTTGGGGGTTATGTTATGTTTTATCCTAAAAAGTCCCCTGAGGTACACTGCAGGGGCTCAGGCGATTGGAAGCTTAGGAATTGTGAAGAATCAGTAAGATGGATATATTAAGAAGTTTATTCTTTATTAAGTGTGCCTTCACACCTACCGGATCCGCAGCAGATTTCCCGCTGCAGATTCGCAGCGAGATCTGCTGCGGATCCAGTCCCATTCATCCCTACAGAGCAAATACTTGCAGCAGGATTGACATCCCGCTGTATGTGCGTTAACCCCCTGCCGCCCGCAGCCCCGCAGCCCACCAGCATACCCAGCATACATTACCTGCTTGGCGATGCGGCTGCATGTCAGCCTCCAGGCTCTGGTCCCACTCAGCCAATCAGTGCATGGCAGCACTGATTGGCTGAGCAGGATCCTGACATGCAGCCGCGTCGCCGTGCAAGTAATGTATGCTCTCTGCGGTGGGCTGCGGGCGGCAGGGTCAATCCCGCTGCGAGTATGTGCTCTATAGGGATGAATGGGACTGGATCCGCAGCGGGTCTTGCTGCGAACCCACAGTGTGAAATCCTCTGCGGATCCGGTAGTTGTGAAGAGCCGGATATAACCATGGTGATCATGACATTGCTTCTCCTCTGGTGGCTATTGGAAAGAGGTAAGTAAAAAAGAAGGAAGATGAGCACACAGTTAGAGACTGTAACTATAATATATCTTATATATGTAATTTTTCACGGAGAGGGAAGATACGATCAGCCGAGGTTTTTTTCTTAAAGGGGAAGTGTGGCGGCCACACAAAAAACAAACAAACACAGACACACATAAAATATACTTACCACTGGTGACAATCGCCATTCAGATTTCCCGCCGGCCGTGTCCCCGCCATCTTTGGCCCCCATCCTCGCTTCCGGGTCCGGGTGCAGTGAATGTCAGAGAAAAGGCTGCTGATACGCATGCGTATCGGCAGCCTTTTCATTGGCTGGAGCGCATTACATGGCTCCTAACAAGCTCAGCCAACCAGGGCTGAGCAAGCTGGAAGTCATGTGATGCGCTCCAGCCAATGAAAAGGCTGCTGGTGCGCATGTGCACCAGCAGCCTTTTCTTCTCCCGTTCACTACTGTGGAGGACAGCGAACAGGAAGGAGACCAGGCCCGCCCCCTGCTGTAACAAAATCGACCCAAGATGGCGGCTGGGAGAAGAGGACGGGGTCGACAGTAATTTGGTATGTATACTTTATTTAACTTCCGGGGTGGTGGAGGGGAATGGGGCCAGACCGCTTAATAACACTCATTACAAAGTTATATAACTTTATAATGTGTGTTAATTAAGCGGAAAACGCCGTACTACCCCTTTAAGGCCTGACACTTCCTTCGGTGACGCCTACTTATGCATATTCATATATGCATAATTAGGCCGATCTTTGATGCACATGTTCAGGAAGAACGGGCTGTTGCTCCGGTGCATGTGAGTCAAAGACCAGCCTGATTATGCATATTTGAACTGAAGGAGGGCCCTAAGAGGCTGAATAAACTGCATAGCGGCAGGCAGACACAAACGCGACACTGTTGCCAAAAACATATTCCAAAACTTTACCAATTCAGCCTGGGCAGCCGTCGGACTGGCAATCTGGGCGATCCACTAAGCATTTGCCTGATCTGACAGATTGTCAATTAGGGGAAGTAGAAGTCTTAGGCTGGGTTGACACTACATTTTTGCAAACGTTTTTTTCCTCCGTTTTTGCAAAAATTCCATTATAAAAATACGGATCAAAACGGATGCGTTTCTTTTTAACAGACACAAAAAAAAGGTTGACTACATGTACGTTAAAAAAAATGCATTCGTTTTTTTTTTTTTATAATGGAATTCAATGGAAAAACGGATGCAAACACATGCATCCGTTTTTTCCATGAAAAAAAAAACGAATTACAAAAATGTAGTGTGAACCCAGCCTACCCTTTATGTCTAAATACAAATCTGTGACAAGGCCAACATTAGCTGTGTGCCACTCTATAAACTTGCATCTTCTTGCAGAAGGGTCCCCTCGGTCTACTACCTCTGTATGTCCTATTACCACACCCCTTGGAGGCATAGTAAGGTACTGGCTGGTGCAGAGAGTCTTCTATTGATTCCATAACATGGCTCTGTACATCCTGGAGACTGACTTTAAGGGTGCCTTCACACCTACCGGATCCACAGCGGATCTCACTTCTGCGGATTCGAAGCAAGAACCGCTGCGGATGCGGTATGAATTCACCCCTATGATAGCACATATTCGCAGCGGGATTGACATCCCGCTGTGAATATGTGCTTTAACTCCCTGGTGCCTGCAGCCCCCGCTGTCGCATCCCCCATCCCCGACGGCAGCACATCCCCCCCATCCCGGCCACATCCCCCCATCAGCCCATCTCCGGCCGGCCGCCGAGAGCATACATTACCTGCTCGGCGGCGCGGCTGCAGTGAGGCTCCCAGCTCCGGTCCCGCTCAGCTGATCAGCGGGCTGGGGGATGTGGCCGGGATGGGGGGGATGCGCCGGGGATGCAACGGCAGGGCTGCAGGCACCAGGGAGTTAAAGAACATATTCAAAGCGGGATGTCAATCCCGCTGCGAATATGTGCCATCACAGGGGTGAATTGATACCGGATACAGCGGATCTCGCTTCGAATCCGCAGAAGTGAGATCCGCTGTGGATCCAGTAGGTGTGAAGGCACCCTAAACATAATTAGAGATGAGCGAACCAGGTTCGGGTTTGAGTCCTTCCGAACCCGAACGTTCGGCATTTGATTAGCGGGGGCTGCTGAGCTTGGATAAAGCTCTAAGGTTGTCTGGAAAACATGGATATAGCCAATGACTATATCCATGATTTCCACATAGCCTTAGGGCTTTATCCAACTTCAGCAGCCACCGCTAATCAAATGCCGAAAGTTCGGGTTCGGATGGACTCGCGCATGCTCGAGGTTCGCTCATCTCTAAGCATAATACAACAATGGGTATCCATAATTATTATGTTAGTTTCTTTGTCGCTGGTCACGTTCATGAAGAAATGTCACTCTAATCAGAGGTTGTCATAGTAATCATATCATGTCAATACATTCACGATATGTATGGAATTCAGCATTGTAGAAGAAGGTGATGTGTCAAGAATGCTAATACAGATGGAATTGTGCAGAGAGCATTGTGCTTTTCTGTGTGATGTAGCAGTAATGAGCTTTTACCATTACATTCCAGTCCACTCATAATTGTCCGCCCAGACATACATTTTACTTTTCTTTGAACATTTCTTTTAAACATGTCAGCTTCAAACAACTTTCCTTCAATAAAGTGTTCCCCCCCCCTACCCTAAGCATTGATTATGACAGACTATTAGAGCCATGTTGTGCTTATTGCTGTTATCCATATAACGCCGAGCCTTCTCCACCAGCGAACAATTTCTGTTCTGTACAAACTGTGTTAATGCACTTTTATGTCCTAAAATTAATTGTGATTAAGGAATATTATGTTAATCTACAAAGTGCGCTCTATACTGTGTAACGTCTCCATTCAGTATTATGTAAAATCGTTACATGGAAGGTTAGAAAGTCAAGTTAAAACCCATGTTTTTACAGCAATTTTACAATTATTTATGAATCCTCTGAAAGTATTGCTACTTCTCTATTACTTGCTGCATTATACTGAGTTTTATATATCACATTACCTGTATATAGGTTGTTTCTAACCTTTCACTGTGTCCTCTTGGTCTTGGCCGGACTATCAAGCGACGACTGTTTACACGGAACGATCGGCGAATTTTTTGCGAACTACGAACAACGATTTATGAACATGTTAAAAGATCAAAATGAACGATTTCTCGCTCGTCTTGCGATCGTTCCCTGTGTTTACACGTACGATTATTGTTCGAATTCGATCGTTCCGTGTAAACCCAGCATCATTATATCTGATGGCCTGTAAAAAATTCAAACCATTGTTAACAAATAGATGTACCTTAAAATCGCTCCATTCCCAGGCTTATAGCGCTTTTATCCTTTGGTCTATGGGGCTGTGTGAGGTGTCATTTTTTGCCCCATGATGTGTTCTTTCTATCGGTACCTTGATTGTGCATATGCCACTTTTTGATCGCTTTTTATTACAATTTTTCTGGATTTGATGCGACCAAAAATGCAGTTTTGCACTTTGCGATTTTTTTTGCGCTTGCGCTCTTTAGATCATGAATGTAATTAATTAATAGTTCGGGCGATTACGCACGCAGCGATACCAAACATGTTTGTTTATTTATTTTTATTTATAACATGGGAAAAGGGGGGTGATTCACACTTTTATTAGATGAGGGGGCTTTTTACTAATAATAACTCTTTTTTTTTTACTTTTACACTTATACTAGAAGCCCCCCTGGGGGACTTCTAGTATAAGTACACTGATCTCTTATTGTGATCTATGCTGCACAGATATACAGCATAGATCGATAATATAGGCAATCGATTGCTTTCGGCTGCTGCAGCCGGAAACAACCGAATGCCGAGCTGGGATCAGCGCCATTGTGCCGCAGACCCCGGCCGGGACACGGGGATCGCTCCTCCGGGACAATGTCCCAGGGGGGGCGATCTCCGCCACTAGACACCAGGGAACGGCTGCATCAGGTAATCAGATGCAGCTGTCATCTTTGACAGCTGCATCCGATTATCTAATTAGCCGCGGTCAAATAGCTGCGGTCCCAGGCTACATGCGGCACACGGGACCGCAGCGGTTCAGAGTGCGGCCTCGCTCTGAACACCTGTGGGCGGCCCTGGATATACAGGTAGGTCCAGGGTCGCCTAATGGTTAAAGAGAACCTATCACCTAAAACTCACTGTCCCTATTATCAAAGTATATCTCTCCCTAAGTGTATCTATGGAGATACAGACTGCCTTTGCAGTCTGTATCTTATACTTTACCCAATTCTCTTTTTTGGAAGGCTGGGCGCCGTCATCTTGATGACATCACTTGCGTTTCACTGCTGGAATGCAAGTGATGTAATCAAGATGGCGGCTTTGCTGCAGGGAACAAAAGGATCAGGTTAAGTAGTTAAGGCAGTCTGTATCTTCATAAATAGACAAAATGAAGATACAGACTGCCTTTGCAGTCTGTATCTTATACTTTACCTGCAGCAAGGCCGGCGCCGCCATCTTGATTACATTACTTGCGTTCCACCGTTGGAACGCAAGTGACGTAATCAAGATGGCGGCGCCCAGCCCTGCTGCCGCAATGCATGACGGGAGCTTCCTGTCTCGCGCAGGCTCTGGTTCTCTTTAACCTTATTTAGTCCTTTAAAGGGATATTCTGGGAAAAATTAACAGGATAGGCGAAAAGTAGGAGATTGTGGGGGGTCCGACATATCGGACCTTGCTGGCTCTCTTATGAATAGAGCCCCAGGTCGGCACCTGATCCGAGGCTCTGTTCATTCCTATGGAGTGACGGAAAGAGCAGAGTACACCGGTTGAGCTCTGTACTTGGCTCTTTCCGCTGCTCCATAGGAATGAATAGAGCTGACGTGGTCCAATACGGAGATCACCAGGGGGTTCACAGGTCAGACCCCCCACAATCTCCTACTTTTCCCCTATACTGTGGATAGCGGGAAAAATAATTTTTCCCAGTATACCCATTTAACAATTGTAAAGGTTTCAATCCTGTTTCCCTTCTTTCCTCCAGACTATATAGATATACATCCTTGTATCTTTCGCGATTGCTGTTTTTATGCTTCACATCCGCCACCATTTTTGCAACCCGTCACTGGACCTGCTCTATTATATCAATATGTTTTTCAGGTAAGGTCTCCAGAACCCAGTGCAACAAAAATTGAAAAGAACTGAAAATTGCAAAGCAGCTATACCTAAATGGTCACTTACTTTTCATACAATGAAAGCTCTATTAATAGTATTTGTGAACATTATCCAAAGTGCTATTTACTTCTAGAAAAAAAAATGTTTTAGTTTTCCACTGAAAAATGAACATGTTCATTCATAGCCTGAGAACGCTCCGGAGAGGACCGAAAATAGTTGCAGTGAATGACATCCAGTTTTTAACAGCATGTGACTAGTTAGGTGATCTGGGAGTGATGTTATACTGGGGATAGACTGCAGCTATTTCCATTTAACAATAAAGATACCATCACTAATATACATAACAGTGATCTGAGCCTCCCCTAAATATAATAAGTACTCTGGTGTTAGCATTGTTGAATACACATCAAATACTTGTACATTAGTGCCACCTAGTGGGCGTGTTTTTAATGACAGCGTGCATAATAATTTTTTTCTCATCTCAACAGAACACAATTAAAGTTATGTTTTAGTGGAAAGGATCAGAGGTATTTTGTGGGATTATGGCCCTTTGTGGGTATCATTGTTGTAATTAGTACATACTCAGGGCCACATCTACCATGAGGCGAAGTAAAGTCTTCGCCTGAGGTGGCAGATCATAGGACCCTGCAGGGGGCGGCAGCCATGCATATATTATATGCATGACCGTTCACTAACTAAAGGAGCATACACTGATGTCTCTGCTCCTGTGTTCATATTCCCGGGCGTGATACACTAATAGCGTACCGCCCACGGAATATACGTGCAGAAGCAGGGACTCCAGTCTGATGCCAGACTCCCTACTCTGCACTGCAGGAGCGCCCCTGCTGTCAGCTGTGTCTGTGTCCTTATGAGGGCGCAGACACAGCTGACAGGAGGCTCAGAGCAGGGAACTATCAGCTGTTGTGGAGCCTAAAATGTCTGTCTGATAGATGCTGAGGGGACAAGTCATGGCTAACAGAAGTCTTCATGATGGAGCCAGATCTGAGTGGAGAAGAAAAAGAGAAAGTGAAAGACTGATTAGAGAAGATGTCACCTGTGAGTCACTGGATGTAACTGCACCCTCATCACTATACTTTTACTGTGTGGGGGCAATGCTGGACTCTATACAGGCCTGGACAGGGAGTTTGGAAGAGAGCTGGATTCCTTCAAGTGAGCTGAATGTTTGGAATAAATCACTGCTTAATGCAGGTATACTGTGTAGAAGACACAGAATAAATCACTGCTTAGCGCAGGATTATAGTAAGGATTACTTTTAGGAAGTTTTTTTGAGCATAGTCTCTGCTTTCTTTAAAGTAAGCTTGAATTGACAGGCAGTGGGCTCATTGTAGGGAGAGGGACTTAACTAAACCCTTGGATTCTCAGCTGGAGAGCCTCTAACCACCTTGTGTGAGTGGTGATAAAACAGTACCTGTGTCCACAGCTATTTTGATCTGCCTTTTGCTGTCCATAGGCACAGACTGATGCAAATCCAGGAACACAGGCCCCGCTTGGTTGGTAAAGCTAGTTGTCGGCGTGACCCCTTAGGAAACCAAGCATGTTGCAAAAGAATTTTCAGCTTGACCTGTACTGACTCCTGTCTCAGTTATCGGGATACACTTAAGAAATAGAAAAGATAGCCCCTCAGGGTGAAAAGGTTTCCTCCCCTTCTCTAAAAGATTCACCAAAGTGTTAATAGACTAACATGGCTATTTCTGGAACTCTTTTAGAAATACTACTAACTCTCTTACTGAAATCTCTCTCTACTATTCTCCAACCATTACTCTCCTCTTGACCAGTCACATGGCCTGCTTCCCGACTATTTAAGGGCCCAGGGAGCTGGCAGGAGATTGAAGGGAAAGGGACACCAGAGACTGTCTGTCTAACCTCTGATAGGTTAGCTGTATAAAGGAAGGACAACTGTGAAGCACCTGGCCCAGGGATTTGCTCTCAGTCAGCTTCACAGAACAGTGGCGTACACCCTTGTAATGCTTCCCTTCAGCTGTGCCATCTAGTGCATAAAAGATAGTGGTGAAAGTGCAGAATGTGGCCTTAATCCTAGAGCATATATACTGAAAGATACCAACCTAAACATGCTAAATACAGAAGTGGCACATTCACTCCGGAAAACTGCACTTTATGTGCAGTCCCTAAATCGGAACACACCATCTCATCTTCTGCTTCAGAGCCAGTCCCCAAATCTGCAGACACCATCTTACCTTCTATTTAGGAGCGGTCCCAAAGTAGGCAGACACCATTTCACCTTCTGTTTTAAGGGCGGTCCCCAAGTCTGGACACACCATCTCACCTTCTCCTGTAGTGGTAGTTGTTCCCCCAGAACCAGAGAAGGTATCTTCCACCATATTGGCTGCCACTTTTATATCTACAGACTCTCAAGTGTATGTGGACCATCAGGAGTAATTGGGGGTCCACAGGTTGAGGTCTATTAGCCCTGCATAAGCCCAGAAGGGACAGTTAGACAACCTCTGTTATTCACCCTTTAAGCAGTTCAACTTTATGTTATGTAGGCCCAAATGACCAAAGTTTTAAAGTTGTGCCATGTTGGGCACAAGTAACATTTAAGAAGTGTGTCTAGTCATTACACCACGTATGTGGCAGGAAATTGTCAGAGGAACTATAAACCCACATATCTTGGTTTATTCCACAATGAAATCTTCCTACTTCCTTCAGGTGAGTTGTATTATTTAAACAACCAACTGGGAGCCATGTCTGGCACTATATCAACTTCTCATATGTTTTGGTAGCTAAATGGATATATATCCACATAGCCATGTTTGAAAATGTAGTGAAAAGGCTATTCTAGCCACTGTGACCAGCACCATGCATAGTTTTCAGATGAGATGTTTATCAAGCAAATTGAAAGTGTCCACACTCTCTCGTCCAAGCAGTGTAAATATATAAATATATATATATATATATAGTATGTTATCTGGTCAAGCCAGCTTGTTTCTTGGATACTGTGTCAGTAGACTTAACGGAAAATATATCTTGCAATGCTATTAAAACTGAATAGACCCTAGAATTTACTTAGAAACTGCCTATATGGTTTAAAGTAATAATATTTTAGCAGCATATTTATTGTAGTAGGATTAACTATCCATTTCTATAGCATTTACTTTCCTTACGTTACTAATCCTGACGTTTTATTAAACTTCATGGAGAATTGGGATTTTATTATTGTATATGTTATTTCTGCTGCTAATTATTATAATCCATTTTGTATAATAAGGGTCACACTTATATATTTAAAGGGGTTATCCATTGCTACAAAAACATGGCATATTTTCCCCCTCTCTTGTCTCCAGATTGGGTGGGGTTTGGAACTCAGTTCCATTGAAGTAAATGGAGCTTAATTGCAAACCATACCTGAATTGGAGACAAGAGAGGGGGAAAAGTGGCCATGTTTTTGTAGCAATGGATAACCCCTTTAATTCTTCAGCCATTGAATAGGAGTTGCGCAAAGGGCATAGCCCTGGAACTACATTGCTTGAGGGACTTACACAAACAGCGTAGCTTGCATGGTTACACTGTTTGTGCAACTTCAACTTTGTGGGCTGTCGCTGGGAAATATTGAGTTTCAGCTCCCTCCAAGGATTTTCTATTGGATTCAGGTGTGGAGACTGCCTAGGCCTCTCCAGGACTCTTCAATCCTTCTTACGGAGTCACTTGTTTCTGGTCATTGCCATGCTGAAAGAGCCAGCCACAACTTGTCTTCCCTGCTCTTCCTGAGGGAGGGAGGTTGTTGGCCAAAATCTTGTGATACATGGCACCATCCATTAATAAAGTGCAGACATCCTGTCCCCTCTGCAGAAAACCCATGCTTCATGGTTGGGACTGTGTTCTTGGAGTTGTACTTGTCCTTTTTCCCCCCCAAACATGACAACTATAGTTGATACCAAAAAGTTCTATTTTGGGTCTTATCTGACCACATAACCTTCTCCCATGCATCCTCTAGATCATCCAGATCGTCATTGGCGAACTTCAAACAGGCCTAGACATGTGTTTGCTTATTCCTGATCTTTTACAGAATCATTCTTACCCCACAAGGCGGGATCTTGCATGGAGTTTCAGCCCGAGGCAGATTGACAGTGATCTTGTGTTTCTTCCATTTTCTAATAATTGTGCCAACAGTTGCTCCCCTCTCACCAAGCTGCTTGCCTATTGTCCTGTAGCTCATCTCAGCCTTGTGCAGGTCTACAATTTTGTCCCTAGTGTCCTTAAACAGCTCTTTGGTCTTGGCCATGGTGGAGAGGTTGGAGTGGTATAAATTGAGTGTGTGAACAGTTGTTTTCCATATAGGTAACTAGAGATAAACGAGTACTACAACATTTGAATAGTCATTATTTATGTCGCGTAATTTTCGATACTCAAATGCTTGACCTGAGTAACAAACCCCATTAAATTCAATGGGAGATTCAAGCATTTTTTTCAGGAGCCCCCTACTTGGCAGAGGGGAGGGTGTCTGGTGCACCTGAAAACTTTAGAAAGTGATGGATGGATATAATTTACTGTGTCACATGTCTGAATCTAGGTTGAGAAGACACATCCACTAACACAATTTTTTTAAAATCTTGTCAGTCATTTCACGTTTTGGACACTCGTCATTACAATGAAGGTTGTTAGTACATTATCCTGGTTCAGGTGGACTGATTGCCCTTTGGGTGTGTTTTTAATTGAAAAGTCCATTGTATTTAATAGTAAAGATGGTGAAAGGATGGTGAAAAAAGAAAAACCCATGTGTGAACAACTAAAAAATAATGCCCATTCAGTGGCATAGCTACCATAGAGGCAGGGTAGGCAGTTGCTATGGGGCCCATGCTGGAGGAGGGCCCGGGGGAGAAGGTAAGAGCGTGTGTCCTTCTGCTTAACCCCTTATGTACTGCAGTGTGTAAGTGACCCAATGTTTACTTGCTGCAACACAAAAAAGGGTTAACAAGCAGAAGACAAAGAGATCTCTGCTTCACTGCACTGATAACCTTTGTTCTCCAGCTGCTACAATCAAGTAGGAAAGTGTGCAGAGGTCACTTACACACTGCAGTGCTTTGTATTGTGTGTAGGGGAGGCCCCTTAAAATTTTTTGCTATGGGGCCCCGTGAATCCTAGCTACGACCCTGTGCCCATTGTTCTCAAAAGACGTCTGCGAATAATTCTTATGATCTTTATTTTGTCTACAAAGCTATATAAAGTTAATGTATACAGGCACATACTACACCTGGAATTTAAGACTATATAAATGTAACCCCTCTACCCTTTTTGCATTATATCAGCGAGATTATTAATCATGCACAATGCTCGCCCCATTCCCTTCTGCTTTCTGGCTTTGTGACAGGGACAGAATGATTTACAGTATGTGTGGAGGAAATAGCTCCTTGCCAAATACAGCTTGATAGAAATGTTACAGAGAAAAATGACTTTCTCCAGAATAATAACTGAATTTTTACTATAACACCATACAGATGTAGCAGGACTATGGTTATCATTTCCAGCTTACTGTAGTATTCCAGTGTGCGATTAAGAGTAATACAGGTAATACACAGGTAATAACTCATAATTATCATTATTTATCAATGCTAGAAATCTCCTAAAAATATAATTCTGATGTTATACTCTGAATAGTTGACTTGAATAGGGACTGAGATGTACTTCCTTGTATATTGGACATTCAGAAGTAAAGGAAAGATATGGCACTCACCACTGAGGATCTTCTAACAATCTTTATTTTATCCATACAAGGATGAAAATACAGACAGACATTAGAGAGGACGCTAACAGCGCTACAGCGACAGCTGTTTTGTGCACTTATTCTCGGGTGCATTACACAGCGTCGGTTACGCAGCCAAGAAGAAGTGCCGCTGTTTGTAAGAAGATCCTCAATGGTGAGTGCCATATCTTTCCTCTACTTTTGCATGTGCAAGATTGCTTCTACAGTTATAATATATAGAGCACCACCTACAGTCTTACATGTATATACATCAGTTGGGTTCAGCATTTCTACAGCAAGTGGATTTAGGCTATTTTCACACAACGTAAATTTTCAATTAATCACGGCCGTTGTTGCAAATTCCTCTGAAGTCATTGAAATTAAGGCTGTAGTGTGTACACATAGTATACACTCCTGCCGGGATTCCAAGTGGCCCCATGTCAGTTTTGTGCGGCCGCTATTCATTGAATAGCAGCTGCACAACACTGACAGTTAACACAATGTAGAGTTAGGCTCTGGCCGCATTTTACATTGTGTACTATAGGTAACTGGGATTGGGGCACACATGAATGCGTCCACATCCCAATTCTAAAGAAATGAAGTTCATCCAGCCGGTACTGCAAGTATGAACTTCCCTGACACCGGCCATTCTGTGACGTGGCAAAGTCACAGAACGGCTGGTGTCTTACTGTATGTGAACCCTTAATTAGTAGTGCCGCACTCACCCTCTTATGATTGCATACTCCTTGCATGTTGGGTTGACGGTTTAAATGGGTAAAAAGCAGGGGCGTAGCTAGGGGTTCCGCCTAAAGGGGGGGCAAGCAAGTCTGAGTGGACCCCCAACCGATTATGTTACCCAAAAGGAACCTCACTTGACAACAATGCTTTCTAAATAATAAAGGGTATATTCTGCTCCATTACTCATAGTGAATTAAGATTAAGAGCAGTGTTAGAGGCTTCTACATTTACATATATAGGGTACAAACCCACTTGACGTATTTGCTGCGTGAATCAGTCTTAAAAATAAGCAGGCAAAACGCAGGTTGGCTTTATACAATTGTTCTGCGTTAAAATACGCAATTGCGTATTTTTGAAGCGTGAAGCTACATGCGTTTTTCACGCAGGTTGTTAACAACTGATGCTTTGCTAACAACAAGCTTCACACTTCAAAAATACGCAATTGCGTATTTTAACGCAGAACAATTGTATAAAGCCAACCTGCGTTTTGCCTGCTTATTTTTAAGACTGATTCACGCAGCAAATACTTCAAGTGGGTTTGTACCAAAAGACACATAAAATGAAAGAGGTTCTTCAGGATAAGAAAAACATGATTGCTCTCTTCTAGAAAAAAAACACCACCCCTGTCTTTATCTTCCACATGTCCAGCTCCCCCAGTTTTCCACATGTCCAGCTCCCCCAGTTTTCCACATGTCCAGCTCCCCCTGTTTCCACATGTCTAGCTCCCTCTGTTTCCACATGTCCAGCTCCCCCTGTTTCCACATGTCCAGCTCCCCCTGTTTCCACATGTCCAGCTCCCCCAGTTTTCCACATGTCCAGCTCCCCCAGTTTTCCACATGTCCAGCTCCCCCAGTTTTCCACATTTCCAGCTCCCCCAGTTTTCCACATGTCCAGCTCCCCCTGTTTCCACATGTCCAGCTCCCCCTGTTTCCACATGTCCAGCTCCCCCAGTTTTCCACATGTCCAGCTCCCCCAGTTTTCCACATGTCCAGCTCCCCCAGTTTTCCACATGTCCAGCTCCCCCTGTTTCCACATGTCCAGCTCCCCCTGTTTCCACATGTCCAGCTCCCCTGTTTCCACATGTCCAGCTCCCCCTGTTTCCACATGTCCAGCTCCCTCTGTTTCCACATGTCCATCTCCCCCAGTTTTCCACATGTCCAGCGCCCTCTGTTTCCACATGTCCAGCTCCCCCTGTTTCCACATGTCCAGCTCCACCAGTTTTCCACATGTCCAGCTCCCCCTGTTTCCACATGTCCAGCTCCCCCAGTTTTCCACATGTCCAGCTCCCCCAGTTTTCCACATGTCCAGCTCCCCCTGTTTCCACATGTCCAGCTCCCCCAGTTTTCCACATGTCCAGCTCCCCCTGTTTCCACATGTCCAGCACCTCCCCCCCCCCTGTTTTCCACATGTCCAGCACCTCCCCCCCCCTGTTTTCCACATGTCCAGGTCAGCCTTCCCCTGTTTACCAGCTGGGTTGTCTGTCCCTGTGTGCAGCAGCAGTCATAGGCGGCCGTCCGGCACTGACCTGGTGCGAGCGCGGGAGACGGAACAGCGTGGCACCAGAGGTGATTGATAGGTGGGCGGGCCAGGGCGGCGCACGTACCCGCAGCGGTGCGCTGAGGCCGTACGCAACAGTGCACCTGATCAGGTTAAGATGGCGGCGGGAGGGGGGAGGGGGCTGTGGCTGCACTCACCCATCCAATGGCGGGCGGCGGCGGGCAGCGTAGTCAAAAATCTCTGGAGATCACAGTGGGCCCCTGCCAGAGTGGGCCCGGGGGTGGCCGCCCCCCCTGCCCCCATCAAATTTCGCTACTGGTAAAAAGTGATCATCAGGGGCCTCAAAGGTCTGAAATCGAATTAAGGTTTTAGCTCTATCACCTTTTACAGGGATCTGGACCTTCCTGCTGGAAGCCATAGGTTGCATTTGCAGAGCAGGTGCCAAGTGGCAGTGGGAAACAAGATGGTAACCTTTGGCATGTCCCTAGGACATGTCAAAACTTTATATTAGGGGCAGGTATGCTTAAAACCATGCCGCTGCAGAATGATAGTATACCATATGGCTAAGAATCAATATATTGTTTTAGGGTACATTTACACGTACCGGATCCGCAGTGGATTTCTCGTGGCGAATTTGCAGCTGCGGATCCCTGTCCAGTAAACTCTATGGGCAGACAAACTCGCAGCAGGATGCACATCCTGCTGCGAGTTTGTCAGCAGTCTGCCCCGGAAACCCTCCCCCCTCCGCAGGAGCCTATACCTTACCTGGTCCCCGCTCCAGGTTGCTTCAGGGCTCCCGGTGTCTTCACATCCCGCTCAGCCAATCAGTGCACTGCGGTGAGGCAGCGCACTGATTGGCCGAGGGGGACGTGCCGAGAACCCCCCCCCCCCGAAGCAAGCCGGAGCAGGGATCAGGTGAAGTATAGGCTCCGGCGGCGGGGGGGGGGGGGGAGGGCTTTAATGGGGCGGGCTGCAGAGAAACACAGGATGTGCATAGAGTTTACTGGGCAGGGATCCGCAACGGGTCTCGCTGTGAATTAGCAGTGAGAAATCCGCTGCCCATGCAGTACTTGTGAACGTACCCTTAAAGGGAACTGTGTCACTGTGGTTTTATTCCCAGATTCGGACGTATTCTAATTCATGGGGCCTATGCAAGGAACTCACCTTCTTTCATAGATCTATCTATCTATCTATCTATCTATCTATGTAAAGTAGCTTGACTGCACTCCAGATAAGGTGAAAAAAAAGGTTTACATTTATTCACAAAGTGCACTGCACAGCACAGCATACAAAGCAATTAGGCTAATTAAATGTAAACCTTTTTTTCACCTTATCTGGAGTGCAGTCAAGCTACTTTACATATATACTGTGGACTCGTGGTTGGAGTATTTGCCTGGCACCCGTATTTTTCCTGTGCTGCTGAAATTACTACGAAAATATCTATCTATCTATCTATCTATCTATCTATCTATCTATCTAATCATGTTTAGGTACTTAATTAATCATATCTATCTATTCATGTCTATGTACTTACTTAATCAATCCTATCTATCTATCTATCTATCCATCTATCTATCTATCTATCTATCTTTCCAATTCTGGCTGGATGCTGAAAAACTGTTCCGAATTTGAAAGAGCAATTTAAAAAAAAAACCCAGCATTTACCAATCTCCGGTGTCTAGAAGACAATGCAATTCTAATGTGTATAAGACATAAGCATCTTCATGTTACAAATCCCAATGTTAAATTTCAATGTAGTCTTTTATAAAGAAGGAGATAGTTGTTGTATACTCTCAAACTAACATGATTACAAATTTAGAACTCACCAGGCTGGGTACAAAATCAACAAATATTTTATATTTTTTTCCTTTATCTGCAAATCCTTCCCTTTCATCTGTAGCTCTTTGTTTTAGAAAACATTAATCTGCACAGATGGCGAAGCATGGTAATCTCTGATTTTCTGTTACTGTGTTACCAGATACAGAATGGAATTTTTAATGAAATGGCAGTTTTAAAGGGCTTATATAAAACAATGCATCTTTTATCATTTTGTGCTCTTCTGATTTTTTTTCTCCCTAAAACATATAGATTTTATTTGCAATGTGATTTTTGCACTTTGCTGTATTTTTGCGCTTACGCCGTTTACCATGCAAGATCAGGAATGTGATAATTCAATATTTCGGGCGACTACGCATGCGGTGATTCCAAATATGTTTATTTTTTATTTATTTATTTATTTTTATTTATAAAAAAGGAAAAGGGGCGTGAATTAAACTTTCATTAGAGGAGGGGATTTATTATTTATAAAAACATATACAGTGGTGCCTTGCATTACGAGCATAATTTGTTCTGGGACTGTGCTTCTAATCCAAATCCACTCTTATACCAAGGCAAATATTCCCATAAGAAATTATATAAAGGCAGACAATTGGTTCCACACCAATAAACATTCAGAAACAGCAGAAAATGTGATATTATAAGTTACTGTACAGTAATGAAGAGGATGGGAAACACAAGGGTGAACAGAGACTGCAGGGAGCATGAAGGAATGAGCAGGGCAGATGTGAGCACATACATGCAGCGCTCTCTGTCCAGGGAGAGAGGGGTAACAGCTATGCAGCGATTACCCCACAGTCCTGTCCCCTGATGTAAGCCCCAGCCTGAAGTGGATCTGCTATGACTTGGAAGGTGAGGGAGACTTCCTGGGTCAGAGTACAGGGCTCTAGACCCCGCTATGCAGACCATGCCCCTCCCCCACTCCCCCTCCCACCCAGTACAGGGAGCTCTTAGACCAAAGCAATGCTCTTAAACAAAGTCACAATTTTTAAAAACTGTGAGCTCTTAAACCAAAACGCTCTTAATCCAAGTTACTCTTAAACCAAAGTACCACTGTACTTTAACTTTTAGTCCCCCTAAGGGACTTTTATTATTACTGCACTGATCTCTCATAGAGATCATTGCAGTATACTTAATACAGCACGGATCATTTAGATCAGTGCTGTATTACTCTGGGCTGCTGTAGCCCAGATCTACAGATTGCCGTGCCGCAATCAGTGTCAGTTTAATTCTGAAGCCCGGCTTGGTAAGATAGTGATGTGGCAGGCTCTTAGACTCATAGCATAGCAGGAACATTGATAAACATTATTTATATAGCTGGAAAGAGTAATACAAGCTATATTATGCTATATTAATATGTTATTTGTATATATGTTGTTTTCCAGGTGAATGTTCGTGTAAATGGTGTGGATCGTTTAAATGGTGCGGATCTGTCACCAGCTCTTTGCTGACTAAAGTAAAGGAAATGTGTAATAGGGCTTCTTTAGTAGTATCCTCTCACCACTGGGTCGATCTGCAATCTATCTATCTATCTATCTATCTATCTATCTATCTATCTATCATCTGTTGTTTCCCCTTGTCCAGCAGATGAAGTGTTACAGCTTGCCTGGCAACAGAAGAGACAAAGATCATGTGACCTCTGTCTTAGAAGCGATGGGGAGGACAGAGGAGTCAAGACACAGTGGACCAGGAAGTGAGAATTTTCAGCAGCTTCAGGGTGTGAGTCAGGATGTGCTTCAAACAGCCCATTCATGTAATAGAAACCTATTGCATACAAGCTTAGATTATAGTTGGGGATTGAATTGGGATAAATCTTTTAAACTGTTTGCTCTGTTCTCTTTATTAGCCCAACTTCCTGTCTAGTGGTCATCCTGTAATACACTCTAGCCTGGAATTCTGCCAACTCAATGGGAGGGGTTACAGTCATGAAGCTGTAGTGATAGGGAGAAAGAGTGTACATAGGAGCAGGACGTCCATTACCGGATGTACACCAGACAGGAAGAACAGCCTTTTTAATGATTCAATTCTCAGTTTAGTATTTCTTCAATATGAAATTTTGACATGCATGCTTAGGCCACGTTCACACTTAGTATGACACCGGCCGTTCTGTGACCGTGTCACAGAATGGCCAGTGTCAGTGAAGTTTATCCTGGCCAGTACTGCAGTACCAGCCAGGTGAAACTTAATTTCTATTGAATTGAGATGCGGGAGCATCCATGTGCCATCCCAATTTACCATTGTGTGAACTGAAAGGTCTGTGCGGCCGCTATTCAGTGACATGTCATTTTTTGTGTGCGGCCAGTTGGATTCCCAGCCAGAGTGTATTCTATGTGTATACACTACGGCCGGGATGCCTCTGACTTCTATGCAATTTTTTTTGTATTAATCACGGCCGTTGTTGCAAATCGGCAACAACAGCCATGATTAATACAAAATATACGTTGTGTGAACATAGCCTTATATGGTAGATCAGCATATAATCACTATATTGTGCTGGAGTTGCCTTGCATAACATCTAGTGTGGAAATTTAATGTAGATTTTGAAACAAGTTCTGTTGTCTACTTTCCGTAAAGCTTTTCAATATGTACCGTTAAAACCCTTAGAGGTAATACAGCAGTTCTGAAGAGCTATGCAGGTCCACACATTATACTGACCTTTCAGCATATGATCCTCTAATAGCTGTTGCCCTTTGTAATAACTCTTTTTACCTTCATCAAATATTTAATAGCAAAAAAAAAATTAAAATAGAAATGTTTTGGTGCAGCCAGTTACGTTATGTGAGCTGACTACACAATGAGTAAACCTTCCTGAAGGGGAATATATACTGATCAGCCATATCATCAGCTACCGTGTAACCATGGCACCTGTCAAAGCATGCGATATATCAGAAGTAAAAAAAAAAAAAAAAAAGGATGATGTGTTTAAAGCAGGAAAAACGGGCAAGCAGAAAGTTATGAGCAACAAGGGCCAAATTGTAATGTTAGATGACTAGGTCAGAACATCTCTAAAGCAGTCTTGTCTTTCCGATATGTAGTAGTTAGTCCCTACCAAGAGTGCTCCGGAATATGCAGGTGTTATATACCGGATGTTCTGTTTCACGGCCGTGTCAGTGAGTTTTATCCTGGTGAACGTGAACGGTGTCAGTGAATTTTATCCCGGCTGTTACGGCAATTCAACCCTGCACACAATAGAAAGTGTGACCGGAGCCGCACTCTCCATCGAGTGCAGTGTCAGGGTTGTGTGGCCGCTATTCAATGAATAGCGGCTGGACAAGACTGACATGTCAGATTTCGTTGCGGCCACTGGCAATCCCAGCCGGAGCATATACTAGATGTATATACACTCCGGCTGGGATTCCGTTCATTGTCATTGAAAAAATACGTTGTGTGAACATGGCCTTAAAGTCCAGCAAATTTTTAAAGTTTCTTTCACTACTTACTACTTACTACTACAGTTTAATATTGAGCTTTATAAATCTGTTTTTAGCAAGTTTCCCCGCGATGCATTAGCACTGAATTTTGGACCTAGAAATTGAACTTATTGAACTTACAGGGTTTGGAACGATATTAACCACAGTTGTCAGTTTTTCCCCTACTTTCTTCCCCTGCCTAACACTGCTTTTCTCATCTGAATTTAGCAATCTGGCACAATTTTGGCACACAGGTAATTTTGGTACAACGAGAATTTAAGAATCAGAATCAATGAATAACTTGTTGTCACAAAGGATATTTTAATTCAAACTAAAAAAATTACGCTACAATTTCAAGAGGAAAATAACAAGACTGATTGCTTAACATCATAGATTAAAATAATTTCTTAAAAATTCTAGAGGTCTCCTCCTAAATTGTGCAAATATGTAAGACTACAGAGAAGAATAATTTCAAATACTAAAAAATTATAGAGACAACAATTTTCAGGAAATCAGCATTCCGATAATTCACAAAATTATATAAATGAGAATATTTCTGCCAATTCTGCGTCTAGGGTAAAAACTGAATGATTTAGATGAATAACTTGACATTGACTGATAAGGACACTTAAGATGGTGGTTTTGGTGGTCTCCTTACATGAGCCACTCCTTGGCTAGGTCCTTTCCTGGATGGATATCTCATTTTGAGGCTACATGGATTCTTTTTGCATATTTGTATTTCCCAGGGGGCAATGCACCTAGGTTTTCACTGTGTTAAGCGCTTTTACTAGCAGCCTACAGTGTCTTTTGGGCTGGTCTCCCTTAGATCAGTGATCTTTTACCGTGATTTAGATGACATTATTTACATTATTGAGGAGTTGGCAAATCCAAAATCCAAATTTGCTGTGATTTCCTTGCAAATTGGTGGCTAAATGGGTTTTATTGGCAATCTGATGCAATCCTTGTGCAAATTTTGGCAAGTCAGACTGTGCCAAAATGTAGGTGTTATTCCCTAGAGTTGAACAGGCAAAAGTAATTCAGGGACATTATGTTACAATGTTATTTCTATACAACTTGGCACAAAATGAAAAATTCCTACCTTCCGTCCACCTGTGTTTATGCGTAGCGATGTTAAGAAAGGATCAAATATCATATGGCTGGTTTCTATGTTGACAGGCGACTGCCTCTTACCAACAGCACACAGATTCCAGGCTGAATTTACCAATCCCCAGAAAGAAGGCACTGTAATAAATTAAGAATACTATGAGTTATATTGGCATTTATTAAGTTGTAGTTATAGAACAAAAATAAAAAAATTGTATCAAGACAATAAAACAAATATTAAATTGTCCTTGACATGTCTCTAGCTTTTTCTCAGCCTCTTCCATCAATGTCACTGATTTCCATCATCAATGCATGACTCACATTACATTGAATGATCCCAAAGCATAGCCAAAGTGGTTTTGATTAAGAAAAGCAAGACAAACAAAAATCTCAAGACTCGCAGATCTTTCCTTTCACACTGTGTTTCACAGTGCTTCTCCAAGGTTGGCCAAAGTTGAGGAGTTCCCAAAATTTACATCCGAGAAATAACTCTGAACACATGCCCCTAATATATATATATATATTATATATATGTCTGTACTGGATGTCTCTGTATTTATACTGGAAATGCTGTCCGGAAAAAACAGCAACTCTTCGGGGAGATTTATGAAAGGGTGTAAACATACACCTGGTGTAAACTGCCCACAGCAACCAATCACAGCTCAGCTTTCAGCTCTGGTAGAACAAAAGAGGAGCTGTGATTGGTTGCTGTGGGCAGTTTACACCAGGTGTATATTTACACCCTTTCATAAATCTCCCCCTTTATGTATACTGTCAAATAAAAGCCAAGAGGACACTCTTTTCAACGTGTTGCTATAGACATAATTAGACTTAAGTTAAAGTACTTGATACAGTTTGACTAAAGAACTGATAGATAACGTATTTAGCTAGGACTAAATCATTGGACAGCTCAGAGAATATTTAGCAGATTCTGTTGCGGCTAACTTTGTAAATTCAGAAGAATTTAAAGAAGCAGTTCCCAAAAAATTATTATTGGCCCATGCGCTTTTGGAAGTCACGCGCTTCAATACATTCTCTATGGAAGCGCGTGACTTCCTGTGTTCAATCACTGGACACAGAAGAGGAATCACGGCAGAGGCTGACTTGAGTGCGCGCCCGATTTGAACGGAGCCGCATGACTGGAACTAAGCTGCTCCGCGGGACACCAATCACCTGCGGTGAGTTTATGCGTCGGCACCTAGCGAGGGGGGGGCAATGATAATTTTTTTGTGAACTGCTTCTTTAAGATTAGATTCCTGTTTGCTTTTCTTCTTTCTTCAGAAGATCTGCAGTGTTCCTGAAAGGTAAATTAAGGCTTCTCGCTCATCTCAGCAGCAGTTCCTTGCTGCTTCTGTTTCTTTACTTTCAGCTCTCATAGCACCTTCCAAACCTGGTGCATCAGTAACCACTTCTTCCTCTACATGCCATCTATAATAGTGTAGTGTAAGTCAAGATATAGTATTACAGAAGCATTTTAAACATTTGTTGCATACATTTACATACTTTTCCATACTACAGTGAAAGCCTCCTTTAATGTTTTACTTAAAATAAGACACAAAAGAATCAAGGATAGGAGCTAACTCAGAGAGATTGACGTCCAATAAAATAAAAGTGGTCATATACATGTTGATCAAAGACTAATAAAATTAATTTCTTTTCATATCTTGTTTTAATGCTCATTTTGTATCTTTTCTTAGCAGCATTAGCTCACTCTATGGATGTGCCGACCAATCTTTTTCTCTCTTTGAAGTGTAATCCCATTTTAGGAGAACTTTTTTTTTTTTTAATTCTTAAGTGTTAAGAACTTCCTAACAAAATACTATATCTAATGGTCAGATAGACGGGGGCTACAGCATTTGTATAGTCATTTTTACTGTTATAGTTTACATAAAAATTGAAATAGTCAAACTGAGTTGTCTGCAGTTGTTGCCATTTGGGATGACAACTTTGCAGAAATCAATAGCACAAGTGAATATAAGAAACTCTGTAATCGGTTTTATTATACTTCTTATTTGTTCATCAAGGGAAAGCAGAGAGAAGCCCACATTATAGGGGGCTGAGTCAGCAGGAAGAGCAGAGAAACAGCATGTGCAATATACAGACTTTCTGGCCAGAGATAACACTGGATTCACATGTTAGGGCCCTATTCCACGGGCCCAATCAACAGTGTAAACAAACGCTGATCTGCTAGATCGGTGCTCGTTGACTGGGCCTAGTCCACGGCCCAATGATCATTTAGCGAGGGCTGCAGGGACATTGTTACCGATGTCCTTGCAGCCCTTGCAGCATACATTACCTAGCAGGGCTTCTCCTACGCTCTGTCTTCCTCTACGGGTCTGGCAGCACAGCATCAACTTTGGAGCGGCCTGACTGAGCTGTCAGACAGCTCAGCCAATCACTGCCCGCGGCGGTCGCGGCCAGTTATTGGGTGAGCGGTCTGACAGTTCAGTAAGGCCGCACTGAAGCTGATGCTGCGCCCGGGACCCGGAGAGGAAGACGGAGCGTAGGAGAAGCCCTGCTAGGTAATGTATGCTGCTTCTCAAATCGTCGGTCGCCCACCACGCAGCGCTATTCCACAAAGCGATGCGCGGTAAGTGAGCAATGATTTTTGGTCAGGGCCTAAATAAACGATCAGCTGATGATACGATCATCGGCTAATCATTTTCTCTATTTCACCGAGCGATAATCGGGCCGTTTCGGCAGATTATCACTCCGTGGAATAGGCCCCTTAGACTGCTCAGTAGTGGCCTGAGAACTTCTGAAGGTTTGCTACAGGGAGGTAGGATTACACAATCTTGTTTTTAGAGTGTGTATAGTGTATAGGCTGCAGCACAGAGGCTAGCCTGCATCCACACTGCAATCGAGCATAGGGAAAGGAGACGCAGAGACGAAATGTGCAGGGTGTTGACCAGGGAGAAAAATGGCAAATACTAGTGAGAGAATGGTCAGAATGGTAATTGTGACAGTTAGGGTCCTATTAGACGAAACAATTTTTAACGATTAGCGATCAACGGTAAAGGATCACAAACAAGATTGTTTCTCGTTAACCTGATATTCACCATATTACACAGAACGATAATTGTTAGTAACAATCGGTACAATGACTGTTACTACAATCGTTTACCCCATGTGATCCCAGCAAAAGAAGGAACGATTGGTAATAACACTGAACGATTAGAGAACAAATGCGGAATTACTGCGAACGATTAACAATAATTTTAAGGTCAGATCTAAATCAACAATCAACGACACATGAACATTTTTCCGATCATTGCCTCCAATTACACAGAACAATTATCATTTAAATTAGAACGGTATAGCGATATTCGTATAATTGTCCCATGTAATAGGGCCCTTACACTTTTAGGATTCTGTTCCCTCTTAGTTTTCTTCCTACTTCTCTAACTGCTTCTTCTGGCTCTACTGATCTTCTCCTCCCTATTGAGGGACCTTAGAAATCAGTCCTAGGTCCTTTCCTTTTTTCACTCTTTACAGCTATATTAGCTGATTTGGTTTCTATTATCATCTATATCATGGGTAGGGAACCTTGGCTGTCCAGCTGTTGCAAAACTACAACTCATATCATGGACTGCAACTGAATTTCTCAAAGACTGAACTTTTTACCACTAACCCACTGTCTCGGTGTTATGTTTGACTCACATCTGTCCTGCACCCCCTATATGTAATCACTTGTTAAAGGAAAACTCCAGCCAAAACATATTTTTATATGTTATTACATAAGGAAATTTAGACAAATTCCTAATGTAGCTGCGGAATCTATTTATTTATTATTATTAATTTATTAATGTACACTAATTATGGGAAATGCACATACAGTGCTATTTCCCTCAATTTAGTAGATCAGGCAGGCTTCAGGGGAGGTTGGGGGGGCACACAATAGCTGTATTTTGTGAATAAAGAATAAAAAAGGCCATAGTTATTCTTACAATGTAATTCCTACATATACTGCGCCCCCTGCTGGACACTTCATATGAATTACACCCGATTTGTGACGTCACAGTTTTTTTAGAGAAATTGAAGCCTGCGTGATCTACTAAACTGAGGAAAACAGCAGTATATGTGCATTTCTCATAATTAGTGTATATTAGGAATTTGTCTAACTTTCCTTATGTAATAAACATATAAAAAAATATGTTTTGGCCAGAGTTCTCCTTTAAGTGCTGAAAATAAGTTGATGCTAGAAATGTAAAGATCATTATTAGTAGTAGCATTATCATGTAGCATTTATAGTATTAGCGTCTTCTTATGCGGGAGAGGGACAATAAGGCCCGTTGGGGCACTAGGGCCCAGGGGCAACTGCCACTTGCAATCGCATATATATCGCTTCCTCTGCTCATGGACAGCAGTAAAAGATGTGTCTGACGCCATTAATTCCCTGCTTTGTTAAAATAATATTAATTTTCAGCTTTAAATGGGGAAACCACAGATAATTGAAGATCAAATAATGGGTAACTTTTATCCTATGGCTGTGACTCGTTTTCGAGTACCTTAAAAGCACGTCTTGCCTTCTTTGGTAGGATTAAATGTTTCTTTCTCTTGTATAGTTACAAGAGCACAGAATAAAGTCAGTTATGTCACCTTTATTTCTCATCTAATCTTCTACTGCAAAGAATTTTTCACTCTGTCTGGCAGCTGTTCATTTCAGCTCTTACTTTTTCCTCATTGACATTCACTCTCAAAGTGATCTTAGCAAAACAATTTTCGACTCTCTTGCTCTTTCTAATAGATTCAATTCCGACTACCATGATTGAGCTTTTATTTTAGGTGAAACCATTGCATGGAACTCCTAAACTTCCAAAATTCTTAACTTCCAAAGTCATGGCAGCCAGGATTTTTTTTTTCTTAGAAACCAAACTTTTCTATTTTTAGTTACTTCCACTAGTTATATTTGTTCCTTAAACTAATTATTTTATCGTTGATAAAATTGATGTTCCATGGTTGGTTACACAGTCAACAGGGATGAAAACAGTTTGTCTGAGGTCACTGTGTGGCAGTGGCGACCTGTAACTGCAGGTCATGTTTTCAAATTCAAGTCGTGTATTCTTTCCAATCTGACACAGTGTTCCCTGCTGCCACCTCTGTCATGCCTTCTGCTCCCAACAGTTCCTGAAACAGACAGATGTGGCAGCAGAGAGCACCATACCAGACTGGAAAGAAATCTCGACTTCCTTTAGGACATACAACAGCAAATAAGTGCAGGAAGGCATCCATTTTGATCTGTTTTTTCCATTGACCTCCATTTAAAAAAAAGTTTAAAATGCATCGACCACTATCGACATTTGTCAACCACATTTTTGTGTGCATCAAAAAATGTGTTTTGATTAGTTCTTATGACCCTTTTTTAATAATTGCTAAAGAAGGACAAACTTACCCTGCTGCCACAGGTTCTATTTAAAGTCTCTGTCAGCAGTTTGGTCATAGATAAGATCCCCTTTGACAGTGTGACTAACCATTATGTAACAATTCCCCCTGTAGCCAGATGCAATGACCCCGTAGTCAAGGATACCCCATATAGCCACATATGTCCACCATAGCCAGATGCAAAGCTCATTGTAAGTAAATATGCCCCCCTGTAGACAGGTTTGCCCTCAGTAGCCATATACAATGCCCCTCGTAGCCAGATAAAATAGCTTATGTAGCCAGGTATACCCTCTATATCCGGGCAGCCGTTTGCCAACAGAACAAAGTGAAGGCTCTGGAGTAGCCATTTGGGTCTTCTGACCTCAATGTCATTGAACCGCTCTTGGGAGATCTCAAGAACGCAGTCATTTTTAGATCAACTCTGGATTTTATATATTTTTTAATATGGCAAAATATTTGTGCACATATAGTATAGCCATGGTCTTCAATGTGAAAAACTTGATTAAGCATTTCTTACAGTCTTTTATAAATAATCCATATCTGTTATCAAAGAGAGGCAATAATGAGATGAACATTATCCAGCTAGCAATACTTTTTAATATCTGCATACACGTTCCTGGCTTTCACTACAATATCTTGTACAAATGCATTAGCCTTAAATAAGTTCAGCTGTATACTAGGAAAATAAGAGGAAAGGAAGTAAAGGAAGGGTGCCTTATGGGTAATGTTGGACTGTTAGCCTTGCCTGGCATCTGTGCCAGCAGTAGAAGTTAGTGATCTGGCAAATCACAATACACATCCCCTTGTGGCCAGATGGTTGGAAATGTTTCTGCAGAGAGTTGAAGGCACTCAGCCAAGTATTTCATTGTCTTAATGTATTTGTGGACTTCTGTATGAGAATATTATCTCCTACATGTTTTTCTGCAGACACCATAGGACCAGGTATCCCGGCAGAGTAATAATTCAGCAACATATAAGGTATTGGTATAATAAGATGCAATATATTTTTCACACATGAAACCAGGTTGTGATGATAGCTTATATAGGTTTCCAAACTCAATGTTTAAAGGAGACCTGTCACCCCCCGTGCCGGGGTGACAGGCTCCCGACCCCCCGTTACAGCCCCCTATACTCACCTGATCTCGCCGGGTCCCGCTTTTTGATCCGGTCGGGTCACGGAGATATCAGCTCCTGAAGCCCGGCGCGCGCGCTGACAGGAGAGTCCGATGCCCATAGAGAATGACAGAGCATTGGACTCCCCATTCATTCTCTATGAGCGTCGGACTCTCCTGTCAGCGCGCACGCCGGGCTTCGGGAGCTGATAACTCTGTGACCCGACCGGATCCAGAAGCGGGATCTGGCGGGATCAGGTGAGTATAGGGGGCTGTAACGGGGGGTCGGGAGCCTGTCACCCCGGCACGAGGGGTGACAGGTCCTCTTTAAATGTAATAATTACTATTGCAGAGACTTTATCAACAATACAAAAGAAGAAAAGCTCCAAAAAGGCATAAAAGTCAGTATAATTAAATATACATGAATAAAGATTTGTATATGAAAAGACATAATAAAGAATTATTTATTTACATAATTAAAGATAGATGAGTAATGCTGCCTTTGGAGGAAAAGAGCATTAGAAAAACAGCCAGAGAATTGTAGAAAACATCAGTATAATCTAAATTCTATTTTTCTATCTCTATCTATCTATCTTTCTATATCTATCTATCTATCTATCTATCTATCTATCTATCTATCTATCTATCTTTCTGTGAACTGTTTCATAATTACATAATACAGTCAGTATAGGAATATGTGCTTTATTAACACAACTAGCATTTTAGAATGTTCTTTTTTTTTATTCTAGCACTAGAACTAGCTACTGTGCAGATAATGCTTACAGCATAATATATGTAGAACATAACGACTATGTCACACTAAGTAAAAAACAAAAATGCAAAGGTGTTCGATTCTTCTTTTTAAAAAGACGTCCGTTATTGCCGTATTTTAATTGACCTTTAAGGAAAGCTTTGAAGTCAATGAAATCATGGTCGTTCAGTGCACACAATCTATTAAATAACGTACGTTGTTTGGGCGGACATCAAAATAAGGATTATGTCAATTATCCAACGAACCAAAGCACACAAGTAATGAATAATGGAAAGATACAAGTTGTCTTTTGAAAGTCATAAAGTCCTAATTTTACCCCTTTGTAGGTTCTTATTAAATTCAAGCTTTTACCTAGTTTTTCTCCATGCACTGTAGATGTTTACTAAGGGTGCGTTCACGTGTACAGCATCCGCAGCAGATTTTAAGCTGTGTTCAGTTATTTAGGTGAAATCTACTGCGGATCCACTGCGGATCCGCAACAGAAAATATGCTGCGGATCCGGTACATGTGAACGTACCCTCAAAATACTCAGTAAAATGCATGAACAGTAAACCATTTACGTGATTTTGGTTTATTTACGTTGGGGCAGATTTAATAAACTTTGGAACAGTTGTGTACTTGCCCATAGTAACCAGACAGATACTAGCTTTAGTTTTTTAGAGGCCTATAAATAAAAGAAGGAATTTACTTGATTACTATGGGGAAATACCTTACAGCTCTTTTGCACAAGATTTGATGGATCTCCCCAATTGTGTTTGCCTATAATTGTGATTTAGAAAATGATAAGGCCTTATTTGCAATCAGTATAGAAAATTGGGTTATTCCAAAGGGTTCATATACTTCTTCTTGAAATTAACCCCTTCCCACTGCTGCACAATAAATTAAAGTCGCTGCAGTCTATGCCCAAGGCTGCAGCAATTTACAATTGAGGAGAACACAGGCACAGAAGCTGTGCCTGTATAATCCGCGGCGGTTCCGGGCTGTCAGTAAAATCCGCACTCCCGTGCTGACAGTTAACTGTATAGATACTGCGGAAGGTCCTAACCCTGAGAAATAGTTAGCAGGCAACTCCAAGATTCCTCCAATACTGTTTTCTATGATACTATAATGTGAAAATGAGAAGTGGAAGTGAGGTTTACTTGTATTTATATGGTTTTGATTGAAATAAAACATACAAGTTGCTTATATTCTTAAAAGGATGGAATAGCTGTCACTTGACAGCAGTTCTGTTTTATTTCTTACATGTATTTCAGGCATTATTTTTATTTTTTTTTGTCTTGCTTCTCCAGTTTTTTAAAACTTCTGACATGCCAAAGTGTCTTTGATCTATTAATTATATCAACTGCTAGCTTTCATAGACTTAATGTGGCTGTATGTGCCTTCTCGGGATTCTTTGGTCTATGGTTTCAGGGCTTGGATAAATAGCATTTTGTTATGAAGAAGACATAAATATATTTACATGAGACATACTTTTTTTTATAATCTAGCAAAGTTTGTAATCTAGGTCAACCAGCAGGAGGCAAAGCAATAATTTAATGATGTACAAAACAGTGGGGTGACATAAGACAATTTTGCATAACCCAATATATAAGTGAATGATTATATAAAATATATTTTGCTATGCTAAAATAATATGTGTAGCATACTGTAGTTATGGGCGACTTCAACATTTCTGGTGTCAATTGGAATATCCCTTGTACATTTACATGCAAAAGTAAGAATGTAATAGAAGCCTTACAGGGGCATCTCTAAAGCAGCTTGTCAAGTCACTATCTAGAGGAGTGAATATTCTAGATTTAGGGAAACACGGTAATAGAAATTGGATACAGCCATGAGCATGCTCTTCTCTGGGTGGGATAAAACAGCAGGAGTGGGAGTTCAGTAGGAAGCATTCAAAAATTCATATTAAAGGCAACAAGACTATGGTACACTTTTATCAAATAGTATAAAAAAGAAACTGGGGTAAACTGCAGATAGCAAACACAAAAAAAAGAAGAATGCTGACTACTTCAGCGATATTTGTTTGAAAAAGTCAGAAGAACCCCTGAAGAAATCAGCATTTAACTGACAAAACACTTGGGGAAGGGTTAGGGGTCAGCACAGTTTCCTTCATTATTGGGCTTTATATAATGGCTTTATTGGAAGAAATTTTGATTACGAAGTCATGAGGATGGTGTGGCAGCAATAGTAACTGTTATGGGGCTGGTAGTATCAGTGTAGCACCACCAACTAATGGGGTGGGAGCAAAACCTGATTACTGTGTGGGAGGCAGCTACTCTGTTGGGGGGCTAAAAGGAGCCACTATTCTTTTTGGGGGTTTATGAAGAAGGTACTTCTGTTGTGTAGCGCACAAAGCTAGGCTCGCTTACCATGTAGGGAACACAATGGGGCTATGACTAAGGGTACAACAGAGCAGTTTTTAAAACTGGACGTTGAAAATTCAATGTTAAATGATTGCTTATTAACCTCTTTGTGTCTCACTGTTAAAATAATTGGAGTTGGATGGATCTTATAGGTTAAACGGGTCTTATATCCATCCTGTAATTAGTTAGCATTGCTTAGTTATTAAAGCTTTATGTTGTTATTGGAAAATTAGTGGGCAGAGAAGACAATGAGGTCAATTGTTAGATTATATCTTCTCACTAATTACTTAAAACTGTGATATGGAAGGGCATATTAATCCTGTGTTTATAATTATAATGATGTCTTATAAAGAAGCCAGATAAACCGTACTAAATTCTAAAGAGTAATATTTCATTTTAAAGCTATAGTTATCCTTGATTAGTCAAATGTGACATTGACCTAGCGTTGAGGAGAATTTTCAGAAGACTCTTCAACCTATGTAAGGTCATGCGAGTATTAGAGTGACATTCCCTGTGAAATTACAATGTCATGGTCCCATATGGCAGAGTTAACAAGCTTTTAATTTCGAGGTCAAAAGTTAAAATAAGATTATGTCTGCACACTTTTGGCATATCATGTCAAATAAAAATATAATTTTGTTAAAAATGTTGCAATTTTCATGCAATGTTATGTGAAATATCTCTTCAAAATATATCTGTAAATTTAAAGCGAATCTGTATCACCCGACACTGCCCCAAAACCGTCGGCACCGTTCAGTAGTTCTTCTCAAGCCATGCCTGGTCCTGGGCTTCCCTCATCTCCTGGTGCTGGTATTAGGGTATGTTCACACTGAGCAAATTTTGCCTCTTGACACTGAGGCAGGCTGGATTCCGCGGCGGAGAGGTCTGCCCTGCATTTCCGTCACATTTGCTCAGTGTGAACATACTGCAAGAGCCCGTTCACACTAGGGAATTAGTGCCAATATTCCATGCGAAACCCCGCCACGCAGACTCGGCGCGAATCCTGCCCTCAATCTGTTTGAATAGGAGGGTTTGCGGAGACGTGGAGAGCTGAAGTGCACGAGCCCCCCCCCCCATTCAAACAGATTGAAGGCAGGATCCGGCCTTCCGTAGTCTAAACGGGGTCTTTGGGTGAAAAACTGGTTTTATACCTAAAATTGCAGGAGTTGCCTGGGTTTACTAATATATATATATATATATATATATATATATATATATATGTATGTAGTGCTCACTTATCACAGTCCACCGCAGCTCCTGCTCCACTGTGGCCAGTAACTGGCTGAGTGGGCAGGTCCTGATGAGATGACTTGTTTGGGCGGCATGCATTTTGGAGAATTACCCAAAAAGGTTGGGACTTTTCAAAGGCTATTAGGATTGAGATTTTCCATAGCTTAATTATGTAAATTTTTTGTTAAATTTCATTTATAATTGTATAGTAAGTAAGGTTATTATTCCGCAAGCTTTATTTTTAGGTTGTTAGTAAAATGTAAGGAATCGCATTATAAAAAAGAAAGCATTGCCACTTGACTACACTAAGATATCATCTCACACTGGGTAACTAACCAGCTCACACAATACCTTACAGCGTCCTTTAAAGCAGATATTTTTAATTGATGAAATACCAGAGATTCTTAAGGCATCAGGAGGTAATGCAGAATGTTCTTAGAAATGTTTGTTCCCGCTTGCGTCCTGTGTAAATGCACAAGCAGAAGTGGAAGCTAGGAACTTACAGACTGCCTTTACACAATAGAAAGCTCCAAGGAAGGCAGAGATGGAAGCAAATGTAGCAGTTGAAGCAGCGCGCCTTGCACAAAGGAAACTTGATATATAAGCGGGTGAAGCTCAAAGGAAGGTCATTTTAATATGTGAATTTCAGAGTTTCTTAAAGGGTTTATCCAGGTTTAACAAAATTTCTTCAGAAATAGCATGACTCTTGTCTCCAGTTTGTCAGTGGTTTTAAAGCTCAGTTCTAGAGATAAGCAAAGTTTTCAAAAATTCAGTTTCACAAATTTCTGGTGTAAAATTGTCAAAATTTCAAGCAGAATTTTAAACAATTGTTTAACTGTTTTGGTACAATACTTACCTGTCTGTGCTCCCCCTCGTGTCCACCTCTATGTCTTCGATGTCTTCAGCCGACCCCAGCCTACTCAGCCAATTACTGACTGAGACGGGACAGCACTACGGCTGGTGATTGGCTGAGCTGGCAGTCACTCTCCAGACAAGAGTATTGGAAAATGGAGAGGTTTAAACAGCACCAAAGGACCCAAGGCTTAATAAGATCGGGGGATGCATGCTAGAAAGGCCACAATCTCAGTGATGGCCACCTTGAGTAATAACTCCAGGGTTCCTGATTGGTGGTTGTTATTTTGTCTCACTCATATATATAAGCAATGTACTGTAGGGTGTGTAAAAGACTTGACAAAGACTCCTGCGTGGGTTTGAAACATTGTTACTTTTTACTTCCAATAAAGTTGGAAGAATTATTCCTGTGTGGATGCTTTTGGATCTTCTACTCTACGCTCTCCAGACAAGAGCCACGGCCTGCTCAGGCAATCACTGGCCGTGGCGCTGTCCCGTCGCAGTAAGTCACTGATTGGCTGATAGGGCTGTCTTAAAGAAGAAGACTTAGTTTGGCATGTGTTGATACAAAGAGACTGGGGAATTTGTCACCTCCTTACTATTGGTTAATGTCCTTTGAAATCTCTTTATGAAAGTAAAATGATCTGACAGTGTTACTTTAAAGGTCATGACACTATGAGTGCTTTATTCTGTCAGCACTAGTTTCAGTTTTTCAATTAGTAGTCATTGTAATAACCTTTTCTATCACCTCTCATTATCATTATTAAAGCTCTGCTGCATGGCTAGTTTATGACTCTATCTAAATGACAATGATCATCTGCTGTATAACAGAGTCAACACCGGTGAGAGGAACATTGACTTATTCATCAAACCTTGGCAGTCACTGCATTTCTCTAAAAGTCTGCTTATACTACTATGTCTAGTCAATATAAAGCCACCTTTGAAGCACAGGTAGTACTGTGTACAGAAACTGATGAATATCACAAATAGTTCTCCGGCATGTATAAAAGCAATTTTCAGCACCACATTATAAACATTGGGGGGGGGGGGGGGGCGGTATTTATTAATTATGCCAATCTTAAATTAGGCCCTGTCTGCCTTCACCTGTCTGGAATTACTAAGAGGTGCACTTAGTGGTATGGCTGGTAAGTTTAGTAAATCTGCCCCTTAGGGTGCACATCTAAATACAAAGGTTTATGCTTTTGTGTTGTTTTGTGTTGCACATTTGGGTCCTTAGTACTCTAGGTATAAGTACGCTTACTGCAAAATGAAGTGGCACAGGGGTTGCCCCTCCCCTACAAAGTCAATAAAATTCCCCTATAAAAGAGAATGAATGTGGGGTATTGCACATAACTCCATAGTGTAGTATAAGTAGCACATACCTTATTGTAGCTTATATAGCTTTTATTACCTGTGCTGTTCTAAAATTTTGTTTTCCTTTCCTTATACTTCAGAAGAGTTCCAAAGGAGAATGATTGTTTGTGCACACCTGGCAAGGGTGGTAAGTAGTACTTGGCAACTAATTCCTTAAAAGCTCCTTGTACTCATTTTCTCTGATTAACTTCCTATGTCCTTAAAGGACAACTCCTGCGCTTAGTACAAAAAAAAAAAAAAAGAACTGTTACAAACACAGTTTTCATAGTTACCTTTCCTCCTAAGTCCGTCTCTGTTTGAATTTCCTGCCGTTCATAGCCTCAATGAGTTCAGGTTTGCATCTTCATTACTTCCTGGTTTAGGTTTCCCATGATGCACTTTGGCTCCTGTGACATCTAAGTCCTGCCCCTCTTGCAAGTACATATCCATCCATTCATTTCCCCTGGTGCACTTAACACTGCCCTCTCTCTCTCTATTCAATCATGCTCTAAAACACATAGGGCCTCAGCCTGCACAGCAGCTGCACACATACACTTTCCCTTTGTAATGTAAGTACTGTACAGTACATTGCAATGTGAAAGCTGCAGGATCACTGTCCCTGACTGGGGGGAGAGAGGATGGAGGGGGGTCTCCTGCAGCTGATAAGATGCAGGGAGAGGAGGAAAGAGAAGCAAATACGACTCCTTCACTCACTGACTCCTTCCCTGGGTTTAAGAGGGGTAAGGGGGGCTGTGTAGCTGACAGCTTGCTCGGAGACAGTCAGGAAAAGATAAACAAATAAAGTAACTCACTGACTGTCCTCATGGCTGAGAGAGATAGGGGAGGGGGGTATGTGTAGCTTATGTGCTGGAAGAAGTCAGTGAAGAGAAGCAGAAGAAATCATTCACTTACAGCAAGCAGCCTTCTTTGTTGTTGCACAAGGTCAGATAGCTTACAGCCAATGGGAGCTGAGCAAGCTGAGTGACCTGACAAGGCAGGGGAGGGGGGGGGCTGGTGTAACAGGACCTAGACCAGCCCTCCTCCTGATGATGACATTGTCACAAGATGGAGCTGAGAGAGCAGCCTGGGGTCCACAGTAATTAGGTATGTAGGAGTTTCCTACACTTCCGGGAGGGGGGGGGGGGTCAAGGGGGGGGGGGGAGATAGGTGATTGAAGCACATTACAAAAGTTATATAACTTTGTAATGTGTTTCAATAAATTAAAAAAAGTTTTTCACGGGAGTTGTCCTTTAAGGCCCTATTACACCAAGTTATCGTCGGCTCTAATCGGCCGATAATTGCTTGGTGTAAAAGCTAGTGTTAAAAGGCCCATATGCACAATATTGGCTGTTCCTTGTATTTCCACATGTTTAAAAAATTACAATGGTAACGATCGTCTGCTCAGTGTAATTGAAGCGGCGACAGCAGACCGTTGCTATCACCTATGGGATGCCCGGACGATCTTTAGATCCCGCAGCCCCCCCCCCCCCGGCGCACTTAGCCGCCCACGCCCATTTCCTGCCAAACAGCAGTGCAATGTTGCAGGGAGAATAGAGGCACAAGTCTCTACATTTACCCTGATGAATCTGAGCTGCCTGGGCACTCGCACTAGAATATATGCCATGTCACTGCTGACGTAGATTTCAGCAACAATTTACGCATATGAAGGCTATGTTCACATAATGATTTTCAATGGCCATTATTTAAGACTTAAAATAAAAGCTGTTGTTTTGAGTAACAAATAACAGAACAGCCGTTGTTCTAAATACTTTTGCAGAAGTCATTGCACTTTTTTTCCCCCATTTAAATCAATTGCATGTGCAGGATCGTTAAGACACATGTGCAGGGTTCAGACAGGTGATGATTAGGTGAAGTCCTGCCTGGGGTGTTCCTAATGGAGAAGAGGGCAGGGAGAAAGGATGGAGAGGCAGCACAGGCCTAGGGCACAGACACTGTAGGCCACGCCAATTTGACACAGGGCTACAAGCAGCTATCCGACGAAGAGATTTTTTTTTTTATTTGGGGGGGGGGGGGCAGAAATCATGTCCGCTTTCAGCACCCTTTTGGGTGTGGCTATCTTTAAAGTTTCATTAAATTTAGATGAAAAGTCGGTGAAGGACGGCCAGAAAAAGGCAACAAAAAACAATGTTTGTAAACAACTTAAAATAATGGGCGCCAGTAAATGTCCTGAACATTAATTCGACGGCTGCTGCAAACAATGGCCGTTATTCTATGTTCCTCCACTCTGTAGTGTTTTATGGCTATGGCTTATTCTTCAGTTTTAGCCTTAGGCATTGGGATCATCATGCAAATCCTTCCATGCACACATTTGATATCGCCTGGGAACAGAAATTACAAAATAAATTACAATGGTCTTTTCTATTTTTAAGTGTTGCCTTGTTTGTCATAAGTAAGAAACTACTGCTCAGAATGATTAGGGCTGACAATGTAAAAGAAGATCTGAATTTACCGTAGTGATTAAAGGCATATAGCAGTACCGTATTACCTAATAAACTATTAAGACTGTAATGAAAAAATCTGAAATTTTCTAATATAACCTAAGATACTCTTTGTGTCAATTCTTCGCCAGTATTAAGTTCTCTGCTTGCTGTGGGCTACCCCTTTATTCATTCTCTGTGGAAGCTGGAGAACATTGTATTCAGCTGTCTCCATTGCTTCCATAAAGAATGAATGGAGTGCCGCTGCAATATGTGCAGTTCCCCACTTTATTTGAATATACATCTAAGAAAAGAATATAACCCCCCCCCCCCCCCCCCAAAAAAAAAAAAAAAAAAAAAAAAAAAAAACCTTTAGCAAAAATATATAATAGAAACATAGAAAAATGTCGGCAGAAAAAGACCACTGGGTCCATCTAGTCTGCCCAAAATGTAAGGAAGGAAGGAATTTTATTGAATTAATAATCTCAAATACCTAAAATCATGTAGTCATATATTCAACATAAGGGGAAGAAGAAAACACAAATACAATAGAAGAGAGCCAACAAACTTCACTGGATAAGCAGATACTGTAAATAAATTGTATAGAGCTGCACACTATATACACCAAAAGCATAATAATATTTGGGCTAAAAAAGTGCAAATACAAAGACAATATAATGTTAAACTAGCAGCCATACATAAATCCGCTTAGAATGCACTGTCAAAATGCCTGTCAATTGCACAATACCCGCAAGTGCCGATAAAGTAAATTACACTAATCCCCAATGCTATTGCCACAGGAAAATCCTTATGGAGAGGGATGTGCAAATCACATCCCAGTTTGCGATCAGCTACTTTTCTTCTAACCTGTGGGTAAGGGATACATTTGGAAATACTCCTTTAACCCCTTCTGGACCGGGCTAATTTTCATTTTTGCGCTTTAGTTTTATCCTCCTTGTGCTTAAAAGGCCATAGCAGTTGCATTTTTACACCTACAGACCCAAATGAGCCCTTATTTTTTGCATCACTAATTTTAGTTTGCAATGGCAGACTTAATTTTTGCATAAAATAGGCTGCGAAACCAGAGAAAAATTATATGCGCGGTGAAATTGGAAAAAAAAACCCTCAATTCTTTTTCTTTGGGGGAGCTTCGTTTTTACGTCGTGTGTCCTATGGAAAAACTGACATGTTATATATGTTCATCAAGTCGGTACGATTAAAACGATATGCAACATAACTTTTATATTAATTGATGGCTCGTAAAAAAATAAAACCTTTTACAGAAAATAAAGGTTGCTTAAAATCGCTCTATTCCCATGCTTATAGCACTTTTATCCTTTGATCTATGGGGCTGTTTGTCATTATTTGCGCCATGATGTGTTCTTCCTATCAGTACCTTGATTGCGCATATGCAACTTTTTGATCGTTTTTTATTACAATTTTTTTGGATTTGATGCGCCCAAAAATGCGCAATGCTTTTTTTGCGCTTACCCCGTTTACCATGAGGGATCAGGAATTAAATAAATTTAAAGTTTGGGCGATTACGCACGCTGTGATACCAAACATGTTGTTTTATTTATTTATTTTTATTTATAAAATGGGAAAAAGGGGGTGATTCAAACTTTTATTAGGGGAGGGGATTATTTATTAGTAATACAACTTTTTTTTTTTACACATATACTAGAAGCCCCACTGGGGGACTTCTAGTATATGCACACTGATCTCTCAAAGAGATCTATGCAGTATAGTTACACTGCATAGATCCACGAGATAGGCATTCTATTGCTTTCGGCTGCTGCAGCCGAAAACAATAGAATGCCAAGCTGGGATCAGCGCCCTTTATGGCGCAGACCCTGGCCAGTGCCGGATGCCAGATGCAAGGATCGCCTCTCCGTGCCCGCTAATAGCCGCGGCCCCGAGCTACAAGCGGCACCCGAGACCGTGGCGGTTCAGAGCGGTGTCACCGCGCGGCCCCGCTCTGAACTCCCGCACAAGGACGTACAGTTACGCCCCCGTGCGGGAAGCGGTTAAGGGTCACTGTTGTTTCAACAAATTCAACAATCTTTGAATCTTAACAAAATATATTATATAAACTCCCTTGTAAACTCATTATGCATTCCAAAAAACATTAACAGTCTCCAGGTGTATTTGTTATTTCTCACCCCCGTGTCAGATTCACGCTCAGTACTGCCCTATAATGTCATCCATGCTTCTGATGCTTCTAGGGGTATAACTATAGAGTTACAAGGGGCAGATCTTCCTTTTCCGGTGTATTGGAGACATCATACATGCTTGACTCTTCCCACTAGCTAAGGGACCACCAGGTGAGGCCTACAGATGGGAGACCAGATGAAAGTGCCATATCCTGTATGTGATATAATGGTCAGCTATGGTGCTACCCCTCATGTTTATACATGTGGCAGCTTATCCTAAAAAATTTCTGGAAAGAATAGAAATTATTTGCACAAGGCACAGATACTGCACATAACATTCATCTAAATGAAGGGCCTTTTGTCTGGCATGATGTGACCAGTCTTCCAAGGCGCAGGCTATCGTTTGCTAAACAATGCTTTAATAGGGTATATGGAAAAAAGGTTTATCAAAGGAGATTTTGCATCAGGAATGTTCTCAGTACATATACTAGGTGTCCTATTAAACAGACATTTACTAAAATAGTGTACTTTTGTTAAATACTCAGAAGTTGACTTGTGTGTTGATGTATCTTTAAGGAGTTGCATATGCCAATAGGTTACATTCGAGAAAATATCCCAGCATACATGGTAAATGTACTAAAGTGATACAATGTGAGAAAAGCTTTATTTCTCAGGATAGAGATGAGCTAAATAATCTGGCCGATTAATCAATTTGCAGTTTTTCACCTCTTTAGACAAATCAGTAACTGCTGGTTCTTAATGTTTTCAAGGAAAGATTTAGACATTGTCTTTTATGAAATACTAGAAAATGTACCCGGCACTGCCCGGGTATAAAGTGTCAGTGTGTTAATTAGATTTGTTCTAAGGTGCCCAGGAGGCCAAGCTAAAGGTATTGTTTCATCTGAGTTAATCAGTGAAATTAGTGTATACCTGTAGTGCATAGTTGGAGGGCTTCTGTATACCCACAATGTATCGCATATCTGTAGTACATAGTTGGGGGGGCTGTATACCTATAGTGTATAGTTGGGGGGTCCTGTATACCTGTAGTGTGTAGTTGGGGGGGCCTTATACCTGTAGTGTATAGCTGAGGGAGGTCCTGTATACCTGCAGTGTACAGTTGGTGAAGGTCCTGTATACCTGTACTGTATAGTTCGGGGGTCCTGTATACCTGTAGTATACAGTTGGTGCTGTATACCTGTAATGTATAGTTGGTGGAGGTCTTGTATACCTGTAGTTTATAGTTTGAGGGTCCTGGATACCTGTAGTGTATAATTGGTGGAGGTCTTGTATACCTGTAGTATATAGTTTGGGGGTCCTGTATACCTGTACTGCATAGTTAGAGGGTCCTGTATAACTGTAGTATAGAGTTGGTGGAGGTCCTATATACCTGTAGTGTATAGTTTTGGGGTCATGTATACCTGTAGTGTATAGTTTGGGGTCCTATATACCTGCAGTATATAGTTGGTGGAGTTCCTGTAATACCTGTAGTGTATAGCTTTGGGGTCCTGTGTACCTGTAGTATACAGTTGGTGGGGTGCTGTATAGCTGTATTATATAGTTGGTGGAGGTCCTGTATACCTGTAGTGTATAGTTTGGGGTTTCTGTAAACCTGTAGTATAGAGTTGGTAAAGGTGCTGTATACCTGTAGTATAGAGTTGGTGGAGGTCCTGTATACCTGTAGTGTATAGTTTTGGGGTCCTGTATACCTGTAGTTTATAGTTTGGGGTCCTGTATACCTGTAGTATATAGTTGGTGGAGGTCCTGTATACCTGAAGTATATAAATGGTGGAGGTCCTGTATACCTGTAGTGTATAGTTTTGGGGTCCTTTATACCTGTAGTGTAAAGTTTGGGGTCCTGTAAGCCTGTAGTATATAGTTTTGTGGAGGTCCCGTGCACCTGTAGTGTATAGTTTTGGGGTACTGTATACCTGTAGTGTCCTGTATACCTGCAGGGTTGTATTTACCCATATGGCAGTGTTATTCAGTCACAGTGTGTCAGTATTGGTCAGGTCTGGTATGGCGGTGTTATCCAGTCACGGTATGGTGGTATTGGTCAGGTCTGGTATAGCGGTGTTATCCAGTCACAGTATGGCAGTATTGGTCAGGTCTGATATGATGGTGTTATCCAGTCACAGTATGGCGGTATTGGTCAGGTCTGGTGTGGCGGTGTTACCCAGTCACAGTTTGCCGGTATTGGTCAGGTCTGGTATGGCGGTGTTATCCAGTCACAGTATGGCAGTATTGGTCAGGTCTGATATGATGGTGTTATCCAGTCACAGTATGGCGGTATTGGTCAGGTCTGGTGTGGCGGTGTTACCCAGTCACAGTTTGCCGGTATTGGTCAGGTCTGGTGTGGCGGTGTTATCCAGTCACATAATGGCGGTATTGGTCAGGTCTGGTATGACAGTGTTATCCAGCACAGTATGACAGTATTGGTCAGGTCTGGTATGGCAGTGTTATCCAGTCACAGTTTGGTATACCTGTAGTGCCCTGTATATACATGTACTGTATAGATGGAGTAGGGGGTCCTGTATATACATGTACTGTATGGATGGAGTAGGGGGCCCTGTATACATGTACTGTATAGATGGAGTAGGGGGCCCTGTATATATATGTACTATATAGATGGAATAGGGGGTCTACCAGTTATTACTGTGGATGTTGTTAGGCAGCTTCCCTAGCAACCATTGCTCCCTGTGAAAATGAAAGCAGTAATCCTATTGGTTGCTAAGGCTCCAACTGCCGTGTCTGCTGCAGCTAATTATATCACCTGTGTTTGCAGTGAGGAGATTTTCCCATTCATCTCTATGGGGCGGCTCTCTTTCCCCTCCCCCTCCCCTCCTGTACATCTGGTGGGGACGGGACCTTCGCAATAACCTTCCCGGGCACCCAATGTATCTGTGTGCCAAATTTGGGGTCAAACGGTTCAGGCGTTTGGAAGTCTATAGAGGACAGACAGACAGAAGGACAGACAGACAGACAGACAGACTTTCATTTTTATGATATAGATGAATATATTTAAATTCGGTAATATGAAATAGTGAAATTCTAATTAACAGAGATGGGTGAGCACCACCTAATGAGTATAGTATTTGCTTGTGTATCGGGCTACTCCAAAGTACTTGGTACTCAAGCGATTACTATATGCTGCTCTTGTGCTTGTTAACAAAAAGCTTGTTAAAAATGCTGCTTGTTGCTTAAAGGGAACCAATCAGCCCAATTGGACTGATATGGTTCTCTGGAGCACAGTATACACCTCCTGAGTAGCTCGTGGCACGTACCAGCCGCGGCTGCAGCAGAAGCTTTACACGGCAGAAAAAGACGTTTTATTACCTGGGTGTACGGCGGGCAGAAGCGGGGAGGTAGTCCTTTGGGCAGATCCCCGCACATGTATAGTCACCGCTCTTTGCCTGTCAGGGCACTCAATGGGATGATTGATAGGGAGAGGGCAGTAATGGACCTCTCGGCCTTTCACTGATCCCCTAAAAGCGTGCTGACAGGGAGAGAGTGGTGACTAGTCACAGGCAGGGAGCCACCCAGATGACTACCTCCCCGCCACTGCCTGCCATGCTATTACACACACTGGCAGCAAGCGTCCGGGCAGCTATTCTCATTGTTGACGTTTCAACATGTTGAAAGACAACGATCAGCCGACGTGCATGTCGGCTGATCAATGTCTTCTATTACACTAAGCAATCATCGGCCGTAACGGCCGATATCGGCTGAATACGGCTGATAATCGCTTTGTGTAATAGGGCCTTTAGAGTACAGCTACTACTGCTACATTTTACATAGTCTTTCATTCATTCACTTCCTGTTTTATAGTTGTTAGATACATATCTTTGTTTAATTGTATTCAAAAGGCAATGCTTAACTTCAAACACAACTTCGGACCTAAGCGTCTAAGTTCTCCATCAGCTCCAAACACTAGTGATAGAGGAGCTTTTCATGCCAGGCAGATGTATAAGTAGAAAAGAGCCAGCTGGCCAGGACTGGTATATCAACAGCTGCCCTTTTTGTTTGTAGAAGAGTAGAACTGGACATTCAATATAATGATAGTGCCAATTACCAGTGCCGCTAGCAAAATGTGGAATATTAGACATTAGCATTGATTATTATGGATCTGAAACATCTGTGCCCTCGTAGTGAATATTTTTCTGTGATATCCGTTCTGTCTCTGTATACGTAGGTAGTACAAAATTCATAGGAGTAAAAATCGGAGTATTAAAATATATCATAGCAAAAAAGCTTTATAAAAATATGTATTAATAATGCTCTCAGACATATAATATATACACCCTGCAGACTTTCTATCCATATAGCATAGCATCCAGCCAACCAGAAGCTTATAAAATAGCTTTGAAACAGTATGTTGTCACTGGTTTGGTTGATGACAAAAAATAGGTTACCTTTAGTTTTACATAAACAATGATTATAGTACAGGACTGTGCGCAATACTTTTTCTATAACTTTCACTTTTCATTTGGTTTCTAAATAGGCGTTTCCTTATCCTGTCTTCTAATGCTTAGTCTTGAACATAGGGGGAGATTTATCAAACATGGTGTAACGTGAAACTGGCTCAGTTGCCCCTAGCAACCAATCAGATTCCACCTTTCATTCCTCACAGACTCTTTGGAAAATGAAAGGTGGAATCTGATTGGTTGCTAGGGGCAACTGAGCCAGTTTCACTTTACACCATGTTTGATAAATCTCCCCCATAGACTGTTTACACTCCACAGTAGAACTAGAAGTATACATTTACAACATCGGGCTATGAACACACAACGGACAAGATTTACTTGTCTAAGGTTGTCGTCATGTGTAGCATACTCATCTGTAACTGTGGGGTGCCGACACCCATTATTCATCACCATCGCTACACATTTAGGCTGGGTTCACACTACGTATATTTCAGTCAGTATTGTGGTCCTCGTATTGCAACCAAAACCAGGAGTGGATTGAAAACACAGAAAGGCTCTGTCCACACAATGTTGAAATTGAGAGGATGGCCGCCATATAACAGTAAATAACTGCCATTATTTCAATACAACAGCCATTGTTTTAAAATAACAGCAAATATTTGCCATTAAATGGCGGCCATCCACTTAATTTCAACATTGTGTGAACAGATCCTTTCTGTGTTTTTAATCCACTCCTGGTTTTGGTTGCAATATGAGGACCACTATACTGACTGAAATATACCTAGTGTGAATCCAGCCTAAAAGCAGACAAACTCCGTTCACCGCTAATCGGCACTGGTAACAGTTAATTTTGTTCGGAATTCCTCTTTAAGATACTACATATTGCACAGTGTTTCAGGTATTTAGATATATAGCTTTTCTCTGAAAAAAAAAAAAAATCTTTATAATGATTAGGCATGCTTGCGGTGATCTTACCTGGAACAAAACTGCCCTGGACAACCTCTTTATAAGCCCACCAGCCTTCATGGATTTTTGGTGAATTCTGTTGTGCTACAAAACAGAAAACACAAACATTTTAACAGTGAAAACTTGGTTGTGTTTTACTAACAATGATATGTAACAAACAAGAATTTAATTTATTCCTTTGCCCAACAGTTGCAGAAATCCTAATTTTATTTACCGTATGAGGGTATGTTCACACTGAGCAAATGGGGCAGAACATGTCAATTCTTTAAGCGGAGAGAGGAGGGGAGCAGAGGGGCACCACCGCTCCCATAGAGATGCGGTCTGACACCAAAATAGGCAGGAACTCTCTGCTGCGGAATTAGGCCCCATTTGGGCTATGTTCACACAACGTCCAAAAACTAAAAAAGGTGTCCTCTTTTTGTTCTAAAAAAGACGTCCATCATTTTAAATGTCTTCAATAAATTGCATTAAAGTCTATGGAATAACGGACGTCTTTTTCACACAGTGTATTGAATGACATCCGCTTCAAAGACGTCCGTTATTCAATACACTGTGTAAAAAAGACATCCATTTTTCCATAGTCTGTAATGTAATTGATTGAAAACACTTAAAATCATGCAATAACGGACGTCTTTTTTAAAACAAAAAGCGGACGCCTTTTTCCTTTACTTGGACGTTGAGTGAACATAGCCTTGCTCAGTGTGAACATACCCTAAGCGAATAAAATACATAAAAGCTCTATTACGCGTGCAATGCTTTGCAAACTAAACAACAATTTACAAATTCTTCAATGGGAATTACTATTTTAGACAATTCGCACTTGGTAAACTGGCTATACACATTAGATATTTGACATCTAGACCCACTGATATGTTATGATGATCTCCTGACTTTGCTTCAATGCCAGATGTCAGAGGAAAGAAGGATCAGACATCTTAGATTTTAAAAGGGAATTATCAGCAAGTTATATAATTCTAACCTGCTAATAGCCCCTTATAGAGTCGGGGATGTTGAGGAGGGAGGAATGTGTCTTACGTTCCTCCTCGGTGCTGGTCCCGCGCTGTTTATTGGGGTAAACTCTGCACCAGAGCACCTTTAGGAGCACTACTGTGTCATCTGGCTCACCCCTTTATTAATTATCATTAGAAGGGGTGGACCGTATGACACAGCGGTTCTTTGGAGAGGAGTTTACCCCAACTAACAGCCTGGGACCGGTGCGGAGGAGCATGGTAAGACACATAACTTCCTCCTAAACATCCCCGGCCCTATAGGGGGCTATCAGCAAGTTAGATTTGTCTAGCCTGCTGATAGTTCCCTTTAACTGCCCAATTCTTTAATGCATGTGATTAAGGGGAATAAGGAGAGATTGCCATTAAAGCGACTTTGTACCCACAATCTGACCCCCCCAAACCGCTTGTACCTTCGGATAGCTGCTTTTAATCCAACAGCTGTCCTGGGGTCCGTTCGGCAGGTGATGCAGTTGCTGTCCTAAAAAACAACTTTTAAACTGGCAGCCCCATGCCCAACGGCCAGGGCTTAGATTGTGTATGGATTCGGCTGGCACACCCTCTCCGTCCCTCCTCTTTGCTCTCCTCATCATTAGGAATGCTCTAGGCAGATTGTCTCCTATTCTTCAGCTGTGTGAATACTGAACATGGGCTGGATTGTTAAGGCACCTGTGCAATATTCAGACAGGTGAAAATGTTTCAGTGGCATTTCTAATGATGAAGAGGGTGGGGAGGAGGGATGGAGGGGTGGTGCAAAGTTAGGGCACAGATATTCCAAGCCCTGGCTGTTGGACACGGGGCTGCAAGTTTAAAAGTTGTTTTTTAGGACAATAACTGCATCACCTGCCGAACTGAACTGAGGACAGATCTTGGATTAAAAACAGCTATCTGAAGGTACAAGCGGTTTGGGGGGGACAGATTGTGGGTACAGAGTCGCTTTAAGCGGACAACTATCTTATATGTATGGCCTGCTTTAGAAGGGTCCAATAAAATAAGCTGATCACAAATCGTACTACTTCTGGGACCCCAGGTAATCACTAGAGCTGTGCTATACCCGCTTTTTATCACTAACATACCCTATAAATCATTTTATGACAGTCGGGCATGCAGACAGGACAAATACAGCTCTTAATATTTCATAATGACAATACAATGGATGAAAAATGTTGATATTTTCTTAACCTGTGCCTGAGTTCTGTATAGTCATCATTGGTAGACACTGAGTACATATTGTGTGAACGTGCTGGTATATTTTACAGCTCTTCAGTAGAGAACTTATTATTTTTATACTATAACACACATCAATAGAAGCGTCGCTAAGCAACTCTCGCACTTTCCATTGCATGTCTGAAATCCCACATTTGAAGCACAGCTCAAATTCTTTGTTTGGTAATTTATGAAACAATAATAATAAAAAAAAAAAAATACAATACAGAGTTTACTTAGATTATACACTCTGTACACCTTCCAGTGAATAGGGCTAACATGCTTTAAAGTGGAAATCAATGCTGAATAAGAAACAATTTACGGCCATTAAAAAGTCGATTTTAGCTAATGTCATTCATCATTTGGGAAAAACAATAATTATAAGAAATTCAAACATTTTAGTGAAGCCCTCAAATTAAAGCCTTCCATTTTCACATATAAGTGAAAATTTAAAGAGGTGCTCCAGCAAAAATCCTTTTCAACTGGTTTCAGAAAGTTATATAGATCTGAAATAAATATATATATATATATATATATATATATATATATAAAAAATCTCAAGTCTTCCCATACTTATCAGCTGCTGTATGTCCAGCAGGAAGCGGAGTATTCTTTCCAGTCTGACACAGTGCTCTCTGCTGCCACCTCTGTCCATGTCAGGAACTGCCCAGAGCAGCAGCAAATCCCCATAGAAAACCTCTTCTGCTCTGGACAGTTCCTGTCACGGACAGAGATATGTTGCTGATCTGCTCTGGTCGGGCGTTTAGTAAATTCCCTCCTTGTTATTTGGGCAGCCAAAACCTTTGGCACAGTTTGGCTCAGCCAATCGCGGCTGAGCAGCCGATGACGCTGAAGAGGGCGGACGGCACTCAGGACGCTCGGAGGGATTCGGCCGGGCCGTCCGAAGACGACATCGCAGACTGAAGATCGGAGACGAGTCGGCACGTGATAGGTATGTATAGCGCACCACACTTCTGGGTACACGGGTGGGGGAGGTGGGACACGGGGAAGGGGGCCATTCACAGACATAACATACATTACAAAGTTGTATAACTTTGTAATGTGTGTTATTCTGTCAATAATTCTTTACCGCCGCACTACCCCTTTAGCGAACCACATTGTAATAGCAGAACAATTGGTGGTAGTATTACAGAGATGAGGCTCGCGAGGCAGCAGTAGCTATAACAGTGAAAGAAAGTGAAAGTTTCATAGTGCAAAAAATGTCAATCATCCGGCAGGGTATTTAACTTCCACCATACTGTATCTCACCACAGCGTTTGACTATTTTGGTAGGTAAGTGTTTTAAAATGACCTTTCTCTCAGGACAGCATCAGATGTGGTGGATCAGTGGCGTAAAATTAAGTTTTCCTCCAGGACAGAAGTTGACATTGGTGGATAAGTGGTGTAAAATGATGCTTTGCCCCGGGACAGCAGTGGACGTTGGTTAATCAGTAGCATAAAATAAAGTTTTTGCCCTGGACAGCAGTGGGCGTTGGTGGATCTGTGGTGTATACTTATATTTTTTTTTCATGAAGAGCAGTGGATGTTGGTGGATCAGCGGTGTAAAATAAAATTTTCTCCCAGGAGAAGTCGATGTTGGTGGACCAACAGTGTAAAATGACGTTTTACACCACCAGCCCTGGAACTTCTTTGAATCCAAAAGGCCACTGGCCATATCATGGAAGGGACCAGATTTTCTGCTGCTTGGACATGATGTTGTTTTTGGTGATATCCTAGACAGTGGGTGTACTTCACACAAGAGCTTTATTTGGTAATAAGACACTTATGATGTTGCCAAAATATATCCAAAACAGGGAATGGATGTAATATGCCAGGTGCTTCTGTGGGTTAACTTCACCCAAGATAGCCAAATAAGGACTTTATTTGGTAATAAGACACTTATGATGTTGCCAAAATATATCCAAAGCTGGGAATTTACATAATATACCAGGTGCTTCTGTGGGTTAAATTCACCCAAGTTAGCCAACAAAAATGTTGTTGGGAACAGTGACACAATTAGTACAGTGCCACTAAAAACAGGGAACTAATGCAAGAGCTTCAGTGGGTTAACTGACAAACTGCCATCAAGCCAATGCAGTCAACCACACGGTATATCTTGCTTATCTCTCCACACAGTATACCCTTTGATAAAGGTCACATGACCGAAACATCCAGCAGTAGTATGGTATACTGAGAAAATACTATTGTATAATAATAATTACCTGTGCTGGATCTGTAACAGAACCAGGAAATTATGAATAAAAGATGGCAATATAAGCATGTACGGTTGTACTAAATGCAGTTGATATTGTCTTATCTATGAGCTCCTACTCTATAGCAGTCCTGCCTCACTGCAACCAACACTAAATTGTCCTGCCTGAAGCTATAATCTCCCTTTCTCTTTATTTCTCTGTCCCTCAATACTGCACACAGATGCTTCTCTGTCTGACTCCAGCAACTGAATGTCGACTTCCTGTTCCCTGCTACACAATATACAAGGGGAGCAGCCATCAATAAGGGGAGACTTTGAGCAAAAATTAACCTTATAAAAGGGATAAGGTATAATCCTTTGCTCAAGCCACTGTCCTAAAACACCTAAAAAATGTTTTACACCGCCCATTTATTAAAGATTTGATCAATCTCGGCCAAAAATTATGTTCATTAACAAACCGAACTTCCGGCTTAGTTTGAAACATACAAGAGTTCAACAGGTTCGGTTCACTCATCTTTAGAAGGGCCCCTAATAAAGGTATTATTTATAGTAAGGAACATTTTAGTGAGTATTTTGCAATTAAAAAAGAAATTAAACTGACATAGAAAAAAAAATATTGGAAATATTTTGACCTTTTTAGTTGCAAATACTGACCAAAATACTGTGTGTGAACCCAACCCTGAAGATTAGTTAGGATTCAAGAACATAGGTAGTGCTCTATGTGTGGGTTACACTGTTGTTTTCATACCTGTACTTCAAAGAGCTTATCCCACCATTTAAAGGTAGGATAAGGGATAACTAGGTGATAGGAGGGGTCCAAATGCTGGGACCTTGCTGATCACCAAAAAGGAGGCAAACTTTTGGCCGCAATGAGGGGGCCATGCAGTGGCCAGCAGACCAATTATTGTCTATGGAGTGGATTATCCCATTAAGGGTGCGTTCACACCTACAGGATCTGCAGCAGATCTGCAGCAGATTTGATGCTGTGTTCAGTTATTTAAATGAAATCTGCTGCAGAAAATCAGCTGCAGATCCTGTAGGTGTGAACGCACCATAAAACTGAATAAAGCCATATTGTTTAGATTGCCATTATTGCTCATATGCCATTAACGCTCCCAAGAGTCACAATATAAAGCCATTAGCCATATTCTCATTTCATCAAGTTATCCCGTAACTTAACCACTCGGACCTCCATCATTTCCTAGAACATCATACCATTAAAATGTAGCTCTTAGGAATGTTTAAAATGCTCATAGAGAATAAAAAGAGTGTTGGTTGCATATGCATGTTGCTCGGTTCATTTGGTATTTTAATGTTGCAATGTTTTGGGGACAGAGATCTGCACATCATCCCCCTTCTGTAGGGGATGAAATGAGAATACCGCCTAGTTGATGAGCTGAGATGAGTCCGATGGCCATTGGACTCATCTTAGCTCATCTGCATATAGAGTAAGCAGATGAACCGACGGCCATATCTCTGCAGGGGGATTGGGAGCAGGAAGTGCAGAAGTCGGTATGTATGGCGGGCCCTGTCCGGGGGTGGGGTGGGTTCAGGGAGCTGACCTCACTGACAGGTTTCCTTTAAGGACATTGACCCAGATTTACTGCATGGTTTATGCAAAAAGGGGATGCAGCCTACTTTACACCAAATATTGCACCTGAATCTGGCTGAACATTCTGGCAGACTTCAAGCCAATAGATGGTGTAAACTATTCACCAAAAAACTGGACAGTCTTTATGTGCGACAGATTTATCAAACAGCCTGATAACGCTGGTACATTTAAAGATTGTCTAGTCTAAGCTTGTACCTAAGGCCCTATTCCACGGAACGATCATCCGACGTATTCGGCCGATGTCGGCCGTTATGGCCGATAATCGTCCCGTGGAATTGACATCGACGATCAGCCGACATCATTCATGCCGATTGATCATGGCAGTCGTTTGTTTTTCAACATGTTAAAAAACAAACGACTGATACAGCACCGATCTGCTGCCGGCGCTCTGTGGAATAGGAGCGTCGGCAGCAGACGCTGCTATATCATATGGGCTACCCGTGCAGCCGCATGGAATAGTGGCAGCAGCGAGCGGGGAACGAGGAGCAAACGAGGGCTAATAGCGCTCGTTTGCTCCTGTCAGTAGGCCGTGGAATAGGGCCTTTAGTTTAGTAAAAGTGGGCCATTGTCTACAGAGTGCAGTTTTTGGGGATCTAGCAGAGTCTGTGCGGGGCGGGTGCTGACAGTGTTACAGTCAAACCTCTGTGACAGCCCTGAATAAAGATGCTTTTTACTGAAGATGCCAGATCACAGAGCATCACCAAAGGTATGTATGCAATGGTCCTGAGTAGAGATGAGCGAATTTGCCGAAGTTCGGGTTCGTATGAACCTGAACTATCGGCTTCTGATTCCTGTTGTCTGCAGCCTCTGTGAACAAGGTGGATACAGCCTTAGGGTACAAACCCACTTGACGTATTTGCTGCGTGAATCAGTCTTAAAAATAAGCAGGCAAAACGCAGGTTGGCTTTATACAATTGTTCTGTGTTAAAATACGCAATTGCGTATTTTTGAATGTGTTAAAATACGCAATTGCGTATTTTTGAAGCGTGAAGCTTGTTGTTAGCAAAGCATCAGTTGTTAACAACCTGTGTGAAAAACGCATGTAGCTTCACGCTTCAAAAAATACGCAATTGCGTATTTTAACGCAGAACAATTGTATAAAGCCAACCTGTGTTTTGCCTGCTTATTTTTAAGACTGATTCACGCAGCAAATACGTCAAGTGGGTTTGTACCCTTACGGACCACCCGGAAAACTGGGATACAGACCTTGGCATAGGCTGTATCCCAGTTTTCCAGGCGGTCCTTACGCTTTATCCACCCTGTTTACGGAGGCTGCAGACAGCGGGAATCAGAAGCCGATAGTTCAGGTTCATACGAACCCGAACTTCGGCAAATTCGCTCATCTCTAGTCCTGAGATCAGCATCTGGAAGCTGGAGCTGTGAATACATGTATATCCATGCTGTCAATTTCCCTTTAAGCATCCGATAACATTTCTAACTTCCACCATGTGTTATTTATATAAAAATATTAAAGTGTCACTGTCGTTCAATGCATTTTTACCATGAAAAAGCTGTTTGAAACTCTCCCCCCTGTCTTCATGGTTGTCTATAAGGAGGGGAGGGGTGGAGGGAGATGAGGCACCAAAACAGGACAACAAAGTGTTAATTTACAGCTACATCACCTGGCTATCTCCTCTGAACGCAGCACTGACCTCTCTGACCTCTGAATACCTGCTTTCACACAGCTCCCACTGTGTAATCCTTTGTTCTCTGCTCTCTGCTGGCGACTAATGTCCCTCCCCCATAGACTACACAGGGCACGACTGATAATGAGCAGTGAATGAGAGGGGGTGGGAGGGACCTGGGGAAAGTCTTTTTGAATGCAGATAATGGCGTATTTGCCTAATAAACCCAATTACAAAGTTTCAAATTACAAAGGTTTCTGGAAAAAAAACAAAAGCAAAAAACAACAGTGACACTAAGTATTTTCCCTAAATTATAAGTACATCAGTTGCAGTATGTTGTAAGCGCTGTGATTTAGGAATTCAGCTTAATAATGAGATGCGGACTACCTGACCCTGCCACCCCTGACTGCGCATAAGGAGAAGGCTGACAATCAGCAGGGGCAGACGGCAGCTTATAAATACAGCAGACACCTAGTTCACAGCCCTCCCGGTGTGCTGCAGCTAAAAGAAATATAGAAATTTTAGAGAAAATATAGCATACGGTATTTCCACAACATGTCTGTGTCATGTATGCTACACTCAAAGAAAACAGCATATACAAGCTGACAGGTCCCCTTAAGATATGCTCTTTAATATACAGCTCACTTAAAGAAAGTGCTATGCCTTTGAAGGTTATATAAGGGTTTCCAAATCTCCTACTAGGTTTCCAAACTACTTGCTTTCTTTTTCAGATTTTTCAAATAGTTATTTCAATTTTATACTCCTTTTTATTTATTCAATTCAGTGCGGCGAGATGAATAGATTTTTTCATATTAATTCACTTCTACTATTATTAACTGTACATTATTCCAAAATGTTATTCAGAAAAGGAAATTACACCGGCTACTAGTGTTGTAAACCTGCGGTATTCAATGGCTTGTCAATTGCAGACAAGATTATTTATACCGAAATGCATTATGGTTTTTAAATGGTCACTGCACTTTCAACATAATTTGCATAACTCCATAGTACAAGTGAATAAAATGACTTTTTTTGGCACCACTTTCCTGCAGCCTCTTAAACTAATCAACACCTGAGAATCAACTCCACGAGAGAAGAGATGGACTATCAGCTCACCTAGGAATCTAATTACATATTGCCCATACAATTTCATTGAGAGGTGCAAGCAAGGGGGGTAGGTTAAAAACAGAAAGAGGCAGCAAGACACAGACATAGCTATAACCGACAGCAAACATTACTCTCCCTGGATTCACAGCTATACTGCTCATTGCTGCTTTATAATGTCCTCCATGAGGCTGCTGTTTCTAAGCAGTGGGGTAATAACCATGGTTGCAGGGGTAACAACAGTTACTGGTCCAAGCCTGAAAAGGGGGCCTTTCAGTAGTACTGCCTAGTGCCACTTTAACCTATGTCTGACTTCTCCTTTCTCCCAACTTGTTCTTTCAAGCCACAAACTGATTTAAATAAGCCAATGATGCCACTGTCTTAGAGCAGGCGGGGCGATGACAACTCTGCCTGTACAGTTCAACATACAGCATGAAGAGGACAGAGCCACTTATTGTGGGAACAGGGAAGAGAAAGTTTCATGTTTTTTCCCTAACAGGGCTTTATGTGTTGCGGCAAGAAGAGGAACACTATTGGTATGTGAGGCCTAAAGAGGCTTGGTATTACTGTTTGGGGTGCACTGCTGCTGTGTGAGGTAGTAAGGGGGCAGTATTCCCATTTGGGGCTCTGTAAATGGGAAATCTGTAATCTGAACAGCAACTTGGTAGTTAGTGATTAATTTCCCATCAATACCACCATAGGACGATGAAACTTAGAAGAGAAATTAGATCACAGGCACTTGGTTTTTTAGTGCTCTTTAAATGGGGCTGCTTAAAATTTAAGAAGTAAGGGTGGGTTCACATCATGAAATCCGCACGGATAAATTCCGGCTGATCTGTTGCTCGTACCCTTAGTGGTGGCGCTCCTCTCTGTATTCCGGTGAAAGAAGTGACATGTCAATTCTTTTAGCGAAATGCGGAATCTGCTCATGCATAGAATGGTGTCTATGGCAAGGACGGAGAGGCGTGCTGCCGCGAACGCGTATGAGCGTCAGAATCAGCCGGAATTTATTAGCATGGATTCCATAGTGTGAACCCACCCTCAGAATTCCCCCTAAAGGGGAGATGAACAGAATTATATGGGTCCAATGCCCATACTTTCCTAGCACATCTCCAACTGACTAGTTGTCCATAGCAGAGGGTTTTTGTTGAAATCTTGTGGAACGTGACCAGGTTTTAAATGTAGAAGTTCTGCAAACCTATAAGGAGTTCTGATTCTCTAGAGATACATAAATAGTGAAACAAAATGTGTTGCCGACCCAGACACTATACTGTATACTCTGAGAATCGGGAGGTTAAGGCCTCCTAAAAACTTAGTCTGACATAATATGAATAAACTAGAGCCCCATTCGAAATCCCATATAAAGTGCCTAAAAATCCTCATTAACAATTTATCATAGCATTTGGACAGTAAAATTGATAGTGTTTGCTAAGGGAAAAAGCTTGGGAAAATCTCTCATTTAAAACAAATGCATTCTGACAGTGAAGGACAGACATAGCTATTTCCAGGATTAGATTTGTTTGATTATTGTGGAGAGACGTGGGAACATATTTGGTGAATAAATATGATAAGGGTTAGCAGGTAATCCCTCTTCCACTCAAATGGATATGGGAAAGGCCATTTTTTGACACTTTTAAAAAATTACTAAAACATGAGATTAATGTTGAACACTGATATCCTGCTTAATTTCTTGACTGCCTCCATATGAGAAGGGATAGAGTCCTTGACATCGGCTATCATTGGTAAAATGACACTCTCAAATGCCAGATTCTTAACAGTTTGGTGGCCTATCCCAATATCCTTGAAAAGAAGCATTTCCATATATTGCAACAAAGGATCGAAGGCAATATAAAACAGTAAAGGGGATTGTGAGCAACCCTGTCTTGTGTCTCTGTGAGCTATGAATGGGTTTGAATGAATCCCATTAGGCCAAATTGAAGTAGATGGTTGTCAAGTTAAAGAAGGTAAAACCAAACAACTAATATTACACAATGTTATAGGGCCAGTGATCAGCTGACAAATAAGCAAAGACTTGCTCATCGATTGATCGCTCTCTTCTGATCTTCTGGCCAGTCTGCCACTGGCCGCACATTTCCCAGTATAAAGATATGGTCACACTGAGCAAATATGGCGGAATTCCGCAGCGGAGCTCTCCGCCGAGGAATCCCGCCATGCTCAGTGTCCTGTAGTGAGTGAATGAGAGGGTGTGCGCTCCTCCACTGCCGCCGCTCTCCTATGTCACTTCCTTGAGCGGAGAGCCGCAGCAGCGGAGGAATGCGTGCTCTCCCATAGATGGGCAATGACACACTGAGCACAGCGGGATTCCGCCTGATTTGCTCAGTGTGAACATACCCTAATAGGAAAAGTGTCACCAATGGCTAATTAAACCATGTTCATCGAGTCATGTAATAGGGTCTGTAGACTTAGGGGCTTCACAAACCGTGAGTGCAGAGTTAAGACCATGCAGACCATTTTTCCGGGGGCAACATAACCTGCTTCTTGGGGTTGGGGGGGGGGGGGGGTACCAGCAGTCAGATCCACACCTGTCTAAGTGTTATTCCCTATTTTAAATGATTTAAAATCCCTCTAGTCTGAGGTTGCGGTTCTCAATACGACCACTGCCGTGCACTGATTGGCTGAGCGGGACCGGAGCTGGGAGCCTGACATGCAGCTGCGTCAGGGGGGTTAACTCCCATACAGCGGGATGTCAATCCCTCTGCGAGTATATGTTAACATAGGGATGAATAGCACTGGATCCGCAGCGGACTTCGCTGCAAATTCGCTGAATGAAATTCGCTGTGGATCCATTACGTGTGAAGGCACCCATAACTGTGACCCAGCCTTGCTCCTTAATTCATATAAACCAATGTAACCGGAATAGCATATAGGTCAGGCATCATACACAAACGTGTTAGGCTGGGTTCACACTACGTTTTTGCAATCTCTTTTTTTGCAAAAAACGGATGAAAAACTGATGAAAAAAAAACAGATGCAACTGTGTGTGTGTATAAAAAAAAATGGATCAAAACGGATCCGTTTTTTTTTTTACTGACACAAAACGCGGTCGACCTCATTTTTGTGTCCGTCAAAAAAAAAAGGATCCGTTTTTTTATAATGGAAGACAATGGAAAAAAACGGATCAAAACGGATGCACACACATGCATCTGTTTTTTCCATCTGTTTTTCAAAAAAACGGATTGCAAAAACGTAGTGTGAACCCAGCCTTAGCGCTAAGGGCTTGTGTTTTTTAGAAGTTGTTCAGCCTATTATTAAGGATTTGGGCCTGAGGGACTAGTGATAGTGATCCCCTATTTTATAGATAAATGATAACATCTTGAAGGGAAACTAGCGGCATATATCCGCGCTGCCAGTTTCTCATTACTGATCACATGAGCAGTGCGTACATACTGTCTACACTGCGCTGTGATCCAGCATCTTCTTAAAAACATAAAAAAAAAAACATCAATGCAGTATCTGGGCAGTGACCAGAAGATACTGCATCGTCTGGAAAGTGGGCTGTGTGGGCACTGACAGTGTCACAGACAAGCCACTGTGACACTGTCAGCCCGGGGATAAAAAACGTTATTCAAAAAGACGCCAGATCACAGAGAAGCACAAACGGTACATACACACTGCTCATGTATTTGGCAATGGGAAACTAGCAGCAAGAATATGTGCACATCCTTACTGTCAGTTTCCCTTTAAATTAGAATAATCCTGTATTACTGGGGCCCCTACTCCTAGTGGTCCCATTGCTAAATAAGTGATAACTGTATATGGTAGGATAATCCCTTTAAGATTGTTTTTCATGTTTTATAGTTGGATTGAATACAGAATCTAGATCCATTTTTAATACAATCATTAAACAACCTCATGTGTTTTATGTAAGGAATAATAACTATGTCATCTATGCTTTTGGTTAATTCAATTAAATTGCATATAATCAAACTGACCATCATCTGCTGTTTTTGAAGCTTTTAACCTGCTTATGTGAAATATTTCAAGCTGTGAGACAATTGGTCAGAAAAATTTAATCTTCGCCTAATCTTTTTTTTTAAATTGTTTGCATGTAGCGTGCAGTCATTAAAAATCTCAAGGGAAAAATACATTAGCATGTTCCTATGGTATAGACAATAGAACTCCATAGAGCCACCTACCTAAGCAAATCAAGATTAATCTTTAAGACGTTAGTTAGAACTCACAACAGATGTGTGAGATTATACAGCTGTTTCATTATTCCTACAGGTTCTGAAGAGATACAGAAGCCTATCAAGCAAGCTGCGAGCTAAATGGGAACAAATGGTAATAAAAGCGAAAATCTGTGAGATTGTAAACAATGGGGGAGATTTATCAAAACTGGTGTAAAAGTAGAATTGTCTTAGTTGCCCGTAGCAACCAGATTCCACCTGTCATTCTTCACAGATTCTTCGGAAAATTAAAGGTGGAATCTTATTGGTTGTTAGGGGCAACTAAGACAAGTCTACTTTACACCAGTTTGATAAACGTGTGTAAATATCTTTTTTAGGACAGTCGAAAACACAATTGTTCAAATGTCCACACACTACCCACACACTACCTTCGCCCCTTTTTTAAGTTTCAAAACAAAAATGCTAAGAAAGGGACCAATGGCATAAAAATGGCTACAAATTTTGAGTAGTTTTCTTTTCTCTTGTGGGCCCTTGGGCGACAGAGCCTCAGTGGCCCCTTTTGTGGAGCAAATCATGTAGCTGTGTTAAGGTATACCTACAGCGGGCTCCAGTAGTTCAAAGTGAACCAGTCTTAGGTGTTTAAAGGAGGTCAACAAGCCTGCAGCAGTCCAGTAGCAACCACTAGCACTGTAGCTAGGTTTTGACTATATAAACTTTATAAGGGCCTTGGTTATAGGTTAGAAAGAGATAAGGAAGAAGAAGAGGAAAGCAGCACAGTGAATGATAGCTCCTACTTCAAAGGGTTAACTGAGGTGAGAGGAGATGTTTATTTAAAGTGAATGTACCATCAGGTACATCGCTTTAAAAAAACATTTTTTTACATTACCTGATGGGCCCTGGTGCGGGGATCCAGGTGGCACTTTCCCCCCCCCCCCAAAATGCTGCCCTGTTCCCGTGCTTGACGCCTGCCCAGCTCTATGCACTGGAGGCAGGCCTGGTGCCCATCAGTGTAACAATATCCCTTCCCCTCTGTGCGCACCTCCATTAATTCTAATAGAGGTGCGTCAGTGCAGTGCAAAGAGCTGGGCCAGTGTGTGGGAAAAGAACGGCGCTGAGGGCAAGAACTGGGCGGCATTTTGAAAAAAGGACCACGCTACCAGGATCCCCACACCGGTGCCGATTGGGAAATGTAAAAAATAAAATTAAAACTCGATGTAACTAATGGTGCATTCACTTTAAGACCTCTAGGAGTAAACCAACAGCATGCTATAGTCAGTGCCCAACTCCACTGGACTGGACTTTGAAGCCTATGAACTTCCCCTCACCCCTATTTCCACATGGATTTTTGACCCATAGAAACACTCACATGATCTGACAGAAGACTTCTCAGAGTACCTGACAAGTTATCAGATGAGATGCTGTTTCCTCTGCAGGGGTTATGTCTGTAAGCATAGAAGCCTGTGATAATCAGACAGAAGCCTGGCTGCTCCAATCCGTGTTCATGTCTCCCTTCCTCAGACAGTAAGGAGAGAGCTTGGATCTCCCGCTCTCACTGTCCTCCTGTACAGAGAGAGAGCCTGTAGAGGTGCTGTGGGCCTCGCAACTTCCCCTTGTAAGCCAGGTGCTGATGCCAGCCCTACCACTGGCAATGCTCTCAACCTACATATCCCCCCAGGGATAAGCCACGTGACCTGAGGCTCTATTCATTCTCTATGGAGCCGCTGGAAGGACCTAAGTGCTTTACTTGGCTATCTCCCGTGGCTTAATTCATTCTATATGGAGCCACCAGACAGAGCTGAGTACAGCACTTGGCTCTTTCCGGTGGCTCCATAGAGAATAAATAGAACTGCAGGTCATGTGCTGTACCCGCAGCTCTATTAAAATAAAGGAGCCGGGGGCCGACCTGAAGATCGCCGGAGGGTACACAGGCAATCTATTAGGCAAGCTTGTCCCCTATCCTAAGGACAGAGGACAAGTTTGTTTTATGTTGTTACACTGCTTTAGTGCAATGAAGGACAGATGTTTGGCAATGAAATGATTAATTACTTCAGTGAAATGATGCAATAATGCACTAAAGTGATGCAGCACTGCAATGAAGGGAACCTGTCCCCAATACAACACTATCTAATCTATCACCATTATGTTATAGAGCAGGAAGAACTAAGCAGATTGATATATCTGCATTTTCAACATGTTACTGCATGATGTGTGAACACAGCCCAAGGGAGGAGCTTTAACATTGCAGATTGCACCTTGCTAACAGGTGACATGTGAACCGAATAAAAACGGAACAAATTAGAGCTAAAAAGACCCTACCAGACATGAAAGAGTTAATGGGCACATCTGGACGTCATTTACCTATAAATAAGATCTTCTTGTTAGCAATGTCCTTTGTATCTAATGTAAGGCTTTTAAAGTAATGATGGGTCTCAGATAACATCTTGTATTTTTAAGTGACCATTACCGTTGCGGCAGCTGATGTTAATGGGTCGTTCTGATTCTAGACCCGCGTGTGCTGTATGCCCGTGCCTCACTGCTCCAGACTGTACTGTAACACTACCTTATTCACCATATACTGGGTGGTAAAACAATATGTGCGGTATAAAACATAATTGTGTACAAGAGCAATTACACTCTCAGACTCCATTATTACGTATCTCCTTGAAGAGGATGATTGCATGTAATTATGCTCATTTGATGTACATTTTTATAATCTTTTGTGGAGAATGCAATAAGGGGATATTATTTCAAGAAATTGATCAGTTAAACAATGTTACAGCTTATCAACTTCATTTTCTCATTTACAGGCATATCGTGTTTTACCTAAAGGCAAACGTAAACTACAGACGCTTTGCCGCTCATGTCTTTAGAATATTCAGAATTGATATTGTGGAACAGATCTTTAGGCCTTACATAAAGAACAAGTGAGTGTTACTTCATTCATTGGGTTTTCTCATACTGGCAACTTATCTGACAACTGGTGAACGAATTGATCCACAACAAATCAAATTTGTTAATTTTGGGGGTAGGATTTTCTCTGGGTGAATCTGTACAGGAGTCCCTGTTCCTGTGCTTACTGAGCAGAAGGGCATGCATTTTAAGCAGAGGGCCAAGCACAGAGTACACTCAACACTTCTCCTGTCTCTCAGCCCATCCACACAGTCACCACAGGCCTTTACCATCTCATACTTTTATAGATGCAATTACATTACATTTTCACGCTGAAAGCTCCATCACAGCCAACAGATTTAACGGATTGGGAAGGAAGATCATCTAACACTTCACAAAAAAAACTTAACCTTACTAAGCACCTTTTTAAAGCGAATGTACCATCAGTACATTCGCTTTAAAGCGTAACTGTCATTTCAGGGTCATTTTTCTGAAAACATTAAATATCAACAGTACAAGCGATTTTAAGAAACTCTGTAATAGGTTTTATGTACTAAAAGAGTTTCCTTCTGTAGTGAAAAAGCAATCTCCCAGCCTCCCCCCTCACATCAGATGAAGCATTCTGTGCCATTATGTGGCTATGGAGAGGGGAGGGGCTGTTAGGAGTGACTGAGCACGGAGGATTTCTGCACAGCAACACCCTGCAATCTTCTCTCAGTAAGTTCATAGATAAGCACTAACCTTTCTGACACCTGAATTTAGCGTTTTAGCTGCCCAGAGAGTCTACAAACAGCTGACCTTCATGTCACCTCTTCCTGCTCCCTCATCTCCCTCAGCCCCTCCCCCCTTCATAGGCTTACAATGGAGAGAGCAGAACCCGTCTTCACTGGCTTCTCTGTAATGAAGACGTGTGTGCCTGATAATGCACAGATAAGAAGTCGGGGGGGGGGGGGGGAGGCTGGGAGATTGCTTCTTGAGTACAGAAGGAGGCTTTTTTGGCTGATGAAACCTATTACAGAGTTTCTTAAAATCGCTTATACTACTGATTTCTGCAATCAAAAAAACATGACAGTCGCTCTTTAAGTTCTACACATGGATATAATGGCGCCAGCGTGGGGAAGCCAATGCAGCGGTCCTTTTTGGAACCACGGTCCATTTCCTGCGTACAGTGCCATTCTATTCCTAGGCACTGGCTGGGCGTGAAGCAGTGTGGCTGGCGGCCCGCCCCTCGTGGGAGGAAATGCAATGCAAGCCCTTTCTTTAGGCATGCTCACCATTGATCCCCTCAGGCAACAGATTGCAGGGTCCCTGAGGAGGGACTGACCTACTGGAAAACTAGGGAATCCCCCAGTGGGTCCCTGAGCTGGAGTGGGCCCTCCTCTGCCTAAGTATTCAGACAGCTTTTAATTCGCTTAATTTTGCATAGCCTTTTCGGTGCAGTTTGTTAAAAAATCCACTTAACATGCCTGCAGCACAGGTTTAGTTACAGTACTGTCCCTTGGCGGGTGCAAAGGGTTATCCATAATTCTTTTCAGTCGTCCAATCACCTGCAAGTCCTACTGTCACCACGTCCCCCTCATGCTCTATATAATGTGGTTCACTTCCTGAAGGCAGTCAGTCAGCTGTGTGTGTAGAGGAGAGAGGAATCGCAGCAGACATTTAGTGAAAGGCAGGAAGAAGGGAAAGAGAGAAATATAGGTAAAGGAGAGGATAGGAGAGTACATTGTGGGTGGGTGTCTGTGGGTGCTGTGGGAAAAGTAAAGCCAGTGTTCAGTGAACCCAGTGTGTGGGTTCGGTGGGTAAAGTTAACCCATTGGTATTCCAGTGTGTGGGAGAAGTAAAACCAGTGTCCAGTGAACCTAGTCTGTGGGTTTAAAGGTAACCCATTGGTATCCCAGTGTGTGGGAGAAGGGAAGCAAGCAAAGCTTCCAGTGAACCCAGTCTGTGGATGCTATGGGTGAAGTTAACCCATTGGTATTCCAGTGTATGGGAGAAGTGAATCCAGTGTCCAGTGAACCCAGTCGGTGGGTGCTGTTGGTGTAAAGTTGATTCACTAATGTCCACTGGTGTCCTGGGCAAAAATTGTCATTTTTTTTAAATTTGACTGTATTCCAATTTTTGACGCTGTGGCAACAATAGCTGTTGAACAAAACATTACTCTTTAATAGTCCCACTATTGTAGCTGCAATGGTTTGACAGTTTTATTGCGATTTATTTGCTTGAGACTGGCGAAAATTCACGAATCCGACCAAATATTCCCAAATCTTGTGAATTTAATTTTTGACTGATTCGCTCGTCTCTAACTGTAATAATTGATTCTAACTGTAATGAATCTTGATTTTTTAAAACAATGACCACAATAAAAAGATGTAGACACCTATAGCGGGGGAACACACTGTATAGTAACTTCATCATTGCTGTTTGTAAGTATACAATGTTATTTTTTCAAGTACACATGTTTACGTCAAGTATATTAGGTATCAACGTCAAGATAAATGAATGGACTGCACTGGGGTTTAAAATGATAAAGTGAAATAGTGGAAGGAGACTTTGATAATAAAAAGGTCTAAAAGACTGAGACTTTAAATCTGGGCCAGATAAAAATAGTATTAGTTTGATGGGCAAGTGATAAAGATCTGTTACCGTTCACAGCTAAACCATAAGCCAGGATTAAAGTGAAAAGACAAAAGATGAACAGTTGTACTTTGTAAGATTAATAGAATGCAACGTGAGATGCAAGAAATTGATACCACGAAGATGTATGTGACTTCATCTGTCAAAGGCAGATGTGATAGAATAAGATTAGGTGACTAGACCTACCGTCTAAAAAGAATTTGTCATCAGAAAATGACCAGGTGTTTAACCCCTTCACGTCCACATTTCATATATATACGTTCCTATATGCCCCATGCAGTAGGAATGCGTATATACGTTTCTTACCATAAAGGAGTTTTAATATGTACGGGGACACTCCAATGTGATGGCCCAGCTATCATTAACCCCTTTAACATTGCAATGTATAGCAATTGCAGCATTTAAAGGAGAAGTCCAGTGAAAATTTTTATTAAAGTATTATATTGCCCCCCAAAAGTTATACAAATCACCAATATACCTTTATTATGGGAAATGCTTATAAAGTGCTTTTTTTTTCCTGCACTTACTACTGCTTTAAGGCTTTACTTCCTGGATAAAATGGTGATGTCACGACCCGACTCCCAGAGCTGTGCGGACTGTGGCTGCTGGAGAGGATGATGGCAGAGGGATGCCCAGTGTCCCTTTGTCATCATCCTCTCCAGCAGCCACAGCCTGCACAGCTCTGGCAGTCAGGTTGTGACATCACTATGTTATCCAGGAAGTGAAGCCTTGATGCAGTAGTAAGTGCAGGGAAAAAGCACTTTATGTGCATTTTCCGTAATAAGTGTATATTGGTGCTTTAATACTTTAATAAAAATTTTCGCTGGACTCCTCCTTTAAGGGAGTCAGTGACTGGAGAAGTACCTGTCACTGACTGATCAGGATCCCTGCAGCGTGAATGCTGGGGTCCCAATCACTTTCCCTGACAGGCGCGGGTATAATACTTACCTCAGCCCTGTTGGATTGGTGATCTTCTCATAAAGTTTGCCCTCAGGCAGATATTACCCTTATGCAGTCATGTAAGCGGTCTCAGTGGTGAAGTAGTCATGGCTGGCGCAAAAAATCTGTAATGTCTCCTGAGTGCCGTCATTGCTGGGCCGGATTTGCTCAGTACATCGGCATCCAATTACCGCTCAGTGTTTCATGTATTGAGCATGTCCAGCCCATCAATGAAGTCGGCATTCAGAGGAAATTATGTGACGCTGCAAGCGTATTTACATACAATAAGGAACATTTTTAGTCAGAGGCTCTGAGGGCCGCTAATAGAAATCAATTACAGGTTCGGAAACCATGGGGGCCCTGTGGCTTTATAACAATGTATGAATATATAGCCATTTCTTTTTGGTTCCCTTTAAGCTATCATTTGCATTTATGATAAATAAGACCCAAGGCCAAAGATTGCAGATAGTTGCCTTTAAGCTGAACTCCATAGTTGGATCATGTAAAAATCTTTATATCTCTGCACCTGGTAATAAAACTGCCAATGTGGTTCATCAACAGGCTCTGCCATTGTCCTATAAGTCTATTTCCCACCCGTTCGGCTGTAAGGTAATTATAAAAGATATATAGGGCTACAAGTGATTTCCCCTTAAACAAAACAAATACATGGCTTGGCCTTCTGGGTGATCTTTGAACAAATCCAATAAACACACAAAAAGACTATATTGGAGATTTATCCAACTGGTGTAAAGTAGAATTGTCTTAGTTGCCCCCGGCAACCAATCAGATTCCAACTTTCCTTTTTCAAAGAATCTGTGAGGAAAGAAAAGTGAATTCTGATTGGTTGCTAGGGGCAACTAAGACAATAGTACTTTAGGGTGGGTTCAGACTACGGAGTTCTCGCGGATAATCCCGTTGCCTGTACGTGCTCACGGCCGCTCGCCTTTCCGCCGGCTCCATAGGCACCATTCTATGGGCAGGTTGATTCTGCATTCCGCCGAAAGAATTGTCACGTCAATTGTTTTGGCGGATAGCGGAATCAGCCGGCCCATAGAATGGTGTCTATGGAGCTGCCGGATAGGCGCTTCCGTGAGCGCATTCTAGCAACGGAATTCGGCAGGAATTTATCCGCGAGAATTTCGTAGTCTAAACCCGCCCTTACACCAGTTTAATAAATCTCCCTCAAAATGGTATTCTTTATGACTATGCTGGTTAATGTTTTTTGTTTTACAATTTTTTTTAAATAATTCTAGAAAGATGTTTTTTGATTTGACACCTGTCTCGCCCAAGTGTCCAACAGATAGTGGCAAAATAAAACCTCAAACGGCTTGTACTCTGAATTATTGTACATCAATATAATTCATCTGTATTCCTTCAGGGCAAGCTTCATAAACAACAAATTGTGAAGTGAGGGACGGGGAGCAGGAGCATATGGGGTTAACAGATAAATACAGGTTCAAAGCAAAGAGACACAAGAAATCGAAACTGACAGTTTAAGGGTAGGCATTTAAAGCGGGAGCATTTTTAAGATTAATCGGCTGAAATAAGGAGTTATAAGGGATTGATACCAAGGTGAAACACATGACAAAATCTGTCACACCGAGGTGACAGGATAAGAGCGTCTAAAAACCAATTGTCTGCATTCCAACCTGCAAAATGCAAAGTAGCACGCGTTTCCACTTGAATTAAAGCAATCCCAGCGAAATACGATTAAATTAAAATCTCACATGCAATAGTAACAAAGGAGCGGGCAGAAGACCTTTGCAGAAACTGCTCCAATGAATTAAAGTTTAATATTTCCTGGCAAAGGGTGAGATGAACAATTGCTATGAGGCTGCTGAAAGGGGAGAAGCTGATAAATGCTAGGAGAAGGAGGAAAGCAAATATAAAAAACAATCAATAAGCAAGGTCACCTTAAATTGGTGCAATGATATATAGTACATATATGTTACATTGATTCTCAGCCACTTAATAAAAACATACATATAAAATATATTATAAGAGAGATCAGACAACTCTTGCCATAGTTAGTTTGTGTTTCTTCAAAGAAAATTTGATTTATTACTTTCTATCCAGAGTATAAGCATTGTTATTATTTGTGCACCAATTTGACTTCATCTAAAGAAGGAAAGCCTATAAATCTTTACTGTATATTCATCATTAAACAGTTTATATATAGATATCATCTACATAAAAATGCATTGTACTGATTCACAGCCTGTGATATAGCCGAGAGCTGCAATCACAACTGGTTGCTATTGGAAACAGTCAACAAGCCTGTTGGCAGAAACATTAACATGCTGAACTTCTAAATTACAGTGAAGAAAAACTTGATAATAGACAGAAAAAGTATACCATAGAAAATGCATAGCAAATAACTATAACGGTGCTGCTGAGTTAAAGAGGACCCGGGGTTGGTGCAAAAAATTTGATATTTTTTTTTACATATCACTTTATAGCCTTGGGGGGCCCTTGTTTCTGAAATACTTTTTACTGCAAAGTAAGATAGGTAAGATTATCCAAGAACTCTCAGCCTTCTAATCACCTTAGCCTTAAATTCCCGCAGATTTTGTCACTCTCCCCCGCTCGTGGCCATGCGCATCTCTGCCTGTGCCATAGACTCCATTCTATAATAAGGATAGTTGATCCTTGTCCTATTGGGAGGTAATGATAGGATGCTTGAATAATGTTGCCTAGGGCAACAATTACCAGTTTTCCCAAAGGAATAAAACTTAACTTTTATTTCTGTATCTTAAATAGTAACACATGGAAATTAGTGATAAATATATACAGTGCTATATATTAAAAATAGTCGATTGAATCCCAATACGGGTGATTACGATTCACAGTGCTACAACATACACTGTCTTAGATATCTGTTTGCGCCGTAACCTCGCCTATTGACAGCATGGGAATCCTGCTTGTCAGAAGCGGTTGGACGCCCGCTATGAATGTGGACCTGTCTTTTTAACACATAGTCAGTCAGAAAATACCATGCGGGTTTGCATCTCTGGGCTGGCAGTAAAAAACTTGCCCAGCACTTCAAGAGTGCTTGCCTACTATGGGTGGATGAGTGGCACTGTATATATTTATCACTAATTTCCACGTGTTACTATTTAAGATACAGAAATAAAAGTTAAGTTTTATTCCTTTACAAACTGGTAATTGTTGCCCTAGGCAACATAGACTCCATTCTATGCACAGACGGACAGACATGTCAATTCTTCCCGGGGACAGTGGAATTTGCCCCAGCCATAGAATGGAGTCTATGGCACAGACGGAGATGGGTGCGGACACGAGTGATGGAATCCGCGGGAAGTATTTGTGTCCATATCCAATGAATAGGTAGTTTGAGACGGTCTCCGGAATACAATGACGCCGGTGAGCAAGTGACATCATCGCTTTGGGCACTTTCATCATATGTTCTGGCTGACTTCTTGTATGTTAACTAGTTGAGTAGCATGCTGTATTAGGCAGTTGAAAAAGGCTTTCATCAAAATGCATCCTGCGTTGAAGTTTGTACTTTTGCATATGTAAAATTTGCAAGTGAAAAAGGCGTTCGCTAAAATGCGTCCTGCGTTCAAGTTTGTACTATTGGATATGTAAAATTTGTAATAAACTCTGTGCCGGATCTATTTCTACTCCCTATTCTTAGGCCGGGTTCACATGGGTTATTTTAATAAATAACAACCATTGTTACAGTTTGCAACACCGTCTTTTATTTATTGAAAAGGTCTTATGAAATTGTGTTCTTTGGAATCCTGGCCGGGATTGCATGGGGCTGCACTCAAAGCTGACATGTAAAGTGCAGCTCCGACAATGTAAAGTGCAGCTCCGGCCACGCTTTACATTGTCTGCAATGGTTAATTGGAACGCGGGTACACCCGAACATGCCCGCATTAAAAGAAATTAAGTTCATCCAGCCTACACCGCAGCACCGGCCGGGGTGAACTTCACGGACAGCGGACGATCTGTGACACGGCCACTGTCTTACTGCATATAAACCCGGCCTACATGTATATTTACTCAGATAGCCTCCTCAAAATAGTTATATTATAGCATCACCAGTGGGCCTCTATGATTTAAAATGTATTTTTTGAACAACTGAACATTAGGTTGTCTGAGCACTGGGAGCCACAATTAGGACCCAGAAAGGCGATTGCAATTTTTCTGTTTTCTTCCTCTAATCTTTCCAACAAAATGAACAGTCAGCTAACCATTAGGAGACATATAAATGTTGATCTTGAGGATAAATTACAATAATGGCATAGAGTTAATGAAGACACCTAATATTAATGCCTCTTAAGCCAGGCCACCATGCAAACACTTAGGGCACTAGTTCAAGTCCTGGAGTGTACATATGAGAATGTAACATAATAGAAAATCGAATATTGTAATCTAAATATCTAATATGTCATCCTTGTGCTAGGATATTGCCATAACTGTCAATGAAAAGTGCATTAAAAAAAATTGTAATTTTTTTTGTTGCAACAGAAACACTAGAAAGACTAGAGTCATGTATAAAGGAAAATCTAAGCTATGTCACAATTCATATTCTAACATAGTCTTTAGTTCTAGCTGCAGTTAAAAGAAGAGGTGGGAGCAGGGCAAAATGTCAAGGAGGTGGCTTTTCCGTGACGAACAGGGCTTGAATAACAGGTCTGTACCTATTTGGAAAGATTTGTCAATCATGTCCAGTAGCTCAGGGAGAAGCCAGTGGAGAACTACCTTCTTGAATTTCTACCACTAATCGGGGGTCTGCGCTGTAATGGTGCTGATCCCGGTTCGGCAATCTATTGCTCTCGGCTGCAGCAGCCGAGAGCAATAGAACACAGATCTCATTGATCTATGCAGTACCTCTATACTGCACAGATAGCAATAAGAGATCAGAGTAGTGACACTAGAAGCCCCCCAGGGGGACTTCTAGTTAGTGTGTAAAGAAAAAAAAATGTGTTTTTTTTTTAATTAATGAAAAATCCCCTCCCCTAATAAAATTCTGAATCACCCCCCTTTCCCCAATTTATAAATAAAAACAAACATATTTGGTATCGCCGGGTGCATAGTCGCCCGAACTATTATTTAATTTCTGATCTTGCATGGCAAACGGCGTAAGTGCAAAAAAATCCCAAAGTGCAAAATTGCATATTTTTGGTCGCATCAAATCCAGAAAAATTGTAATAAAAAGTGATCAAAAAGTCGCATATATACAAACAAGGTACCGATAGAAAGTACAGATCCTGGCGCAAAAAAATTACACCTCACACAGCCCCATAGACCAAAGGATAAGAGCATTATAAGCATGGTAATAGGGCAATTTTAAGGAACATATTTTTTTTAAGGTTTTCATTTTTTAAAAGCCATCAAATAAAATGAAAGTTATACAAGTTACATATCGTTGTAATCATACTAACTTGAGGAACATGTATAACATGTCAGTTTTACCCTAGGGTCAAATAACAAAACCTCGCCAAATAAAAAAAGTGTTTTAATTTAAATTTTACCACAATACATTTTTTTTTTGTTTTGCAGCACACTTTATGCAAAAATTAAGCCTTTCATTGCAAAGTACAACTAGTGGTAAAAAAAAAGGTCTCATGTTGGTCTGTAGGTAAGAAAATGCAAGTGCTATGCCCTTTTAAGCCCAAGGGCAAAACAAGAGCACAAAAATGGAAATTGGTTCTGTCCCTAAGGGGTTAAAGAGCACCTAGAGCAAGCACTCGATCCCGATGCTCGATCAAGCACTATACTCGGTCGAGAATACTTTTTGAACATGACTATGCTGGACTGGTTACGCAAATTTACCAAATTTTTTCAAAAGTTTGTATGAACCCAGTCCAAAATGGTGGCCAACCATTATACATTAACCCAAAAGACCAGGTGCAAGGGGTTATCCATAGAGGCTGAAATACAGGGATGGACATGCAGCTTTCTACTGGTGTTTATCAGACTTTTGTTTGCACCCATTGTGATGCGTATTTCGGTTGGGTTATGCCACAAAAGCACAAGCAAAAATTCCCCAATAGCCCCAATAGTGTCAGAATTGTAGCTGCAATCTGTTGCGGGACAAACCCAAACTTTACGCCAAAGTTTGGGGAACCTGCCTAACCAAACTTTGAAAAGTTCTCTAGATGTAATCTCTAGAAGTAACTATAGCAAAAGAAAACAGAATATTAGGCAGCAGTGAATTATATAAAATATAAATATACATATAACAACTCGCATAGGATCACAATCCTCTTTCTTCCTACTGTTTTACCTCTAGCTATACAACCCAGCTGTTAATAAACTTTCCCTATCACCTGACAGCACTGCTGATTCTGAGGCTGTCCAAAATCATTACTCCTAAATCTTTCTCTTTTGAAATCTTTGTTAACACAGAGCTGCCAATGATACTGAGATGGAAGACTTTTTCCCCCCCCCATGTGCATTACTCTACAACGGGGAAACAATGAACTGCAGTTCCCATTGTTTTGACTATCTAGAAAAGCAAAATAATTTTTCATTTTAGGCTGGGTTCACACTACGTTTTTCCAAAAAAATGGATGAAAAAAAACTGATGCATATGTGTGCATCCGTTTTGATCCGTTTTTTCACTGACTTCCATTATTTAAAAAAATGGATCAAAAGAGATCCTTTTTTTTTTAGCGTACACAAAAACTAAGTCGACCTAATTTTTGTGTCTGTTAAAAAAGATTTATCTGTTTTTTTATAATGGAAGTCATGGGAAAAATGGATAAAAATGGATGCACACAAATGCATCATTTTTTTTTATCCGTTTTTCATCCTTTTATTGCAAAGAACTGATGAAAAAGAAAACGGATTACAAAAATGTAAAATGAAACCAGCCTCAGGAATATTAATCCTGTTGCACACTTTTGTGTAATCTGCAAACAGACAAACCTCACCTAGCAAACTTTTTTACTATGTCACTTAAAAACAGAAGGAAAATTCTTCCTGAAGATGATAATATTACTAATTAGATGTAAATTGAGGCTATGTTCACACAACATATATTTTCATAAAATCAACGGCCGTGATTATTACGAGAAAATACGTTGTATTGCTGTCTATGGGATCCAGGCCGGAGCGCATACACATAGTACACTAGTGGTGCCGCAAACATTCATTGAATAGCGGCTGCAGAAAGCCATGTCAGTACACACTGTGGAGTGAGCTGATCCGTCCGCTCGCTCCATAGCATGCAGTGGAAAGTTCTGATGCGGGTGCGCATGGATGCGCCCGCATCAGAACACTGCGGCTCAAAAGATTATGTGGCCGGTACTGCAGAACCGGCTGGGATGATCTTTTCAGAGATCCGCCCAGGTCACGGAACGGCCGGTCTCTTATGCTATGTGAACATAGCCTGAAACTGCATAGCTTCAGGTTTATTGTTGCCGCGCAGAAAACTACATGGACATTTAGAAAAATAACACTGAACATATGGTCTCACAATGCACACTAAACTGTGACCTATAGTGACTATAGATATACTGCCACTTGATTGGTCAATTTTATTGCGGTTTATGAATATAAAACCTTCAGGGTTGTTAAATGAGATTCTTATCTAGTTTTTCATCAACTTAAAAAACTATAGATCATGTGTAGACATCAATATTGAAACAGGGACCTCACTCTTTAGTCCATGATAACAAATTATAGTTCTATCCTATTATTTCCCCAAGATAAAACAACAAGATATATTTTGTCCCTTAGTTAAAACATCAGATGAATATCTCCACAGTTTATTGCCTTCATTTAATGTTCTCTTCCGCGCTCTGTGCGTCCTCTGGCAGAATACATATTACATCTGTTGTTTATTTTTTATGACCAAAACTTTTTCGGAACCAACAGTGTTACAGATGCTGTCAAGCACACGCAGCGGCATGTCACAGTGGTGGATATCACACAGACGTGCTGGCACACATAGCTCATGCACATTGAAGCAAGGCTTCTGTTACAAACTCAATTACTATGACTCATAAACATCGGCAGAAACTCAGTGAATTCAGGTTGGTAAATATGCTGTATTATTTGCTTAATATGTAGCAGAAATACATTTATCTACATTAGACATTAGACTTCCTATCATGTATTTCTCAGATGGATAAGAGACACTGTGATAGTTATTGCAACAGCTGAACTAGCGGAAAAATAAGCATGATTTAAAATAAAAAAATAATTTTACATATTTAAAATGTATACTGTGCCATATCTGTGACATGGCCATACGCTTTAGTAGACAAACATTTGATCCATGAAACATTGAGTCTATGGATACACAATGGTTATGCGTTGGAGCAAGCGAAAAAAATAAGAGCGACATGACATGAATGGGGACAAGTATATTAACCCCTTAATTTACGCCCTCGGCGCCTGGGCCTTAACACAGAAGGAGATTAATATACGCCCCAACCGGGGGGTAACACTAGGAAGCGAGCTCAGGAGTTTAGCTCGCTTCCTAGCAGGTGGGGACCAGCTGCAATCATCAGCCAGCCCTTACCGTTAATCACGGAACACTGTGATCGTGCTGTGTTAAAGAGTAAGTGACAGGAGCAGCTCCTGTCACTTACCGGGGGTCCCATTTACATGGCCTAACTGCCGGAGGGGGTTCTTACTTTCTTCCGTACAGTCAGGTCCTTACTCTTCTGATAGAATCTGCCACGGCCAGGCTCTATCAGAAGATTGCCAATAACACTGATCCCTGCTATGCTATTGCATAGCAGAGATCAGTGTATGCAATCCAATGCATCAATGTAACCCAAGTGTAAAAAAAAAAAGAATAAATGTTTTTTAAAATGTGCCATAGCCCCTCCCCCAATAAAAGTTGAAATCACCCCCCTTTCCCATTTTGGAAATAAAACACATAAAAATATTAAAACTAATAAACATATTATATGTCATAATGTGTAATTGTCCGATCTATTAAAATAGAACTATTAACTATAACTATTAAAAATATTATTCCCGCACGGTGAACAACGTGAACAAAAAGAGGTAAAAAATGCCAGGATTAGATTTTTTTATTAAGTGATCAATACGTCCGATTTACACAAATGTGATACTAATAAAAACTAGAGATTGTGGCGCAAAAGAAATTATGCCCCGTTGGTGAAAAAATAAAGGTGCTATAAAAGTTACAATAGGGCCATTTTAAATATACCTACTTGCAAAAAATAAGTTTTACTGTTAATAAAAAATGTGAAACATTAGCAAAGCTATGTAAACATGCATATCGCTGTATTCAGACTGACCAATAGAAGATATCATGTCAGTTTTACCGTAAAGTGCATTACTTAAACAATTTGCGAAATTGAATTTTTTCCCCAATTTCACCCCATAAATAATATTTTGGGGGTTCTGTCGATAATTTTATGGTAGATTGAAAGGAACCATAACAAAGAACAGTTGTTACTGAAAAAAACAAGACCCCACATGGCCCTGTAGATGGAAAAATACAAGAGTTATAGCTCTTAGAAGGTGAGGAGGATGAAATGAAAATGCAAAAATTAAAATTGGCCCGATCCTTAAGGCCACTATGGGCTCCGTTTTTGATGGGTTAATTAATGGGATGATGGAGTAGGCTCCAATGCCCATGGCATGGCAAGTAATAAAAAATGAAAAGGGGTAAGAGACATTTTGAGGTTTAATATACAGAATTAAAGACAAAGGAAAAAAAAAGACTAGTAACACCACACATTTTCTTCCAATGGCTATGTTCACACCAAATAATATAAAAAAGAGAAAAGGCGTCCACTTTTTCTTTTTAAAATGATGTCTGTTATTACCGCATTTTAATTGACCTGAATAGAATGCATTGAAGTTAATGGAATGATGGCCGCCCAATGCACACATTGTATTAAATATCAGATTTTGTTTGTGCAGAAGTCAGAATAATGAATCTGACAATTATTATTTGCGGAAGTGTTTTGAAAACAGCGGACGTTATTTTTTAGTTGTTCACACATTGTCTCTACTACTAAGTTCAATTGACGTTTCAATTAAAGACACACCCAAAGGGCAATCAGTCCACCTGAACTAGAATAATGTCAATGCACTGACGGTCGCTGAAACATGTTAAACCACGGACGTTATTTGATATAAAAAAGGGGTTGTTTTACGTATCAAACTACGGCCAGAAAAAAATGTCATGTGAACATAGCCAATGATGACTGATTATGACTCTTAGGCCTTATTCACATATTCAGTAATTTTCAAGGTCCGTGGATGAAGTCTGCAATTTAACTCCATGATTCGTGAAAAACCATCCATGATTGCATCCGTGTCCAAGTTTTTCACGGATCTGTTTAAAGCTTTTTAAATTACACTGATTTACATCACATCTGTGTTTTTCTACAAATTGCACAGATGTCAGATCCGTGCAATGCATGAAAAACACAAATCTCATAGATGGGGAATCCGTGCCATCATCTCTTCAGAGTTATGACATGTCCTATTTTTTCACCGAATAGCGGATCCGTGGAAAAAAATGGAACATGTGAATAGCTCAACAGTAAGCAACGGCCTATAATATTGTCCGTGATCACTGACAACTTCACGGAACGTGTGAATAAGGCCTTATGCTGCAAAAAAGCAAGCTTAAAACACAACAAAATTGTAGTATGTGAACACTGCCTAGTACTGGCTGATATAGAACATAAATCCACTCCACAAGGTAATTTCTATGCATAAAAGAAGCCTAAAAAAAGTTAACATTTATTATGTTAATGTGTTTTCCCTGAGTCCTATTGGCAGCACAACATATGGGGTGTCTCCACCCCTGTGTACCTATGGACAAGGGAATATTTTAATGAGGCAAAATTAACAACTCCACCCCCTTCGCTATAATAGGCCCTCTATGGCCCCCTCCCCCTGAGTAAATTCTAAAGTACATAATAGGGTGGGACTCTTGTGCTGCCAATAGGACTCAGGGAAAACACATTAACATAATAAATGTTAACTTTCCTATCGTCCATATTGGCAGCACAACAGATGGGGATGTAGTAAGAAAACACCCCTATAGGGAGGGCTCTTATGCTGTAACAGAACTTAAAATCGCTCTAGCAAACATCGTTTGCCTAGAGAGTAGAGAGTCAACTCTATAATGTCTCACGAAGGTGAGTGGATTGGACCAGGTAGCCGAGTTGCATATTTGGTCCAGTGGAACAGAGCATCTTTCCGCCCAGGTAGTGGAAACGGCTCTGGTCGAGTGCGCTTTGGTGAAGTCCGGAGCTTCTCTTCCTGCTGTGGTGTAACATAAGTTGATGCAGTCACAAATCCAGCGTGAAATAGATGGCTTTGAGGTCTTTCTGCCCTTGTTCCTTCCGTGGAACAGGACCAGTAGGTTCTCTTCTATCCTGAACGCAGAAGTTCTCTGAAGATATATCCTCAGCGCTCTGACCACATCCAGCGTGGAATAGTCTTCTCCTTCCTCCAAACCTACTGGAGCAAAAACCGGAAGCAGGATGGAATGGTTTATATTTGTAAAAGAAGAAACCTTGGGTTGGAACCCCGGCAAGTACCTTAATATGACTTTGTCCTCCAGAAAAGTTGTATAGGGTTCACCAGCTGCCAGGGCCTGAAGCTCCTCTACCCTTTTGGCTGTAGTTACAGCCAAGAGGAAAGCTACTTTGAGAGTGAGGAACTTGTTCTCCACCGAATCCATAGGCTGAAAGGGTTGTTTACAAAGCTGTTTCAGGACCAAGGATAGGTCCCAAGGCGGTACAGGTTTAACCCTTTGAGGACCAGGCCCAAAATGACCCAGTGGACCGCGCAAATTTTGATCTTAGTGCTTTCGTTTTTCCCTCCTCCCCTTCTAAGAGCTCTAGCACTCTCAGTTTTCTATCTAAAAGCCATGTAAGTGCTTGTTTTTTACAGGAATAGTTGTACTGTGTAATGGCGTCATTCATTTTACCATAACATGTATGATGGAATTCCAAATATATTATTTATGAAGATATAAATAGGTGAAATCGTAAGAAAGAATGCAATATGGTAAGGTTTGGGGGGTTCCTGTGTCTACGTAATGCACTATATGGTAACAGCGACATGATACCATTATTCTATAGGTCAGTCTGAACACAACCATATGCAGGTTACACAGATTCTCTAATGTTATATATATATTTTTTTATGAAATCCTTTTTTTTGGCAATTAAATATTAATAAAATGGGCCTATTGTGACGCTTATAACGGTTTTATTTTTTCACCTATGGGGCTGTATGGGTTGTCATTTTTTCCGCCATGATCTCTAGTTTTTATTAATACCATATTTGTGAAGATCGGACGTTTTGATCACTTTTTATTGATTTTTTTTAATATATAATGTAACATAAAATCGGTAATCTGCGCACTTTTTCCCCTCTTTTCGTGTACGCCGTTTACCGGTCGCAATGACGCTTGTTATATTTTAATAGATCGGACAATTACGCACGCTACGGTATATTATATGTTTATCTATTTATTCATTTTTATATGTTTTATTTATATAATGGGAAAGGGGGGTGATTTAGACTTTTATTGGGGGAGGGGCTTTGGGGTAGTGTAATAGTGTTTTGAACTTTTTTTTTTTTACACATTTGAAGTCCCTTTGGGGGACTTCTACATACAGTACTTTGATTTATACACTGATGAATGCTATGCCATAGGCATAGCATTGATCAGTGTTATCGGCGCTCTGCTCATTGAGCCTGCCTGTGCAGGCTCAGTGTAGCAGAGCGCCGATCGGACCGCATGGAGGCAGGTAAGAGACCTCCAGCAGTCCGTTTCAACGATCGGGACCCCCGCAGTCACACTGCGGGGGTCCCGATCGGTAAGTGACAGGGGACTCCCCCTGTCACTTACACTTAAACGCTGCGGTCGCGCCGCGATCGCGGCGTTTAAGGGGTTAATGACACGCGGCAGTGCGATCGCTGCAGCGTGTCATTACCGGTGAGGTCCCGGCTGCTGATTGCAGCCGGCCCCCACCTGCTATGAAGCGCGCTCCGCTCCGGAGCGCGCTTCATAGCGGGAATAACACCCATGACGTAAGGTTACGTCATGGGTCGTCTGGGGACAGACTTCCATGACGTAACCCTACGTCCAGGGTCGTCTAGGGGTTAATTATCGTAGGCCTTAACCGATCGATTGCCCTAGTGAAATCCTTCACCTCCTTTTCCTGTAGGAGTCTTCTGTTTACAAAGGCAGACAATGCCGCAATCTGAAACCTGATGGAGCTGGGTTTTAGACCCTTGTCAAAACCTTCCTGTAGGAAGTCCAAAATCTGTGCCACTGTTGGATTTTGTGGATTGATGTTGTGAGAGGTAGCCCAGGTCTGGAAGATCTTACCAATTCTATTATAGGAGCGATTGGTTGCAACACTCCTAGAGTGAGACAACGTTTCCGACACTTTCGGAGAGAGACCCTTAGTGTTTAATATGGGCTGTCAGGTTGAAGGCCTTGAGACTCTGACAAAGCTGTTTGTCCTGAGACACCAGGTCTCTCAACACTGGCAATCTCCAATACACTCCCTTACTCATGTTCAACAGTTGTGGGAACCAGCACCTCTTTGGACAGAAGGGAACAATAGCTATTACATTTGCCTGGTCCTGGCGAATCTTTACTAATACCCTTGGTATTAGAGGAATCGGAGGAAAAACATATGCCAGCTGGAAGTGCCACCTGATGGACAGGGCATCCACTGCTAGGGGATTGTCTTCCCTGTAAAGAGAACAAAAATTGGTTAACTTGGCGTTCCATCTGGTTGCCATTAGATCCACCTGGGGGAGTCCCCAGTGATCTACTATTTGTTTGAACACCTTCTCGTTCAGCTCCCATTCTCCTGGGACCGTGAGTCCTCGACTCAGACGGTCTGCCATCACATTGTGGGTGCCCTTGATGTGTATTGCAGATAACTTCAATATCCTCCCTTCTGCCCATACAAAGATCCTCTCCACTTCTCTCAGAAGGGTCTGGGACCTTGTGCCTCCTTGTTTGTTGATATAACAAACGCACACGATATTGTCTGTTTGAACTTTCACCGCCTTGTGGTGAAGTTCCTGTTCGAAGTGTTTTAGTGCCAAAAACACTGCTCTTAGCTCTCTTACGTCGGACGACAGATCTTTTTCTTTTATGGTCCACAATCCTGAGACTTTCATCTGATGAAGATGGGCTCCCCAGCCTGTCCCTGAGGCATCTGTGGTAATCACTTCCCAAACTGGTTCTACAAGATCCATCCCGTCCTTCACTTCCTGCCAACATCTGAGAGATAGCCTGGTGTTTACAGACAGGACATGAGTATGGTCCAGGGTTGCTAGATCTCGATTCCACACCCTGAGAGTCTCTTGCTGTAGATGCCTGAGGTGCCACAGAGCCCACGGAACCGCTTCTGAGGTTGATGAGAGGTGCCCCAAAAATTTCATCAGAGTTCTCAATGACACCTGACGTGGTGTCATTAAGCACTGACATCCCATTTGTATCCTGTTCTTTCTCTGAGCTGATAGGTAGAGTTTCATCTGGATTGTGTTGATGATGAATCCCAGGAAAGCCTTGGATGTTGATGGCTCCAAGTCCGACTTCTCCTGATTCACCACCCAGCCTAGCTGATGGAGGAAATCTAGGACAATCCTGGTCTGCGTGCAAAGGAGGTCTTTTTTAGGCGCCATGATTAGCCAGTCGTCTAGATAAGGGACTATCCTTATCTCTTGTAGTCTCAAAACAGCTACTACTGCTGAGACTATTTTGGTGAAGACGAATGGCGCCGTACTTATGCCGAAAGGCAGCACCCTGAATTGAAGGTGCCTGACCTTTCCCTGTAGAGGTAGAGCTATCCTTAGATACTTCCTGTGGCAAGGATTGATTGGTACATGGAAATATGCGTCCTGGAGGTCCAGGGACGCCATGAAGTCTCCTGGCAGGATTATTGATTTGACAGACTTTATTGTTTCCATGCGAAACCTTTTTGTGACTATACACTCGTTCAAGTACCTGAGATCTATTATTAGTCTCCATTTGCCGGACGGCTTTGGGACCAAAAAAATTGGGGAATATACTCCCTTCCCCTCTTCTGCTGGAGGGACTCCCTCCAAAGCTGCGATTTTTACTAGATGCAAGACCTGTTGCTCTAGAATGTATCTTTTTTCGCTTTCTAACCTTTTTGAAATCAAAAATCTTTCTAAAGGAAGAGGGTTTAAAGGAAGATAATAACCAAAACGAATGGTGTTTACGACCCAGGGGTCTTGAACTGCAGACTCCCAGGTCTCCCAAAAAACGGTCAACCGACTGCCTATTGGTAAAACTGAGGAGTCAAAAATCAGGTTTCTTGTTTCCTTCCTTGGCGACCTGTCTGGAGGTGCCCCTTCTACGAGAAAAGGTCCCTCTACCCCTGTTGGAGTACCTGGACTGCCTTCCTCTTGGTGGTGATCTTGGTTTTCTAAACTGTCTCCTGACTGGAGGGATCTGAGGAAGGGACTTTCCCTTTTTATCAGATAATTCTACCATTAGATTATCTAACTCTACACCAAACAACCTCCCGGGTTGATACTGTAGGTTGCAGAGATGATACTTGGACTGGTTATCCCCTGTCCAAGGCTTCAGCCAGAGGACCCTCCTCCCAGCAGTAGAAAGGGCCATGGTTCTGGATGCCAGTCTAATCTGCTGTGAAGAGGCATCACAAAGGTAATCAATAGCTAAATTTATTTTCTTAAACTGGGCGAGTATATCATCCCTTTTTTCTCCTTTCTCTAAGTCATCCTGAGACTTAGCGAGCCATCTTCTAAGTGATCTGGCCACTCCAAAGGCAGAAACTGACACAGAGGTCTGAGCAGCAGCAGCTGAGTAGGATCGTTTAAGGGCTACTTCCACCCTATGATCCATCGGGTCCTTTAAACTTGACCCGTCCTCTGCTGGTACCAGAGTACGCTTAGAAAGTTTGGCAATGGCCTCATCTACTCTCGGTGGTGTTATCCACTCTTAAGACTGATCCTCCCTTATGTTGTACATAAGTTTAAATCTCTTGCTAAGAACAGCAGTCTTTTCAGGCTTTTTCCACTCCGCCTTTATCATGTCCATAACCTTATCCTCCAGGTAGGTTTTCCCTCTAGAGGTGGATGGAGCTGAATCAGTAGACTCAGGCGGATGAAATTCTGATAGAACTGCCTTCACTAATTTTTGAATTCTATCCACAGGGAAGTAACCCTTTTCTGGTCTCACATCCTCTTCATCTGAAGAAGACGAAGAAGATGAGTGTGAAGCATTAGTCTCATCTATTACAGTAAATTCCTGATCCGGGTGGGAACCCAGGGGGGAAGACTGACTTCTTCTTGCCCTCTTTCTTGACTTATGCTTAATAGAGTCCTTTAGTTCTCCAATGGACTGCTGCACAAAGTCTTTCACCCAGACTACCACGTCCTGGATGGAAGGTTCATCCCTATTCGGTAAGGAACTGCGACAGTCCTGACACAACATAGAGTCATTTGCTTCAGTCACAGATTTATCTGTAAACAGATACATGCAATCAAGACCCCTTAGATCCATAAATAAATAAATAGAGTGCGAGGAACTATCCTCGACTTACCACACCGGATATATGACAGGTTGTTGCTTTTAGAAGTGCATTTACGTCCATGGGACCCCCTGCTGGAATCCATAGAAGACATCTGCAACAGACATTATATTAAAATATACTAGCAAGCAGTACTTCATTATGCACACCTGTAATCATTCAGCTACCTTGAGCTGTAAATCAGTCGTGCAGGGAGATTTCCTTTAGCAATTATAACCCAGATGGTTGCTTGAGAGTTCTCACACCATGTGCTGTCCTGAACGCCAAGCAGCACAGTGTTGATGGTCTGGGCAATGTGTCCTGATCTTTACCTTTGCTCCGTCTCTCGCCGCTCTGAGCGGTACCTCCGAGCAGTGGCGGTGACCCGGAAGTGAATCTTCACTGCTCCGTGTCACTTCCGCCATCACCAAGATGGCGCCGCGGCGTCCTCCGCTCCCGGGAAAAACGCTGCCTGGTAGCGCCCTTTGTATACCTGATCCGGACAGGATCTCCCGTCCGGTGTAACCTCCACCTCAGACCGCCGACAGTCTGCTGATGTTACCGCAGCCGCTGTTACAAGGTATTCTGTAGAGATATATAATGCTGTGGTACAAAATAGTACTCACAGTGTTAAAACTGCCTCCAAAAAAACTTTTTAGAATACAGCCAACAGAAACGCTGGCAGAGAGATCCCTATCCCATAGATAACAGGGACAAGAGAAAAAAAACTCAGGGGGAGGGGGCCATAGAGGGCCTATTATAGCGAAGGGGGTGGAGTTGTTAATTTTGCTTCACTAAAATATTCCCTTGTCCATAGGTACACAGGGGTGGAGACACCCCATCTGTTGTGCTGCCAATATGGACGATAGGGAAAACACAATATAGAGACACATTCCTCATGTGAAGTGGATTTGTTAGCTACTAAGGAGATTTTGACAGCAAAATCCTGATTAACCTGAAAAAGTCTCTATATACCAGTGTGCCAACACAAGGCCAAACTTGGTGACCTACTAAGGTCGCCAAGTAGCTCTCCTTCCTATTGATGTTTGACATAAGTTTTTTTTTTTTTTAATATAAACTAATCTATATGAGCAGTTATCACAGCTGGCTACTATTGTTTCTGCCATTCCTTATCAGGTCTGGCTTGTTGACTTCATTGTTACGGAAATGAAAAGGGCAAGGTGCCCAATTAGTTTATAAGTGAAAAGTGGAAATAAGAGAAGTGGAAATCCACAGAAAAGTCTACAGCTCACCCTTATCTCACTATTCTGTTAGGAAAAAGCCAACATTATGGGAAGAATATACTGTAATACAGAGATCATTGTTCCAAAAAATGGAAAGTGTGGACATTCTGGATCGTGTAGTGTTTATAATTTCCCATCATAAATCTGTCTGTTAAAATTAGTTAGAAGGGTATTCCACTTAAATGTTGCATGTCTCCCCGCACAACAGGAAGTCTCAGCTTAGTTTTGGCCCCAGTGGTGAGAATAAAAACTGCAAGATGTCAGGATTAATTTATAATATAGATAGAAAAATGGAAAATTTGGAAAAACTTTACTGAAAATTCTTTAAAAATATGTTGAACATAAAGCCATAATTTAATTATTAAAGAAACTATTATAATCTTAAGGCCCTATTACAGCCGGGGGCTGCGTTCACACTACGTATATTTCAGTCAGTATATTTCAGTCAGTATTGCAACCAAAACCAGGAGTGGATTAAAAACACAGAAAGGATCTGTTCACACAATGTTGAAATTGAGTGGATGTCCGCCATATAACAGTAAATAACTGCCATTATTTCAATATAACAGCCGTTGTTCTCAAATAACAGCAAATATTTGCCATTAAATGGCGGCCATCCACTCAATTTCAACATTGTGTGAACAGAGCCTTTCTGTGTTTTTAATCCACTCCTGGTTTTGGTTGCAATACTGACTGAAATATACTGACTGAAATATACATATACTGACTGAAATATACGTAGTGTGAACGCAGCCAATAAATGCACAATGTCAGCTGATTGTTAAAAGGTGGCATTAAGCATGTATGGAGCTAACCCCCATTCCATATCCAGCATCTACCAGTCGTCGTCAATAGCTAGCAAGGAGTGATCTCCAATGACAGCTATTTAACTATTTAAATGCCGATGATGTTGATGTTTATAGTAGCATTTAAACAGTCAATATGTGTGTTGTTGGTGTTATAGGGGTTGGATCGGTTCCCCTGCGGCATGATTGTGGGGAGCCTATACAATGTTATGGCTGCTTAAAGGGTTTTAGGCCATGATGTGTTCATGTTCTGGTTGGGAGATGAAGCATCTTTACTTTAATTTATGAATTTTTGAATACTTGAAATCAGATGTCATTGAGACTACTATGTATTCTGAGGATAAAAAAAAAATTACATGCTACATAAGAAAAAATGTTATGCTTCATCAATCTTTAAGGGACTGCCTAAGTCAGTTTATAAGAGTGTGTAGAATATCCAGCAATGATGAACAGTACAAGGTGAATAAAGAAAAGATTGTGCAGAAATTTGTAGAATAAAGTAAAGTAGAAAGCAGGTCAGCACAATACATGAAGAAGTGGGCAACAGAAAAGGCAGGGGCCGATTCGTTAAGGAAATTTGCAAAAACAAAATGGCGGCCATACATGCTGTCTGGAGCGGCACTGGACAGGAGAAAGGGATTAACCATAATCTCTAGTGCCTGTCCAATCAGCTGCAGGCCCCTCTGTGATGTCAGTACCTCCCCCTCTATAAGACAGTTCGGTAACAGAGGTGGCCAGTCGGCTGTGTGTGGAGGAGAGAGCAGGATGGCAGCAGGCAGTTAGAGCAGAACAGGGAGAGACTAAAAGAGTGATATAGGGACAGAGACGGAAATTGATTAATTGATTGATTTGCTGATTGTGATTTTCCAATTTTTCACACTTTTACAACAACATGCTTTAAAAAAATTCCCCCTTCTGTAATAGTCCCAGTATTGTAGCTACTATAGTTTTGGCTGTTTGAAAGGGGAACACCACTTGTTTTCTATTAAAAGTGCATTGAAAGTTATATAGATGTGTCTATTTAATGTATTACCATTAGGGATGGTCCGAACCGAGTTCGGTTTGGGTTCGTACGAACTCGAACTCTTGGTAATGATTCCTGCTGTCTGCCCGCTCCGTGCAGCGGGCGGATCCAGCGGGAGAACCGCCTGGAAAACTGGGATACAGGCATAGCCATAGGCTGTATCCCAGTTTTTCAGGCGTCCTCCCGCTGTATCCACCCGCTCCACGGAGGGGGCAGACAGAGGGAATCTGATGCCGAGCATTCGGGTTCATACGAACCCGAACCTCGGAGGGTTTGGACCATCCCTAATTACCATATCTGTATGGTTCTGCCACATTGGTAGCTGATTGAAATTCAGGAAATGAACATCTAAGATAGTATTGGATAAACTCCTTATTGTGGAGCTCAACTTCAAAGATAAAAGATGCCTGATCATAATCCGTGCATGGAGATAAAAAGAAAAAAAATTAAAATTAAATTTTAAAAGTTCTTAACTTTATTTCAATATCGGTGTTACAGGTAGAGCGTGCTGTGTGGTGTTACAGGTAGAGAATACAGTGTGCTGTGTGGTGTTACAGGAAGAGAATACAGCGTGCTGTGTGGTGTCACAGGTAGCGAATACAGTGTGCTGTGTGATGTTACAGGTAGAGAATACAGCATGCTGTGTGGTGTTACAGGTAGAGAATACAGTGCGCTGTGTGGTGTTACAGCTAGAGAATACAGTGTGCTGTGTGTTGTTACAGGTAGAGAATACAGAGTGCTGTGTGGTGTTACAGGTAGAGAATACAGTGTGCTGTGTGGTGTTACAGGTAGAGAATATAGTGCTGTGTGGTGTTACAGGTAGAGAATACAGCGTGCTGTGTGGTGTTACAGGTAGAGAATACTGTGTGGTGTTACAGGTAAAGAATACAGCGTGCTGTGTGGTGTTACAGGTAGAGAATACAGTGTGTTGTGTGGTGTTTCAGGTAGAGAATACAGCGTGCTGTGTGGTGTTACAGGTAGAGAATACAGTGTGCTGTGTGGTGTTTCAGGTAGAGAATACAGCGTGCTGTGTGCTGTTACAGGTAAAGAATACAGCGTGCTGTGTGGGTGGGAACACAATGAAATGATAAGGTACTGCAAATAATTCAGTAACACAATGAAACTGCAATGTGTGAACACAGCCTAGATGTTCTGCCACAGCTTTGGGCGAGAAATAGGCAGGTCACACAATACAGAACAAAGATTTGATTTGCGAATGTTAACGTGTTTGACCGAAAATTTGTGAAGCTCTCAAAACAAATTTTCGGCTGCTTCTCTCATCTCTAGTCATGTATATGGGTGTATATGATGTGCACTCGTACATGATAAAACGCACCATTTGTAAACACTGGGATACTTTGATATATAAGGATATGATGATGCTGGCCAGATGTTTAGGGATCCTCCCATGTTTTTGTATATAAAAGATAAAACTGAGGCAGATGCATTGGGGAAAAGTGATATTAAGAAATTGAAGAAGCATATAAATATAGTATACATTAGTATATAAATAGCAAACTTTGGTAGGACATAAGAAGGGTATACTTGCATGTATTTTGTGTGTTCACTGCAATGGCATCATTAAAGGTGATTACATCTATTATCCTCTGCAGGGGTGTAGAATTCTGTGTAAGGGGTTTTGTACGCAAACAAAAAAAATGATTTAGATGCCTAAATGCCCGTGTGGCATGGCATATATAGGTCAGACTTCTACAGCAATTAAAATCCGGCTTACAGAGCACAAATTAGTGATTAGAAAATATCTACAAAAGTCTGTTGCGGATAGAGAAGTGTCTGATCCCAGCTTTGGGGAATCTTCTGTGACATGTCATTTTCGTAAAAAGGGTCATACTATAACAGATTTCAGGCGGCACGTTGTGAAGGAGGTTCCTGTTGGTTTAAATGAGACTGTAAATAAGAAGTGTCTTTTGTGTTCTGGATCACTGAATTAGAAACACTTGTGGCAAAAAGTTTGAATGAGGTTTTTAACGTTAAAGTATTTCTATGATACCATAGTAAACGCGTAGCCATGTTATTTGTATAAATATGGTATTTTGCACAGCTATATGTGCATTTTGAGGCTTAATTACTATGGGGGACATGTATTAAGTGGTGTACATATGTTTTTCGGCGTAAAGAGCCGATTTGCGGAGGGGGGGGGGGCATGGAGGGGGTGTGGACTATTTTTTTTTCTCTAAAAGATAAACCAAAAACCTACTCCAGTCCTTAGCTGGCGTAGGTTTTCGGACGGAGAGCACAGGATTTATGTAAAGGCAGTCAGCCTCTACATAAATCTCCATAGCGCCGGAGATGCGGGGACATTTTTAAGTCCGGCGTAAAAAACGTCGGACTTAATAAATGTCCCCCTATGTGTATAGTAATGAGAAAGGGAATGGACCCTGTAATGTAGGACAGTGCTATACCAAGTAGAATCTGGTGTTTTCCTTACTGATCTCTGTTATAGAATATCATGGAAGTTTAAAGAAATAAACAGCGAGAGAAATTCTGAACACAACATATATCACTTTGTAGTCCGTGAGTTATTTTTTTGCTATATATTGGTAAGATTAAGACACCATTTAAATATTGGATCATTGGAGTGTGACAGGGCTCCAGAGGGAGTTGGTGTTACTGTGCCTTTTTAAAGTTTGTGCTGTGTGGGACTATTGATATTATTTGGATGTTGCTTGTACATGGTATACACATTAAAAGAGAAATGTGTCCAGAAAAAGGGACTTGTGCCCCTTTTCTGTGTTCCTGTAACAGAAACATAGAAGATTGTCGGCAGAAAAAACATGTTTAAGTTTTTCAGAATGGGGAAGGTAGGGACAAGACACAACAGTTAGCCCTAAAGCTGAGACCACCCGCTCGCCCTACCTACTTGCGTCAAACGGCCCTAGGTAGCCGCGGACAATTACGAAGGCAGTCCCTGCTCTGGTGTAAGTGAAACACAGAACGAGACAGACAAACACAAAGGATAGTAAGCAAGCCTAAGTAAAAAACAAATGGGCAATGCAGTAGAAACTCAGCAAACAATCGGATAGTCAAAGGTCAGGCAGGAGGTCAAATAACAGGTCGAGCAAGCAGAGGAATTAGGAATGGGGATCGCAGGAATAGATAGGGAAAGCTAGGATCAGGATATGAACCTTAATAGCCAGAGCTAAGAAACTGGCTCAGCTTTCTTTTATGAGGATCAACAGCCCGGTCAGGATCCCCATTGGACCGGCGCTATGATCCTCCAGGTTCTGGACAGGCAGAGGAACAAGTCAGTCAAAAGCCTTGCTCAGCTTCAGTAATCAAGTCTTGCAGAGCTCCGAGTAACTCCTGCACTACCGGAATCGGAGAAGCAATTGAGTGTGTCACACAAAAGCAAAAACCAGGCCCAATTCACACCAGGCTGCTGCACTTTCCTGACACTGTTATTGTAGATTTCCTGACACTGTTATGTAGACCACTTCTGTTGAAGTTTGTTCCAAGCATCTACTACTCTTTCAATAAAGTAATATTTTCTCATGTTGCTTCTGATTAGGGATGGTCCGAACCGAGTTCGGTTCGGGTTCGTACGAACCCGAACCCTCGGTAATGATTCCCGCTGATGATCCAGCGGGAGGACCGCCTGGAAAACTGGGATACAGCCACAGCCATAGGCTGTATCCCAGTTTTCCAGGCGTTACTCCCGCTGTATCCGCCCGCTCCACGGAGCGGGCAGACAGCGGGAATCTGCTGCCGAGCGTTTGGGTTCATACGAACCCGAACCTCGGCAGGTTCGGACCATCCCTACTTCTGATGTTTCCCCCCAACTAACCTCTCACTGTGTCCTCTTGTTCTTAAGTTCAGTTTTTCTTTTCTAAAAACACTTTCCCCTTGAACCTTATTTAGTCCTTTAACATATTTAAAGTTTTAGATCATGTCCCCCCTTCTCTTCTTTCCTCCAGACCAACAGATTCCTGATATGTTTTATGCCTGACACCCTTCACCATTTTTGTAACCCATCATTGGACCTGTTCTATTATATCAATATCTTTTTTAGGTGAGGTCTCCAGAACTAGGTACAGTATTCCACATGTGTTCTCACTAGAGCGCTATACAGCAGGATCCACCTCCTTCTTCCTACTGGTTATACTGTACTTCTAGCTATACAGCCCAGCATACAATTTGTTTTCCCTACCACTTATTTGCCCTGGTGACTGATTTTAAGCCTGTCAAAAATCGCTACCTTCTCTTCTGAAGTCTTTGCCAACACAGAACTGCCGATATGATACTCAGATAGGGGATTCCTTCCTTCATTCTTCCTTCCTCCCAAGCGCATTTTTTTTACATTTGGAAACATTGAACCACAGTTTTCATTGTCTGGACCACTTATCTGGTAATGCTAAATCATTTTACATATTACTGACATCTCCAGGAATATCAACCCTATTGCACACTTTTTGTGCCATCAGCAAACAGGAGATGGTTTGGGAGGCAAGGTTTCTCCAAGTCATTTACAAACATATTGAAAATAACTGGACTCAGAACAGACCCTTGTGGCCACCACTTGTAACTAGTCTCTGCTTGGAATACACTCCAATAATAACAACCCTCTGATATCTATCCTTACTCATGATCGTTCCTGTGGTCGTCTTGTTGTCGCTATTGTGTTCGTTGTTACTGCGAACGACCGAACAACGTCTTATTCAATGCCAAAGATTTGCGAACGAGCAACAATAAAAATAGGTCCAGGTCTTATTAAACGATCAACAATTTCTCGTTCGTCGTTTAATCCTTAACTGCTATTCAACCGAACGATTATCATTTAGATCCGAACTATGTAACGATAATTTGAACGATAATCGTCCCATTATTACTGCACTTTAAATGATGTCAACGGAATGCATTGAAGTCAATGGAATGCATTGAAGTCAATAGAATGACGCCCACCCAATGCACATAGTATGAATAGTGGACATTGTTTGCATGGACGTTGAATTAATGTTCATGACAATTATTTGCGGACTTTGTTTGCAAACAACAGACATTATTTTAAATTGTTCAAACATTTTTTTTCTGACTGTCCTTTCATCGTCTTTGCTATTAATGTTATATATATAAAAGAATAATGTACCAGCCACCGTTATTGTAATGATGGGCGCATTAAATGCAAAATGACGGATGTCATTTGGAAATCAAAATGACGGACGACATAAAAAAACAAAAAAAACGTAGAGAAAACGTCATGTGAACATAGCCAAGGAAGGAAAACATGAGATAACACCTTTTCCAAGCAAATAAATAGAAGCAAAAGGGGAGTCGATAGAAACATCAGTAACTAGGGCATGGACGCTCTGCACCCCTAAAATAAATGAGTGATGGGATTATATGTTTGGTTAAGTTTCGTTAATAAGGTTATCTAAGATATACATAGGGAGGGAGTACAAAATGTCCTTAGCCACTATCGGCATTATGGAGCTCCACTACCCACTTACAGGTTCGGGGCCATGATGTCAATGTTCCGCTCAGCCTTTCCCTGAGCATCTAAAAAGTACCCAGTTTGGAAAACCCCTTTAAGTCCTCAGTTGAAGGACTTAAGGCCCTTTTCCACTGAACGATTATCGTCCATATTCGGCCGATATCGGCCGCTACAGACGATAATCGTCCCGTTGAATAGAGTGCAACGATCAGCCGGCTGATCATTGCAGTCGCTTGTTTTTCAACATGTTGAAAAACAAGCGACTGATATAGCAGCGATCTGCTGCTGTCGCTCTGTTGAATAGGAGCTTCGGCAGCAGACGCTGCTATATCCTATGGGCTGCCCGGACGATCAGCGATCACCCGGGCAGCCCCCCCGCAGCTCCCCGCCGCCCCCTCCCGCACTCACCCGCTCGCTGCAGCCGCGTTGAATATCGGCGGCAGCAAGCGGGGAACGAGGAGCAAACGAGCGCTGAGAGCGCTTATTTGCTCCTCTAAACGACCCGTGTAATAGGCCCTCTAGTCACAAGAGTGTTAATGGAGGATCCTTTCTCTTAATTCAGTCTGTGGTTAATAACACCTGTGATACCTTCCCAAATAAATTTGTTTTCTAGGTTTCTAACAATTAATCCCTTTCTTTATCTCTATGTATTATATGGAAAAGGCCTACTCTTAAATGGAGGGCGTAGAGAGAATGGCCTCAGAACCTATAATTATTAGCCCTCTTACTGATCTTAACATTACTTACGCAACCTCTATTATCTAGAAATAAATCACTTTAATCCAAATTAATAGGCTTATAATTTCCAAGATGTCTTTACTCCTATGTACCTAAGAAGAAAATTGTAGATGTGTTTAAAAGATTAGTGGAAAATGTCCAGGGTTGAACAGCCAAGTGGAAACTTGTATCAATTGACTGCTTGTAATAAAAAAAAAAATTACACAGTTAAGGCTTTGTTCCATTTCATTGAAGTACTGGTACAGTACTTAAAAATCACTGCAACAATTGGATAGAATTATCTCTGAAATACTAAAACATAACTTTTATTATAGTTGTTCCCTAAAAAGAAAAAGACTTATAAGTAGTACACACAATTGACCATGCACAATACGCAACATTTGCTACCAGCAATCGGCAGCCTGTGGTCAGGCTTGATAAACCATGTGAAATCCAGTCCTAGTAAGTGCCAATACTGTTATCAAGTAACTTTATGTATCAGCCATGACATCATCATATGGCAGATAGTTCCATAGTGTCATTGCTCTTACAGTAAAGATTCCGTGTCTGTGCTGATGGTGAAACCTTTTTCCTCTAGACATGCCCCCTTGTCACGATCTCTGTACTGTCCATTCATATTTTTTTTATAACTGTAATCAGATCGCCCCTAAAACGTCTTTTTTTTCTAGACTAAATAACCTCAAGCTTGATAACGTGCCTTGGTACTGTAACCCACCAATTCCCCTAATGACCTTGGTCGCACTCCTCTGCACCCGCTCCAGTTCAGCTGTGTCCTTCTTATATACCGGTGCCCAAAACTGTACACAGTATTCCATATGTGGTCTGACCAGGGATTTATAAAGAGGCAAAACTATGTTCTTATCTTTAGCATCTAGGCCTCTTTTGATGCATCCCATTATTTTATTAGCCTTGGCAGCCGATGCCTGGCACTGATTAGTAAAGTTTAGTTCACTGTCCACCAATCCCCCCGGGTCCTTTTCAGAAGCAGTTTTACCCAGTGTTTTATTATTTAGCACATAAATGTACTTATTTCTATGGCCCAAGTGCATAACCTTACAATTATCCACATTAAACTGATTTCCAATTTCTCTGCCCAAGCCTCCAGCTTCTCCAAATCCCTCTGTAATATGATATTATCCTCCTTTGTGCTGATTACTTTACCCAGTTTAGTATCACCTGCAAAAATAGAGATTCTACTCTGTAGCCCCTCCACAGGGTCATTAATAAATATAATAAAAAGAGGTGGACTTAATACTGACCCCTCTGGTAACTGATACCCAATAAGAGTATGGGCCATCAATGACCACCCTCTGTTTTCTATCACTCAGCCGCCAGTTACTGTATTTGGGAAGTATTGTTCTTCCTTTTTCCCAGTCTTATTACAATTTTTTAATTTGTAAATTCAATAACTAGACAGTATACTACAGTAGTCTTCTATCTGTACTTTACCCCAACAGAAGGAGAATATGCAAAGCTATCTTTTAGAGGTAGCCTTCCCTTCAAGTGAGTGTTTCACATCAAGTAAAAGGCTTAGAACATGACTGGGGATTTATGTCACACCAGAAATCTCTCCTGAGGCAATACATACCCATCTGTAGAAAACTGTTGAAGTTATTGGCCAATACAGAGCAAGGTGCAGACTGACATAGCCAGAAGCTAATGTGGATAGAGGTATGGTACATGACTGTCTGCAAGTCTTACCTCCCAGTCCATTTTCTGTCATGATGAAAGGATAAATGTACTACGATGATACAGAGATGTAATTTGAAGCTTCTGGAAAATAAGTTTTACCAAAATCATAATTACAGGGTTGGAAGGGGAGGGGGGAACATAATAAACAATCTGTACTTACTGGTCCATGTGCCCTTGAAGCGCTGCATCATGGAGCTCCTAAACCCTGCCAAATATCATCTCTCCATTTCTTACTACACGTATGTCACGACACAGCAGGAAAAGGTGGGAGATAGCTCGCTCAGCCAGTGGGTGACTCAGTCAGTGACTGCAGTGGTGTCCTACCCCAGTCACTGACTGGCCTAGAGGGGAATCCATCAGCCAGGTTGTGACATAGCAGGAAGGGAGAGATGGAGAATCCTAGTGGAGGTCCAGGAGCAGGACACTGCGCTGCACAAGCACAGGAACTAATAAGTATACAATTTTTGTTATGATCCCCCCCCCCCCCCCCTGCCCGTTCTGTTGTTTTATTTTTTTGGCTGGACCTCTCTTTTAATGCTAAACCTCTCACGGGGTCACTCACCCACTACTTTCCATTTACCATATTTTATGTGGCCTCTTGTTCCGCTCATAATCCAGTGCCTTGATGTGAATCCTACCTGTTTTAAAATGTATGCACACAAGAGAGTCCATGTAACTGACGCAATGCTCATCTGCTTCGGTTGGCTAAACACATTTGCCTGGTCCCTTTTACAAAAGGCAGGATGAACTGACACAGGGGACCCTTCTTAACACTCCTTCTTAAACTACATATTAAAAGGGGGCAGGTATGCTCCTATAGAATATGATTGGGGCAGTCAATATAACAAACCAAACATTCAGCATTTCTGTATCAATATGGAATGGAATCGGAGTTGGTTTTGTGTCTTCTCATCAGGCCCCTCCTCCTATTTTGTATATCATTATTTAATTTGAGCCATTAAGAAATCTTTAGACAAAGGGTTCCCCACCTAGAATGTTTTGCTATATGATTTAGATGTTTCAGTTTCTTTCTTTCCCTTACAACTGCGTTCACTTTGTTTACATTTGGATTATTACTATTCATGTGTGAAGCCAGAAACGTGCAGAGCGTTTCAGATCTACCTGCAAACAAAACCAATGGAAATTGCCAACCATATGCTTAATTCCATTGCGACCATGGACATTTTCATTCAGTCATGATGAGATGACATTTTCTGGCTTTATTGGATGTGTTTGGCTCAACTGTGTAGGTTTAACTATTGTTTTATCTCCTAGGAAGTGCTATATAAACGCACTATACTAGAGACCTTCATCAATATTTAAAACACCACTGCCTACAAAATATCTATAAAGTGTTATAAATTAAGGCACATAAAGCATGGTCTATAAACACCACATTTGCAGTCCTTAAGAACATACAGGACTAATAGGATTTCATCCTGATTCACAGCTCAGCGTCTTTTTCAGAAAGACTGTTGTGTGGAAGTTATTTTAAGCACCTTAAAATTCTAGTTTATAAAGTGAAGGCTTTTCATGATTGTTGGTTCAAAGGCTATGTATACCTTTGAAAATATTTTTTTAAATCTTGCTTTGTACATGAAATGCAAAAAAGAGTCTTTATTAAAAAAAATGTGCTTTTGTTCATAGCCCATGTAATTCTCCCCTACAAAACATCAAGTATCCTTTCTCTCTGCAGCCAATTTGAGCTGCCTGACCCCCTCCTTCTCCTTGGTGCTATCTCTAACACTATAAGTCCATACGATTTATCTTATATTTCTCTTCCATAGAAGCTAAATAAAAGGGAATATTTAAAGAAGATCTTTAAAAATATTTACTTCATTTTGCATTCAGAAAACAAATAAATAATTAGAAATCAGTGGAATGTGGCTACAGCCTTTAAAGTGTACCTGTCGATATAACTTTCAAAATCTAAATCAACAGTTGATGTGATATAAAACAAGTTTGCAATTCACATTCATTATTTTATTTTTTAGTTTAGTTTAGTAATGACAGTGACACTTTAAGGCATTACTTGTAATAAACTTACCTAGCTGCAGTCAGGTACCCACTGAAGTGGCAACGGAGGCCAGGTAAATCCTAAGTACCCGCCTGGCCTGCTGATGCTGCACTCAGGCAGTCTATCGTCAACCTCGGGTGGGTAGTTGCAGCCGGCCCCTGTTGTGTGTGTGCAGGAGCGCCAGGCTAATCACAAGCAGCCCAACGCTCTCTGCAAAGGAAGGGCAGGATATTTAAATGGGCAGCTATTCTCAAAAATAAGGCATCCTCCGAAAATAAGACATATGAGAGGATTTACAGGATAGCGAAAAATAAGTCATTCCTCAAAAATAAGGCATCCCCTGAAAGTCCTCCACTACCCTTGGTCACCCTTCACCACCAGCCCCTCCACAGGTATTCCGCAGACATACCGCAGGTCTATGGCCCCCATGACCAACACCCAAGGTCAGGTCCTGAAGCACATCCGGCCGAACGCCCAAGGTCACGGCCTGCCAAATGTTCTGCCGCACATCTCCCTGGGCATCACACGCCCAAGGTAAGCCCCTACTGCACATCCAACTGAATATCCCGCCGCCTCCAAGGTCACGGCCCGCCGAACGCCCCACAGGACGCCCGAGGTCACAGCCTGCCGTCCGTCCGGGGGTTCCACTACAGCAAGCATCTACTGAGTGCTTTGGAGAGCATTTTTTTCCTGGAAAAATAAGACATCGCCTGAAAATAAGACACAGCGCATCTTTGGGAGCAAAAATTAATATAAGACTCTCTTATTTTTGGGGAAACACTGTATTATATAAGGAAAATTTGAATGAAGTAGAAAACAGTTTCTAGCGCCATCACTCTCAATGTAGAACTATTTTTAGGTCCTCTGAGGTTGTAGCACTTCAACAGTAGCTGAAACGGCATAATTGACAATCTGTGAATAATCTTTGTTTTCTTATATAAACATGAGGGAATAGTTTTCTACTTAGCATGTATTTTGTATTTTTTTTGCGCCGAGTTCAGTTTCAAGAGCAAGTGAAGTTACAGTTTACATAAAATTATAGTTGTCATGCAACTTGATTGTGCATGAAAGATAATGAAGCATTTTCTATCATCTCGAAATTAAATTGCCTCTTATTTAGGGTTATTTTTATGTTTGCGAGCTATGGGACTCACTTTTCAATCACTTTGTGTATACTGTACATGGCAGCTTTACTATTCAAAAGTAGATTTATGCCTCCCACGAATGCTGGGGTGAAAACAAGATGAAAAACACAAACCTGAGATATATCACCTTTCATTCTGATTGTAAATTCCCATCGGAAGCTACTAGCCGTGTGGAATTTGAATCCCTGACTTAAAATATGTTCTTTTAAAGAGTACCCTACATACTATAGCGAATGCCTTGAAACTACCATAGACCAGTCTAAAGAAATGTTTCTGAGATATTAGCTGGTTCTTGGCCGTCAATGTCTATCTGTCAGAAGGGTATATCAGTCTATACGGCTGTGTACTGGCAGGGTTCCTACTTAATTTTGTGACTATGTTTGGGCTATTTCCCATATGTCTTAGGCAGACTCTATGAAAAAGCAGCAATGATACTGATCAATGCTATGCAATGACATAGCATTGATCAGTATAAGTAATTTAATTACTTATATTAGTGCCCTAAACCACCTCCTTTTCGCCTTTACAAATAGAAGTATGTAAATAAAAAAAAAGATTAGGTATTGTAGCAGACGGAATTGTCTGATCAGTTAATATTTATTAACATTGTTGCCGAACAGTGAATCGAATAAATGGAAAAACACTAGGATTGCTGATTTTTTTTCTTATACATAAAAAAAAAAAAAAAAAGATAAAAACTACAGATCATGATGCAAAAAAATAGCCCCCAACCAGCCCCATAGAAGGCAAGGAAGAGATCAGTGCTTTTGTGTGATTTGGTCATCCGTGCATCAATGACCTTTGGTCATGAAGGGGTTCAATGCCACTGTCCAAATTGACAGTAGCATTTAAACAGTTAAAAATGAAAGCAACGGAGATCACAGTATGTAGGGTATTAGCCGCAGTACTCGACTGCTGATAGCAACAGGGAGCCACACGGTATAGAGAGAGATTTCTCTATTTCTAAGTCTTGTGGTCTGATCGATAAGTTTGTGTAGTAGGGATGTGGAGGGAGGACAATGTAGTATGTAATGTAGTGGCAGATAGGTTAGAGAGGGGACAGAACAATGAAGAGGGAGGAGAAGGGTCCTCTGGGGGGAGGATAAGAGCAGTGGATAGGGAGATCCATCTGTTGCGGATGATTGTAGCCACAGCACAGTAATAAATCCCATTTCTTATAATGAAGCGGTTAAACTCGATGGTAATATAAAGTGTATGGTTACTAATGCCAGAAGTCTAGCCAGCAAAGATGGGGGAGCTAGAGGCCTTGGTTCTGGAGGAGTCCATTGATGTGGTTGGTGTGACTGAGACATGGCTGGACTCCTCACATGACTGGGCTGTCAATATTCAGGGATTTACGTTGTTCAGAAGGGACCGGGTGGGCAGAAGGGGAGGAGGAGTATGTCTGTATGTCAGAAATGATATTAAAGTGAGTGTAAAAGATGCAATAGTGGGTGATGACTGTGATGATGTGGAAGCAATATGGGTAGAACTACAGAAGGAGGTAAAGAGTGAAAAAATTATTCTTGGTGTAATCTATAGACCCCCCAACATTACTGAGGAGGTAGATGGCCAGTTGAATAGACAAATAGAGCGGGCTGCCCGGGAGGGAACAGTAGTGATAATGGGGGACCTCAACTACCCAGATATAGATTGGGGTCACGGTTCAGCTAAAACCACAAAGGGGAGGGAATTTCTTAACCTCCTGCAGGATAATTTTCTGGGCCAGTTTGTGGAGGAGCCAACTAGAAGTGATGCCTTGTTGGATCTGGTTATTTCTAACAACGCTGAGCTGGTTGGGGATGTCACTGTGACTTTTAGCTTAAAGTGTAGAAAAGAAAAACATGTTGGGAGGGCAAAAACTCTTAATTTTAAAAGGGCCAATTTTCCTGGGTTAAGGGCAGAACTTCAGGGCATAGACTGGGAGCGGCTGCTGTCACATACTGATACAGCTAATAAATGGGAAATCTTCAAATCCACATTAAATAACTGTACTGCCAAATATATTCCTATGGGTAACAAATATAAACGGTTAAAATCCAATCCCACATGGCTTACAACCGAGGTTAGAAGGGCTATAAATGAGAAAAAAGGGGCATTCAAAAAATATAAATCAGAGGGGTCAGCTGTAGCATTTAAACATTACAAAGAAGTCAACAAAACCTGTAAAAATGTAATAAAAGCAGCAAAAATTCACAATGAAAGGCAGGTAGCCATAGATAGCAAAAGAAACCCCAAAAAATTCTTCAAATATATTAATGCAAAAAAACCAAGGTCAGAGCATGTAGGACCCCTAAATAATGGTGACGGGGAATTAATAACTGGGGATCAGGAGAAAGCTGAGTTACTTAATGGGTTCTTCAGTTCTGTATATACAAAAGAGGATGGAGCTGTGGTGGGTGGGGCCAGTACTGAGGTGGGTGGGGCCAGTGCTGCTAACACATGTAATGTACTGAACTGGTTTACTATAGATATGGTCCAAGATAAATTAAACAAACTCAATGTAACCAAAGCTCCAGGGCCTGATGGATTGCACCCCAGAGTTCTTAGGGAACTCAGTTCTGTAATTTTTCTACCCTTGTATGAAATATTCCGTGATTCTTTGCTTACTGGTATTGTGCCGAGGGACTGGCATAAGGCAAATGTAGTGCCGATCTTCAAAAAGGGCTCTCGAACTTCCCCAGGTAACTATAGACCTGTAAGCTTAGTGTCCATTGTGGGGAAACTATTTGAGGGGCTTATAAGGGACTACATCCAGGAATATGTAGTGGCTAATAGTATTATAAGTGATAACCAGCATGGTTTTACTAAGGACAGAAGCTGTCAAACCAACCTAATATGTTTCTATGAAGAGGTGAGTAGAAGCCTGGATGGCGGCGCGGCTGTGGATATCGTGTACCTGGATTTTGCAAAAGCGTTTGACACAGTTCCTCATGGACGTCTGATGGGTAAGTTAAAGTCTATCGGTTTGGAAAATTTAATGTGTAACTGGATTGAAAACTGGCTTAATAATCGTACCCAGAGAGTGGTGGTCAATGATTCCTACTCCGAATGGTCCCCGGTAATAAGTGGTGTACCCCAAGGGTCAGTACTGGGCCCTCTTCTGTTTAACTTGTTTATTAATGATATTGAGAATGGAATTAACAGCAAATTTTCTATCTTTGCAGATGACACCAAGCTTTGTAATACAGTACAGTCTATGGAGGATGTGCAGATGTTACAGGATGACTTAGACACACTGAGTGTTTGGGCGTCCACTTGGCAAATGAGGTTCAATGTGGATAAATGTAAAGTTATGCACCTGGGTACTAATAACCCGCATGCATCATATGTCCTGGGGGGAGTTACTCTGGGAGAGTCGCTGATGGAGAAGGATCTGGGTGTACTTGTAGATAATAGACTACAGAACAGCACACAATGTCAGTCAGTGGCTTCTAAGGCCAGCAGGATATTGTCATGCATTAAAACAGGCATGGACTCACGGGACAGGGATATAATATTACCGCTTTATAAAGCTTTGGTGCGGCCCCATCTGGAGTATGCCGTCCAGTTTTGGAACCCGATTCATAAAAAGGATGTTCTAGAGCTGGAGAGGGTACAAAGACGGGCAACTAAACTAATAAGGGGAATGGAGCATCTTAGTTATGAGGAGAGATTAAAAGAATTACATTTGTTTAGTCTGGAGAAGAGACGTTTAAGGGGAGATATGATTAACTTATTTAAATATATAAATGGCCCCTACAAGAGATATGGGGAAAAGATGTTCCAGGTAAAACCCCCTCAAAGGACTAGAGGGCATTGCCTCCGCCTGGAGAAAAAAAGGTTCAATCTCCGGAGGCGACACGCCTTCTTTACCATGAGAACTGTGAATCTGTGGAACAGTCTACCACAGGATCTGGTCACAGCAACAACAGTAGAGGGCTTCAAAACAGGGCTAGACAAGTTCTTACACCAAAATAATATAAATGCATATGTATAGAACCTATCACCCCTCCCCCTTCCCTGTATCCATCCCCTCCTTGGTTGAACTTGATGGACATGTGTCTTTTTTCAACCGTATTAACTATGTAACTATATGTAACAACAAATGGAAATTCCTGAAATTCCTGACAGGATGCTTAGCCAATCACGACTGAGCCGTCTGTCATTTCAGAGACTGGCTATGAAGTTCCAGCGGCGGCTTCGGAACACCAGGAGCGTGGAAAGGCATGTATACAGTTTATTATATTAGGCAAGGCCTGCATGGACATTGCTAACAATGTCCGTGCAGTCCTTGCTGCACAATTATCAAGCCGTGTAAGAGGCTCAGTAAGCAAGCGCCGATCTACGGCCCTTACCCAGACAAAAAAGTAGAAAGGTGGGTCTAACCTACCCTGAGCATAGTAGCTGATTGGAAGCCAAATCATTCTTGAGTGCAGTGTGTAGGTGTAGTTTTTAAGAAAGTTAAAGAATTTAACTTTGACATCCACAGGTTTTGTAACAAAATATTAATCGCCACCCTCCGATAATAAATCACAGCTAAATGTTCAATATCTTTTTGTCCAAAATACTCCCATTTTGCAGTGTGATTACCATTTCAGAACTATACTCCAGAAACTAAAAAGAATGGTTAGCTGAAATTAAATTGGAAACGGTCCATTACATAAGAGTAAAGCTTTCTGAATTATCATGTGGCGGTGGCTAATAAGCCAGTTCCAAATTAATTGAATATCACAGTGATGAATAGTCTTGTTTAGTTCAATTCACAATGACAGCCATTGTGTCATGGCTAGATGATGGCAAATTAAATTGCCTAAAATGTGAAAAGGCACTGATATGCCTTGCAGGTGGCAGTGCCATTCAGAACTTAAACTTAATGTATTGGGCTGCCTGTGCCATATTAATACATTTAATAAAGTTTTTTCTTTAGGGTAAATGAGAATAAGTAAATGAGAAATTGTAACTAGCAGTCCTCTAAATACTACCTATTTTAAACCAGGGTGGTTGTAAAACTTTCTGTTGACTTTAACTGGAACAAGTTAGACCTGACCATGCAACACGTTTCGGTCTGTATATTGGGTCACAGACCTTTCTCAAGCATGCTTGATAAAGCTCTATGACCCAATATACAGACCGAAATGCATTACATTAAACAGAATACTGAGTCACATCACCGTGCAGTGTAGGACTGGGATACCTGGGGCCCACCAGAGGAAATGATCCTTGGGGAAGACCAAAGAACAATCGGTAAAAAGCGACATACTGACCCGGCCCTATCCTGGATTAATCTTGATCTGTGACAACTCCCTTGTCCCCCACTCAGAGCAGGCTATAGAGATAGCACTCCAATGACTGACTGTATATACTGGTAGTTTGTGCCCATATGATGCAGCTGCACCCCATATCATCTTTTTATTACCCCCTTCATCCTCCTGCCATCATCATACTACTACCCCCTTCATCCTCCTGCCCCTCCATCATAATACTACCCCTCCATCATCCTCCTCCCCATCATACTACTACTCCCTTCATCCTCCTGCCCTGCCATCATCATACTACTCCCCCCTTCATCCTCCTGCACCTCCAAGATCATACTACTATTCCTTCATCATAATACTACTACCCCCTTTTATCATCATACTACAACCCCCTTCATCCTCCTGCCCCTCCATCATATTACTACCCCTCCATCATCCTCCTTCCCCCTTTATCCTCCTACACCTCCATCATCCTCCTTCCCCCTTCATCCTCCTACCCTTCCATCATCCTCCTTCCCCCTTCATCCTCCTGCCCTTCCATCTTCATAGTAGTTCTCCTCTCATCCTTTCGCCCCTCATCACCATACTACTGCCTTCTTCATCATTCTCCTGCCCCTCCATCTCTATTTAAAATAAAAACAAACAGCTATACTTACCTCACCTGTATTGTTCTTTAGTCGCCCAGCGATTCCTCTCCCTGCTCTGCATGAGAGAGATCAGTCATGCCGTCAGGGGGCGGGGCTTCCCGGGTGATACCGGGGACATATTTTTGCCCAATCTTGAGTCCAGGTATCCTCCCAGGGCTTCTAGAGACCTGACAGCTGCTGCGTCAGCTACTGGGGCCTCACTCTATGGCTATCTGGGGGCCCCAGCTGTGGACTGTCAGTGGGAGTGGGGGAGGGGCCCACCGGAGGATCCTCCGGTCCTCTGGTGGCCCAGTCCGACACTATCACCGTACGATGGTTTAATTGTGACTGTGCCAACATCCAGGACCTCTACCTGTGCTGAACCTCCTGTGGGGTTTCTCACGGTTCCTGTGGCCCTCCTGGGACACATTTCTACTTTTCTATACCCATCGCTGGTGGTTGGTTACCCGAGGGGCAGCCGCGGTTCATGGTCCAAGTGACATCAAACGCCTACAGTAGAGTAGTGCCTATATCCTTCACAACTCCATCAGGTGAGTGTGTCTATCTACTTTTTGATGAGACACACCAATCCACCACTTTATTGCACCAGGAGTCGCCCCTCTCTTGCTTTATTTCTCAAGAGTGACAGCCTGCTCAGCCAACCACTGGTTGACTGGGACGGGACAGCACCGTAGCCAATGATTGACTGAGCGGGCTGTCACTGGAGAAGACAGGATAGGACCGGAGAAGAAGGACACCAGGGGAGCACTGACAGGTATGTATGATGTGCAAACTTTTGGAACTGCAGTAAAACAGCTAAATGCCTGCAATTGTTTAGCTGTTTTACTGCAGTTCATTTAAATTTCGGTTCGGATGAACCTGAACTTTACTTTAAAGTTTGGTAAACCTACCAAACGAAACTTTTGAAAAGTTCTCTCATCTCTACTAGGAAATTCAAAATCTTATTTTCACCAACCTAGGCATACCAAACATGAATATGAAATATTTATAATTAAGCTAATTTGTTTTATAACGACAAATATTCTCTCACTTGAGATGGCTTTAGCCAGTTTTTCTCTGTATCTTCTAGAAACATCAGAAGGGCTCTAGAGCTGTCTAATACTAGAAGAATTCACCTTTCCCCCTTGAGTGGCTTTTTGTGAACTGGAAAGCATACAGAGGTGACATCTGGTCTTTCCGTAGACTTTTGTCTAATATATTAACCCCATTTAGGAGGACATACCGATGATTATCAACTCACATCTGTCCAGGCATATTTAATGTGGTTTTAATTCACTCATAATTAAAGGCACAACCCATGACAAAGGAGTTATGAAAATGGAAATTAAAATCCCTGACACCAGTAAAATAGAATTCTACTATAAGCAGTAAATCTGTCCCAATGTCCTGGGGCATTCTATTGACATTGTCTTCTCATACCATGTAACTGTGGCAGACAACTCATCCTGCAGGAAACTATAGACGGGCATTTCCTTGCTGCAGCCGAAACTTCTGTAACATTATTATGCCAAGCAAACTAGCATGACAACAGGAAGCAGTTGGCAAAAAAGCCCAAATTTAAAAGGTAAGTTAGTGTATTTTGTTTTAGATATTTTCATATATTTTAACTTCCTTTTTAAGGGTCATTCTCCAAAAATGAATTATATTCACACTATATTGACAGAAATATATTGCAACACTACCACATGGAGCTTTTAAGACATCCCATTTGAAATCAATAGACATACAAGGGTTGTCTGGGATAATATGATATTTTACAATGCTGCTGTGGGGGAGATCACACTGATATATGTTTACCTGTCCCGGTCAGCCGCCGCTGTTGGATCCTGGGTTGCCCACCCTCCGCCACCGTCACTGATTTCCGGTCAGAATGGTGCATCACCAGATGTTTTGAAATCACTGACAGCGATGGAGGGCAGGCGGCCTGGGACCTGCCAGTGGTGGTGGAACAGGAAAGGTAAGTATATGTCACTCACATGTCCTCCGGACCCCCGGCAACATAGTAAAATGTCATACTATTCTGGACAACCCCTTTAATATGGAACTATTCTCTTCTTTACAGCTGTAACAGCTTCCACTTTCCTGGGAGAACTTTCCTCAAGACTTCACAATCTTTTTTTGGGAATGGGAATATTTTGCCCATTAACCTAGAAGTGGGGTCAGACACTGATGTTGGGCAAGAGCACTTGTCTCCCAATCTCTGTTCTACTTTATCCCAGGGGTTTTCAATGTGTTTGAGGGCAGGGCTCTTTGCCAGCCAGTCAGGTTCTCCCACATCAAATTAACCAAACCATGCCTTAATGAACCTTGCCTTGTGTACTGGGGAAGAGCCATGCGGGAATAGAAGAAGGCTTTCACCAAACTGTCTCCACAAAGTTGGTACAAAGCAGTGAGGCAAGTAATAATTTCCTAACATTTTCAAAACCCAGACCTATGCTTCAGACTGCCAAACAGAGATAGAGATTCATCACTTCAGAACACATTTCCAGAAACCAGTGGTGGTGTGCTTTCCATCACCCCATATAAGGTTTGGCATTGCGCATGGTGATATCAGGCTTGCATGCAGATGCCATGACAACTCATCGTCATCTTTCACCATGTTCTCAAATCGACATTTGACGTTCGTGGAAACTGGCAGATCGCTTCGCAGTCTTTCAAAGATTCATCCTAGTGTGAGAGATGGGCTTAAACGTAAAAACGATTTTTTTCAACAATTTATTGCTTCGTCTTAATGCTGATTGCAAGAAAAACAAAATCGTTGCACGAACAATTGGGCGATTTATTTCTCCATCTAAACAGATGATTAGTTGCTACAGTGTGAACACAGCTGTATCCTTCTGCTCTGCTAATTGATTTATCTGACACACCCGTCTCTCTCTTGCTGAGTCCTTCTATGGTGAAGTCTGTTTTGCTTAGGTGATTAACAGCTGGTTTCTCCATTCACCCTTGCTGTTTCTGTGTGTGTGGTACAATTTGCGTTCTCCTGTGTAGATTATCAGTGCCCTGATATCCATGGTACCTATAAATTCTAGTTTACCTAACATGCTAAGTGGTCCCTGCATTATCCTGTGTTTTCCATTGACTTTATCTGACTTTCTGTACCTGACTTCCTTTGTTATCTAGCTTTCCTGACTTTTGTGACCTGGATTATGTTTCTGCACTTCTGCTGTCCATTTGGTGTGACCCTCGGCTTCCTGACGATCCCTTTCTGTTTGTATTTTCTTGTCCGGATTCCACCTATCTCAAGTTAGGGACTGTCGCCAAGTTGCCCGCAGTCCACCAGGGTGGGGACAAGTTCAGGTTTTACAGTCCACCTCATCCCTTCTTGATTCCAATCTATATTTGCAGCATCCCGATAGTACAAACCTAGCCTTGCACTGGAATTCAAGGGGTGCTTTAGAACAAACCCAATGTTTGAAAAGGCAAACTGCATTGGTACTCTAGGTTCCAATATTTTTATTCACCTGGTAGACATATATCACTATGTTTAAGAAAGTATCTTGGGAAATCTGTAGAGTTAGTTTATGGGGGGGGAAATTGCATAGCAAAGAAAGCATTAGACATGGGATGGATTGTAATCTGTTTTTACGTGCTTGAGAACATTGGATTTATTTAATTGCACTGTCCTTCTTGGCAAGTCTGTAGTGAATTTATTTCAGTCTTCAGTCAGTGAGTGATCTGGTACCTACAATTTCTCAGTGACTCAATTAATGAATTGCTGTGTATAGACACAAACTATCTGACGAATGCCTTGGGTTTGCAAGTACCATAAAGCTTACAGCTGTTGGGAACTTAAATTAAATGCAGAGCTCTAAGTAGAAGATGGCATTTGCTAAAAGAAGATCAGTGTGTGGGCATGTGTTGTGTGTAGTATACAGCGTGTAGGGTGTGCTTGGGATGTGGAGAAGAAGATAAATCACTGAAAATTATCAAAAAGGAAAAAAAAAAAGTTGTAGAAACATGAACATGACTGTGACTAAAATATAATCTGTATCTTAATAAATAGGTTAAGGGACAGGGACAATTGGTAATACACAGCAATATTGATCACTGTGTATTGACAGAACAGCGGACAGAGGCTCATGGTAGCCCATCCCGCCACGCTGCATGCTGGGAAGTTCTTGGGCTTGCGTTGACTGTTTGGAAAAGAGCTGGCGGAAACCAATACAGAAAAATATAAATATATATACACACCAAGGGGGCAAAAAAAATTAAACATATTTAGAAGAAAAATATGCTAATAATAGTAAATAAATTAAAGAATAAATTTTGGTTCTTGTGATTGGTTATCTTTATGCCCTTAGGGTATGTTCACACTCAGCACACTCAACTCATGCCTGCCTCAGTGTCTTACAGTGTCTCTATGGAGGGCTTGCACGCTTAATACTTAAGTGTCACTCTTGTTATAACTTTCAAAAGCTAATTCAGTTGGTGTAATATAAAGCAAGTTTGCAATACGCATCCATTTTTTTTGTTTAGTTTAGTTTAGTTTTTTTCCTCAAAAATTGAGAAAAGAGGAAGTCCTATGTTTCCCTGGCCATCTGAGTGCTCACAGAGCAGGAAGTCATAGGATTGACGGACAATTGAGCCGTGACTCTCTGTACTGGCCAGACTTAATGTGTTTAAAGTGTACCTGTCGTTATAACTTTCAAAATCTAAACCAAAAGTAGATGCGATATAAAGCAAGTTTGCAATATACATTCATTATTTTATTTTTTTTAGTTATCTTGGAGAACACTGCACTTCCTGTTTTCTGACAGTTTTTTTCCCCTCAAAAAACAGGAAACAGTTAGAAAACAGGAAGTCCTGTGTATCCCAGGCCATCTGAGCGCTGACAGAGAGAGAAGGCAGTCATGTGATTGATGGACACATTGAGCCGTGGCTCTCTGTACTGGTCAGAATTCCTGTGTTTAGTCTGTTTTTTACAACCAGAAAATCTGCCTTCAGGAGACTGGACCTGGATTTCTGGTAAGTTCAGCTTTGTTTTTACAGCATGATAACAACAACAAAAATAATGAATGTATATTGCAAGCTTGCTTTATATCACGTCTACTGTTGATTTAGATTTTGAAAATTATAATGACAGCGACACTTTAATAATCAAAGAGTGCTTGCTTGTATGTATAGATAAATGTGAACAGCGCTCCAATGTGTGAGGTCTGCAAAACATAGGTAGATGCAGGGGAGTAAAGGAAGACTCTCACCTGGCGTGGTTGTGCAGATGCAAGGCACAACTCTCAATGATCACATGTGTGTGGACCGCAGCCACTCCCAGAACCAAACCGGTAATGCATCAAAAACAAATCCTCCACTCCAACCACTGGGTAAGATCGGGCGCAGGTCCAAGATAGGCCAAAAGGAACGATAAAAGTAAAAAACTATTTATTAAAACACAACAGGTTTCGAAGTCGTGCTGACTTCTTTCTCAAGTGCATTATGCACTTGAGAAAGAAGTCAGCACAACTTCGAAACGTGTTGCGTTATAATAAATGGTTTTTTACTTTTATCGTTCCCTTTGGCCTATCTTGGACCTGCGCCCGATTTTACCCAGTGGTTGGGCAGCAGCCCTGGACACTTGTCTCAGCTGTTTAGTCAGGTTGTTGTGCCCGGGCTGTCTCTTAATTCATTCTGTTCTGTGTGAGCAGGATAACTGGGCCAAGAGCAGAGGCAATTGTGGTGTTATAAAGGGTAGCGACTTCTGCATTGTAGAGAGAAGATTTCTTGAGAAGTGGAACGAGGGAGTGTACAGAAGTGTTTAACTGTCAAGGTGTTTAGGGTTCCTTTAAGAATGGCAAGGTTCTGGACTAGGGTAGCTGATGAAGAGAAGAAAATGTAAGGAGGTCACAGAGGTGCTAGTGAGGGCAGATACTGTATAGAACAGAGACAGATAAGCCTCTCTAATACCTCTCTTATTACTCAGAATTCGCTAAGAGGGTATTCATAAATAGATTTGCAAACAAGACAACTGTGTTAGCAACAAGCAAACATAGTGTCATCTTAAGACAATAAAATAAAATAACAATAAAATAACATAAGGTACATAAGGTATGACATACCTATTATTTCTGCTTTTGGAGTAAAGGCAAAATACCACTTACAAGGATTATTTCATTTCATTTGCTACAGATGTCCTCTTAATTATGAGAGTTACAACCACTCACAATGGTTTACTGTCTGTTTGTTCAGTTCAGTGCTAAATATGTGTAAATCTCTCTTTAGAGTCTAAGTGGAATCAAATATGTTAAGGGATTTTTTTTTGTGAAAAAAAGAGAACAAATAGACTAAAACTAATTGGTTTTACAGACCTTGCAAACAAGTAAAATAGCAATTGACAGAGCTACAACTTAGTGTGCATTTTCCATGCAAACTTCTGGGGGAAAACTCCACAAAAAGAACAGTATATAATTCTTTTCTTGTTATAGGAATGTAGGTGATGCTTGTTTCTTTATATAGCATTGTTCTCTGGTTTTAGTTGTGCAGTGTTTTACCAGTCAATAGTACATTTTGAGATAAATCCTAAAACCTATAGTTTGAAAATTTCCTCTTACTATAGCTGCGACAGCCAGTAATAACATCACTACTGGAACACAAACTGCTCCTCTAACTTCTGTCCTGACTAAGAGAATGGGAACAGACATGTGGACGTGTACGTTTTTTGGGGAAAGAAGCACATTCGCTTTTACATAAACTACTTTGCTGTTATTTTATGGCATATAAAAAAAATTATCAGAAAAAAAAAGTTTCTGAATAAGTGTAAGGATGCATTCTCATGTAACGTAGATTTTAAAAAGTGAATGCTGCCTAAAATCTACAGAGGATTTGCTACCCATTGGCTTCACTTGCAATTTGTTACCCATCGACTTTACCTACAAGTTTTACACTCCAGGGGTCAGGTGCAGAGCGGTGATGCTGTACAGGAATCTGAGCTTCCTGAATAACAGCAGAAGTGCGGCTCTGAACGGGGTTTCCTGCTCAAGAGAAGACTGTTCCCGCTCCAGAGCAGCTGCTGCTCAGTTTAGGCTTAGCAGGAGGCATACATTGTACTGTATGCCTCCTGTCCAGTCTGAAGTTAAAACTAACAGCAGGTTAAAAGACTCAAACCTGCTGCAATGCTGATCGGTGTAGATCTCTGCTTACTGTCCTATAACCAACCCTGCCCCCTCTCCATGGGCTCCTGTGAGCCAAAAAATAATTAGCCACTTATACTGTAGAGGAGCAGAACACCTCACAAAATGATGGGTGTTCTGCTCCTTATTGGAGACATTGGGGGAACACAGCATTTCAGCAATCTCTGGGCACCCTTCCCCATTGCACTGTGACAGAGGGTTGTTTTTGGCATTCTGCGTTGGCCACCAATAAAATGGTATACAGTAAATTAAATTAACTTTCAGCCTTAGTCAGTAGAGTCTGCTAAGGCAAAAGGAGGCAAGTCATCCATGGAAGGTACAAGGAAGAGGTAAACAGTGATCAGCTCATATTTGGGTAAGGCTGTAGATATCCAGTCAGGGTATGTGGGGAGATGAAGGGAGCTATAGAGGAGAACTAGGTACCTGGCTTTGTCATATGTGGCCTGGAGAGTTTAGTTCTGGGATGCAGTGGACGGTACTGAATTGTTATTGGAGGTATGGTGTGGCAAAGCCTTTAAGTGGAGGAATGGAATTTGTTACTTACTGCTTCTCAGTAAGAGCTGTGATCAAGGACATTTACTTAGGGTTGTTGTATACTGTAACTATTCCTCCCCAACACTTGGCACCAGGTCAGTGGTTCTAGCTCTTAACTAGAGATGAACTAACCGGGTTCGGGTTCGAGTTGATCCAAACCCGATCGATCGGCATTTGATTAGCTGGGGCTGCTGAACTTGGATAAAGCTCTAAGGTTGTCTGGAAAACATTGATACAGCCAATGACTATATCCATGTTTTCCACATAGCCTTAGGGCTTTATCCAACTTCAGCAGCCACCGCTAATCAAATGCCGAAAGTTCGGGTTCGGATCGACTCGAGCATTCTTGAGGTTCGCTAATTTCTACTCTTAACCCTTCTTTTCTTAGCTTCAGGTTCCCAGAGGAACTAGTGCCTCTAGATGATGTCATTCCAGGAAGGCTCTTTGAAGTAGCACTTTTGGCTAGGCCCTGGTGACTAAGGTGGGTTCTTTCTAGGCTTAACTTTTTATTCTCTCGTTTTTTGTGTGTTTCAGATAATGATATCCTGTCACATTTGGTGGATTTGGAAGTTGACGGCAGGTGGATTTTTTTTTTTTTAATGGTCAATGACGGGGTGTTTTTATTTCATTTTTTTTTTTTAACTATTTGCTGGTGTATTTTTATTTTATTTATTTTTTCTTCTATTACAGACTTAGTAGTCAAAACTGATGTCTGGATGAATGTTAAGAAAGAAGGTAATAAAACAACCTCCTTTCTCAGCATCCCCTACCCTATGGAAATATAACAGCGAGTTTGATTCTTCTAACCTGCTTTTAATTTTCGTTTGAAGGGTAAAAAACCAAGGTATCCTTTACGCTATTACAATCCATATAGTACAAATTACAGTTTTATAGGTCCGATACTAACACATAAACCATAAAAGAACCATAACAACAGTTCTGGAGGTGTAATTCCTGTTGAGTTAGTAGGGACCTGAATTAAAGTTGCTCACTCAGTAAGTTCTTAATGCCGTAAAGTTTATATACTGAAACGCTAAATAACAGCATTGCATTGTATGTATTGTAACCATCCATATTGCCTCCTCTAAAGACTACAACTACCTAGCGTGCCACTAAGTGCAGAATAGAGTAAAAGTAAAAATAAATTGTTTCACGTGAACTTGGTCTGGTATTTGCTTCTTATAAAAGAAAAGCACCCAAGAAGCCCATGTCTCAAGCTAAAATAAATGAGCAGGAAATCCACTTAGACTAAAAGTAATAATAGCAATGTTATTAAATCTAATTTTGTCCCTTCCATCCTACACATATAACACCAAGCAATCGGTAACCCATAACCTGCAATATCACATGATCCTCTAAAGTCATTAAAAGGGAAGTCCGTCTTTATATATTATTTCCGGGCTGGTCTCTTTGGTATAAACCACAAACGTGCGCAGTAACATATATTCAATGATATACTGTAGCAATAGATGTGTCAGTTTTAATATTGTGCTCCAGCTCTAAGCATAACATTGGATGCATGGCTCTTCTGAGTAGTGTTTTTTATGACAGTATGCGTCATCTTAATTTGTGTTTCATTCTATTCGTAGAGAAGGCTGGTTCTAATTTAATTTTAGGAGTTTAATAACTTTTTGGTTTTTAATATATTGGGCTGGAAACCAGCACAATGTTACATGAAAAAAAACACATACAATGGGAGTTTTCTAAATGTGGAATAGGACTGGGCACCAAATACTGTATGTGTTTGTATAGTAGAATACAGTTTTATGGTTTTATCCCATTAAATTATCTAATGTTCTAACATTATTCTAATGTTTAGTCTAGCTTCCAATTGTTCTGGCTGCTCTTCACTCCAATTTTTTAACCCCTTAAGGACAGAGCAAGTTTGCTTTTTTGCACTTCCGTTTTTTTTCCTACTTGTGCTTAAAAGGCCATAGCACTTGCATTTTTTCACCTGGAAACCCACATGAGCCCTTATTTTTGTGCCACTAATTGTACTTTGCAATGCCAGGCTGAATTTTTTCATAAAGTACAGTGCAAAACCAGAAAAAAATTCAATATGTGGTGAAATTGTAAAAAAACAACGCATTTTTTAAATTTGGGTTGGTATTTATGTTTTACGCTGTTCGCCCTCGGGTAAAACTGTCTTGTTATACATGTTCTTCAAGTCGTTACAATTACAACGATATGTAACATGTATAACTTTTTTTTTATCTGATGGCCTGTAAAAAATTTAAACCATTGTTAACAGATATATGTTCCTTAAAATTGCTCTATTACCAGGCTTATAGCGCTTTTATCCTTTGGTCTATCGGGCTGTGTCTTTGTGTTCTTTCTATCGGCACCTTGATTGCGCATATGCGACTTTTTGATAGCTTTTTATTACAATTTTCTGGATTTGATGCAACCGAAAATGCGCAATTTTCCACTTTGGGTTTTTTTTTGCGCTTACAGCGTTTACCGTACGAGATCAGGAATGTGATAAATTATTAATTTTGGCGGTTACGCGATAACAAACATGTTTCTTTATTTATTTTTATTTATACCATGGGGAAAGGGGGGTGATTCTGACTTTTATTAGGGGAGGGTTTTTTTTATTAATAATAACACTTTTTTTTTTTTTTTTAAAACACATATACTAGAAGCCCCCCTGGGGTTAGGGTTATTCCCCCTGGTGTTAAGGTTATTCCCCCTAGGGGACTTCTAGTATATGCACACTGATCTCTCATTGAGATCTATGCAGTATAGATATACTGCATAGATCAATGAGATAGGCACTAGATTGCTTTCGGCTGCTGCAGCTGAAAGCAATTGATGCTGAGCCAGAATCAACACCATTAGGGAGCAGACTCCGGCCCAGATCACACGCGGGGATCGCTCCTCCGCGATCCCCCCCACTATACACCAGGGAGTGGGACAGCAGGCATTTTAAATGCAGCTGTCAACTTTGACAGCTGTATTTAGAATGCTGATTAGCGGGCACGGCGATCGGACCATGCCCTCTAATAGCCGCAATCCCGGGCTGCATGAAGCACCTGGAACCGTGGCAGTTCAGAGCGGGGTCGCCGCGCGGCTGAGATTCCATAGACTTTAATGTGATCAGTAATTTTATTAAATAACGGCCATGGTTGCAAACCTACAACTACAGATGTTGTTTAATGAAGCTATACATAGTTAAATGGGTTAACCGAGAACATAAACAATTCCTGGACTTTTATTCCCTTTAGCTTTGTAAGATTACAAATTAGTTCTCCTACTGCATTCTCACAGTATGTATAATATAATATCGGACAGAGTAATAATTGTGCCCTTTTGACACATTTCAATTTCTATTGTTGAAAAATTAGCCTGACCAGAGAACCACTGTTAAAGTATCCATTAAATTGTGCTGCTGCAGGGAATAAAAAATATATAAATTAAATATACTTGACTGCTACTGTATTCGCTATATTAGCCATTCTTCTCCGGCTTCTCTCATTATCAAAGCTTTTTCCTCCCACAGAACTGGCAATCACTGGATATTTTTGCATGGCATACTCTACTCTGTGAGCTTTAGAGACTGCTGTGTGGAAATCCCAGGAGATCAGCACTTTCTCAGATACTCAAACCACTCCATCTGGCTCCAACAATCATTCTACAGTCAAAGGCACTCAAATCCCATTTCTTTCCAATCTGGTGTCTGGTCTAAACAAAATCAGCAGGTCCTTAAACACATGCACTCCTATCATTGCAAACTTGTAATAATACATCATTGTACCAACGTACCCAACAAAGTGGCTATCAAGTCTGACACCATGACAAGCTCACTTGTGTTGACATAGTAGATAAAAGTCACGGATCTTAAAACCATGACTTTTTGACTATTACACTGCAGCTGGATTGTTAGGGATTAACCCCTTCAGGTCCACAATATGTGTTTATATGTTCCTGCTGCACATGCCTCTAGCAGCATGAGCATATATTAACGTTCCTGACAGGAAGGGGCTCTTAATGAGTGCGGGGCTGCTGCAGTGAGAGCGGTCCCACACATATCAGTGTGGCTAGGGCCGGAGATAATGACAGGCAGCTGCAATCCCGCATCAACCCCTTAAACACCACAATCTATAGCGATCTCAGCATTTAAGTATGTCAGTGACAGGTTAAACACCTGTCACTGACTGATCGGGACCCCGCAGCCATGCTTGTACCACCGGGCGGGGGTTAGACACTTACCTCCGTCTTGTTTAATGGGCCATCTGTGCATAGAGTCTTCTCTCCGGCAGGCTCTATGCACAGATCGCTGATAACACTGATCTATGCTATGGTATGGCATACCAGTATGGCAGGTATGGCAGATCAGTATATGCAATGTATTGATTGCACATTCAACTGTAAAATAAAAATGTTAGAGTAATAAAAAAAAAAAAAGTTAAAGTACTAAAAAAAACTTATAACCCCCCCCCCCCAAATAAAAGTTAAAAAAATACCTCCTTTCCCAGTTGGTCTATGAAAACTGGTGGTTGGATCTGGATCTCAGCAACGCGGCGGAGGCACTAGCTGGGGCGTTGGTGGGATCCTATGAAGGCTTAACCAATACTCTGTATAGGTATACCCCCTCTGCGTCCTGGCCTCCTCCTCTGGCTACGGTGCAGAGGGTGTGGTCGACGGTGCAAAAACAGGTGTCCTCCACTGCTCTTTCCCCCCGCACCCCTTTGTGGCTAAATCCTCATCTGCTGGAGCTCATCGGCCTCCCGGGTGCTTCTCTTTGGGGTAAACATGGGGTCCTATCTCATCTTTTTTCCTCAGATAATGTATTCCACCCCTTCTCTGCCGTGTGTGAGCTATATGGGGTACCTCGTACAGCTTTTTTTCACTACCTCCAACTTCGGCATGCAGTCCAGACCCAGTTTGGTAGTCTCACGGTCCCCCTGGAGTTCACATCGGCTGAGAAGCTGCTGGGCTCACCAGATCTTGACAAAATTCTGACGCATAGCTATTTACTGTTGTGTCAGGAAGATACTTCCCCATTCCAGAAGGCCTATGTGAGATGGGCGGTAGATATCCCTTCCCTGAGTGATCAGCAGTGGAAAGAGGTGGTAAATAACTATTATCCTACGGTAGTCAGTGCTAGGGACCGATTTATTCAGTTTCGCTTCCTAATGAGAACATACTATACCCCGGAGAGACTCAGGAAGATGGGGGTATCTACCTCGGATACCTGTTTTAAATGTCAAGCTGAGGTTGGTACCTTTATCCATGCAGTGTGGTCATGCCCTAAGCTACAGGCCTTTTGGCGCTCGTTTCTGCAATTCCTGTCCGACCACTTTGATTTTCCGTTTGTTTGAACTCCCAAGGTCTGTTTACTAGGTATTATTAATGAGATTACGCAAAACAAATATTACAGGGTGTTCATACGTTTTCTTCTATTTTGCGCTAAGAAAATTATAGCGACGGAGTGGAACTGCACCGATGTTCCTTCCTTGACCCGCTGGAAACAGCTGGTTAACAAATATGTCCCACTATACGAGGCCCTCTATGAGCACCGTAAATGTCCCAGGAAGTTCAAGAAAATCTGGATTCACTGGCTCGATGTGACGGTGGATGATTGAGCTTCTTTATGGCCCATAAAGAAGGGGGGGGGGGTGCCGCTGTGTTTCTGTGTGTGTGTGAATGAGTGTATGAGAGGTCTACATGTTCTGTCCGCCTCTAGCTATACGGTTAATGCGGTTAATGCGGTTAATGTTAATGCGGCCGGTAGTCCTCGGGTGATATATCCCTGATGTTGCCATCTTGGTTGGGTTATCCAGTATTATGACCATACTTGTTCTTTGTTGCTCCCTGAAGGTGTACATCCTCAAAGTTTTAATAGGGCGGACTGTGCCCAATTATGTTTTTTGTTTCTGTGTATTTTCTCTATGCAAATGTATAAATAAAATCTTAAAAAAAAAATACCTCCTTGCCCATTATAAAAATAAAAATATGTAATATAAACATTTTGCATGCCATAGCATGCGGAATTGTGTGATCTATTAAAATATAACATTAGTGTCCCTGCACTGTGAACAGCGTGAACAAAAAAAAAAACGGTGAAAAAAAAAAAAAAAACATCAGGCCTGCTGATTTTTTAAAATTATATATCCGGAAAAAATTCATAAAAAGCAGTTCAAATTTTTCTTTTACACCAATATGATACTAATAAAAATTAGAGATCATGGCACAAAAAAATGAAGGTGTTATGAAGGTCATGAAGGTGCTACTATAGGGAATTGAGTTTTTTTTTATTAGCAATAAATTCTTTTGTTTTTATCTTACTAAACAACAGAATTTAGCTTGTGTGAAATGTCGGTATTTATTTGCCCTTTAATTTGATTTTGTTTATTTTATTTTTTTTCTTACATGAATTTTAATTAATAGCAGTCTTCAGTGCATAAAAGCCGAAGCACTTAAAATGCTCCAAACAGACACATTCAAATAAATGTAAAAACTTACAAATATCAAAGTATAAAAATAAAATGCTGGAAAAAGCATTAGAGTAATTGCAACACATTCAAGCCTAATCCCCAATAATGATAATCAATTAAGGACTGGGCATTGCATGGTGATTAATGCCGGTTTACCATCATTTAGGTCTCGTTACTTAAATAAAATGTCGCTGGATGTAGCAAGCTGTAATTGGAAGTCATTTCACGGCTGATTGAGAACGCATTTAGATCAACAGAATGTTTGCTTGCTCCTGCCGGAGATGGTTCTTATACATATATTACACATAAAACAGTCGAAAGCTCCACTAGTTATCAAAACATGGAAAAGGTCAATGACTTTAGTTACTCTATTAAATTCTTACATGTCATTATAATTAAAATCTTCGACATAAAGTAAAGTATAAGGGTGATTTCTTACAAGCTATTTTGATGCAGTTTTTGAAGACAAACCAGGAGCAAATTAGGAAAAAAAAGAGAGAAGTGGAATATTTTCTATATAAAACCACTCTATCAGTTCAGGCACCAAAAACAGCATCCATTGGTCAAGGCAGCAGTCTAGCATGGAGCCAACCAGGAGCTGAAACCAGAGGCATGGGGCCCAAGAATATGGCTAAGACTTGGTCACAGCCATAGAACGTGATGGAGTCAATATTTTTTACTAGAACAAGAGTTCAGGAATAGTGATGAGTGGACATGTTCGTAAATGCTTGTATGTTTGTACGAACATGGCGCTTATTATTCGTGTTCGCGGATCACAAATAATTTGTATGATCGGAATGGTTATAATGATGATTTCTAAACAAATTCGAACTTTCGAACGTACGCAACTGCGCAATTTATGCTTTGCACTTGATTATCTGTACACATATGCGTAACTCTAAAACGAAATGTATGCAATCTGTACGCAACTGTGTATGCAAATTAATGCAAATGAAATGTATACGCAAATGAATATGCAACTGCATAATTTATGCTTTGCGCCTGATAACACTGGTCAACAGCCAAAAAGGTTCCGACATAAAAACAGTTGAACTTAACTAATTTTGGGGTGCTGAGATTGAAAATGATGTTCAAATTTATGAAATTGGCATAAGATATAGGCGTACTTTCTATAATTCTCACAGCCTGTCATACAATATTAGGAAAAGTTTGCATCAGTATTGCATCATCAACTGGTATATTGCATCATCTTAGAATGACCAATAGTTATGGTATAAGGCTAGGTTCAAACTGCGTTTTTGCTATCCGTGTTTTTCATCCGTTTTTTTTTTGCAAAAAACGAATGAAAAAAACAGATGCATTTGTTGATCTGCTTTTCCATTGACTTATATAAAAAAAAGAAAAGGATCCGATTTTTTTTTAATGAACAGAAAAGTTGTGTCAACACTACTTTTGTGTCCGTTAAAAAAAACTGATCCATTTCTATCCGTTTTTTTTATAATGGAAGTCAATGGAAAAAACGGATGCACACAAATGCATCAGTTTTTTGCAAAAAATGGATTGCAAAAACGCAGTGTGAACCTAGCCTAAGGTATCGGGGTAAATGGAGCCCATCAATGCTTGCAGATTACTGTTGGACAGTTATCAGAGACAATCCCATGTATGAATACAAAAGACATGTGTAAATGCACAGAGTAGCCATTGAATAAGGACCTACATTCCAGAGTGCAATAAACATAATTAATTTGTAAAAATTCTTAGATATGCCTGTAAATTGTAGTTAATTTCAGATAGAACTAAGTTTCCTATGAATATATTTCAAAAGTTAATAAACAGTAAACTTGCTTCCTTATGATTACAGAAGTAATAAATGTGTCGGCTATTATACTGTATTTTATACAATTCACAAAACAGTAACATGGAAACTCTTCGATATCATAGAAACTAGAGCAAAGTTACATTTTTCCTTGTGATATTTGAATTCAGCACATAAAAATCATTAAGGGTATAAACCCACACACCGTATATGCAGCGTATTTGCTGCTGCGATACGCAGCAAACTCGCAGCAAACTCGCAGCAGATTAGATCTAAATAACTGAACACAGCATCAAATCTGTACCAACAAATCTTCTGCGTTTTTGTTGCATATCTGCTGCGTATACGGTGTGTGGGTTTATACCCTAAGAAATGGATAATTTTATTTTAACCAAACAACTTTTGAAAATTTGTTGACCAGTGTAATCTATGCACATGTGCGTAGACCAAATGATGGATGGATGTTCGGTGAACACGAACCGATTACAATAATTTTTTTTATGTTTGTGTTCGGAATCCGAACGGAACATCTAGATGTTTGCTCATCACTATTCAGGAACCAAACACAACATTCAGGCAGGGGCACAACCAGAAGCAGCTTGGGGTCAGGAGCAGTAGAACTGTAGTGCAAGGTTGCAGACCGGCCTTATAAAACCCTTGTTGGGTATAGTTTTTTTTTATAAGCTATATATATTTTTGTGTGTAGTGTACTTTAATAGTTGTAGTGTGATTTTTACGTTTATATAAAATACACATATATATAAATGTTTTAATAAAACCTAGAGATTGTTATACAAAGTGCATATAGTATATGTCTAAATTGTTATACACAATTGGTTTTGTATATAAAAATGTCATTGTAAGGTTGGTGGATGGTAGCATACAGCCAACATGGTATTGTGTTTTCCTGCCTTGCAAACCATGCCGTTGATTTTTGTACAGGGGTGGTGTGTACACCCTGTTTTGCATTCCTGTTAGGAGCTTATAAAAGAGGCACGTACAATAAAAAGAACAACAAAAAGTGCAACAAAAAAAATAAGCCCTCATATGTCTTGTGGATGGAAAAATAGAAAGGCTACACCGCTTGAGAGGCAACCATGGGAAAAAAAAAGACTTGGGCCCAAAACGTATGCCAGGGGAAGGGGTTAAATAGCTAGGCCTTGTTGACCATAGTGCATACTCCTATTTCTCTAAGTACATAAACATTATGTTTCATAGTAATTATTTCAGGGAAGAGAGAACCATTACTTTGTGTCACCAGATATACCCATTAGGATTGAAGAGAGTAATCATGAATGTTCATGTCTCTTGCATAGCAATAAAATGGCACTGGAGAAGAACCGGCTCTGGCAGTGCTGTTAGTGATGGGGTCTACACTTTTTTTGCTGTCAGAGGGAAAAAAGTGGCCTGGAGGCTGTATCATACCTTATGTGCAAGATTGATATGGCAAAAATTAGGAAATTAGGAGTCTAAATAACTCACAGCCTATTGATGGCAATATAATAATTTTTTTTTTGTCATGAGAATACCGGGTAATCCGTAGAACATTTGTAATTCGAACCAATTTCTCTATTAATCTTATAAGAATAGAAAATAATAGAAATGGTGTCCAGTGATGCGTTTAATTGGATGCCATTATTATACAAGTGGATTAGGAAGAAAGGAACTATTATACTTCCCTATTACATTTCTGTATATAGGTCTGCTTAACACAGCCACAAGAGACACAGTAAAAGGATGTTCAATAGGGAAGGAACGTGGTTATCAGACGGCCTTGCATTTGCTAATGTTGTATTGGTTTAGTCAATTTAAGAGAACTGGAAGGCTTAATGGATTAGTCAAAACAGGTCATTAATCTCTGCATCCTCATTTTTAATCCCACAATGACCAAAGTGATTGAAAATCATTTTCATCTCATGACCAGCAAAGCTCCTAAGCGGGCTTCTAATTTACAAGGAGCTGGTAATCTACGGTAGCAGTTTGTTCTTCCCGTCAACCTTCAATGTTTCTCCAATAAAAAATAGTCTGTTATGATATGTCACCTAAAAGAGATACCTGGGGATTGTCCTCGCAAATCATGGAACTGTTTGCTTTCTTTTACACAGTATATTTTTATTGTACTTTTTTATTGTTTTATTTTATGAGCTCGGGAAGCATTGTAGAAGAGTAAGCCGCGTAGATAGGAGTACAAGTTATAAAATAGATAAATCAGAGCGATAATCTTCCAAGGCTGTATTACTATCTATTGCTCTGTCAAATGACAAAGGGGGGTACTTGTGATTTTTACAGAAAAAGATAAATAATTTTTCTATTGTTTTGCTTGGGTTTTGTTATGTATTCGCTATAATACATTATAATGAGGCAAAGATTCTCAAGTAATGGCATGCAATGTGTCGTCTTTCTTATGACGGCCCATAGTGGTGGAAGATGGTTTTTTAAAATACTTCGTAGACTGCTTTATCAAAGTATATGCTCAGTAGAAATGGACATGCATGGTATTCTTAAAGGTTCTCAGACATATTTAACATATTAGCAGGATCTCCACCATTCATACATACCTTCAGCTTTAATTAGGAGTCACAATGATTAATGGGTAAATATAGTCATTTGACTCTTGCCAACAAAACTCAATACAAAACGCTGTTAGAGTATTTTCTGTTTGGGGAGGTTCAGGCCCCTTCTCTATTAGCACAAGTGGAGATTATTTATTGCCCTAGAGGATGCAGCACTCCTGGACGTTTCATGGATAATCCATTAATACCAATGGGAACTGTGCAAGGACTATTTTTAATACTGCTGGATGCATTTTGAGTCTTGTCTTCACACATTGGCCAATGGACGCATGATTTTGCTGGTAAAACTTCAGTATTACTGGCAAACTTGCATGATCATTGGCTATCTTGAGTAGATGTGGTTCTGTCTGCATGGAGCACCCACAACATGTGAGTATACCCTAAAGGCCCTATTACACAAAGCGCTACGACCGAGAATCATCTCGTGCAATAGAAGGCAACCATTAGCCGACACGCGTGATGTCAGACAGCCAATACCTTCTATGGGCTGCCCAGGCAATCTAGCGATCAACAGGGCAGCCCTTCTGCAGCCCCCCATGCAGCCCCCCCCCTGACTCTTACCCACTCACTGATGGCATGTGTAATAGCGCCGGCAGCAAGCGGGGAATGAGGAGCAAGCGAGCACTGGCCTGACAGGTCGGCACTCATTTGCTCCTCTGAATCGCCCCGTGTCGATTTTTTTTCTGGCCCTATTTATCAAAATACATCTGTAAGTATCAAAATGTAATGTTTGCCTCAAAATGAGAGCCGGCTTAAAATACAGCCAAATACAAACTTTTGTGAACATAGCCTCACTCTGTTGCTGCAGGGAAGTTCGGCACCTATTCCTGGATTTCCCCTACAGACTACAGCTCATTCTTAAAGCAAATGAACCATCAGGTATATTCATTTTAAGTATTGCTCATGGATATAGCGGTGCCGGTGTGGGAAAGCTGGTGTCACGGTCTTTTTTTTGAATGGTGGTACCGTTCCCATGTACAGTGACGTTCTATTCATGGGCACCATGCTGGGGGTGGAGCAAGGGACTCCCCCTGTCACTTACACTTAAACGCTGCGGCGTTTTAAGGAGTTAATGACATGCTGCTGTGCGAACACTGCAGCCTGTCATTAATGGTGAGGGCCGAGATGCTCACTGCAGCCGGCCCCCAACTCCTATGAAGCTTCATAGCAAAGGACGTACTGGTACGCCCAGGGTCGTCTGGGCACAGACTTCCAGGTGTACCGGTACGTCCTTGGTTGTCTAGGGGTTAGAAAAAAAGTCAATTGATTTTAATACAAAGGACGGTGAAAATAAAGTACTATGTGTGAACAACTTAAAATAGCGTCCGCTGCTTGTGCAATAACGGACACGAATAAATGGCACGAACATTAATTATTTTATACACTGTGTGAACAAACAGCCGTTGTTTCCATAGACTCCAATGGAAGGTATTGAAGAATGAGAACAGACGTTATTTTAAATTCAAATGACGGACTTTATTTTACAGCGTATGAACACATCCCTAAGATCAGATCCCTTTTTTTTTTTTTATTTCTGTTTACAATATCAAGATACTGGTAGAGATTACCTGCCAGATAACTTCCCGTCAGCATACTTCCCCATCTGCCATTTCATATAATCCCCAGTAGCCACAGATTTATTTTTTTTTTACCTAAATAAGCTTTATTTAATACCTAAAGTATACAGATACCAACAAAACAAGTCTACAAGCTGCCGTACTGACTGACGTTAATTTAATATCATAAATGAATAAAATACAAGTCTATGTATCTATGCAACAAATGTTTAATTTTCAAGCCAGGTCAATGGGTTACTTATGCTAGCAATGGGTTACTTATCCTAGCAATTTTGAGCCTAACCCCAACCTAAACCAGAGCGGAAGCACGCCAGCCCTTATAGTGTCACCTCTAGAACATGTCATGCTGTTACGCAGTATGCCATGTGTCAGCTGATGGTAAGCGCTAGTTAACCAGAATGTATTGAAAATGCAATCAATTCAATAAACTAGCATTGCATTGACCTCTGTGGGTGTTCTTTGTTTTATATACACTTTTGTTTTTTATTTAGAGGGCTTATTGTGTTCTCAGGCTCACGTGACCACTCTGCCTGTGTTTTCTTTACTTCCTGTGATGTCACGCTCCCTGTCAGTGTCCTGTTTTTTCCAGTGAGGGAACAGTGAGACATCATGTGGGTGGGGATACGCATCCACAATGATTTAGCCCCACCTTTGTAGGAGGAGCTTACATCTGAGCCCAGTAGAAACTGCAGCAGTAAGGGAAGCATGTTGTAGATGGCACAGAGGTTAGCCATGTTGTGGATGGCACAGAGGTTAGCCATGTTGTGGATGGCACAGAGGTTAGCCATGTTGTGGATGGCACAGAGGTTAGCCATGTTGTGGATGGCACAAAGGTTAGCCATGTTGTGGATGGCACAGAGGTTAGCCATCTTGTGGGTGGCACAGAGGTTAGCCATCTTGTGGAAGGCACAGAGATTAGCCATCTTGTGGATGGCACAGAGGTTAGCCATGTTGCTTTGTAGTATTTGAGTCCTGAGATAAAATTCCACCAAGAATAACAGCTGCATGTATATTCCCCAATGTTTGCATGGATTTTATCACACACTCCAAAGCAGTGTGATCCCCATAGGGGACAGAGACCAAGATGAGTGACTACAATCTTCGTACAGCACTGCAGAATAAGATGGATATATATAATTTTGGTATATATATATATATATATATATATATATATATATATATATACCAAAATTATTATTATTATTATTGTACTGTACAGATCTACAGTGTTAGGGCAGGGGAGGGGAGAGATGCCACTTCACCTCATGTCAGCCATCTATCTATTTCTTGCTGAGGTAAACTTGCAGCAGGATTCTGTCTCATTGAACCCCTAGCCATATGTAGGATGGCTACTGTAGTGTATATATAATCCAGGACTACAACTCCTAACATGTACATGTGTGCTGGGGTTTGTAGTTCTTAAACAGATAAAAGATTTAGAACTTCAGGAAAATTGTTTATTTCATAATACAAGTAATTGACAGTCACCATGCTGTTTAAAAGGCACTTATAGATAAGACAGACATTTCCTCGCCTATGAGTAGAGTGGGTGGAGCTAGATTCAGAGAGGAGGGGGTGGAGCAACAGGCTTGCAGATCTGTGATGTCACTGCTGACCCCTGCGACCTGGAAGTTCTTTATGTAAACAAATGTGAATCCATAAAGCAGCAACAAAGGAGGAGGCCCAGGGACACAGGGGCAAAAAATTTAAATAAAAAAAATTATAGGAAACAACTAAGAGAAAGGGACAGATTACAAATGATTCCCTTTTCTAATCTTTACTCTAAATCTTTGCTTATTATGAGCTTTGGAGTCCAGTGGGCAGTCCTTGGCAGTGTCTGTAGGGGTGAGCACACATAGAATCCTAAACCCAGAATAAACAGAGATTTATATCAACATATTGCAAGTTCTACAAACTCTTTCCCCAAAAAACTATATATATATAAGCCCGCTCTATAATATGATACCTGCAGAGAGGATTGCATTCTCAATATGACAAGCTCTCTTTAAAGGGAATCCGTCAGCTCCCGGGCACTACCTAAGGTGCTGACAGTGTCCTGTAGCTGGCAGCCCCCAGTGAGCATGGTGCCTTTTTGGTAATTTTCCGTGCAGCGGATTATGTACAACCTTATGTCTCCTACTGTCACAGAGCTGTTGTTCATGCCACACTTGGCATGCATCCTCATCCCTCTTCATGAATAATCAATGCTGCCCGGCCTCCTGCTCGCTCAGCTGTCAGATTGCAGATGAGTCCTCTGTAGGCAGTTTATCTCTGAAAGAATCTCTCCTCCCTAATGTGTTGGAGCTGTGGTCTAGGGGTAACTCACCTGTCTAGAGACCTGCCAGCAGTTTGTTCTCTGGTTCAAATCCCCTGATGGAAATTAAATAGATGTCTGTTTTTTTCTCATTATTGTATCATTTTTAAGGCTATGTTCACACACAGTATTTTTGCTCAGTATTTTGGTCAGTATTTTGCAACCATTATTTGCCATTAAATGACAGCCATCCACTCAATTTCCACAGTGTGTGAACATAGCCTTTCAGTGTTTTCAATCCACTTCTGGTTTTGGTTGCAAAATACTGAGCAAAAATACTGTGTGTGAATATAGCCTTAAAAATGATACAATAATGAGGAAAAAAAGACATCTATTTAATTTCCATCAGGGGATTTGAACCAGAGAATGAACTGCTGGCTGGTCTCTAGACAGGTGAGTTACCCCTAGACCACAGCTCCAACACATTAGGGGAGGAGAGATTCTTTCAGAAATAAACTGCCTACAGAGGACTGATCTGCAATCTGACAGCTGGGCGAGCAGGAGGCCGGGAAGCATTGATTATTCATGAAAAGGGAGGAGGATGCATGACAAGTGTGGCACGAACAACTGCTCTGTGACAGTAGGAGACATAAGATTGTACATAATCCACTGCACGGAAAATTACCAAAAAGGCACCATGCTTACTGGGGGCTGCCAGCTACAGCACAATGTCAGCACCTCAGGTAGGGACCAACATTTATACTTTAAATGTTGTAGATAGTCTTCAAATTTCCTTGGGAGCTGCCATTTTAGGGACACATGCATATTTTCTGGTAATATCAGTAGTTAATGAATGTGAGTTAATGGTTTTATACAGAATACAGTGTCCAAAAACTAAGGCTAATTCTACATGGAGACTTTTTGACGTGCTACTGATTCTAACTTTTGAGTAAGAGTCCACAAAACTGCAAACAACTCAATGTATTCATTTGGATTAAAGCTGTAGCTCAATCCAAATATGCAAGTGTCCCCAGGACACTCCGACAAGCAAAAATGCCAAGGACCATATCTAACAAATAAATCTGAAATGATAACTGTGCCCCAATGATAATGAGGTAGAAAAACTACCAAGAGATGTGCAAAACAAGTAAGGGCAGGTATAACCAGAAACTGTGGGGTCACTGCACTTAGGTGTTGTTTGTAAATTTGGCATTGGAAAAATAAACAAATCTCTCTGCTTCAAGTGCTGGATTACCGACTCTTTCTCCATAACCAGAAAATGACCAAAATATCACCAAATAATCAAAAGGTCCATGTTAGGTCCACAGCTCCCCATGCGTTCCGTTCCTCACTGGGGACTTTCTCAGGGGTTAATGCCCTGAGGAAATTCCCAGTGAGGAACGGAATGCATGGGGAAGCAGTGGACCCCGACTCGGACCTTCTGATTATTTGGTGATTATTTTTATTTATGTGAAATAAAGATACATATTTTCTTCTTATTTGTTTGGTGTGCCAGTAAGTATATATAACAGGCCTTTCTTTTTGTTTGGAAGATTTGTGTACCAGTCTACACAGCAAAGCTGAAGACATGGCATGACAGCTTATTGTTTGTGTGTTCCAGCGGCCAGCATGACAAGTGGAATACTTGGATTGGATTGGTTTTCCATGGACAATCACATAAAAACAAATATGAATGTGTGATGGTGATTGCTTTATGACTGTGTTGTTACCTATTCCCAAAGAACAATGTGGGAGATTTATCAAACATGGTGTAAAGTGAAACTGGCCCCTAGCAACCAATCAGATTCCACCTTTTATTTTCCAAAGAGTCTGTGAGGAATGAAAGGTGGACTCTGATTGGTTGCTAGGTGCAAAGCCAGTTTCACTTTACATCAAGTTTGATAAATCTCCCCCAATATGTATAAACTTGTCCATTACTTTGTATGCCATATCATAACATACACATAATTTTCATTTGTTGCCCCCCCGCCGCCGAGCCACTTTTTTTTTCTTACCTACAGACCCACATGAGGCCTTTTTTTTTGCAACACCAATTGTACTTTGCAATGACAGCCGCGATTCAGAGCAGGGTTACCGCGTGACCCCTCTCTGAACTCCCCCACCTGCCGAGAGATGTGCCGGCATGTCCTTATGCGGGAAGGGGTTAAAGCAAAACTATCAGTAGGTTCATGCAAATGCCTTCCCCTGCAGCTACATACCTCATCTGGGGCCTGCCTTCTTTTTTTCTAGGTCAAAAGATTTTTGAGAGGATTAACCAAAAGCAAATATGCAAATAAGATAGTTAGGAGCACTGGGGTGTTCCTTGGCCCCCCCAGAGCACACCCTCGGCCTACCTTCATGTGCAGGAAGAACAACTGTATTTGTTCCTGTGCATGCACATCAATAACCAGTGTGATAATGCATATATAAATATGCAAATGTAGGCCTCACCGAGGAGGCGTCGGACAGGAATATTTGCTTTGGATTATATTTCTCTTAAATGGGGGGACCGACCTAGAAAAAAAGAAGACTGGTGCCAGAAAGATGAGGTACGCGGTTACAGGTTTACATGAACCTGTTCATAGTTTCCCTTTAAAGTATTGTCTCTTGAAAATGTCAAGTGCCAGCAGAGTTGAGTAGCATTGTCAAGATCTTTGTCAGACCGAATCTCTACATCAGGATTTCTACATCTGACTTTATGTACCTTATACATGACTGGAAGGTAACCATGCATTTTCCTTAATAGACTTCATCTCTTGTGCTGTTCCTGCCTATAACGCGAGATTAGAAGGATCTGCAAAAAACTTACTCTGAAATATGAACACTGTCCGTTAGTCTTAACTAACATCATCAAATCCAATACAGCTCCAATACAGATCTCACAAAACCACTGAAAAATGTCAAAGCAGTATTTCCAAGGAGCAATCATTTCAATTAAATAGGTGTAAAGTAGAGAATGGCTCCAATTGAAAAGACAGTAACATTCTCAACTAGATGCAAAATTATCCATGGTGATCAATGTTTAAATTACATTTTTATGTTAAAGGAGAAGTCCCACCAAACTGAGAAATGGCAGGGAACCAGGGGGTTGTTGGAAAATAATAAACAAAGCAGACTTACCTGTCCACGTTGCCGTAGCGCTGCTCTGGGGTCCCGTTGACAGCCGCTGGTGACCTGACTGAGTGATTGCCCGCTTAGCTAATCAGTGACTGGGCTATGGAATAGCAGCAAGGAGAGAAGATTACGTGATGTATCTGGCTTCCAGCTAAAGATGACAGCCAGAGGCTGTCAACGGAACCCCAGAGCAGTGCAAAGGATGCATGGGGATGGGTGAGTTGACCTATTATTTTCTCTCACTGCCCTGCCTCCTTCCGTTTTTTCAGTTTGGTGGGACTTCCTCTTTATATGTGTACTTAAAGTGGACATTTGCTTTAACTGTTGCATATCAATAGAATGGCGCTGATGTGGGGAAGCTGGTGCTGCGGTGCTTTTTTTTTAATCACGGCCCACTCTGTTACCAGGCACCAGCTGGGGCTGAAGCACTGGAGGCGGGCCAGAGAAGCAAGGGTTACCTCCCACTTGGGGCGTGCCAGCCCGCCTCCAGTGCTTCAGCGACAGTCAGTGCCTGGTGACAGAGCGGGCCGCGGTTCAAAAGAAGGAGCGCGACAATGGCGTCCCTGCGCTGGTGCCGTTCCATTGATATGCAAACACCTGATGGTACATGTGCTTTAAATAATTTTTGGTTATGGTAACATTTTCCATTTTACTATCTATATTTTTCTTGCACTGCTAATTTATCTACTTTTAACCCAAATAATATAAAACACTCTTTTATATATTAACAGGTCATAAGAGATTGAAGCTGATGGACATTTGTCTTTTATCGAGCTTACAATGTAATTGCATTTTTACGCTGAGTGATATTATATACAGATCACTCATGTGTAATTAAACCTCATCAACATGCTGTCTATTCTATTGAACAAAGGAAAAATGAATGCCAATGGATTGTGAATTTCTTGAATGACATCATTCTAGGATCCTTCAGCAGCCAGTTGAATTACTAATGCTTAGATATAAAAAAAAAATCATAGGCATTGCTGATTCATAACTAGTGCTGAGGGTGGCTGCAATTTGTATGTGTTAAAACTATGTACCCACAATCTGCCCCCCTCCCCCCAAAAAAACAAACAAACAAACAAAAACCTTCGGATAGATTTTTATCCAAGATCTGTCCTGGCTTCCGTTAGGCAGGTGATGCAGTTGTTGTCCTAAAAAACAACTTTTAAATTTGCAGCCCTGTGTAAAATCGGCGTGGCCTACAGTGTATATGCCCTATTATTATAACAATAATTTGGGGACTTTTTTTTTGCAAACAGACGTTATTTTTATTTGTTCATTGTTTTTTTCTTTGTTGTTACACTGTCTTTACTACAAAATTCAAGAGACAGTCAAAAAAGAACCACAGCCACAAAGGCCTGAACTAGAATAACGTACCAACAGTCATCACTGTAATTACATGCGCCCAAAATGCAAAATGACGGATGTGATTTGGTACTCAAATGACATTTTGAGGGGAAAAAAAATACAGAACATTTTAACCCTTTAAGGACATGGCCCATTTTCGTTTTTACGTTTTCGGTTTTTCCTCCTTGTGTTTAAAAGGTCATAGCACTTGCATTTTTCCACCTAGAAACCCACATGACCCCTTATTTCTTGCGTCACTAATTGTACTTTGCAATTACAGGCTGAATTTTTGCATAAAGTACACTGCGAAACCAGAAAAAAATTCAAAGTGTGGTGAAATTGAAAAAAAAAACGCATTTCTTTTATTTGGGTGAAATGTGTTTTTACGCCATTCGCCCTGGGGTAAAACTGACTTGTTATGCATGTTCCTCAAGTCGTTACGATTAAAACGATATGTAACATGTATAACTTATATTGTATCTGATGGCCTGTAAAAAATTCAAACCGTTGTTAACCAATATACATTCCTTAAAATCGCTCCATTCCCAGGCTTATAGCGCTTTTATCCTTTGGTCTATGGGGCTGTGCGAGGTGTCATTTTTTGCGCCATGATATGTTCTTTCTATCGGTACCTTGATTGCGCATATACGACTTTTTGATCGCTTTTTATTACATTTTTTCTGGATTTGATGCGACCAAAAATGCGCAATTTTGCACTTTGGGATTTTTTTGCGCTGACGCCGTTTACCGTGCAAGATCAGGAATGTGATTAATTAATAGTTCGGGCGATTACGCACGCGGCGATACCAAACATGTTTATTTATTTATTTATTTGTTTACTTTTATTTAAAACCTGGGGAAAGGGGGGTGATTCAGACTTTTATTAGGGGAGGGGGATTTTTACTATTAACAACACGTTTTTTTTTTTTTTTACACATATACTAGAAGCCCCCCTGGGGGACTTCTAGTATATACACTTTGATCTCTCATAGAGATCTCTGCAGCATAGATATGCTGCAGAGATCCATGAGATCGGCACTCGTTTGCTTTCGGCTGCTGCAGCCGGAAACAAACGAGTGCCGAGCCGAGGACGGCGCCATCTTGGACGCGTCCCCGGCCGGCATCAGACAGGGAGATCGCTCCTCCGGGACAAGGTCCCGGAGGAGCGATCTCCCCCACTAGACACCAGGGAAACGTTGCCTCCGGTAATCGGAGGCAGCTGTCAACTTTGACAGCTGCCTCCGATTAGCTAATTAGCGGGCACGGCGATCGGACCGTGCCCGCTAATAGCGGCGGTCCCGGGCTACACGCGGCACCCGGGATCGCGGCACTTCAAAGCGGGGCCGCCGCGCGGCCCCGCTTTGAAGTGCTAATGAGGACATAGGACGTACCGGTACGTCCTATGTCCTTAAGAGGTTAAGAACAAAAAAGCACAGGACAGAAAAAAAGATCATATGAACATAGCCTTTAGTAAACGTTTTCAGTAATTGGGTTTGGTAGATTATTTGGAGACGAATTACCCTCTGCTACACAAACACATGAATGCCAGCTCCGACCTAGCAAAGATTTCTGCTATAGCTCACACCAGGTATTGGGGTGAACTATAGTATATCTGCTAGGCCATATGGTCCTGACCCCTTTTATGCTAAGCCCTGTGCACTTTTTTCAAAACGGTCACGGTGGTATGAAGCTTTCAAAAAGTCTCCATTTTTAAAAGCCCATTGGCATACTGCTTATTAAAGCAACTCTGTACCCTTACCCCCCCCCAACCTGCTTGTACCGTTGGATAGCTGCCTTTAATCCAAGATCTGCCCTGGGGTCCGTTCGGCAGGTGATGCAGTTATTGTCCTAAAAAACAACATTTAAACTTGCAGCCCTGTGTCAAATTGGCGTGGCCTAGAGTGTCTGTGCATCAGACTTGCACTGCCTCTCCGTCCCTCCTTCCCGCCCTCTTCACCATTAGGAATGCCCCAGGCAGGATTTTTCCTATTCATCACTTGTGTAAACACTGCACATGGGCTGGATTGTTAAGGCACCTGTGCAGTGTTCTGACAAGTAATGAATAGAAAAAAGCCTGCCCAGGGGCATTCCTAATGGTGAAGAGGGTGGGGAGGAAGGATGGAGGGGCGGTGCAAGTCTAGGACATGGGTACTCTAGGCCATGCCAATTTGACACAGCGCTGCAAGTTTAAAAGTAGTTTTTTACGACAATAACTGCATCACCTGCCGAATGGACCCCAGGACAGATTTTGTATTACAAGCAGCTATCAGAAGGTAAAAGCGGCTTGGGGGGGTCAGGTTGTGGGTACAGAGTCGCTTTAAGTTCTTCCCTTTGTCTACCATCTGCTATAGACAACACTACAGATATATTTACTGTACAACAACTACTTAAATTCGGGACCATCTTGAAATCTGCAAATAATAAATAAATACTAAGTGGGCTGAATGGTGATTGTCTAGATAACAAAACCCATTTCAATATACACTATTTAGGAATTGTAAAATATGAGTGAGGTATTCCCTGTTAAGAATCATCAATTCTTGGTTAAAGTGTAGAACATTTACTAAGTTTTTCTACTATTCTGGAGGACATGTCCTGTCCTGCAATTCACTGACAACTGACTAACAGACTACTGTGTACTACTTACTTGAACTTGTGGTGGCACTGCATAAAAACTAAACACCTACTGCCACGATTCCCCATAGATTCCAATTTTCGAATGAACTTATCTGTCTGGAACATAAAACATAGGCGATCTTGAGCTGGTTTCTCAAAATATGTCCAAAAATTTAATCAACTACAAATGGCCAGTCTTTTTTTGGCTTTCTCTGGTCTAGTTTGTTTAAAGTAATTTTTTGCCTTCCTCTGGATCAACATATAAGGATCATATTTTGTACTCTCTTTTATCATTACTATGTAACTGACCAGAAATAAATGGTAAATGCCTAATAAATTCTCAAACCAACAGAACATTTTATAGGATGGCATGGTCACCATTGATATGTTCCAACTCCTAGCTCCTGGAGTTTTTGCACCTTTGGAACCTTTATTACATAGCTTAAAAAAACAGGTTGAGTATGAATCCATAAAACCTGTAAGATATAGAAATCTTCAGCATTCTAGTATATGTTAAGCTGGGAACAGACTGGGAGTGAATTCTGCTTTTGATGTGAGTGCCAAAGGAACAGGCGTTCCTAAGGAACAGAGTCGATTTTCACTTTTGGTCTTCTCTTACAGTGAAATGAAAGTATGTGAAGAGAGCGGAGACAGAGTTCCCTCCTGTCCATTAGAAACCAACAAGCGTCTATCTACCTTTAAGAGAACAAAGACTGGAGGAAACTACATCAATAACAAGACACCCTGCTATTTTCTTTTCATCTACTGGAATATACTCTAGGCTATACTTTATGTCATATGTTAATGAACATTAAAACTTCATCTAATGAGATACAGACTAAAACTTGACTTGCCGACAAGGAACCCAAGATTTTTTATATTTTTTTTTTGTACTAATGTCTCTCGGTAGGCTAAAATGCAAACTAGAAATAATTCAATTTTATTGCAATCATAGCAAGGTTAGAAAGGACGAAAGTCAATAAAAATCTACCTGTACTCTTACGGTATTGATCCAGTTAAAGGCAACCCCCATCACCCATAAGAAAAACTTCAAATATTCACATACCGATGGCAAAAATTCCTTCTTAGACCCCAATAAGAAAAACATCCCTGGGTCAATGACTCAATGTAAAGGCAATAATCGAGGGCAGTACTTATGTAGCAAAAGTTAATTCAATTCAAAGATGCAATGTTTCAGCTAGAAAAAGTCTCTTCGTGCTTGAAAGAGGCTACGTCTAGCGGAAATGTTGCATCACTGGATTAAATTCAATCCTGGTTTTACATTAAGTGCTGCTCTACATCATTCTTTACATTGCCTGAGTGTGTGGGTGTGATGGATCAAGCCCACAAGAAGGTGCACACTACATCCGTCCACTTGAATTTTGAAGTGTTATTCACCTGAATTACTCTTGAATTGGGTAAATGAAACATCTAGTACATGTTACTTGTAATATATTTTTAAAGAAAGGTCTAGAGGCCTCTCCTGATCTAGCCAAGGGGAGCAGGGAAGGGGAGAAAGAGCTGAAGGAGGAGGAGACGGAAGATGTAGTCAGAAGACAAAATAACGCATCATAATATAATATATAGAGATTAGGGATGGTCCGAACCAAGTTCGGTTCGGGTTTGTACAAACCCCAACTCTTGGCAATGATTCCCGCTGTCTTCCCGCTCCGTGGAGAGGGTGGATACAGCGGGAGGACAGCTGGAAAACTGGGATACAGCCATAGCCATAGGCTGTATCCCAGTTTTCCAGGCAATCCTCCCGCTGTATCCACCCGCTGCACGGAGCGGGCAGACAGCGGGAATCTGATGCCAAGCGTTCGGGTACATACGAACCCGAACCTCGGCAGTTTCGGACCATCCCTAATAGAGATGAGCGAATCACTAAGAAGTTCGTTTCGCAAATATTCGCAAATCACACACAAACGAATCTCATAAAAAAGATGCAAACTATAGTAGATACTACAATAGTAAGACTATTACAGAGTAACATTTTTTTTCATCAGTTGTTGCTGTGAGACAGTGTAAAAATTGGAAAATTTCCACCATAGACAGTATTGGACATTGGTGGATCAGCCGTGTAATATCAATTTTCTCCCAGGGCAGCGGTGGACATTGGTAAATGAGCACCCAGTGAGGTATTAGGATGGACACTGTGTTCACTGTGAGTTCCTATAATGCACACCCAGCTCCCAGTTACTTGGTATGCTGGACAATGGCTTCACTGCTCCCACAAAAACTACCTACTATCCACCCTCCTATCTTCTCCTCTTTATTCATATCTCTCTGTATTTCTCTCCCTGCTTTAACTGTCTGCTGCAACCTGCTCTCCGCTATACACAGCCGACTGGCCGCCTCCAGGAAGCCAGTCACCTTATATAGAGGGCGAGGGGGGTGCTGACATCACAGTGGAGTTTGCAGCTGGCTGGAAGGGTGCCAGGAACTATGGATAATCCCTTGTTCCTGCCAAAGGACAGTCCTATACACTAACATGCTGCCGCCATGTTTAGTAAATTTCCCAAGCGAATCTGGCGAATTCGCGAAGCGAATTTAACGCCCGATACTTTGCGAATCAGAATTGTCAGATTTGCTTCCCTCATCTCTAATAATAAAGCTTGAATACTGGAGCATAAATAAAAAGAAACAACAAGCAGCTAATGCTTAGAAAGGTCTCATATATGAAAAGCACTAGGTGTGAGGGGTGCAATAATAATGAAATACAGCGACATTAGAAAGACATCAGGGGGCTTGGAGAGGACCACTTAGCTCCGGCCACAGACTCCCATGTCGTACACAAGAAGGATAAGCACTGTTATTTAGGTAGATAGGTATATTGCCCGCTAGATACTCTGTTAGGTACTAGGTGGTGTTCTGGAAGGTTCAGACAATTCTTGAAAAAGGAGGCAGCCCCTTTCTTCTTGTGACATTCATTTTCCAAGCAATCCATGACCATTAAAGGAGAAGTCCGGGCTGACCTTTTTTTTTCAGGTTGGGGGAGGAAAAAAGAAATAACATGCTCTCACCTCCCAGACTTCAGCGCTGGGGGCCGCATACTGCCGACCCGGATCCCCATGTAGACCAGGAAGCGGCTGGGGACCCGAGTTGTGATGTTCAGGTCCCCTCAGCCAGTCAGCGTCCGAGGCAGGACTCCGCTATGGCCGCAGACTGGCTGGGCAGACCTGACACGTCACGACCTGGGTCCCCACTCTGGGGCCTGGATCAGCAGTATATGCCCACCAGCACTGGAGCCGGGAAGGTTAGAACATGTTATTTCTTTTTTCCTCCGCAACACTTGTGAAAAAAGAAATCTGCCCAGAGTTGGAGATTAAAGACCATTACCAAGCACTTCTTCAAGTGAGATCCTGGGGTTCTCAGCACTAAGACCTTGACCAATCAAAGCTTTTGACATGTCTACAGGACTTAAATAATAGGATATTATCTGATGACACATTTCCTTTTAGCACTACCTTGTTTCTCTCAGTCTTTTTTCAACCAAAACCAGGAGTGGGGTCAAACACAAAACTATGCAAATGTTTTCATGACAATTTTGCCCTGTAACTTCCACTCCTCATTTTCATAAAAAAAAAAAAAAAAGACTGACTAAAAGACAAAAATACAATATAATGTTATTTGTTATGTTTGTTTCTTGTTTTAGCCAGAACTGCCGCAATGGCATTGCACAATTACATCCTGCACATTGCACTATACACACACATAATAATAATAATAATAATAATAATAATAATAATAATAATAAAAATGAATGAGTGAGTTTTTCTCTCCCATCTTATATACCGTCCACCCTACATTGAAATCTTTACGCTAATCTGTTGTATATGTAAGAAAATCCATTTGTCCTTCCTTTTATAGGTATATGTGTCTTATCACCATTTACTGCGATATTACTCACATGACATTTTCATGCTTTTAAAAGCAATGTGAAAGGTCCTATTATTCGGCAGCAAAGGTATCATTCACATGGCGTATAGAAACAACATACAATAATCTCTTGCATCCTGTATAGATGCCCTTTATATGAAATTCATCCAGCTACTTCCAGGAATCCTTACCTATAATGCATTTTTCTGTCACATCCTATACGTTTGCTGCTCCATCAGGGATATATGTATTTTTTCTCCTGAACCTCTAAGGCAAATATTAATATATATATTCATAAGACTTGGAGAACTCCGGTAAGGAATATGCCAAGTTGTATTTTAAATGCACTTGTCCTGTTTTCAGCTGCTATAGAAAGGACAGTGATTTTTATCCCTGGGGAGAAGAGGAAGCATTATTTATACAAGACCAGCTGTTCCTAGGGAGGCCCAGGAAGGGCTTGTCACTTTCATTTATATGGTGCTTGAACCTATCCATGGGAGGACGGGGTCTCCCGGGTGGGTGCCACTTGTAATGCCACATGACACCTACTTTGTTTTTTGTATCCTCTTTATTATCATTATTTATCAGTGCTTATACTTTGCTAATAGGCAGTATATGTGAAATCCACAGTGTGATGTTTTATTAACCACAACCAATCTCGGGGACCTTCCCGAAACAATAACACTCTATAATGCAGCCAACACCTTCATTACTATTTATTTCCTTCAGTGCAGACTGCATGGTTACATTTCAAGTGAAGGTGTCACCTAGATTTTCTTTGATCGATTAGATCCAGATACTAAAACATGATCTTTTGGTTGAAATTTTTTCCAATTTTCTTATTGTAATTTTTTTGTTGTTGTTATAGGGGCTGCCATCTTGTCTGATCTGTATACTGTATAACACCATTTTGTTACATTTTTTTACTGCAAGCTCAAAGGACATAGTTGACATAGTTGACCTGTCCCATTTTGATGAATGTAAGACATTACCGAGCATACTTTGTGACCTCTGAAGAGATTATTCTACAGGGAGCTGCTATTATCTTATACTGGTGCTATCTATCTACTGGTGTCACCTGTCACTCTAAATCTGTACAGATCACTTTACAGCAGACTCCTCTTATGACCATAGACATAACAGGAAAACCCTGCTTAAGGCCCTATTACACGAAAAGAATATTACCCGTTTTCGGCTGATATCAGCCATTACTGCCCATAATCGTCTCGTGTAACAGAAGTCAACGCTCAGCCGAAATGCACGATGTCAGCTGCCTGTTGTTTTTCAACATGTTAAAAGATCAACGATCATGATAGCAGTGATCTGCTGCCGTAATAGGAGCAGTGGCAGCAGACCGTCACTATCTTCTATGGGCTGCCCGGACAATCTAGCGATCACCCGGGAAGCCCCGCTGCAGCTCCCCGCGCCCCCCCCCCGCTCGCTGCCGATGCGTGTAATAGCGCCGGCAGCAAGGGTGGAACGAGGTGCAAGCGAGCACTGACCTACAGCTAATGGTGGGAATGAAAATAGCACCTTATACGTACCTGATCGAAGCCCGGCGCACGCGCTCCTGAGATGAGTCCAATGCTCATAGAGAATGACGGAGCGTCGGACTCACCAGTCATTCTCTATGAGAGTTGGACTCATCTCAGGAGCGCGCGTGCCGGGCTTCGGGCGCTGACATCTCCGTCACCGGACTGTCTCAAGAAGCGGGACCCGGAGCTCTAGGTGCTCTAGCGGGGGTCGGGAGCCTGTCACCCCGGCACGGGGGGGGGGGGGGGGGGGACAGGTCCTCTTTAAGTTGTAAAATATAACCTATCTCTATATCTTAGCTGCAGTGCCTTCCGAGGGTTTGCAGCAGTCTGAAAATCAACTGAAACATCACTTTGTACTCCTCCGTGATTTACTTTCGACTCTACAATTCTACAGAATCAAAACTAGGTCAAAATAAACCTGGTCATACACATAATGTCAGCTGAATCTGCTGATTTCAGCAGGATCATCCTACTATCTACAGTGTATAAGAGCCTTCTGATTCTCCCCTAATGGCAAAGAGAGGACTGGGCAGTTGGTTTTCAACATGCTGATCGTGAACAGTAAAGGAATCGAGTGCAAATCATGATGCAACTGCATAAGTTGAGGAATGTTAAGAAATTTTTCACACAAAATTTGTTACTTTTTATTGTCCAGGAAAACGGGAAGATGGCAGAATAGTGGACAAAGCTGTACTACTCTACTCTTGCCATATTTATCCCAATTTCCGATGGGCAAACAGACATAAATTGCTGTTGAAATCTACACAAGCCCCAAGCTAGTAAAGATTTCAGTTGACAGCTCTCATGTGCCTCTACATAAGTCCAGCCTACATATGCACTAGGGAGTTTCAAAGACTAGTGTGTGAGAAATCCCCTCCCTCCAAACTATATACCACAATAATATACATATACCTTAGGGTTTCAGTGGGAAGTGCTAGGTCTATCAGTTCAAGAGAGAGTTGGAAGTATGCCCTTTTTTTCTCAGGGAGATAAGCTGCCACAAAAGGTACCCATTAGAGATGAGCGAACCTGGAGCATGCTCGAGTTAATCGGAACCCGATCTTTCGGCATTTGATTAGCGGTGGCTGCTAGAGTTGGATAAAGCCCTAAGGCTATGTGGAAAACATGGATATAGTCATTGGCTGTATCCATGTTTTCCAGACAACCTTAGAGCTTTATCCAACTTCAGCAGCCCCTGCTAATAAAATGCCGAACGCTCGGGTTCGGATTAACTTGAGCATGCTCGAGGTTCACTCATCTCTAAAACCCATACATCTTATTCTTTTGTCAGTCATACCCATCAACCACTCAAACCCAACCGCTTTGTTCTGAGAGAGATAAGCTGCAGCCAGAGCAGCCAACCAAGAGACATAACTGAATGCTGAACTGGGCTGTCAGTTATAGAAAGTGTATGCCCACCTTAAAGCATCATTATCAGGTTCGGGCCAATGAACCTGCTAAATATCAAGGAGCCACTCTTTACCTTAGGACTGCAGTGCCATTCTTCTTATTTCAGCGGGGTCCAGTATTGTGGCGCTTTTCGATAATTTCTCATATGCTGATCCCTGGGTTCGGAGCATTTTGTGAGTTCCTCGTCCGCCTGGAGCACCCCCTCGGCCTGCCTAGCCTGCCCACTATGCATATATATAGTTAGGCTGCTTGTTATCCCGCATGTGCACTAAGCAGCTCAAAACAAGTGGCTTTAGTATGCATATATGAATATACATAGCGGACAGGCTGGGAGGGGCAGGCTAGGTGGGCTGAGAGGGTGCTCCGGGCAGACGGGGAATGCCCAAAATTCTCTGAATCTGGGGATTAGCATGTGGGCAATTGTCAAAAAGCGGCACAATACCGGACTCCACTTGAATAAGAAGAACGACACTGCAGTCCTAAGGTAAAGAGCGACTGGATGATATCAGCAGGTTCATTGGCCCAAACCTGCTGATAGTGCTGCTTTAACTTCTCTCCCCCCTATTCAAAACACATGTAATCTCAGTTGAACTTGTAAGTGTATAGGAAATAAAGGGGGGGGGGGGGGGGTAAAGAGGGACAGGTGTCAGGTGAACAAGTGTTCTGCTATCTAATAGTAGATATCTGTTGAAAAAAAACATGTTTACTGCTTATACCTACACGAATACCAGTATGTCTTTCTGTCTCTTCTTCAGTCTGCCTTTTGGTCCCTTTGCATCTGTGTTCTTTAGTCTTATACTTCCAAGTTAAGAGAATCTCTGACAAATCCTTTTAAACGAGGACATCTGTTAATCGTTCTAAAGAAGATATCGTATCTGGTGAGCCACCCCCACAAACCTGTTTCAGATGCGGCAACAGAGTGCATACTATAAACAAATGGTGCAGTTCTCAGCTGGTTGACTCAACCAGAGCTGTCTTCAATTGCTATTGGAAGCAGTCCATAAGCTTGTTGGCAGATAATTCAAGATGCAACTTAGGTAAGCTCTCATAACGCAAGAAACAGTTACTCTACTTTATATATATCATTTTGTAGTTCAGTAGTTGGACTAAAGATGATATTTCCCGGAAGGAAATCACCCAAAATAATCTCCCTGAAGAAATACTAAAGATCTCAGCTGTAAAGCCTGCAGCAAGTTACTGATATTATAAGCTGTAAGTGAGGATTAGTACGATATGATGCCGTAATGATACAGATGTTTTATTTGTTTGGGTGCAGCAATGACATTGTCCTTATACCCGCATAACTGCTGCAGTCAGGCCTCTGCGGGGGTCTATGGCACAAGACCAATGAAGCCAGTGATCGGCTGCAATGGACATGTAGATCACTGCAGCTAAGTAAACCGAGCCTAAAGAGGAGGACTGGAGCATCTGTGCTGGGTGTGATTGGAATTAAAGGGTTGACTATAGCTCAAATCCATAATTCTATGTGGCCACCTTAAGGGGGGGGGGGTTGTCTGATATACAGAGTGGTAAGTAGGTAGTATGAGTAATATGGAGATTTATCAAACATGGTGTTAAGTGAAACTGGCTCAGTTGCCCCTAGCAACCAATCAGATTCCCCAATCTGATTGGTTGCTCGGGGCAAGTGAGCCAGTTTCACTTTACACCATGTTTAATCAATCTCCCCCTTCATAACCCTATTACACATACTGTCCACCTACTTTTGGACCACCCTGTATTTTAAATAAGTAAAATAAGTCAGAAAACTTTTTTTTTGGCCCCATAGAAATACTTATTGCAATAACTTTATTAAGCTTAATGGGGACAATGATTAGAACCAGGAGAAATCAATTAAATTACAAATCCCAAGTTACTAATATTTAAATTGACTATACCTTTAAGAAAATGATAACGTGCAGTACTAAGTCACACCACATGCATGGTTACTATATCTTTCTTAAAGTGTTTTCAAGGCCATATCTTTAACAGACATGAGTGCATCCCTTAACATTTAATATCCCCTCCTAGATGTCCCCTTATTACTTACAACATTGGCAGAATTGCCATAAGCGCTAAACAAAGTTTCAGATTCAGTTAAGGATGATCTTCATTTCAAACATGAATCCTAATTATTATTATTATTATTATTATTATTATTATTATTATGATATATATTTAAATATTCATGAGAAGGAACAGGCAGGTGTGGCGGATCCTGCCCCCAGTGCACGAAACTTCTTAATTTACATAAATTCTACTAAAGATTTAACAAAAGTGTCGCTAAGGATGAAGGTAAGAAAATTCATTTTCAGCATCCTCAGCACTACGGAAACATAACGGCAGATTAGAGTCTTTTAGAGTTTCCCTTTAAGGTGGCCACATAGGAATACTTGTTGCAATAACTATAACTATATAAAAAGTGCAAGTTACTAATATTTTTATTGACTATACTTAAAACAATGATATTGTGCAGTCCCGAGTCACACTGCATGCATGGTTAATATATCTTCATTAATGTATTATCAAGGCCCTCCCTTCAATAGATCGACAAGAGTGCATCACTTGACATTTATTAAACCTACTTTGGTTTACTACCCAAATGTCTAGATGTGCATTTATCTACATTAAAATGCATCTGTCACTCGACCAACCATTACCAACAACGATTATCTAAATCCTCCTGAATAATAGTTGCAATTAATTGAATGGACTACATAATGCACATTGCTCCCTCAAGCTTCAAACGACTTTGTCCACAAATAAATAATTGATGTAGAAGGTAAAATTATATCCATTATCTGTCCATAACATGATCGCTTGATTTTACTTTACTTAATCTTAGATGACATACTAAAATATAGACTAATAATAATAATAATAATAATAATAATAATAATAATACAGGATTAGTCAGAGAGCAACAGCCCAATTTTCTTTAATATATTTAATGAATAGTGGCCGCGAGAGATCCCGGCCAGAGCGTATACTATGTGTATACGCTCCAGCCGGGATTCAATAGAAGGCAAGGCAACGTATATTTTTGGAAAAAATTGCCGATTGCAACAACGGCTGTACTTTTACGAAAATATACATTGTGTGAACATGGCCTAATAAATCAAGCATTTAGGGCCAGTTCACGATGAGTAAATTCAGTGGAATTCCGCGGCGGACCTCTCTGCTGTGGAATCCCGCCGGCCTCAGTGTCCTGCAGTATCTGTATAGGAGGGTGTGCTTCCTCCCCTCTTCGCTCAAAAAATATACATAAATTGGGAGGAGAGCTGAGGAGAGCAGAGAGATGCAAGCCCTCCCATAGAGTCTCTGTTTGACACTGAGGCAGGCAGGCAGGATTCCGCGGCACATCCCCTTTGCCTCAGTGTCAAAATTAGCCTAAATTTACTCAGTGTGAACTGGCCCTTAAGCAGATGCCTGTGTGTCCTGCTTCTAAAAATTTTTAGTAGCCCCCAAATTGGCATAGGCTTTAGCTACAATATACACTACCTTTTTACTACTTCGATGCTACCGCTTGCCCATCTGCGATTTCTCACAATCTGCGAACGTTCCCCCCTATATGTCATAAAGATGAAGAAGACATGGCAATGAGATACTTGCTGTAAGTTTGATGTCTGAAATTAAGAAAGCAGCCAACCAATCATCCTGCAGGGAAAATGAAGTATTATTGGGCACCATATCTCTATACATTGGGTCTGCCACAGCAGGGCCCAAGCAGGGGCATGTATGATATCCATATTAAGAAGATAACTGAAAGGTTGTTGCAAGTTCAGAGAACATTTACATTTCTACTAATTTTGAGCTTAGAAGTTCCACTACCATATCCTGATACACAACAAAGGCTGTAAATTACTGAATAAGATGGGGCTCAAACCCCTAAGTAGAGAATGAGCAGAAGTTTACATGGAAAAAAACATAAAATTAAAAATTAAAATGTTATGCTGAATCTTTAACCAGGAAATTCTATTATAGTCAGCTCCCCTGGCTCTATAGCATGCTGCCTGTAGATAGGGAAATATGTTCAATGTGACAGGTTCTCTTGAACATCTCTCCCACTTGTGAATGCACATTAAAGCATTACAGATAATGCATTTCCTGGGCTTCTTGAACCATACTGAGGCATCTGTGTTTACAGGAAAAATAGGTCAGTGCATGTGGTTATTTGTGATAATATGAATACTTAACACCCCAGTAGAATACCAGATATATATGTCTAAAAAATGGAATTCACAGATAAAAGGTGCATAACATTTTAACACTGCAAAACACATAGATGGTATAGCATTATTAATTGCTTTGTTAATGTAGTACAGCTCGTTCTCACTTCTTTTTTAGTTCCTTATTTGCATAGCTGGCAAGACTGAAAAAAAAACAATATTCCTTGTACTCTACCTTAAGATTTTAAAAAATCATCTGTAAAGTGGTTGGCCACTTTATAGGAAAATTGCTCAGCATACAGTACTAGGCCATGTTAACACAACGTAAGTTGTGTATTAATCACGGCCATTGTTGCCTATGTGCAACAACGGCCATGAATAATACACAACTTACGTGCACTGCATTCTGAGGGAATCTCGGCCCGAGTGTGTACACATAGTATACACTCCGGCTGGGATCGCTATTGGCCGTACAAAAAACTGACGTGTCAGTTATGTACGGCCGCTATTCATTGAATAGCGGCCGCACAAGCCTGACAGGTCACACAATGGAGAGTGCTGCTCAGGCCGCACTCTACATTATGTTCAATGGTGAATTGTAATGTGGGTGCACACGGATGTAGCCGCATGCCAATTCAGCACAAATGAAGATCATGCCGGGATGATCTTCACTAACACCGGCCTCCCTGGATTTTTGCCTTTGCCAGCCTATGAAATACAAGGATGGTTCATATAGAGCTGTTCTCTGTTCTGACTTATAGCGGGAAGTGCAAACAAAGGTTCCCCCCTATGATAAAAGGCTCTCCTCTATGATACAACGGCTTCGCCCTATGATATTCATATGTCCTTATAAGATATATGGACAGAGGTCCATAACCTATTTAACTGTGACACTGCACTAGGGACTTCCTACTCTCCCTTATGAGTCTAATCACTAATTTTTCTACAAACCTTTCTTCTATAATGTTGATTTTTCAAAATGCAGTATTTTATTATTTTTGTCTTTTTGGGTGATTTCGGGGGAATTAGTAACAAAACAGCCAGACAGAAGATTCTGTCTGAGAAAGTCAGTCACTGAATATCTGAGCTTGCACATTGGTATACCATTAGAATTGTGAATTACTTCTCTTTCATCTAGGCCCTTGTCATTTGTGGGATTCAGAATTTTGATATAGGTAATCAGGCTCAGAGTATGAAGTTGGTGCGTGTTGAAGGGAATATTTCATTTTTTTTACAGAAATGACCAGGCAACGGTTCAGCAGCAAAATTGTAGGAAGGAACAGAAAAAGAAGACGGATAGAACCCATTTCAAAATGTAAAATATAAATAATTTTTTACTTGGAAAACTTGATTAGTGGGACATATCACATTAGAAAGGAATGACTTTAATGTCAATAAAATAGCTCAACAGGAGTAAACACATTATATTCATTACAGCATATACTTTTGTCCATGTTGTCAGTTTCTGAGCTCCGACTTTATGAGCCATAATTATGGGGGATGATGTGTTTGTGTACAAAGAGATTAATGATCTTGTAGAGGAACTACAGAGTAGAATTTCCATATTTGCAGATGACACTAAACTTGGTAAAGTAGTCATCACAGAGGAGGATACTATAATATTACAGAAGCATTTGGATAAGCAGGAGGCTTGGGCAGGTAAATGGCACATTAAGTTTACTATGGATAAATGTAAGGTTATTTACTTAAGCCATAGAAATAATAAGTACAATTATGTGCTAAATAATAAAACACTGGGTAAAACTGCTTCTGAAAAGGACCTGAGGGAAATTGATGGGCAGAAAACTCAACTTTAGTGATCAGAGCCAGGCCAGAACAATGTTTTGCCTATTTACAAATCTCGAAATCCTGTTTGCAAATGTTGGTGATATTACCTGTCTGCTATACGATAGGAAATAGTGTAATTGTTTTTACCTTTACTAAGTGGTGTATACTACAGTAAGTGGGCCAAATAAATATGCCCTTCCCTTCTCTAAAAGCCCTTGAGGGACTCGGACAAGAGCATTTGCATGGTTACCAATAATCTCTCTTGACAGTAATTTATTTATTTATATATTTTAAGATTTTAATGGTTTGTAAGTTTACAGGAGATTGCTTTTTCGGGGGGGGGGGGGGGGTGTTGTTGTGATGACAGGTATGTGCTCATGATAGCTATTTTTAAGCTTAATGGACATGTCTCAAGCTATTTCTTGAAGGATGTAGAAAGAACTGTCTGTGGAAAATGCCAAAATGCTAGGTCAACAAGCCCTAGGCAAAGAATTGGATTTCCTGAGCTAATCTCTGTACCTGTCATCCAACACAGAAATGCAGTGTCACATAGACTATAGAGACGGAGAGATCGACAGACGCAGCTGGAAGTTTAAAACATTTAGGCTTCTCCAACGTGCAAAAATGTGATGTTGTATCAATTTAATATTAGGAAAAAGAGAAAAAGGGCAGGCTGAAGTTAATCGAAGACGCTGGAATATATAAAGTTGAAGATGTGTGGAAAGATGGGAGGGTGAAATCTTGGGAGTTGGTAAAATCTGAATTTAATCTCCCTAATGGTGCTTGGCTAGAATTCGGGAGGTTAAAAGTTGCTATAGGAACTTTAATTAAATCAGGAAAAGTTCAAATCCCGGACACCCCTAATTTTATAGAGAAGATTAGAAGCCAACAAGTTGGGGGTAAAGGTGTATGGTTTTTATATAAAACCCTGCGGAAAGAGGAGGAGTTTAGTTTTAAGAAAGACAACAGAAATGGCAATCTGAGCTAGGGTAGGAAGTAACCTGGGATTGGTCAAATATACATCAGAATGTTAAAAAGGCATCAAGAGCGGGTGAACATCAAATTATCCAATTTAATATTGTGCATCAGTTATACTATACTGCAGTATTTTTTAAAAGAATCAAGAAATGGGTACATGATAGATGTCCTAGGTGTAGAGTAGATGGGGGGGGGGGTTGTATATATAATGTGGGGATGTTGTAAAAGAATATTGGTCTTGTGTCGTCCAATATATTAACGAAAAGGGAGGAATAAATAGAATTACCTATGGTTCCACAGCTGGCTATTTTAGGAGATACATCTATTATGAAGATAACTAAAAAAACAATGAAAAATGATATTATTTTATGCCAGATTGGTGTTGATTCGTAATTGGCTATCCTCTAAGCCCCCAGAGTTTGGAGATTGGGAGAGATGTGTCACCCTATATCAGCGTTTCCCAACCGGGGTGCCGCACCACACTGAGGAGCCGGGAGAACCCGCCAGGGGTGCCGCAGGATCCCAGTGGGAAATGTGCACTGTCTCTTTAAGCATCCCGAGAAGCTGCGGCCGCGCAGCTTCTCGGGATGCACAGATCGCTTTAATGTTCCGCCCGCACAGTGAGCGGGCTGAACATTAAAGCGAGCAGAATGCAGGAGCAGGACCTGTCAGCGTCCTCCTCCTGCATTCCTTCCCATAGGCCGCCGGCACTTCATACCAGCAGCCTATGGGACGCCGGGACGTGACCTCTCCGGTAGGCGTGATGTGACGTCATCACGCCTGCCGGAGGTCCCGTCCCTGCGGCTCGCAAGATGGAGCCCGAAGAGGAGGAGAGCTGCTTCCTGCAGCCACACAGCGCCGATTAGGTGAGTAGGATGTTTTTTTTTTTTAGGGGCACCTCTGGCGGCATTGTTAATTCATGGGAGCACCTCTAGGGGCATTATTAGTTCATGGGGGCACCTCTGGGGGCATTATTAGCTCATGGGGGCACCTCTGGGGGCATTATTAGTTCATGGTGGCACCTGTGGGGGCATTATTAGTACATGGGGGCACCTCTGGGGGCATTATTAGCTCATGGGGGCACCTCTGGGGGCATTATAAGCTCATGGGGGCACCTCTGGGGGCATTATAAGTTCATGGGGGCACCTCTAGGGGCATTATTAGCTCATGCGGGCACCTCTGGCAGCATTATTAGCTCATGGGGGCCACCTCTGGGGGCATTATTAGCTTATGGGGGCACCTCTGCGGGCATTATTAGCTCATAGGGGGCACCTCTGGGGGCATTATTAGCTCATGCGGGCACCTCTGGCGGCATTATTAGCTCATGGGGGCCACCTCTGGGGGCATTATTAGCTTATGGGGGCACCTCTGCGGGCATTATTAGCTCATAGGGGGCACCTCTGGGGGCATTATTAGTTCATGAGGGCCACCTTTGGGGGCATTATTAGTTCATGGGGGCCACCTCTGGGGGCATTATTAGTTCATAGGGGGCACCTCTGGGGGCATTATTAGTTCATGAGGGAACCTCTGGGGGCATTATTAGCTCATGGGGGAACCTCTGGGGGCAATATTAGCTCATGGGGGCCACCTCTGGGGGCATTATTAGCTCATGGGGCACCTCTGGGGGCATTATTAGTTCATGGGGGCACCTCTGGGGGCATTATTAGCTCATGGGGGCACCTCTGGGGGCATTATTAGTTCATGGGGGCACCTCTGGGGGCATTATTAGCTCATGGGGGCACAGCAGGGGATCCTACATACAAGGGCATCCCACATTCCTACTCGCTTTACTGCACATAACACCAAACAGCGCAGTTACTATGGGAGCCTACAGGAGGGAGAAAGGAAAGGAAGTTGCTAGAAATGTGTGGAGCCTAAATTGTTTGTCTCGCAGGCTCTGAAAAGATGAAACGTAGCTGGAAGAAATCATCATGGACTGGACATGGAGGACTGGACTGGATGGAGAGGAAAAGGGAAAGTGACGCCTCAGATCAAAGAAGACGTCACCTGTGAGTCATTGTATGACGGTTTTCTTATTTTGTAGAACATTATTTAGTAGGGGTGCCCCGAGGTAATTTTTTTTCCCAAGGGGTGCCCCGAGGTGGAAAAGGTTGAGAAGCACTGCCCTATATGAACAACACTACAAATGAAAGATTGAGTTGATGGTTAAGAGAAAATTATTTTTTATTATTATTATTTTTCTATTTATTTTTACTCCCTTGGCGGCTGGGGGTGGGTAATTTTGTATTTTGTATTGGTGTTGATGTACTAAATTACATTATGTAATTGTTTGGAAATTATGTAATAATAATATATGATTATCAAAAAATATAATAAAATAAAAGTTTAAATAAAAACCAAATTAAATATTAGGATTTTATAGAAACAAAGAAGATTGTTAGCAGAAAAGGACCAAGGTCAATCTAGTTGTCTGTCCTTATATTATTTCCTTTGTTATTATCTTAGGATAGATATATGTTTAACCCAAGCAGGTTTATATTAAGTTACTGTTAATATATTAACCCCATCTGCTGGAAGTTTGTTCCATGCTTCTACTACTCTTTTATGAAAGTAATGTTTTCTCATGTCACTTGGGATCTTTCCAACTAACCTCAGATCGGCCACCCTTGTTCTTGTGTTCAAGTTCTTACATCATATACACATGCCACGACTAGGTATAGCGGCAATCAATTTCTTATATTGTGCTTTTTCCAAATATAAACAGTTATGTCAACAATGTAATCCAGACTTCAAATAATAAATGATACCCACAAGTGCGGATAGCTAGCTAACTACTGGTCTCCTGGATGGAACAGAGGTCTCTGCCTGATTGGACACATGGACTTTAGAGCATCCTTGCAGGACGTGAAGATGGAGCCATGGTATTGTATGCGCACTCGTTAGTGTCACTCATTATATGAAGTCTGGATTACATTGTTGCAATAACTTTATATTTGGAAAAAAAACACAATATAAGAAATTGACTGCAACTATACCTAGTCGTGTCATCTTTCTGTGACATATGTTTGGATCCACTGGGGTCAGCGATCCTGGTCTTGACACGAGAGCCCACAGTGATTACAGTGTATACATAATTTGTTCAGCTTCTTAAAAATACCTCTCTCCTGAACTATAATTAGGCTTGTGCCTAACATAACAGATAATGCGCACAAAAAATCATATATGATCCAAGCGTGAATAAATGTGAACAAAGACAAAGGGTAAAGGCAAAAGCATTACTGATATTTGTATGGAATGGAGTTGAGGCCCTCTGAACCGACACGTTACGTCAGACACCACTGACTTCCCGTTGTTTTTAAGTGTTTTTTTAGTTTTTTTGTGTGTTTTTATTGAAGACTCTATGGGGGAGATTTATCAAACTGGTAGCATTCTCTTAGTTGCCTCTAGCAACCAATCAGATTCCACTTTTCATTCCTTACAGATTCTTTGAAAAAAAAAAAAAGGTGGAATCTGATTGCTTACCAGGGGCAACCAAAACTATCCATAAAGCTTGTAATATTTTGAGTGGTGTGGCAGTTACAGTTTTTACACCCTTTGTTAAATCTCCCCCAAGGAGATAAGAATTCACATATTGGTCATACTACCTGAGGTCTTAGCAGTGTGTGCACGCTCCCCTCCAACGCACGTTTCACGCAAAGCATTCTCTAGATACGACCTGATTTGCTGACAGTGTTATATAAGTCACAGCATCCAATTCAACATATGTGTAGCTTATACTGTACATCCATGTAGCAGAAAATATGCATTCTTAGTGTGACCAAGTGTCAAAGAGGAGTTGTGGCTCTCCAGCTGTGCCACGCTCTGTCACAATTCCTCCTTGGTTCCTCCTCTTGAATAATAATTTCATATTGGCCTCCAGTTCTATGCTGCTGATGACGTACATTTGTTGTGCCCTAAACTTATTCAAGTGCCATAGCAAGGAAGAGCGACGCATGCGTAGTCTACGGCGCTTGAATGAGTTTAGGCCATAGGATGTGCGCATCAGCAGCAGCACGGGAACTGGAGGCTGATATGAAATTATTATTCAAAAAGAGGAGGGAGGAGAAACCAAGAAGGAGGCATGACAGAGCGTGGCACAGTCGGAGAGACGCAACTCCTCTTTGACACTTGGTCACACTAAGATTACACATTTTCTGCTACATGGAGGGATAAGCTACAGGTACCATATTGAATAGGGTGCTGTGACCTATATAACACTGTCAGCAACTCAGGTTAAGTTAGAGTGCTGACAGATTCCCTTTAATATGTACACATGCTCTAATAGTCAAAACACAGCTAATAATCTTTTCATGCCTGTAAAGAATTGTCCACTGCATCTAGAGATAGAGGGTTCATGAACAACACCCTTGCACCACCCCTCATCATCATTAGAAATGTCGCAAGAACATTTTCTCCTGTCTGGCCATTGCACAGGTGCCTTAACGATCCAGCCCATGTCCCTTGCTGAAACAGGTGATGAATAGGAGGCAATCTGCCTGGAGCATTCCTAATGATGAAGAGGGTGGGGAGGAGGGACAGAGGAGTGGTGCAAAGTTAGGGCACAGATATTCTAGGGCAGCAAGTTTAAAAGTTGTTTTTTAGGACAATAACTACATCACCTGCCGAACGGACCCCAGGACAGATATTGGATTAAAAACAGCTTTATGAAGGTACAAGCAGTTTTGGGGGGGGGGGGGGGGGGGGGCAGATTGTGGGTACAGAGTCGCTTTAACCTTAGCTGCTAGACTATGTTCTGTTGTACTCTTTTTTCGTAAAAAATTTGTGAAAATGCTATAATAAGCCCACGTTTATTTATTTTTTAATGCATTGTGAAGAGTGTGACCAGAGAAAACTGGTAAGCCATTATCTTACACTGCATAAACCAGCATTGGTTAGTGGGTGCTACCTCCTCTATGTTCTACCCTGTATTCAGCTACACAAGCATCTACTTAAAGGGGTTATCCAGCGCTAAAAAAAACATGGCCACTTTCTTCCAGAGACAGCCCCACTCTTGTCTCCAGCTTGAGCAGGGTTTTGCTGCTCAGTTCCATTGAACTGAATGAAGCTTAATTGCAAACCGCACCTGAACTCGAGCCAAGAGCGGTGCTGTCTCTGAAAGAAAGTGGCCATGTTTTTGTAGCGCTGGATAACCCCTTTAAGACTAAAGGAGAAGCAGAAATTGCTTTGCTTCTCTCTCAATATAACTCCCAGTTTTCTATATCTCTAGATTTTTATTGATACATATGAGTACACTGAGAGAGATGTAATGGGGGAACAGCGTGTGTTATGTGGCCGCCATAAAGTGCCTTTTCTTCTCACTGCATGTTATTTCAAAATTTACCATAAAATATGAATAAGATGCAATATATTTCTTATTTCTGTAAAGCTGTCAGTCTTTTATAGCAATATGAATGCTTTTTCATGAGCAATCACCGAACAATGAGGTTATGACGTGTGTATAAATTCTGTCTAAATAAGGAACTATAGAAAATGTACATTTCTTTTTTCTACTTATTCTGAAGAAAAATATTCTTCACAATGATCAAATGAGCACCGTCATCTGTGATGAAAAGACATATCCATTTGCAAAGGAATTGGCAATGCGGGAAATAGAGCAGATACAGTACTTTTCTGAAAAAAAGCTATTGCCATAATTCCAAAGGCAAAAAAAAGCTATCATAGCCAAACCGGAATGTATCAGGCCATGACTGCAGATAACTATAGAACAAGCTGCGCAGGAGAAGCGCCTGTTTATTAAAAGGAAAAAAGAGCGCACTTACATTACAATGTGTCTCTACTTCTACGAATCTTAGTTGAAAATTAGGAACTGCTTAAATGGGGCATAAAAGTAATATTTTAGGTGTTTTTTCCATAATAAAATTTACAGTACCCTCCATAAGGTGGACCAGGGTACCCACTTCACTATTTATTAACCAAACCCACAGGCACAGAGGGCTGGGGTGTAAGACCTCTTTATTGTAAACATCACCCTAAAATATTACTTTTATGTAATAAAATCTCAATTATGGGATCATATCTAGAGAGGAGCAAACTTTTCAAAAGTTTGGTTTGTCGGGTTCTCCAAACTTTGAAACAACTGAACCTCAAACAAAACAATGTGGGAACGTAAAACATGCTGTCATAAGTAAATATACACAAAAGAAGCTGGTGGGGCAAGAAAGCAAATCAGCATACATGGGGATTGCAACTATACAAGCTGTATGCAATTGCTTAATCCCCTAAAGTAATATGATTTATATTATTTTAGGGGGATTTAGAAGTTGCATACAGTTAATTTTTTGTAATATAGATTTGTATAGACCTGTCATTTTGACAGGAGTTTCCGCTCAGTACAGGTTTTCCAGCTCAAGAGTGGGCCCCCTGGCTATAGAGCCTGTAAAATGGCTATCATTAACTCCTGAATTATTACCCCAGTACTCACCGCCACAGAAGTACTAGGAAGATCTGAAGCGGTAGCAGGTTGGTATTATTAGGCTGGGAGGGGTCAAATAAATGGCCCTTCCCATCCTGATATTACTAGACTGCTTTTTTTTTTTTTTTTTTTAAACCTGGCTGGTTATGAACTGGTGGGGGGAGGGGGAGAGGAAGGTCCTACACACACTTTTTATTAATTATTATTATTATTTTATTAAACAGTATGCAGTCCTCAGTATAGAGGGGAAGCCATACTTTTTAATTAAAATAAAAACAAAAACAGTAAGCCCCCCCTTTTGTTTCATAACCAGCCAGGTAAAAACTAAAGAGCTGTAGCCTAGTAATACAAGGTTGGGAAGGGACATTATTACCGCCTCAGACCCAGAGCACCATTATTTAGAATGTCTTGGGTCTGCTGGTACCTGGCTTTTTGCAGTACCCCATGACAATAGGCTTTGGGGGATTTAATTTTGGGGGGTTAGTGATAGACATTTTACGGACTAATGTTAAGCTCCAGCAAGAAAGGGACTCTGTCCTTCAGACAGCTTTCACTACTAAGCCTGTAAAGTAATTAAATTTTTTAAAAAGCAGTGATAATTCTTGGCACCCCATGTTGGCACTTGTGATAAATTAGTGGATTTTTAATTGCTGTTAGGGTGCTCGGTCTCTAAAAGGTTTTCAATCACTGCCCTACAGGAAGTTGTGTATTCTTTCCAGTCTGACATGGTGCTCCCTGCTGCCACCTCTGTCCGTGACAGGAACTGTCTAGAGCAGGAGAGGTTTTCTATGGGGATTTGCTGCTGCTCTTTACAGTTATGGCAGCATAAAGCACAGTGTCAGACTGGAAAAAATACATCACTTCCTGCAGTACATACAGCAGCTGATAAGTAATGAAATACTTGAGTTTTTTTTAAATAGAAGTCATTTACATATCTGTATAACTATCTGACACCATTTACTTTTACTCCCATCTGAAATACTCTTTAACCATTTTAAAAGGAAAGTCTCACACTAATGTTCCAAAAGATGCAATATCTGCCTATCTTTATCTTCAGGTATTCACGGTTACTTTGTACCTTCTTCTTAAATGTCCAACAACTTGCAACGTCTTGGACTTAATTTTTATCATTCGTGTCAGACATTCAATGTGTCGCACTGTATCTTTGCTCTATTTTGGTGCAGAACATCACCGTTCTGTCTCATGTGACCCTATCTCTTCTTGATTTATGTGTTTGCTTTTGGTTCTCTCTCTTTCTAAACCATTGTTTCTGAGTGTTCTGTTATACATACTGTATACTGGTCAATATAAAATCAAACTCTTCTGAAATCTAATAAGCAACTACTTCCAGTTGCTGTGACCTTATTACATGTAGACATATGTTATTATTAAGACACATGAATTCCTCCTTGTTGTAGAGAGGCGCTTCCTGGGAAACCCTCCTTATCTCAACCTGAATGAACGCTGTGTTACTACATGAATCAATTCCCTAGCAATTAATTAAACCATTCCCAGTTGGTTTTACAATGAAACATCTTCATTTATCATACCACTACATCCCCAGTCAATGCGGAAAAGCACCTCAGTTTATCTTCCAAGGAACTATTCCCATTTGTTGTTGGGGCCCCGTCCTAATGGTTACTGAAGTCAAAGCTTAAAATAAATAGCGACACGGTCGTGTTTATAGATCAGTAATGGCTGTAGATCAGCGGTGGCTAGTTTACACAGAAACATAAATCAGGTCTCTACTCCCTTACTCATGTAAACCCTTACCAAGATAGAGTACGCCATTAAGCTGCTATTCACATGATGAAAAGTGACAATTCTAATTGGTAAGGGTCTGACTGGTGGAACCCCCATGATGCGGAGAATTACGGGGCTGCACTGCTAGGTAAAGTAAAACATTCTTTTTTACAATGTTTGTTTTCCATTTACTTTAATGGAACCCATTTATTTTACTGTGATTCTTTTCTAGTCATGTCATCACACTTTGGCTTTTGTCAGTGTCACTCAGATTCTTGCATTTGCCCATTTTCCCAGCTTCCGGCTATGTTAACACGACGTCAAAAAAAGAAAAATTAAAAAGACGTCTGTTATTGCCGCGATTTAACTGACTGCTATGCATTGAAGTCAATTGGATGAAGGACGTCCGATGCACAGCGTGTATAAAATGACAGATGTTATCTGCATGGTTGTCAAAATAATGATCATGTCAATTATTTTCAGACGTCTTTTGCAAACAGCGGACGTTATTTTTTGTTGTTCAGTTTTTCTTTTTTCACCGTCGTTTCCCCATTTTTACTATTAAAGGGAACCTGTCACTCGGTATTACGGCACAGAGCCCGCCCGACCCTCTGGTGGAGCCCCGGATACTTTGCTGCAAGTCCCGCTTCTGGACCCGGTCCCCGGACGGAGATATCGGCACCAGAAGGTGAACACGCGCTGTATGCTAATTACATGAGATGAATCCGATGCCCATAGAGAATGACTGGAGCCAGACTTATCTCTGGAGCACGCGCACCTGGCTGCCGTCAGCGATATCTTTGTCCTGGGAACCGGGTCTAGGAGCGGGACTTGCAGCAAAGGGTAAGTATACGGGGCTCCACCGGAGGGGTCGGGCAGGCTCTGCGTCAGAATGCCGGGTGACAGGTTCCCTTTAAATTCAATGCACTTTTCAATTAAAGACACACCCAAAGGCTATGTTCACATAATGTAATAATTCCTGCAGCCAATACAGAGGTATAGGCTACAGGAACGTCCTGAATGCTGCCCGGCGGCTGCCAGTGTAATAGCATAGTATACGCTTCGGGCGGGATTTCTATCGGCACTGTAGAAAACCGACATGTCAGTTTTCTGCAGCCACTATTCATTGAATAGCGGCCGCCGAAAACCGTGTCAGTGCACACTATGGAGCGAGCGGCTCCGGCAGCACGCTCCATAGTGTGCAGTGGGGAATACTGATGCGGGCGCACTTGGATGCACCCGCATCAGAACTCTGCGGCAATAAAGATCATCAGGCCGGTACTGCAGTACTGGTCGGGATGACCTTTTCAGAGACCGGCCGGGTCAATGAACGGCTGGGTCTCATACGTAGTGATACGTACTCCTTCACTCCATACCATGAATTCTTGCAGATGAGGATAACCATTTGAGTCCCGTCTATGATTACATAACCAATAAACTAAACTGTAAAATATAACTTAAAGCATGAAGGGGTATTTATACAAATCTGTATTGGCCAAGAAATGCACACGACTCAACAAATTTAAATGTTCATCTTTATTAATGGTTCATAGCGGGTACAGAGAGATGACATCACAGCTGTTCCGCATCACCTTAACACTTCCTTGGAAGTTCATGGGAGATCTGCATAACGGCGTGTTAAATACCCCTACTAGTCAAATAAAATATAGCTAAAACAGCTGACAATATAATTTCTACAGTGCAACATCATTTACCAACATAATTATGTATTTAAAAACATATAGGGGGAGATTTATCAAACATGGTGTAAAGTGAAACTGGCTCAGTTGCCCCTAGCAACCAATCAGATTCCATCTTTCATTTCCCCAGTCTGTGAGGAATGAAAGGTGGAATCTGATTGGTTGCTAGGGGCAACTGAGCCAGTTTCACTTTACACCATGTCTGATAGATCTCCCCCATACTGTATATAATGTATGGGAGATTGTTTCTATTATTTAACCCCATAGGGCCACATTTGTATCAGAGGCTACCATGTGTTCCAAGCCTACAAATTGCAACACCGCTGCATCAATTTTGTGGATCTCATTCACACGCCTGATTAAACATGATGCGTCTTTCCCAGATCCTAAACAATATAAATGTTCATTTAATGTGATCTATAAATGCACAAATCAGCAGGCACCAATACTAAATGTGTTGTGTCCCAATACAGATTGTAATGCCCCACAAATAAACTTCAATTGGAGGAGGGGGGGCGATTTATCAAAGGGGTGTAAAGTAGAACTGGCTCAGTTGTCCCTAGCAAACAGATTCCACTTTTAATTCTTCACAGATTTCTTAGAAAATAAAAGGTGGAATCTAATTGGTTGCTATGAGCGAATTCTACTTTTCACCAGTTTGATAAATCTCAACATATGTGCACTGTCTATTTCTGCTTTTCGTAAAAACAAGTCAATTGCCTTAAGACTAAGGATGGTCCGAACCGCCGAGCTTTGGGTTCGTATGAACCCGAACGCTCGGCATCAGATTCCCGCTGTCTGCCTGCTCCGTGCAGCGGGTGGATACAGCGGGAGGACCGCCTGGAAAACTGGGATACAGCCTATGAATATGGCTGTATCCCAGTTTTCCAGGCGGTCCTCCCGCTGTATCCACCCTCTCCATGGAGCGGGCAGACAGCGGGAATCATTGCTGAGAGTTCGTTCGTACGTATGTTCGGAACATCCCTACTTAAGACCATCACTGTGGCGAATTTAAGTATATAGACTCCCCACATCAATTGTGCTCAAAACTCAGGTTGCCACAATCCAGAAAGTATGAAGGTACAATTTTCTCATGGAAAAGTAGCTCAACGACAAGTCACAACCCGCCACTATTGGCCTTCCTGGACATTGTACCATTTTCCTTGATAATATACAGTACCTGTCTTAACCCCTCACATTTCTCAATATTAAATGTAATTGAAGGATTACAAAAATTTTTATAACTTTTTTAGGGGGTTGACTAAGGTTCTCACTATGATTCCACAAGTATATCGCCAAACATTACGGAATAGGCGATTGCTCGCGCAACAGTTGTTCAGCCAGTTGTCACTAGCACTGAGAAGGAGAGATGGCAGTATGCACACATAAGTGTCACCAGGTCATTCTGCACCTGTTTCGAGGGGCAGATGGCAGCAGTGATCAAGTGTAAAGGCTCAATTACATGATACAATTATTGACCTTATGTGGCCGATTACCGGTCTTTTAGGATGATAATTGTTTAGTTTAATAGCGCATGTTGAAATGCATAGTGTCAGCTGAGCATAGCCCGCTGAAAGATCCCGATCATGTCAGTGATGGTCTGCTGCTCATCAACCCGAGCAATAAGAGCAGCAGCAGCATACCGCTGCTTACCTCCATGGGAAGACCCTAATGCTGCTCCCCGCCAACCCTCCGGCTGCTCCCTGATCCCTGTCTGTGCGGAGGAGCGAGCGGGGAACAATCCAGAAGTGAGTGCTGAACTGTCTCCCGGAAAATTGTGCCGTGTAATGCGCCCTTGAAGGGATTATCCAATGCTACAACAACATGGGTACTTTTTCCCAGAGACAGCCCCACTATTGTCTCCAGCTTGGGCAGGGTTTTGCTGCTCAGTTCCATTGAAGTGAATAGAGCTTAATTGCAAACGGCACCTGAACTGGAGACAAGAGTCGTGTTGGATCTGAAAGAAAGTGGCCATGTTTTTGTAGCACTGGATAACCCCTTTAAGTTTGTCGATTAATTTCAAGCAGGCGAGGGATATTGGCTGTAAAGTGTAAGAAAACCTTGCCAGAGTTTAAAGTGATTTTCTTATCTATATTATAAAAACAAATGTCTGTTTGTCCACCCTCTATAGGTGTCTGAAGGCTTTAACCATCTGAACCCAAATTTGGAATATAGGCACACTTGGTGCCCGGGAAGATTAGTATATAGGTCCTAACCTTGTTAGACATACACAGCACCCGCTGACTGTGGTTTCTGTAGGAATCCAAATCCAAAGTCCAAAAATCTTTATGTTTATGCACCTGGCAATCAAACTGCCAATGTGGTTTATCAACAGGCTCTGCCGTCTCCTATCAGTTTGGCTGTTTAGGTTAAAAATTAACTAAACAGTGTGCAACTGCTAGGGTATATAGGCCTATTAGTGATTTCCACCAGTGAGGGTGTAAATCAGCCTCCTGGGCATCTGGGGGACAAATTCAATGAACACACAAAAAACTATTTAAAACGGCCGTAACTGGGTACTTTTTGCAGTCTACATTATAAGGCTAGGTTCACACATCATCTATTTTTGGCCATTCGTCGGCCATCTTTGTAGACGTACACCATTTTGAGGTTAAATAACGCTTGTTATTTTAAAATAACTTCCATAATTCCAAAATATTGGACGTTATTTGACTTCCAAATGACAGACGTCCACAAAGATGGCCGTCGAGGTGTTCTGTGAACCTAGCCTAATGCCACATTCACACAACGTATCTTTTGTATTAATCACAGGCGTAGTTGCAGATTGCAACAACGGAAGTGATTAGTACAAAAGATACATTGCATAGTCAGAGAGAATCGCGGCCAGAATTCCAACCGGCCACACAAAAAACTGACATGTCAGTTTTGTGCGGCCGCTATTCAATAGCACACAGGCGGGTCACAGAACGGCTGGTGTTATTCTCTGTGTGAACTCTGCCTAACAGGGAATGTCTGTTTCTGTATGTCCTATATAGGCATCCAAGCGACTGAACCATGTGGCCCAAGATTTGGTAAGTTGTTGTGCCATACTGCCACTTTGTTAAGGTACAATGGAGCACTGGATGTCAAAATCTGTACAAAGGGTCAATTTCTGTACCAAAGGAAAAAAAAAAAATCTGCAGCATGTGATAAGATTTATAAAATCTCCACGTGGATGAATGTAATCTGCTATGGATTTTCCACTTGCAAATCCACATGGAAAATCCACAGCATTTGCAACACATTTACTCTAAAAGTTCTCAGGAAAAAAGGCTTTATTTATTTAAAGTGTAATAAAAATATTTAGAATTTAAAATTAACTCAAAATAATAATGTTGAAAAAAAACAAAAATAAATGAAATGCAATAAGGTCAGCCATTAAAATGAATCTTGCTTACTGGTGATGTCTCAATGACACTGCGCTGCAATATTCCATACTGGATGCACAGATGGGCCATAATCATGGTAATGCATTGCCTAACATATGTGTTCATTGACCCTAAGAGCAGAAGTCAGTGTTTTTACATGGGGCGCACTGTGCGAGTCTTTCCCCTTTGTCGTAACAGCATGTTACTGAGTGACTGTATCAGTGATTAAGTAGCTGACAGCGGAGGAGTGATTGAGAGTTATATTATAATCAGTAAGCTATATACTGCATTAGATATGCTCTGTAAGCAGGCCAACCCAGCTAGAATACTTTCAGTATATAATATATATGTCCTGCATTTTAATATGTACAGATAATAAAATAAAAAAAAATACAAAAGATAAACAAAATAATATTCACCACCATAACGCATACCATGTATTTTTTTTGGGGGATTTTTCGGCATATACCCATCAGATTTCACAGAATTGCTTTACAATATCCACCATATCAGCCAAAGCTCTCTTAATCCACTCCCTTTATGAAAGCACACCATGTACAATTCAACACAGTTAGATCCCCTTTGGCAATGAAGCTCAGTTGAAATAACTAAAAACTGTAATACCACTCATCCCCAGTCTTGGAACAAATCCAACTATGTGCTGATTGTTAATTCCACCATTGAAATCCTGAGAGTTGTAGTCTCATTTTTTATTTTTTACCACAGATACCCTATACAGTATATATGCCTCTCTCCCAGGTGGAAGCTGGATGAACTGTTTGTCTCACTCACTACATTCTAGAAGATACACTAACAAATGAACCTGAAACTCATCCAACTATTCAGTGCTTGTTAATCCTTTAATAAAAGTCCCACCATTGGGATCCTGGGAGTTCTAGTCTAATTCTTACCATGAAGACCTTACAATTTTATGCGTCTCCTGGGTGGGAGCTGTATAAACCTTCATATCATCCATTGCATTCTAGTCGTACAATAACAAATGGAACTGAAACACAGCTCAGGCTTCTAGGGTAGAAGGAATGAAGAGACAATAATTCCAATGAAAATTAGACAAGCGGACTTGCCTCCAGTATACATATATATATATATGCCAATGGCCACAGCAATTTGCAATTGATGCTGTAGAATGTTACATCACTGTATACTATTACATTCAGTAGTTTCATATTAACCCTGAAAACTTTATCTAACCCACAATATAATATTAATACGGAAATATATCCAGAACTGTATGTGTGATCAGGCACTAAGGTCCTGTGCCTAGGGCAGCAGTGCTGAGTGGGGCAGCACTTCAATAAGTACAAAATAATAAAAAAAATAAATATAAATATTTTGGTTGTAGCTGCAGCTGCCATGCAGAGGGCTTGGTGGAATTCACATGGATTGAAATTACCTGCAGATTTTCAGCCATTACATTGCGGATGTGGGATTTCTTTCACTACTTTGTGTGTACAGGGACCAGATTCACGGTGCATCTGCAACATGTAACTCATGCGGTGTCAAATCTACATGAAAAATTCTAAAGCTTGTGGGATCGCGCTAATAGGGTGTATTCAGTCCCAGTACCTAGGGCAGCACCAGCTTTAAATACATTCTTGAACATGTTATAGTAACAGTTTCTTCTTATGACTTTTACCACTAAAACATAGGCACCTATGACTCTCCATACCGTAATAACACAAGGTATATGAAGGCTGCCCAGCCTATTCACTGAATAATCGTCCCTTACACGGACAGGAAATCTGAGGCTCGGAATATAATCATTCACCTGCCAGAATCAGTCCTCATCCACTTAACAAGTGTATTACGAATGCCGATATAAACTATTAGAATACCAGAGATAACGTAATATAAGAAATGACGGTGCCCATACCTGACATGCAAACGATGAAATTTGCTTGAAGGAAAAAAAACACCTCCCAAACAATTTCCATTCTATGATTTTCATACCACCTGCATCACTTAGAGGAATGATCAATACAACACTTCCCAACGGTTCAGCAACGGTTCCTCTTTGCCTGAAGAGATTTTCCAAATATATTTACACATGTCCAAAAAAAATCCAGCCAAGGGTCTTAACTCGATTCCGTTTTCCCCATTAAAAAAAAAACAACAAAAAAAAAAAGGAGCTGGTAATAAGAAGAAGGAAAAAAAGAAGAAAGAACACACAAGACACTAAAAAAGAAGGAAAGCCAGAGCGGAAAGAAATAAAGGTAATCTCCAGAGCCCGATCTCCTCGAGAGATAGACGGTAAAATAGAGCTAAATTACTAGTTGACCAGCAAGATCATTATCCATGTAGTCATTCCCCAAGGATGGACATTAAGCTTTTAGTTTATCCGTACAATGTAGTTCCCATGGATATCCCAGAACTGGTGGTGTTGGTTTTTTTATTTCCTTCCTGTAGCAAAAGAGAAATAATAAGAAAATATTTTGCAAGGCAGATAGGAAAAAAGAATATAAGCCCGGTGTGATGCTATGTGACTGACTGCTGCAGATAGTATTGAATGCTTTCTCATTTCTGCAGACTGCCTCTCCTCGGTTGGGCGCCAGGGGGCGCACGGACACCACTTACTTACTCCTCCAAGTCACCCAGCGCTGCTTGAATGGTCCATCCTAAAGAATTCAGGTGCTCCCCAGCCCTGTATACATTACACTACAGTGGATTACAGACTGGCAGGCAATACACTGAGCCCATATGCAAAGCCAGGATAGGAATACCAGGCTGGCTCCTTACCCCCCTCCCCAGGACTATGGGGGAGTTAGGAGCTGTTTGCCCCCCAGCTCTGCTATACCACCCTGTGTCTATCACCCCCTGGCTGCATGCCCCATCTACTGCTGCAGCTAATGAATAGAGAGGAACTTACCAAAGATCCCGAGTGCCTGCTGCCTCCCTCTGTGCCCACAGTGGGTGGGGGCTGCCGCCGGTGTACTCCACTAGTGGGATATTGGTGGAGCTGGAGGATGTGAGGGCAGTGTGCTCCAGCTTCGCACATCAGCACACCGACGAAATTAACTGGCAGAGTTGCCGCTCATGCGCACCTGTCATCACATTGGGAGGCTGCGCTGCCGGCTGCTGCAGGTAGGGGGCGCCACGGGTCACTGCTGCGGGAAAGTTTAATGTGGTGTGGGCGCGGGGCTGACTGCCGGCTGCGGGGCCCCCTCCTCCCCTGACACTCGGGCGGCTCTGGGATCCGGCGACGCTGCTGTCTGTGAGGGAGAGGGGAGACAGAGAGTGGCCGGACACACAGGGATGAGCTGCGGCCGGGGGAGGAGAGGGGAGAGGAGGGGGACGCTGCTGCTGCTGCTGTCACCGGGAGATAGTGCAGCACGGAGCACACGTGGAGAGAGACGAGGGGGACACAGTAATTACCGGAGGAGGGAGAAGAGTTTGGCTGAAGGAATCATTATAACCCCTCAGCAGCCACCAGCACAGGAAGAACAGCGCATTGGTTTGTGGTGGCAGCATAAGGGTTAAAAGGATTCATTCAGGGACGAGGTGACTGTATGAGAGGCCAATGCTGGTTCACACATACACAGTGCAGGGGGTAGGGAGCTGCTGTGTGTGTATGTCAGTGTCCCAGGCTGTGAATGACGCCCATAGAGGTGTGATTACAGTGATACCCCGCCCCTGGGCGTGACTACATCGCCTGAAGAAACGCCCACTTGACTACCTGACAGGAATTAGCATACAAAGTACGATTTTGGGGTGAATGGGTAGACGCAGACTCTACAGATATATGTGTGGAAAATGTGTTAGGAGGTGTACATTATTGTTGTTATATAGATTTTTTTTAGGTGATTGGTTCCCTTTAACTGGCAGAGTTACCGCTCATGTCATCACATTGGGAGGCTGCGCTGCCGTCTGCTGCAGGTAGGGGGCGCCACACGTCACTGCCGCTGGAGGTTTAATTGGCGAAGCGCAAATCTTCTGTGGGCGCAGCGCTCACCGCCAGCTGCAATGCACTATGGGGGAGATTTATCAACCATGGTGTAAAGTGAAACTGGCTCAGTTGCCCCCGGCAACCAATCAGATTCCAACTTTCATTTTCCAAAGCGTCTGTGAGGAATGAAAAGTGGAATCTGATTGGTTGCTAGGGGCAACTGAGCCAGTTTCACTTTACACCATGTTTGATAAATCTTCCCCTATGTCTGTAGTCCTGACAATGGACACTGCCGGCTCCTCATCTGGGATCCTCTGTACTCCACCTGCTGCTGCTCATATGCTCTGCACCTCACTATATCTCCTGGATGCTCTGCACCTCACTATATATCCTGGATGCTCTGCACCTCACTATATCTCCTGGATGCTCTGCACCTCACTATATCTCCTGGATGCTCTGCACCTCACTATATCTCCTGGATGCTCTGCACCTCACCATATGGTCTGGATGCTCTGCACCTCACTATATGGTCTGGATGCTCTGCATCTCACTATATCTCCTGGATGCTCTGCACCTCACTATATCTTCTGGATGCTCTGCACCTCACTATATCTCCTGGATGGTCTGCATCTCACTATATCTCCTGGATGCTCTGCACCTCACTATATGGTCTGGATGCTCTGCACCTCACTATATCTCCTGGATGCTCTGCACCTCACTATATCTCCTGGATGCTCTGCACCTCACTATATGGTCTGGATGCTCTGCACTGTGCCTTCTCCATAGTACTGGACTCTGTTATGCAGCTCCTGAAATGCTCTGCCCTAGATTTATGCTGTGGGGAATGTTGGATACCAGACTCCATCTAGACTACACTGTTACCACTTCATATCCTGTTCTCTACTACCTCTGTGCTCCTTTGCTCTGCTTGCCCCCTATGCTGCTAAACAGCACCCAGTAGTGGATTATAATAGGGGCGTTTCGGGCGGCAGCCCGGGGCCCTGAGCTCCTGTGGGGCCCATGACCACCCAAACAGACTTATACTTTCAGTGGTGTACTGTCTCCTGGCTACACTTCTGCCATGATTTGCAAAAATCACAGTTTTTTAATGGCAATTTTGCACAAATCAGGACATCATGACATTATCTGTCCTGTACTATGAACGCCAGGCTAGTGCTTCCATAGTTACAGTGGGGTGGGGGGGCCCAGGCTTGATGAACAGCCCGGGGCCTATGGTAAAGTTAATCCGCCCCTGACAGCACCCCTCCTCTGCAGCTCTGCACTGTTCTCTACTACCTCTGTGCTCTTCTGCCCTGCGTGCCCCCCATGCTGATACACAGCACCCCTCCTCTGCAGCTCAGCACTGTTCTCTACTACCTCTGTGCTCCTCTGCCCTGCGTGCCCCCCATGCTGATACACAGCACCCCTCCTCTGCAGCTCAGCACTGTTCTCTACTACCTCTGGGCTCCTCTGCCCTGCGTGCCCCCCATGCTGATACACAGCACCCTTCCTCTGCAGCTCAGCACTGTTCTCTACTACCTCTGTGCTCCTCTGCCCTGCGTGCCCCCCATGCTGATACACAGCACCCCTCCTCTGCAGCTCAGCACTCTTCTCTACTACCTCTTGGCTCCTCTGCCCTGCGTGCCCCCCATGCTGATACACAGCACCCTTCCTCTGCAGCTCTGCTCTGTTCTCTACTACCTCTGGGCTCCTCTGCCCTGCGTGCCCCCCATGCTGATACACAGCACCCCTCCTCTGCAGCTCTGCTCTGTTCTCTACTACCTCTGGGCTCCTCTGCCCTGCGTGCCCCCCATGCTGATACACAGCACCCTTCCTCTGCAGCTCTGCTCTGTTCTCTACTACCTCTGGGCTCCTCTGCCCTGCGTGCCCCCCATGCTGATACACATCACCCCTCCTCTGCAGCTCTGCACTATAGGGCTGTGTGCTCACTGCTGGCCACCTAGGATCCTCTGCAGCTTCTTCAATGATTTATACTGCACATTATCTCTGCTGCTCTGCACTCCATTTCTGTATAGTATTACATGTCTTTTATGCATCCACAACAAATGCATTAAGCTCCACATTGCCCTACTCTGCACTGTTTACCTATGGTGCTGGCAGTCTGTAATCCTATGGGCCATACTTCATCTATGCCATTGTCTATGACCAGCACTGCATCTGAGAGTCCTCCATGCTGCACTGTATTCCTCTGTGCTTTTCCCCACTCACTAACACTGACACTGCACTGTGGCCCTGACACTCACCCGGCCACGCCTCCTCCCCGCCTTATCAACCCCCCAAGCCCTGCCAGCCTGCCCATCGGGCAAGCCGGGGGCATAGGAGGCATACCCAGGGAGAAGGGGCGAATCTGCACCTTCTCCCTGGCGTACGCCTGTGGCGTACCTTTCATAAATGTCCCCCTTAATCTGCTCCTGTCCAATGGTTCCTGCACTGCTGACCTCCTCACAGAGCAGCAGAAAGGGTTAACAGCAGGAGCATCTGGAGATCTCAGTGCAGGAGCAGATAACACATAAAAGTTCCCTGCTGTTAACCCCTAATGGCCTGCAGTGGGAGCAATGCACAGGTCACAGGACTGGTCAAGAGAAAGAAGTACCTGGGAAGAAAACCCCAGGAGAGCTTGGTGTTAGGACACTGAAGAGGCAGCCCAGCGTCCAGCGTGACAGAGACAGTGCTGCTATGTCATCTCTGTCTCTCTCGGCCCCAGCACTGGAACCCCTCCCCCAGCACCGGAACCCCTCTTCCCTCCCCAGCAGTTGTACAGATTGCTTCAGTGCCACTGTCACTCCTGGGTCTCCTTCATCTTGCTCCAGGCAGGAGGGGCAGGGTGATAGAGTTATGTAGCTGGGCTTCACCCTGCACACCAGCAGCAACAGGGCGTGGTAGTTAACAGCCCTGCCAATGTCGCCCCCTCCAGCCGCAGTGACAGGGGGAAAATGTAGTAAAACTGGGCCCCTAGAGTTGCTGTGGGCCCGGCACTTGCCCAAGTCAGCCGGGTGCTGACGCCGGCCCTGTGTGGATTCCAGCAGAATTGTGAATGCAGCTCTGGTTTCCCACAAAATTGTAAATGCAGCTTTGAATTCCACCAGAATTGCGAATGCAGCTTCGGTTTATGACCCGGCATGAGTATGTAAGTGTAGTCCAGACTGGAGTGGCTTTGGACTCATTTGATAAATAAGACATGTGACTGGGAATGTAGAAATAGAACAATTTTGAGACCAGGCGTGAGGGGTGTAAACTTTAGAAAAGTCACTAATTTTTGCGCAAGGAAACAATTGTGAAAAATGCAACTTTTTTACATCAAAAGAAAACTGTAAAACAATAATAAATCCCCCCCCCCCTATGTCTTTTGGATTTTCAGTGCTAATGCTGGACAACCTGGGTCCCCCTGAGACTGCTATGTGCTGTTAAACCGCTGGCCACACCTCAATGGTTTCCCTGTACAAGGATGGATCCCACAATGACTGTGTATAAAGCATTAACCCACCCCAGGCAATGGATGCGCCTTGTTTACTGCTATTTACCTTTCCGTGTATAATGGTGACATTATTCCTGCTACTTCAGGAACTGTGCAGCTTGCTAGCCTCTAGGCTAATCATTTTACTTCTTCCACATTAACCTATTTAGTTGCAGGTTCTTCAGACACTAATTTAATCACACACAAAAAAAGAATAAGGAAAAAAAAAAAACATGAGCTGCCAATTCCTGTTGTTTAGATTTCCTAACTCATTGGCGAAGTATCACTTTTCCTAATATTTTATTGTATGGCAAGTTATACAGTATATTATAATGTAAACTTGTATTATATTTATGGCAATAATAATTGCAATGCAATAACATAATAATTATGTATATATATATATATATATATATATATATATATATATATATATATATATTAAAATTTTATATATATATATATATATATATAAAATGTGTTATTTTATTGCAATTATTAGACTAGGTTCACACCACATTTTTACATCCTGTTTAAAGGTACTGGTTTTTATGTGCTAAACCATATGCATGCATGATTTACACATAGGTCCAGATTTATTAAAGGGGTACTCCGGCGCTAAAAAAACTTTGTCTCCTGTGATGTCTAACTGACTCTGTAAAACTGTTAGATGGCTTACAGCTTGCTCATCCAATCAGAGCTGAGCAACCTGAGTCATCTGACAAAAAGAGGCTGGCTTAACAGGGCTTAGACCCGCCTCCCTCTTGATTATGTCATTGTCACAAAATGGCTCCAACAGAGCAGCCTTGGGTCAACAGTCATTAGGTAAGAATGAGTTTACTTTAATTCCTGGTAGGGGATTGAGGGGGGAAAAGATAGGGAAGGGGGGCAAATAGGTGATTGAAGCATATTACAGTGTTATATAACTTTGTAATGTGTTTCAATTACTGGGAAAAAGCTTTTCGCTGGAGTACCCCATTAAGCTGCCAAAAAAGTCACACAGCTTCATTTGTATTCACTCAATAGAATGGGCTTTGCTTTCTGTGTACCTAAGGCAGAGTGCACCCAGAGGGGGAGATTTATCATGAATGCGCCTCTGGCATACAATAGGGATAAGGGGCAGATTTTGCCTTCTCCCTGGTGTAAGCCATATCCTCCTATTGCTTTATGGGTGGGCAGGAGGGTGCAGCAAGGCGGGGACCAGATTCATCATGATTTACACCCACTTGCAGGTGTAAATCATGATATAAATGTACACCTGCTTCCGAGCAGGTGTAGAGTTGCACTGCAATGCCTGCACCAGGCATAGGGTCGGCCGGCTTCACTAAGCAGCGTAGAGGAAAAGGGGTCAGGGCTTTAAGACCAGCGTACTCATACGCCAGTCTTGATAATTGTCCCCCAGTGTTTCTAAACTATGTTTGATATATTATACAGGAAGAGCTATCAGTATTTTCCCAGCACAGGTGTGCCACTAAGTTCTTATGCAACTGGGCAAAGTAACTCACTCAGATTCTCACAGAAGGGAATAAAGGAGTCTGTATTGTATGTTTTTCCCCACTAGGTGTCGCAGTAGTTCTTATGTATACTGTACTGAAAACAGCTGAAGGTCTCCTAGGTTAACTGTCTTTGTCACATGTTGTTTTTCACCCTATTACAGGTGCAGGCCTCTTTCCCTCTTCTTTCATCCTATAAACCTCTCTTCTTTCTTCCACACACACAGCCCCCACTATCACACACTACCTAGGTTACCCATATAAAAAGGAGTTAGTTCCTGGTGGGGGTCAGTGGAGAGAGACAGACACTAAAACCTTCAGAGGGAGTGACATCCTCTGAGGAAAACCTTGCCCATGCCAAGGATACCTTCAGTAACACACAGGGCAGTATACCTGAGGCCCAGTAGTAGTGCCCAGTAGGACAAAGAAGCGTGTAAGCCCACGTATCCTACTGTAATGCACAGCTATACTGGGAAGTCTTGGAAAGTCTGCTCAACCCAGAGCAGGGACCTGATACCTTGTACTACCCTAGCAGCACGGGTAACCCAACACTATATGGTGGAAGGTGGTCAGATCCAAAGTATCTATACATGAGTATGAGTATCTTCTTCTGTTACTTCTATTCTCAACTACGCCATCCAGGCAGAGTGCACTGCTACATTGGACAAGGCCCTAAAGATGTTCCTCTGCTCTACCTTGGTGTCACAACCCTCCCGCCTGCGCCAAGCTATCCTGGTTAAGTTATTAAACTCTGGTCTATTCTTTCTCGCACTTGCATCTGTACACCAATTCACACTTGGGCTATCCAAACCCCAAGCGCAGTGCCCGTTTATCCACCACTTCTGGCCACCGTGACGATGACCCTACACCCACGTGGCAACCACAACACCGCATGGCTACCCCGGTGGCATACAGCAAATGTATCTAATCACCCGATAGAGGCCCAAAGAGTGTCCCTTGATCGTCATCATGTTTTATCTGCGCAGGCATACTGATTTTACAATTGTCTGATAAAGTGTAACAGATTGTACTTTCCAATGTTCAGGGCTACATAGCTTTTTCCTACTGATTGTGCCACAGATTCTATCCTGAAATCTGCATCCGACTGTTTATATTGGAATGTAGTTGTGACGTAGCTTATATTGCAGGGACTGCTAATGTCAGGGATGAGCTGCACACATCTAAATCTACGGCATATCAGGCTGTCTGATCCATGGCAGAAATCCAGAGGTTTAAGTTAATACACCCATGACCATGTTGCTTGTCTCCTTAAACATACTTACAGTTCTCCTGTTAATCTGGTAATGGAAAGGCTTGAATCCTCCTTGTAGATTTCATAGTTATTATGTGTTCATGAATTGTCAATCAATGTTTAGCAACAATTTGCTAAACTAGAGAGGAAACAACCTAAGCAACCCACTGTAAATATTGGCAGTATTGATTAGGGCGCTGACACGCTTTGGTTGCTTAGACATTCAGCTCTGGAAGCGGCCTGTCACTCATAGACATGCTTATGTTTAGTGGGCATGTTATTCTGGTATTTGGTGCTGACCCATGGCCTCTTCTGTCTTTATAGCAAAGCTGTACAGATCCCAGGATCAATGGTTTAGATGCCTGTGAAATATGCAGAGACGTGTGTTCCATTTGGAGCATCAAATTAACAGGATCATTTTACATTATCCTTTAAATAAACCTATTAAAACCTCTAAAGTAGCCTTCAAAGTGTATATTCAATACAATTCACAGTTTACATTTAGAGAGCGTTCACATGTACAGATTTAATGCTGTGTTCAGTTATTTAGTTACATCAAATCTGCTGCGGATCCGGTATGTGTGAACGAACCCTTAGGCTATGTTCACACATAGTATTTCTGTCAGCCTTATTTCAACCAAAACTAGGAGTGGGTTGAAAACACAGAAGCTTTTCAAATCTTTCCATTAGAACTGTGCCCTGTCAGTTCCAGTCCTGTTATTTCAAAACAACGGCCGTTGTTTTGAAATAACGGCTATTATTTGCCATTAAATGACGGCCATTCACTTAATTTCAACAGTGTGTGAACATTGCCTTTCTGTGTTTTCAATCCACTCCTGGTTTGGGTTGCAAAATACTGAACAAAAATACTGTGTGGGAACACAGCCTTAGGCCATGTTCAGACATGGCAAAAAGGTGGCTGTTCTGTGATACAGCCATGCCACAGAACGGCCGCTGTCTGAGATGTTCAACCCGGCCGATACTGCAGTTTTGAGCGGGTGAACATCACTTCAACTTAATTGGAATGGGCGCACATTCAGGTGTACATTCCGGTGTGCCTGCACTCCTATTAGCCATAGAACAAAATGTAAAGTACTGGGCCACACTTTTCATTGTGTGCACAGTCTATTTTATGCGTCCGCTGTTCACTGAATAGTGTTTGTACAAAATAGACATGTCAGGTTTCTGGGCGGCCGCATGGAATCCAGGTTATAGTGTATACACTGCAGCCGGGATTCGATAGGAATTAAAGGGGTTATCCAGCGCTACAAAAACATGGCCACTTTTTCCCCTCTCTTGTCTCCAAATTGGGTGGTGTTTGGAACTCAGTTCCATTGAAGTAAATGGAGCTTAATTGCAAAACACATCTGAACTGGAGACAATAGAGGGGGAAAAATGCAGGCAACCTGCCTGTAACATTATACGTTGAGTATGGTTTTAGAATACAGTGGTCCTTTCTGGACCATTGTATGGTAAAAATATTGTGACTTGAGGCCATTGCATTTTGAAAGACCACTGTATAGCACTGATCCAGTTTATTATCTAGGCCAATTAGAGCTATTATCTCACATTAACCCCTTAACCTATCATGATATCTGGCTACGTCATAAAGGGATTAAGGGGGTAGGAAGAGGGTTCACAACTCCAGCCCTTTCTGTACAATTTGACCGCTACCCTCAACCAACTGCCCCCCCCCAACATTTAAGCACTTAGACCTATACATGCAGGCATTGGATAGTGACTGGTTCACCCACCCTTACCTGCACTGCCTTATTTATAAAGATGGCCAGACCATTGTAACAATGAAGCACTTTGCCCCTCTACCTTTTTGTCTCAAACCCCCTCCTAATAGTCTGTAAGCTCTTGCATGCGAGCAGGGACCTCACTCCTCATGTACTGTATGGATAATCATATGTATATCTCTGTGATGTCTGATTTTTGTCTATGTATGTACCCCCAGAATTGTAAAGTGCTGCTGAATGTGTTGGTGCTATATAAATAAAAAATATTATTATTATTATTACAGTTCTTCTCCCCGCTGATAAAACTAAGTTATATAAGTTGCCTATTGTTGTAATTATACTGAATGAGGAACATAGATAATATGTCATTTTTACCATAAGGCAAATTGTGTAAACATGAAAATGAAACCCCCTGAAATGGAAAAGATTAAATTTTTTCCCCAACTTTACTGTGTAAATAATAAATAATAATAATAATTAAAAAAAGTGGATGGGGTGGTAAATTGTCTTGGGGTTGCAGTGAAAACCTTCACTAAACAGTGAAGGGGATATAAGTGCTTGATAAGTATTGTAGTCCCTTCAGTGGAAGTCCCAAAGGTCTGACCTTGGTGGAGGTTCAATCTTTGGGACACCATCTTGTAAGGCCAAGGTGGGAGTGCCTTGTTGAATGGAATCTGTAGGGAAAACACTCTTTGCACTACACAGCCCACTATAACCAGTGATTGTGTAGCATTAAGGTGGCCATACACTTTTAGGTCAGCTCAATGCTCTGTCCTGTTATTTCCTGTGAATCTACATCCTTTTCATTCCGCTTCGAGAATGTAGCGCCTTCCCACTTAACCCTTCACTGCAGGACTAATACATCAGCTGCCTGTGCTCCAGCTTGCTTCTACAGCTCCCTGGTGTCCTGTCAGCCAATCGGTTAGACGGCATTGACCCTGGAGAGAAAGAAGCCATGAGTGCCGACAGGTAATGTAGTTGCTTGATAGCCCAGCAGCTGCTGAGTTAAGGAGGCTGTAGCTAGCAGTACAGAGTATTATGACGGATTTCACTGAGGAACCTGAAGCATAAAATCTGCAGCGATATGGTACGTGTGAAACTGGCCTTAATAATTGTTGAGTGCTTGTTCCTCTGTCAGTTTTCTCTAACAACCTTCTAATACAAGGGAACATTTGGTGCAGCCATTCATGTGTTCCCTATGGCGGGGAGGGGAGTAAGTCACAGAGTACGCAATTGTTTGGTGGCTAATCTCTTCCAGAATAGTAGACACAGTGGCACAGTGAGGGCACTAGATAGTCTGCTTGTATATTTTCAGTTAAAGGAGTTATCCACCCTTAGTAAAACATGGCCACTTTCTTCCAGAGACAGCACCTCTCTTGTCTCCAGTTCAAATGTGGTTTGCAATTGAGCTCCATTTACTTCAATAGAACTGAGTTACAAAATCACACCAGAGTGGTGCTGTGTCTGGAAGAAAGTGGCCATGCTTTTGTAGTGCTGGATAACCCCTTTAATGTTGAGACATACTAAGTGCTGTAGGACCTCTCTTTACTCTTTCTGTGTATGATTAAAGGCTACAATTCGTGTTTTATATATGGCTGACACTGTTAGATAGCTGTTAGGTCAAGGATACACCTGGTGCCTTTCATATATCTAGCTGTGCTTCCAGAATCTAAAGAAATGCTTTTATTCTCTCATACAGAGTCAAAGAGGCTTCTCCAAACTTCTGAATAGCTGCAAGCAGGAAAGTTACCTCTCTTGCCCTTCCCTTATTGATGAACACTTGAAGTCAAAAGCAGGTTAAAGGGGTTATCCAGCGCTACAAAAACATGGCCACTTTTCCCCCTACTGTTGTCTCCAGTTCAGGTGCAGTTTGCAATTTGGCTCCATTTACTTCAATGGAACTGAGTTTCAAAACCCCACCCAAACTGGAGACAACAGTAGGGGGAAAGTGGCCATGTTTTTGTAGCGCTGGATAATCCCTTTAGGTATGGGAGGGGGAAGCAAGGAGGTGTTACAGCTTGGTGCACTTCAGGAGATCCGGAGAGACTTTCCGACTCTTTTTACTATATGAAAAAGCATTTTTCTACATTCTGGAATTACAGACAGATATATGAAATGTACCATGTGTCTCCCTGACCTAACAGCTATCTAACAGTGTCACCAGTTTGCAATGCAAATTGCAGCTAACAGAATTCTTTTATGACAATGGTTGAGGGGGTGAGTGAAGGGGGGGGGGTGGTTGGGGGAGTGAGTGAAGGGGGAGTGAGGGGGGGCTGGTTGAGGGGGTGAAGGGGCACTAGTTGAGGGTGGGAAGGGGGAGTGAGGGAGCTGGTTTAGGGGGGAGTAAGGGGTTCAGTGGGGGCTCGGTGAGGGGTGCAAAGGAAGAGGGATTCTTTTAATTTTTTATTTATTTTTGTGTGTGTGTGTGTGTGGGGGGGGGGGGGGTTTGTGGCATTTTGCATAGGGAATAGATTATAGTTTTGTTTTTTTTATTTATAGTCCGGCCCTCCGGTCTGAGGGACAGTGAACTGGCTCCCTGTGTAAAAAGTTTAAGGGACCCCTGGTTTAGGGAATCTAAATCAACCAATCTTCAATTCTGCCTCCTATGAACCATGCATTGGACAACAGAGTTCTGCCATGCCATCCAAGCTTGCTGAATTACACTTCAATTTCTCCTCATGTACAATACATTGACACAGAATGCTGCTTGCATTTTGGGTTAATATTGACTGCACGGCTGTAAATCCTAATTTAGTTGATTGGCTATTGCAGCCAGAACAGTCTGGTAAATATGTAACAGGCTTTGATCAATCGCTCCCAATGATCGCAACTAGGAGTCGTAAATTTAAAGTTAAATGTTGCATTGGCACTGTAAAAAAGCAATAGTATGTTTTCACAGGCAATATCCCCTCCAATTGTGCCTATTTAGCAGATGTTTTGACTGTTTCTCATCTCGCAGGTAATGAACCCCATCTGTGATCGTTGTACTTCCAACATTACTGCCATTGAGTGGAGACTAATGAGAGTTGCCGTGTGTGACAACTGCACCTAATCTTCGAAGATAAGGTCTTTTCACCTATGTGTAGCTTGGCGGATTCCTTATTTTAGTAAATGTTACTTATTAAATAGACTGACATGGTTTTATTAATGCAGGTTACTGCTTTAAACAAGGGCTCAACTGAAAAATCCTTTCTTTGAAGAAAATTATTGTTTTATATGACTTTTACAGCTCAGTGAATCTAGGATATTACCAATGCTGAGAGAAATTCTACTATAATGATTAATGTAAAGCTGTAATCGCAACACGTCATTGGCTCCTAGTGAAAACATTTGAATATTGTAAGTGCTATAGGTTACCTATTAGATTACAAGAGGGTATCATGGTTTTAAAGCAGAAGCCCGGCCAAAATTATTATTAAATTAATATTTATTAAAGGAGAAGTCCATCAAAATTTTTTATTAATGTATTGAATTGCCCCCCAAAAGTTATACAAATCACCAATATACACTTATTACAGGAAATGCTTATAAAGTCCTTTTTTCCCTGCAGTTACTATTGCATCAAGGCTTCACTTCCTGGATAACATGGTGATGTCACAACCCGACTCCCAGATCTGTGCGGGCTGTGGCTGCTGGACAGGATGATGCCAGAGGGATGCTCAGTGTCCCTCCAGTGCCCTGTGTCCCTCAGTGTCCCCCTGCCATCATCCTCTCCAGCAGCCACAGCCCACACAGCTCTGGGAGTCGGGTCGTGACATCACCATGTTATCCAGGAAGTGAAGCCTTGATGCAGTAGTAAGTGCAGGGAATAAAAGCACTTCATAAGCACTTCCCGTAATAAGTGTATATTGGAGATTTGTATAACTTTTGGGGGGAAATAAAATACGTTAATAAAAATTTTCGACGGACTTCTCCTTTAACCTCTTAAGGACATATGACGTACCGGTACGTCATATGTCCTCACTTGCACTTCAAAGCGGGGCCGCGCGGCGGCCCCGCTTTGAAGTGCCGCGATCCCGGATGCCGCGAGTAGCCCGGGACCGCCGCTATTAGCGGGCACGGTCTGATCGCCGTGCCCGCTAATTAGCTAATCGGAGGCAGCTGTCAAAGTTGACAGCTGCCTCCGATTACCGGAGGCAACGTTTCCCTGGTGTCTAGTGGGGGAGATCGCTCCTCCGGGACCTTGTCCCGGAGGAGCGATCTCCGTTACTGATGCCGGCCGGGGACGCGTCCAAGATGGCGCCGTCCTCGGCTCGGCACTCGTTCGTTTTCGGCTGCAGCAGCCGAAAGCAAACGAGTGCCGATCTCATGGATCTCTGCAGCATATCTATGCTGCAGAGATCTCAATGAGAGATCACAGTGTATATACTAGAAGTCCCCTAGGGGGGCTTCTAGTATATGTGTAAAAAAAAAAAAAAAGTGTTGTTAATAGTAAAAAGCCCCCTCCCCTAATAAAAGTCTGAATCACCCCCCTTTTCCCAGGTTTTAAATAAAAGTAAACAAATAAATAAATAAATAAACATGTTTGCTATCGCCGCGTGCGTAATCGCCCGAACTATTAATTAATCACATTCCTGATCTCGTACGGTAAACGGCGTCAGCGCAAAAAAATCCCAAAGTGCAAAATTGCGCATTTTTGGTCGCATCAAATCTAGAAAAAATGTAATAAAAAGCGTTCAAAAAGTCGTATATGCGCAATCAAGGTACCGATAGAAAGATCACATCATGGCGCAAAAAATGACACCTCGCACAGCCCCATAGACCAAAGGATAAAAGTGCTATAAGCCTGGGAATGGAGCGATTTTAAGGAACGTATATTGGTTAACAACGGTTTGAATTTTTTACAGGCCATCAGATACAATATAAGTTATACATGTTATATATCGTTTTAATCGTAACGACTTGAGGAACATGCATAACAAGTCAGTTTTACCCCAGGGCGAATGGCGTAAAAACACATTTCCCCCAAATAAAAGAAATGCGTTTTTTTTTTCAATTTCACCACACTTTGAATTTTTTTCTGGTTTCGCAGTGTACTTTATGCAAAAATTCAGCCTGTAATTGCAAAGTACAATTAGTGAAGCAAAAAATAAGGGGTCATGTGGGTTTCTAGGTGGAAAAATGCAAGTGCTATGACCTTTTAAACACAAGGAGGAAAAACCGAAAACGTAAAAACGAAAATGGGCCATGTCCTTAAAGGGTTAAAGTAGTATGCAGTAATGATTCAGTAGTAAGTGCAGGGAAAAAAGCACTTTATAAGCATTTCCCGTAATAAGTATATATTGGTGATTTGTTTTACTTTGGGGGGGGGGGGGCAATACAATACTTTACTAAAAATTTTGGTGGACTTCTCCTTTAACTGTTCTTTGTTTTGTTTAGAAACATTCTTTATTAGGTAGTTTTGAGTTTTCTCTATAAACAAACAAGAGCTGAATTTCAATGGCTGACGCAGCACTTTAAGGGTGCGTGCACAATGAGGAAAAGAGGCGGATATTCCCGAGCATAATCCCCTGAAAAAAGTCAGGGGAAAAAAGCACCAGCTATATGTATTGTCAGCACATCTCTCTAGGATCTTTTCCTAACCCAAGGACACAGCACCCAAGCATGTAAACGAAAGTCTGGTACAAGGCGGTTAGTTAAAATGGGGCCACTACATCTCTGACTTGCTCCATTGTGTAAACTGAGACTAAAAACATCTGCCGGTAGGAAGAAATTTGAGATCTACTACTAGCTCTGGAAAAGTATATGAACGATCGTAATAATGAATGAACAATGTGTACATACACAGAAAGATTTTCAAACGATTAATGAACAATTAACCCCTTCAAGACAGAGCCCTTTGACGCACAAAAGTCCGGATCAGATTAATGCAATGTTCCTCCCCGCCTTCTAAGAGCCATAGCACTTTTATTTTTCTACCTACAGGGCTGGTTGGGGGTGTAATTTTTTGCGACATGATCTCTAGTTTTTATTAATATCATATTGGTGTAGCAGAAAAATTTAGATTTCTCTTTATGATTTTTTTTGTGATATATAATTTAATAAAATCAGCAATCCTGGTAGCCTGCCCGCTAAGGCTAGGTTCATATTATGTAATGTAGCTGTATTGTGGGCGGTAAATCATCGGCCGTATTTTTCCGGTTAATGCGTACGCTGGAAAGTATACGATATACGGCTGCACAGTGCAGACTATGTATGAGCCTACGGCCCGATCGTAAACGGACCCGTAAAAAATTAACAAGACCATTGTTTGCGGCTGAAACTGTGCAATTTCACGGCCGTGGATTGACAGGCGGTCCGTGCGGAGTACTTCAAAAATAGCCGACAATAATGCCGAATGCCGATGCCTCTAATAGTTAATATATTAAATTAATAGAACACATTTTCTTTGTAATAAAATCCCTTTCGTTGTTCAATAATTTAATTTTAACGAATCCATCATTGTGCAATTAAATATACTGTTAAAATAAATATATATATATATAAATAAATGTATATTTATATATATATTTATTTTTTGACAGTATATTTAATTGCAAAATGATGGATTCGTTAGAATTAAATTATTGAACAACGAAACTGATTTAATTACAATAAAAATGTGTTTTATTAATTAAATATTTATTAGTACAGGAAGCTCCATTAAGCCGTTAATTCATTTTTCCGGTAATAGAGCTTTCTGTACTAATCAACACTTTACTTTAATGAAAACATCAAATGTTTCTTCTAATTATGTTATCACAATAGCATTATTAGAAGAAACATTTTGAATTATATGTGCGCTCAGCTGATTGGCTGATCGGCTGAGTGCACATATAAAGAGCCGGTCCGCAGTACAGTGACTTCATTGACTTCAGTGACTTCATTGTGATGATTAGTACAGAATGCTCTATTTACCGGGAATATGAATTAACGGCTTAATGGAGCTTCCTGTACTAATTAATATTTAATTAATAAAACACATTTTTGTTGTAATAAAAGCAGTTTCGTTGTTCAATAATTTAATTTAAACGAATCCATTATTGTGCAATTAAATATACTGTCAAAAAATAAATATATATATAAATATACATTTATTTATATAAATATGTATTTTAACAGTATATTTAATTGCAAAATGATGGATTCGTAAATTTAATTATTGAACAATGAAAGGGACTTTATTACAACGAAAATGTGTTTTATTAATTAAATATATTAACCATGAGAGGCATCGGCATTACCGGCATTACTAACCCCGGTAATAGCGATTCCTGTAAACTGTTTCCCTGCTTTCCCAGATGCATCCAGAGGTGTTTGCATCACTTTCTAAAGATTTTATTTGTTATTTTTAGTTGAACCAGATTTCCAAGTAAATGACCGTATGTTTTCAGCCGCATGTCTATTTTTTCCCACGGCCGTAGTTTCAGCCGCACATTTCCAGCCGCATAAAAAATACAGCCGCACAGATACATAGTGTGAACATAGCCTAATAAGGTAATCAGATGCAGCTGTCAAAGATGACAGCATCCGATTACCGGATCCAGCGCTTCCCTGGTGTCTAATGGCGGACATCGCTCCCCCGGGACTTTGTCCCGGAGGAGCAATCTCCATGTGTGGAGCCGGCCAGGGTCTGCGCCAAGATGCGCTGATCCCGACTCGGCACTCGTTTGTTTTCGGCTGCAGCAGCCGAAAGCAAACGAGTGCCGATCTCATTGATCTATGCTGTATAACTATATACAGCATGGATCAATGAGTGATCAGTGCACTTATACTAGAAGTCCCCCAGGGGGGCTTCTAGTATAAGTGTAAAAGTTTTTAAAAAAGTGATGTTAATAATAAAAAGCCCCCTCCCCTAATAAAAGTCAGAATCACCCCCCTTTTCCCATTTTATAAATAAAAATAAATAAATAAATAAACATGTCTGGTATCGCCGCGTGCGTAATCATCCAAAATGTTAACTTATCACATTCCTGATCTTGCATGGTAAACGGCGTAAGCGTAAAAAAATCCCAAAGTGCTAAATTGCTCATTTTTGGTCGCATCAAATCCAGGAAAAATGTAATAAAAAGTGATCAAAAAGTCGTATATGCGCAATCAAGGTACCGATAGAAAGAACACATCATGGCGCAAAAAATGACACCTCACACAGCCCTATAGACCAAAGGATAAAAGCGCTATAAGCCTGGGAATGGAGCGATTTTAAGGAACATGTATTTGTTAACAATGGTTTAAATTTTTTACAGGCCATCAGATAAAAGAAAAGTTATACATGTTACATATCGTTGTAATCGTAACGACTTGAGGAACATATATAACATGACAGTTTTTCCATAGGACACACGGCGTAAAAACGAAACCCCCCCAAAGAAAAAGAATTGTTTTGTTTTTTTCAATTTCACTGCGCATATAATTTTTTTTCTGGTTTCGCAGCATATTTTATGCAAAAGTTCAGCCTGTCATTGCAAAGTACAATTAGTGACGCAAAAAATAAGGGCTCATGTGGGTCTGTAGGTGTAAAAATGCAAGTGCCATGGCCTTTTAAGCACAAGGAGGAAAAAACGAAAACGCAAAAACGAAAATTAGCCTGGTCCTGAAGGGTTAAGGGTTAATGAGAGGGATCGCAGCTGACTCTCATTACCTCCAGGCCCCAGACATTGATGTGAGTGGGATCGCTCTCTCTGAAGCGCTCCCGCTCTCATCAATAACCCCGTCAGAACAGCGAACGTATATACACATTCCTACTGCACGGGGTATGTGCAGTAGGAACGTAAATATACATGTTACTGTCGGGAAGGGGTTAACAATGATTTTAAGGTCAGCTTAAAAGATGTGATCAATGACACATGAACAAATTTTTGTTAATCGACTGATTATTGCCTGCATACACATGGAAAGAATATCGCTTAAATTTGAACGGTATAAGGATTTTTTCCACCATAATTTTTAGGGCCCTAATTCAAATATATCAATGTGCTGAAAGACAAAAAACTATGGTCTAATGGGAGCTATAACTTCCAGTGAGTCTGGATTTATTAGTGGCATCTTTGGGTGTTGGGACAGTCCCAGACACCATTCTAAAAACCTGTGGCTGGTGCTTTATACCTGGGGCAATTACATATTCTCTCTGGAGAAGGAGGTAAGTTGAGACCCAGATATTCCCTGTGCATCGATTTCACGTCAGGTCTCAACGGCTCAAGGAAGCCAGTGCTGCGGTCCTTTTTTTGAACCAGAGCCCAATTCTCATGTATGGCACTGTTATATTCTGGCCCGTCCTTATTAATTGTAATGGAGCCACGTCATAGTGGCGCAGGGGTTTCCACCCAGTGGAGGAAGGTTGGCCCACCTCCAGTGCTTCACCCCCAACAGGTGCCCAGGAATACAACAGCGCTGTATGTAGGATCTACAAAAAAAGGACCACAGCACCAGTGTGGTGTCCCACCACAGGTGTTGTTATATATGAACCCTAGTAAGTTGTGCACTCAGGTAAATGTGGAAGATTAAATGTCTTGTGTTCCCCACTCGGTGTCGCTACTGTTTTGTATGTCTTCTATGCACAGCTGAATAAAAAGGGTTAATTGTTCTGTCATGTGTTCATGTGCTGACCACTAGTACATGCTCTTTCTATCACTCCTATCCTCTTCTTCCTCTCTCTTATCCTCACTCAGCCCCACCACTCACAGGAGGGTTTAGCTATTACCCCTGTAGGATGAGTTAAACTGGTGGAGGAAGTGAGCTCAGTCTTACTCTAGTTTCTAGTTAGAGAAGACACAAAAAAACAGTTCCTGCAGAAATTAAACCAGGGCCTGGCTCCGGCCAGGACCCCTAACAGGGACCAAAGACAGATGCAACTAAAGATTGGGCCCTCTTACGTGATTAATCATGCTTTGCAAAGGCGCTGCAGACGAGCACCAGTCTTGCTGATCGGCACTTGTTTGCAGCCACAGATGACTGAAGATCACGTAATGTAAAACAAATAAAATAAATAAGCAACTATGGTACTAGCTATCTATGCACTGCAGCAATGCACACCACACAATTGCACAAAAACAACAATATATCAGTCACTCCAAACCCACTAAATCACCAGCAACTCCTTTTTTCAACTCCATTTATTTTCAACCACTTGTCAGCAAGCACAGTGAGCAAGCAAGGACCCTAAGTAACGTCTTTTGTTGCCTGACAGTTGACAGTGCATCCCACCACCAGCACATTGTAGTACAATGTATCCACACAAAGACATAAAAAGGCAGTTGCACAGTACTTGGGAATTATATGGCTTCCCCTTCTAAAAAAGAACATAAGTCAACAGGAATAATACTATAGCTTCATTACATATCTCCTGCTAACTAAATGTATGTATGAATTAGAAGACAGATGGAAGGCAGTTTGACATAGTTTGTAGTCTCTTACCATGGGAACACAAAAGTAGTATAAAGGAGCGTTAGACAAAATAATGATAAAAAAAAAAATTCCGACGCTTTGGAACAATCAATGATTGGTTGCGAAGATGACCTTCCCATTGAGCAGCACAGTATGTCAATGTCTTCATGCAATTTCAGGAGGTTGCTGGTTGCAGTAGTGATTATGATATGAAGCAAATAATGGCTTTCATCTTTGCTTACCTCAGGATCTCCATTCTAGCACTCACAATCTAATTTCCATTGTGATTCAATTTATTTATATCCTTTTAGCAGATATGTGTTATTTAGTCCATTACTATGGGTTCGCTGTAACTTCTCGGAGATGACGAAATAACACATGCCATCAATCAGGGCGGCTAATGAAATGCATTTGCTCCATGTGAGAAATATTTATATGGACTGCACCATGCTGGAATATATTCATTTCTCTGTTTTAGGGATTCCACATCTGTACTTTCCTTTTTTTCCTATGTTTTTAAACATTTTTCATAGTAAGTGCTCTGCTCAGGGACCCATGACAGAAATAAGCCAGGTGAACGAGACCTCGACAATAAATTTGCCTTCCTGTAAGTGAATCTTTGCTCAGCTGAATTGACAGTGCTCTGTAAATGCACATCTAACGTCAAAACACTCCAGTGCTCCTCAGCGGGAATTTTATTTATTTCCCACAGTATAGGCCGTGTTGATTCAGAAAACTACCTGTTTGGTCTTGGTTAAGTCTATTTGTTCAGGAAAATTAAAACTGGATGTTTTGTAGGACGAGAGACCTAAAGTTGAACACAAAGCAAACAACAAATGATGGAAAGTGTTGCAAAGTATATATCAAGTAAGAAATGCAAACTAAGGCCAGGACTATACTACAACTTCTTGTAGTGCTACAAGGATGATATTTGGGTATGACTGCAGTCTTAAGGGCCCTGCTTTACGGGACGATTAACATTTGAATGTTCGTAATTGATTGATAATAATAATAATAATAATAAATTTATTTGTATAGCGCCAACAGATTCCGCAGCGCTTTTTTTTCTATGCATACAGTACAGAGGTACATAATACGCAGTTAAATTGGAATAAATAAGTACATAGTTAATAAAAATAACAAAATATACAAAATACAGAGTATAGACGAGACCTGCTCGTTGGAGCTTACAGACTAATTTTCATAGACACCAGGCATAAGTGCTTTATTTGTCCATGGTCCAGCCATTGTACATAATTAGAATTACAGGATGAGCCAGTAACAATGCCAATGTCTGATGCAGGTAAACATATAAAGTGCAGGAACAGTCAGAGAAATAGAGCAAGGGAAACAGAAGGGGGAAACAGTTTAGGGAACGTTATAAGCGAGCCTGAAGAGATGAGTCTTCAGGGCACGCTTGAAACTGTGGGTATTGGGTATGAGTCTGATGTGTTTGGGTAGGGCATTCCAGAAAATTGGTGCAGCACGAGAGAAGTCTTGGAGGCGGGAATGAGAGGTTCTGATTATGGAAGATGTTAAGGTTAGATCATTTGCAGAGCGCAGAGCACGGGAAGGATGGTAGGTGGAGATGAGGGAGGAGATGTATGGAGGGGCAGAGTTGTGGAGAGCTTTATAGGTGAGGGTGAGGAGCTTGAAGTGGATTCTGGATTTGATGGGTAACCAGTGCAGTGACTGGCACAGAGGAGAGACATCGGTATAGCGGCTAGAGAGGAAGATGAGTCTGGCTGCTGCATTCAGGATAGACTGGAGAGGGGAGAGCTTAGACAGAGGAAGACCGATTAGTAGGGAGTTACAGTAGTCAAGACGGGAGTGGATCAGGGCGACAGTCAGAGTCTGAGCGGTGTCAGTGGTGAGAAATGGGCGGATTCTGGAGATGTTTTTGAGATGGAGATGACAGGAGCGTGTAAGAGCTTGGATATAGGGAGTAAAGGATAGATTGGAGTCCAACAAAACCCCCAGACATCGAGCCTGATGCACAGGAGTGATGCTAGTACCACAGACTGAGAGGGAGATGTCGGGTTTAGGTTTGTTAGAGGGAGGAAATACAAGAAGTTCAGTTTTAGAGAGATTAAGTTTGAGAAACAGAGAGGTCATAGTGTTAGAGAGAGCGGATAGGCAGTCACTAGTATTTTGCAGGAAGGCAGGGGAGACGTCACGGGAAGAAGTGTATAACTGGGTGTCATCAGCATAAAGATGGTATTGGAAACCAAACCTGCTGATGGTCTGTCCGATGGGGGCTGTATAGAGGGAGAAGAGGAGGGGACCCAGGACTGACCCCTGGGGAACCCCAACAGTAAGAGGTAGGGGACTGGAATTAGAGCCAGAGAAGGATACACTGAAGGAGCGGTCAGAGAGGTAGGAAGAGAAGAGCAGAGTCCTTGAGGCCAAGAGAGCTGAGCATGGAGAGGAGAAGCTGGTGGTCCACAGTGTCAAACGCTGCTGAGAGATCCAGAAGAATCAGCAAGGAGTAGTTTCCTTGTGACTTGGCCTTCAGGAGGTCGTTTGACACTTTGGTGAGAGCAGTTTCAGTGGAGTGAAGGGGTCGGAAACCAGACTGTAGAGGGTCAAGAAGAGAGTTATCAGAGAGATAGCGGGTTAGGCGAGAGTAGACAAGACGTTCCAGGAGTTTAGAGATGAAGGGGAGATTGGAGACAGGCCGATAGTTGGCTGCACAGGATGGATCTAAAGAAGGTTTTTCAGCAGTGGGGTTATAATAGAGTGTTTGAATGAGGAGGGAAAGATACCAGAGGAGAGGGAGAGGTTGAATATTTTCTTGAGGTGAGCAGTGACAGCAGGAGAGAGGGACTGGAGGAGGTGCGAGGGAATAGGGTCACTAGGACAGGTAGTAGGACGAGAGGAGGAGAGGAGCTTGGAGACTTCTTCCTCTGTCACTGGGTCAAAGGCTGGGAGCGAAGGGGGAGAGGGAAGGGGACCTATGGGAGAAGTAATAGGAGCTATGGGACTTTGGGGCTGGGAGGTGATGTCGGAGCGGAGAGTGTCAATTTTGGTTTTAAAGAAGGAGGCCAGGTCTTCAGCGCAGAGGTCAGTAATGGGTGTCTGAACTTTGGGCTTAAGAAGAGAGTTAAAGGTGTTGAAGAAGTGTTTTGGATTGTTGGAGAGGGAAGAGATGAGAGAGGTAAAGTAAGCCTGTTTGGCAAGGTGGAGGGCAGAGTAATAAGATTTGAGGGTGAATTTGTAATGAATGAAATCAGCGGAGGTTCTCGATTTCCTCTACAGACGTTCGGCCGTCCTGGAGCACCGCCGAAGAAAGCGAGTTTCCGGGGTGTGCCAGGGCTGCCGGCATCTGTGGCGGGGTGTGCGGAGAGTAGGGGGAGATACAGAGTCTAGGGTAGTTTTAAGGGTGTTGTGGTAGGTTGTGTGGCTGTGTTTGGGCAGGTGAGGGATGAGATTGGGGACAGTGAGGATTGAAGGGAGTCTATGAGTTGAGGAGTGTTAATACCACATAGATTTCTGTATATGTATGGGGTAGGAGTGTCAGGAGTGGGGCAGATGTTGGTAATGGAGAAAGAGAGAAGGTTGTGGTCTGATAGCTCAGATGGATCGTTAGAAAAGTTAGAAACAGAACAGTGGCAGAAGAAGATCAGATCCAGGGAATTCCCACCATTGTGTGTGGGAGAGTTGGTTAGTTGTGAGAGGCCAAAGGAGGAGGTTAGAGAGAGAAGCTGAGAGGCAGCAGGGGAGATGGGAATATCAATAGGGATGTTGAAGTCACCCAGAATAAGTGTGGGGACTTCTGTAAATAAGAAATGAGGGAGCCAGGTGGCAAAGTGGTCAAGGAATTGTCGAGGAGAGCCAGGGGGACAGTAGATGACAGCTACTCTAAGGGGGAGTGGGCGGAAGAGTCTGAGGGTGTGAACCTCGAAGGAGGGGAATGAGAGTGAGGGCTCAGGTGAGATTACCTGGAAGGTGCACTGTGGGAAGAGAAGGACCCCAACTCCTCCACCATGCCTACTCTCAGATCTGGGGGTGTGGGAGAGATGAAAACCACCATAGGATAGAGCAGCAGGGGAAGCAGTGTCCGATGGTTGCAGCCAGGTTTCAGTGAGGGCAAGAAAGGTGAAGGATTTGTTAATGAAGAGATCATGAATCTCAGTGAGTTTGTTACACACTGAGCGAGAGTTCAAGAGGGCACAGGTGAAGGATGCTGGAGAGACAGAGGAAAGGGAGGACGGCAGACAGTGGTTCTTAGTGAGCTTAAAACAGTTTTTGGATGGAAGTGAAAGAGAAGGATTAGCAGTAAAGGAAGGAGGACCAGGATTAGGAGAGATGTCACCAGCAGCCAGAAGCAGGAGGATAGAAAGAGACAGCAGGTGGTTAAGCAGAAGGTTAAAAGACTTGTGAGAGCGACTTCTGTGCTGAACAGTGGAAGGAGTTGTAGGGAGGTGAGTGAGAGTGTACAGGGTATGGGAGCAATGCATAAGGGGGGAGAGGAGAGAGGGGCTGATGTGGATGTAATTTATAGTGTGGATAGAGGGTGGGTAGGACAGACAGAGAACACAGGAGGTGCAGACAAGGATAGTTAGGAAGTTAATGAAGTATTTCATGGTGATCAGATGTAACTTACAAAAGAGTGTATTTTCAGCAGTCCTTCACTGATCAATTCTGATCCAATTCTGGCCTAATTCTGAATTTAGCACTTAAAGATTGCACTTTAAGATGTGCAAAAATGAGACCAAGGTCCGATTGATAATCGTTTAGTGTAATAGCAGACAACGATTAAACGACCAACTAGAAATCGTTGGTCGCTTGATAGAATTTGAACCTATTATTTATCATCGATTGTTCGCAAACAGTAGCGAGGAACACAGTGGCAACGACAGGATGACTGCAAGAACGATCATAAGTAACAACCATCGTTCCGTGTAATTGGGTGAACGATTTAAGGTCGTTTGCCTTAGCAGTTGTTTGAGATAGTTTATCGTTAATTAATCGTTGAAAAATCGCTTAGTGGAATAGGACCCTAAAGCTATGTTCCCACTACGCATTGAGAAACGCTAACAATAGCTAACAAGGTCGGAATTAATGATCATGAACATTAATTCCGGCCGTTGTTTTGCAACATCAGTCTTTATTTGCGCAGTGTGTAGTGGGACCATAGCCTAAGGGTACTATTACACGGAACGATAATCGGCCGAATCGGCCCAATTCGGCCGATTATCACTCCATGTAATAAATACAACGATCAATCGATGATCGTTGTCATCGGCTGATCATTGATATAGATTAGAATGTTGAAATTGAGTGGATGGCCGACATTTAATGGCAAATATTTGCTGTTATTTTAAAACAACGGCTGTTATATTGAAATAATGGCAGTTATTTAGTGTTATATGGCGGCCATCCACTCAATTTCAACATTGTGTGAACAGATCCTTTCTGTGTTTTTAATCCACTCCTGGTTTTGGTTGCAATATGAGGACCACAACACTGACTGAAATATACGTAGTGTGAACCCAGCCTGATGGTGCGTTTACACAGGCAGATTTATCTGGAACAGACCATAAACAGGGAAAGGGTCATAAAGAAAAGACTGAGATTTCTCCTTTTTTCAAATCCATTTCTGGTTTTGGCTTCCAAAATCTGTCAGATAAATCTCTCTGTGTAAATGCACCATTAGGCAACACATGGAGCTCTGTGCAATCTTGTGGACTGCAGCCATCATTCAATAGATAAAATCAATATTGTAGTGCTAAAAAAGGTCACAGTGTAGCCCTTAGCACCTGTATAACATAAATTTACAATTTTCTCATTCACGTTTAGGATGGGTTCACACACTGCAAATCGAAAGGGAAAAGAAAAAAAAGTAAAAAAACAAAAACAAAAAAACCTCCAGCTAATCTAATTATTGAGGGTGGATTAAGAGTTACAGTACATTGACACTGTCATAAAAACAACTTTGCACATTTGGACAGATACACACACACACACACACACACATATAATTCACTTTTTTAAGACAAAGTACAGGAAGTGTGGGCAGGACATTCATAGCTCTGTGTTCTCCTGTGCTGTAAATCACAGTGCAGTGAGCCTTATAGAAGATTAGGTGAGCAGCTTTCATAGACGACTGTAAATGTCCTTTTTTGTATTACGATTTTCATGCTTTTCACAGGCATTTCTATCTTGATGCCAAGCAAAATTTGCAAAATTTGCTGTAAAATAATGCCATTGCCGCAAAATGGCTTTATTTTACGGTGGCCTTAGTAACTATGTTAAGTTAACACAATTTTGCGGCAAAATCATGGGAATAATGATTTTAGCGTAGTTATGAAAGTCGCTATAACATAATGACATTTTTGTAGAAGTTTTGCTGCAGATTCTGACAAATCCCTGCAAAACTGACATTTTACCTTAAAGAGTCACTGTCGTATTTTTTTTTTTTGCAGAAATCAATAGTCCAGGCGATTTTAAGAAACTTTGTAATTGGGTTTATTAGCTAAATCTGCCATTATCTGCATGTAAAAAGCCGTTTCCCAGGTCCCCCCCTCCTTCCTCTTTTTCATCCACTCCAAAAAATCTGAAAATTGTGACTTGTTGCATGAGTCACACTCTGTCTATTCCTATAGAGAGGGGAGGGGGGAGGAGGAAGGAGGGAGTTAGCCGGCAGCAGAAAGCAGATAACAGAGGATTACAGGCACGGAGCTGGGTGACAGCTGTAATCTGAGGTCAGGGAGGTCAGTGGTGACTGTCCCAAGAGATATCAGGTGAGGCATTTGTAGATTAACTCTTTGTTGTCCTGTTTTGGTCTTTTCTTTAGCTCTCTCCATAGGAGAACAATGAAGACAGGGGGGAGAGCTTCAAACTGCTTTTTCATGATAAAAATGCATTTTTCGGATAATAAACCCAATTACAAAGTTTCTTAAAATCGCCTGGACTATTGATTTCTGCAAAAAAAAAAAATTCACGACAGTGACACTTTAACCCTTTGAGGACCAGGCCCAAAATGACCCAGTGGACCGCGCAAATTTTGATCTTAGTGCTTTCGTTTTTCCCTCCTCCCCTTCTAAGAGCTCTAGCACTCTCAGTTTTCTATCTAAAAGCCATGTAAGTGCTTGTTTTTTACAGGAATAGTTGTACTGTGTAATGGCGTCATTCATTTTACCATAACATGTATGATGGAATTCCAAATATATTATTTATGAAGATATAAATAGGTGAAATCGTAAGAAAGAATGCAATATGGTAAGGTTTGGGGGGTTCCTGTGTCTACGTAATGCACTATATGGTAACAGCGACATGATACCATTATTCTATAGGTCAGTCTGAACACAACCATATGCAGGTTACACAGATTCTCTAATGTTATATATATATTTTTTTATGAAATCCTTTTTTTTGGCAATTAAATATTAATAAAATGGGCCTATTGTGACGCTTATAACGGTTTTATTTTTTCACCTATGGGGCTGTATGGGTTGTCATTTTTTCCGCCATGATCTCTAGTTTTTATTAATACCATATTTGTGAAGATCGGACGTTTTGATCACTTTTTATTGATTTTTTTTAATATATAATGTAACATAAAATCGGTAATCTGCGCACTTTTTCCCCTCTTTTCGTGTACGCCGTTTACCGGTCGCAATGACGCTTGTTATATTTTAATAGATCGGACAATTACGCACGCTACGGTATATTATATGTTTATCTATTTATTCATTTTTATATGTTTTATTTATATAATGGGAAAGGGGGGTGATTTAGACTTTTATTGGGGGAGGGGCTTTGGGGTAGTGTAATAGTGTTTTGAACTTTTTTTTTTTTTACACTTTTGAAGTCCCTTTGGGGGACTTCTACATACAGTACTTTGATTTATACACTGATGAATGCTATGCCATAGGCCTAGCATTGATCAGTGTTATCGGCGCTCTGCTCATTGAGCCTGCCTGTGCAGGCTCAGTGTAGCAGAGCGCCGATCGGACCGCATGGAGGCAGGTAAGAGACCTCCAGCAGTCCGTTTCAACGATCGGGACCCCCGCAGTCACACTGCGGGGGTCCTGATCGGTAAGTGACAGGGGACTCCCCCTGTCACTTACACTTAAACGCTGCGGTCGCGCCGCGATCGCGGCGTTTAAGGGGTTAATGACACGCGGCAGCGCGATCGCTGCAGCGTGTCATTACCGGTGAGGTCCCGGCTGCTGATTGCAGCCGGCCCCCACCTGCTATGAAGCGCGCTCCGCTCCGGAGCGCGCTTCATACCGGGAATAACACCCATGACGTAAGGTTACGTCATGGGTCGTCTGGGGACAGACTTCCATGACGTAACCCTACGTCCAGGGTCGTCTAGGGGTTAAGTGTCACAATTATGTTAATTGCACATCACACTGACTGTGGAGAACATGAAAAAGTTATAGTGGTCTATAAAATATAAATTCATTATCATGCCTACAAATTATATATAAGATTTCCAGTATGATCACCTGATATTCTATAAGAAGTCTGCTGCTAGGCTTACTGCACTGTGATTGACAGCACAGAGCTCTGAAAGTCCTGCCCACACTTTCTGTCATTCGTCCAAGCCCTGCAGTTGTCATAGACCAATATGTACAGTATTGACAATAGGCAGAGGAGTGAAAACAGTGACACCTAATGACCAGTGTTATAACTTTGAATTAAACACAGAAACTTGAAGAAAAAAAAATACGCATATGTTTGCATACTTGGACTATGCAAAGTTGTTTTCAATGAGAGGTACACTTTATAAGAACAGTTTAAAACATATATATATACATATATATATATATATATATATATATATATATACGGCTGGAGACACCAGAGACACAGAGGAGGACAGTGTGGACAGGTGAACATACCATTTTTTTGTTTTTTAGATGTGCGGCCGCTAAGCGTAACAATTTTTTGTAAACAAAACTTGCAAAAATTTGTTTGAACGTAACAAATTTTGTCAAACTTCGTTGCGAATCCAGATTCTAGTTATAATGAATAGTGTTTAATAGAAACACTGTTCTACAGTTAAAGCACTTACATTTTTTTTTGTGTCGCCACACTTAAATTTTTCCCTCCATTTTTTACATTACGGTAGGGGAAATCAGCTTTTTTATTAGAAACACATTTTTTTTACCATCCATATCAAAAACTATTAAAGTTTTCTGAGTGACCACTACAGCAGACACAATGAGCTGTGAAATAGTGAAACTCAGAGTAGCAGCGAGAGAATGCAACAATGCATTCAAAGATTACAATCAAAATCCAAAGCAAGTGATAAAAACTGTGGTCCATGAGATACATTTTTATACATGAAACTTCATTTAAAAATGCCAATGGCTGCATGTCCTGCGGAAGTGGTATTTTCTTTTCAGCCTGTCACAGTGCTCTCTGCTGCCACCTCTGTCCATGACAGGAAATTATAAGTACTGGAAGACTTCAGATTTTAAAATAGAAGTCAATGACAAAGCTGTGCAACTTTTTGACACCAGGTAATTTTATAGCGCTTTTTTTTTTTTAATGGAGTATTCCTTTAAGCTTATTTTAGCGATTTTTCTCTATTTACGCAAGTCTTGATGAAAATCCTTGACATGACCAGATATCCAGCTCAACATTTTGTCGTTACTTAACAGTGTCAGGCATCTCTTCAATCTCCAAGGATATCATACCCATCTGGTAGGTATTTGCCGGCTGCTAAGCACCTGCAGGTTTATAAAATTCGTAGCAAGAGCACACTTCAGAAATACATCTTAGTATGAGCACAAACAGAGCTATACAAATGCCAATAACATATGCTCATTGACAGGCAATAAAAAATAAAAATATGTAACTAAACATTGTGTGCATGTAATGATAATATATGTAATATACAGTGGTACCTTGGTTTAAGAGTAACTTGGTTTAAGAGCGTTTCGGTTTAAGAGCTCACAGTTTTTCAAAATTGTGACTTGGTTTAAGAGCATTGCTTTGGTTTAAGAGCTCCCTGTACTGGGTGGGAGGGGGAGTGGAGGAGGGGCATGGTCTGCATAGCGGGGTCTATAGCACTGTACTCTGATTTAGGAAGTCTCCCTCACCTTCCAAATCATAGCAGATCCACTTCAGGCTGGGGCTTACATCAGGGGACAGGACTGTGGGGGTAATCACTCCATAGCTGTAACCCCTCTCTCCCCGGACAGAGAGTGCTGCATGTATGTGCCCACATCTGCCCTGCTCATTCCTTCATGCTCCCTGCAGTCTCTGTCCGCCCTTGTGTTTCCCATCCTCGCCATTACTGTACAGTAACTTATAATATCACATATTCTGCTGTTTCTGAATGTTTGTTTCATCTGTTTTACATGTTATTCAGAATAATAAATCATTATTTTTGGGGTGTGGAACCAATTGTCTGCATCTCTATGACTTCTTATGGGAAAATTTGCTTTGTTTAAGAGTGGATTTGGATTACAAGCACAGTCCCGGAACCAATTATGCTCGTAATCCAAGGCACCACTGTATTACAATATTAGGCCATGTTCACACAACGTATAACAGAACGACCGGTGATCATCCCGGCCAGTCCTGCTAACGGCCGGATGATCTTCACTTCTGCTGAATTCGCATCCGGGCGCACCAGTGCATGGCCGCATCCGAGTTCCCCGCTATTCAATGAATAGCGGCTGTGGAAAACTGACATGTCTGTTTTTTGCAGGGCCGCTAGCGACCCTGGCCGGAGTGTATACTATGGGGGAGATTTATCAAACATGGTGTAAAGTGAAACTGGCTCAGTTGCCCCTAGCAACCAATCAGATTCCACTTTTCATTCCTCACAGACTCTTTGGAAATAGAAAGGTGGAATCTGATTGGTTTCCATGTTTGATAAATCTCCCCCTATGTTTATACACTCTGCTTGTGATTCCATAGAGGGCAGTACAATGTAAGTTTCTTATTAATCACCGCCATTGTTGAAAATCAGCAACAACGACCGTGATTAATATGAAACCTACGTTTTGTGAACATAGCCTTAAAGTGAAATGATCGGTGGTTATACCTATACCCACCTGTATCCGACTATAATAACTGTTTGTATCCAGCTATACCAGCTGTCTGGACCTAGCTATGCCAACTGTACCCAACTATAGCAACTATCTGTAGCCAGCTATACCTACTGTATGTACCCAGCTATATCCACCTGTATCCAGCTATACCTACTGTATGTACTCAGCTATATCCACCTGTAGCCAGCTATACCTACTGTATGTACTCAGCTATATCCACCTGTATCCATACCTACTGTATGTACACAGTTTTATCCATCTATATCTGGACATACCAATTGTCTGTACCCAGCTACATCCATCTATATCTAGTCATACCACTTATGTGAACCCAGCTATATCTAACAGCCTGTACTTGGTAATATAAACTGTATAGAGTCATAGCCACTAGTATACAGCTTTATCAACTGTATTCAACAATACCAAATGTACCTTGCTACATCCTCCTTTATCCAATAAGATCTACTTGTACTTGGCTATGCCATCTATATGCCATCTAGGAAGCGGGAAAAAAGGATGCATTTGTGTGGATCAATTTTTTTCTATTTACTTCCATTATGAAAAAAAAAAAAAAAAAAAAAGGAAGCACTTTGAGCTGTGTTTTTTTTTTTTTTTTTATAATGGAAGTCAATGGAAAAACAGATCCAAACGGATCCACACAAATTAATTTGACAAAAAAAATGTGAAAAATTCACAATTCGGGTCTTTTTTTTGTTTATTTAGTTTACGTGTTCATCGTACAGGAACCCTATTGTTATATTTTATTAGATCGAACAATTGCGCACGTTACAATATATATGTTTATTTCCTTATTTATTTTTATGTGTTTTATACATAAAATGGGAAAGGGGAATGATTTTAAAATTTTGGGGAGGAAGGGCTATCTCATGTTTTTAAAACTTTTTTTTAAGTTCCCACCTGGGGAGTATCACAATCATTCATTACTTTCCCAACACTGATCAATGCTATGCTCAATGCTAGCCTCACAGCCTGTGGCAGACTCTATTAGAGGATCACTGACCTGGTTGCATGAAGGAAGGTAAGAGTCCTCCGGCAGTCAGGGGAAATGATCGGGACCCCAGCAGTCTCACTGTGGGGGTCACAGACAGTTAAATTACCGAATTCTGGCACTCAAGAGGTTAATGGGGGGGCTGCCGTGCGATTGTGACAACCCTTCATTAACAGTGAAGCTCCTGAACTCGCTTCATAGAGCCTTTGAACCTACTGGCATACCAGTACATCATGGGTCTTTAAGTGACAAGCTCCCATGATGTACCAGTACATCATGTTTTCTTAAGGGGTTAAAAATTTTCAAATCATCCCCTTGTTCCATTAAATATAAATTAATCAATCGAGAATCGGCGGTTCATAAAAAGGACGGTGGCATCAGCTTTCTTGTGGCGTTCTATCCACGTGCAAAACGTAAGGCAAATGTACTGATATTCGCTTTAACCTAAATTTTGCATGAACCTCGTCCATGATTTTATTCTGTATACCAGTTTGTTTTTATATCCAATGCAGCCTTAAATGGAAATGTTTTATATATTTTCTGAGAAAATTGGGTTAAAAGTGCAGTTTTTCCTTAAGATTTACTGTGAACTGTTACATTTTTAATAGCCTAAATGTTTCTGTGGATAGTGCAAAGCTCTTTTTTTAACTGGCAGATTTGCTGTCTAGTTTTGTTAGTTGAGATTTATTTGCTCTTTTATGTTTGTCTGAATGGATGCCTTTTATGTAGATTCTTACTTACGGCCATTTCTTATCTGACCCATCAAACATCTTCTATTACTTAATAATGCTAAGACAGAGGCAGTAATCAAAATAGGAATCTGTGTCTTTATTAGTTGCACTTTTTATGAGCCATATATCCCATAGAATTCCTTAAAAATGTGAAAACATGTATCAAGACATCAAAAACTTGTTAATGTGAACATTTTCTTTAAATTCCACTTAACTGAACAACTGATACTACTTGTAAATGTATTTTTATTCTGGTTTTACTTACTTTTCAATTTACAATGCAGAATAAAAAAACATTTCTCACTTCCATCATAGAAAAGTTTTCGATATGAAAATGTTGTAACCAAAATGTAAAAAAATATATCCTGAAAGCCAAATTGGCTTAGTCCCTATGGATGTTTTTTTTCTTCTAAATTCTTATAGACATTCTATGAATCCATACATTACATTCAGCTATGTGAAGAGGATTTAAGGTTGGGCTAAATTGGTCTAAGGGATGTGATGTGCCAGAGAATTAAAGGGGTTGTCCAGCAAAAATCTTTTTCTTTCAAATCAACTGGTGTCAGAAAGTTATATAGATTTGTAATTTACTTCTATTAAAAAAATCTCCAGTCTTCCCATACTTATTAGCTGCTGTATGTCCTGCAGGAAATGTTTTATTTTCAGCCTGACACAGTGCTCTCTGCTGACATCTCTGGCCAAAACAGGAACTCTCCAAAGAAGGAGAGGTTTTCTATGAGAGTCCTCATAAGAAAATATCTCCTGCTCTGGACAGTTCAGTTGTAAAGCCCCATCATCTTTAACCCACTGATGCCCGGTTGATAAATTACTCGTCCGTGCTCTCTGACGTCTAACTCAGTCAATAAGTGCGCTGTCCTGATTGGCCGAGCAGGACATCAGGTTTCTGGGAGCCACAGAAGCAGGCCGGAGTGCCGAAGGGTAATGTATTAACAAAGCAGCTAAGGGGAACGGGGCTTTACATACAGCGGAATGAAAAATCTTCCGCGAGTATGTAAACCATAGAAAATGACAGTACAGGAAATCACAGTGGATTTCTCTGTAGTACATGCGGCGGTTTTCACGTGTGAAGGCACCCTGAATTATAATTTCCTTTATGTAGATAGAGGTTCTATAGCACAGGGGTTTCACTTAAAATTGTCACCAAACATCCTTTATAAAATAGGGCTGTAGCAATTACTGTAGTAGCGTGTTTTTAAGACACTAAACCCCAACCAAACCTCGCCATAACAATAGGCAGTTTTCCTGCCACATACATGGTGTAATGATCAAGAACTTTTCTTAAATGGTACATGTGGCCATAACACAAACAATAACTGCCAAAAGGGTGCAATCCACATGAGGCTCTCTAACTGGCCCTACTTGGCAAGATGCTCAAGCAGGGCCAAGAGATAAGTTCAACCTGTTGTCCATAAGATATGTGGGCATCCTCTCACAGTTGGACACCCGTGGATGTACAGGAAGGAGGTGGCAACACACCTGGCCGGGTTATGGCAGCAGCCCACCATCCCCATGGCCCTCGCATAGAGGTGTACTCCCCAGCCTCACCAGGTTCCAGGTTATGCATAAAGTCTAGCAGGTAGTTCCTTTTGACCAAGCTCCTGCCAACAAACAGGGTACTGCTATATACTAAGCCTTTCACAAAGCCATAACCTTTATGTTTGTAGAACTCCTGCACAGTTGCCTACTTATATTCAGTAAAGTCTTCACCAGATATCTCCTGATATCCCACTCTTGTTCCTTCCTCTGTCCAAAACTTCTACAATAGGTCAGGGGTATAGTAGAAGCGATGGTTCTGGTGTAAGAGAGGGTGACGGCCTCTCTGGAAATGCTACAAGTGCACAGCTTGTTGGCCTCTCTGTACTTCTGCATGTTGGCGTCCCTGGGTATTCTAGAATCAGTCACTTACTTGAGCTTCCATGCCCAATACAGCCTCCCAGTAGGATGGCGGCGGACTGTGTCGAAGTGGCTTCTCATTCCAGCCAAACTGGATAGCCTCTCTGCAGCGGTGGTGGAATGGGACATGGTGGCATTTCCTCCTCCACAGGCCACCTCATAAGAACTCATAGAAGGCTGGACCCCGGGTAAGTACATCGCTCACGACAACCTGCACATTGCTGCAAACCTGGTGCCATGCTTTTGACTAGTGTGGTTTCACTGTCATGTAGGTCTGGAAATGCAGGGGCAGAGACACAGCTCCATGGGGGTAGAAACACAGAGGCAGAGATTTATGGGTGTGGGGGAGGGGGTACTCTGCAAAATCATAGAGATGCTCGAAACAGCCGCTTCACCTACAGAAAGTAATGTAACATTAAAAATCACTTTTTGCCATAAAAAAATGCTTGTTTTTGCTGCAAAACAGTCCCTATAGTCCCACTATTGTAGCTGCCATAGTTTAGCTGTTTTAGTGAGGTTCACTTCAGACAAACCTGAATTTTATGCCAAAAATCAGCAAACCTGCCAAACTGAACTTTTGAAAAGTTTGCTTATTTCTAGTACTGCGTCATGGCTTCCCAAAATGAAAAGCATCAAACAGATGATGGCATAGGAATCACAAATTGTAAATTTGACCTCAGTAGACCCCAAAATAGATAACAGTCAAGGTTTCCTCCTTGTTACCCCACATAGTAATTAGATCTCCTTTATTCCCCCATACTGTAATTAGGCCGTACTAGTGCCTTAGACCAATATAGATTAATAGCATCTTCATACAAGTATCATACACTGGTAGATAATGGCACCCTGTACACCATAAGGGCCAGTTCACACTGAGGAAACACAGCGCAATTCCACGGCGGAGCTCTCCGATGCGGAATCCCGCCACGCTTAGTGTCCTGCTTTGAGTGAATGGGAGAGCGCACGCTCGTCCGCTTCCTCTCCTCTCCGCTCAAAGAATGAACGTTAGTTCTTTGAGCGGAGAGGAGAGGAAGCGGACGAGCGCGCTCTCTCCCATTCGCTCAAAGCAGGACACTGAGCGCGGCGGGATTCCGTGGCGGAGAGCTCCGCCGCGGAATTGCGCCGTGTTTCCTCAGTATGAACTGGGCCTAAAACTGGTATAAACATATAAACATATTTTCTTTGCAGTCTGAGACAGTGCTCTCTGCTGACATCTCTGGCCCAGACAGGAACTCTCTAGAGCAGAGAGTTCCTGTCTCGGCCAGAGGTGGCAGCAGAGAGCACTGTCTCCGACTGAAAAGAAAATATGACTACAAAAACAATGTCGTGAGGGGAAAAAAATCAGCATGTTCTGTCTACTGCAAATGTGCCAGGGGCTACCACTCTAGTTACACTCCACCCTGTCCTTCAGCAAAACTGTAAGTAAATGGATAGACAAGCTACAGTCTTGAGCGCACTTCTCCGAAAACCTGTGCTAGATTAACTATAGTAGAAATTTTGCATTATATTGAAAATCCCTGAAGAAATGTCTAGAGACATTTTTTTCATCAGACAAAATCATAAACTACAGAGCGATGATCAATCTTTTTGACATTCAGTGTCTAGAGCCTACATACAAGCATGCATCACAATTAAATGTGTGGAACAAAAGGATTCTCTGATATATTCCACTTCAAATAGGACTCCAGCACAGCTGCAGCTCCGAAGATGACCACATACGTACCTGTCTAAAGTTAAAACAAAAACAAGTTTCATCTGGAGTGGGATGTAGCCGGGAAGGACAAGGCATGCTTAAATAAAGACATCAACTTTTATTGAAGGGAACACAAGGGAAGTACCACAAAGAAAGAAAAAGGAGTCTGTAAAATAGAATCATTATAGAAAACTCTGTTTATTAAGTTGGAATTTCTGGAGGAGAATAAAATAAACTAGTAAATATAGGGATTAAATATTCAAAAGAAAATAGAACAAATACAAATTTTTCGGGCCTCTTCAGACTTCATATTTTTCAGTTTAGTATTTAGTAATTCTGCTGAGATTAAAGGGGTAGTTTAGCATAAATAGATAAAAAACTCTTTCAAATCACCTGGTGCCAGAAAGTTCCAGAGATTTGTAATTTACAGTTTTAAGTCTTCCAGTACTTATTAGCTGCTGTGTGTCCTGCAGGAAATGGTATTCTTTCCAGTATAGAGAGCAGAATAGGTTTTCTATGGGGATTTGCTCCTGCTCTAGATGGTTCCTGTCATGGACAGAAATGGCAGCAGACAGCACTGTGTCAGACTGGAAAGAATACACCACTTCCTGCAGGACATACAGCAGCTGATAAGTACTGGAAGACTTCAGATTTTTTTTAATAGAAGTAAATTACAAATCTCTGGAACCGTCATCAGCCGCGATTGGCTGGGCACAGTTATGCTCAGCCAATCGCAGCTGAGCATCGGATGATGCTGCAGAGGGCGTCCGGCATTTGGAACAGTCGGAGCTGTTCACCAGCCGTCCGAAGAAGACGTCACTGACTGAAGATCGGAGACGGGAGTCGGCACGTGACAGGTGAGTATAGCGCACCACACTTCCGGGTACACGGGCGGGGTTGGTGAGACACGGGGAAGGGGGCCATTCACAGACATAACATACATTACAAAGTTGTATAACTTTGTAATGTGTGTTATTCTGTGAATAATTCTTTACCGCCGCACTACCCCTTTAAAAATGTCCACGCAGCTCCGGCACTACGGAGATTTATGTAGAGGTGGATTGCCTCTACATAAATCCTGTGTGCGCCGGTGCACACGGCAGGAAACCTACGCCAGCTCAGAGCTGGAGTAGGTTTCCTGCGTATCTTTACAAGAAAACATTGATGAATTGCGTGGACTCAGAGTCCGCGCCCCCTGTTCCGCCCCTTCCCCGCCCCCCCCGGCATACCTGGTGGAAAGTGCCTATTTGCAAATAGGCCCTTTCCGCCAAAAAAACTAATTTTGCTGCTTGTTATATGTCCCTCTATGTGATATTTCCTGAGCTGTTGATAGTTCTTTAATGTTATTTGCTATTTTGAAAGGGCTTGTCCACCCTAGAAAAAGATGGTAAACTGAGGGAGCTTGTCATAAAAATAAGAAGTTAAATCCACCTGCATATCCCCTTCTCCCCCCCATTGCCATCCAACCAATCAACCTCTGGCCATAGTGGGACAAACCTTTGTCAGTGTTTGAGTGGAAACTATAAGATGGCACCAATGGGGGATCAAGGTGGGTAAGTATGACTTTTTTTTATCCTTATGACTTTCTTGATTTTTTTTTTCTGGACCTAGCCAATTCTTTTAAAAAGGTTGCAGTTATGTTTTGCTCAGTGATAGACTTCCTACGCAACTAGTAGACTACTTATACCACATTAAAGATGACCCTTAAGAGAACCACAGAGACACAGAATAAGTTAAAGCCCTGGCCCCAGACTAATGTGTTCGTCCCTCTAAGACTTGTGTGATGATTGAACTCCTTGAACTTCAAAGACAGTTTGCACCAGTAAACCTGCAATGTCATGAAGAAAGATCCCGTCCATTACTTCCTCTTCATATCTTGCGTTTCATGGGTCATCAGAAGTTCTCCTCTACGAGGATTTTTACTCCTTCAAGTAATGTACAGACAGTGGAAGTCAGGCTGACTTGTCTAATGGTATTATGTTGAACATGTAATGTCCTGATAGATTTCCCTTGACGTTATTCATTTTCTTAATGTTTCTAGTCCAATAAAGTGCTAGGTGGCTTTATCATAGAGGGGTCAGGTCTGTGTTCTATCAATTGTGTAGTCTATGGCTGACTCTGCTCATATGTCTTTCTGGACTAATTATTTCATCAGTTTGTCAGTAATAATATCAGGTTTTTTCCTCCCGCTATATCAAAGGTCTTTCCCTCGGCTGCCCAAGCTGTCAAGGTAATGGCTAATAATTTGTCTGCACTTTTAGCCTTACAGTAATATTTCTAGGTTGGTCGGAGCCGAACATATCAAGTGCATTACAGCTGCGGAGAATCTACTGGAGTTTTAATAATTAAAACATCTCCACTTACTGCATTTGTACAAAGAAACTACATGGGGATGTGGGAAACAAGTAACAAGGTGTCCTGAAGTTTCTGGATTTTTTTTTTATTTTATTTAACATTTGGTGCTAAAAATATAAGTTTAAAGTATAAAACTACCAGTTCTTTACCTACAGCAGATTCAGAATGTCTAATATACTGGCACTCATTTCCAGTAGAGGTGCTGGAATATATGTAGAATGCCAAATACCAGGCTCGTACATAAAAGACAGGTGTGCCTGTGCCAAACACTAAATTGGGCCCCTGTCATTCTTCAGATTTTTTCACCCATTATAGGAATGTATATTTTTTTCCCACAGCTCATATCCTGTGAGAAAATCTTCTACCTTTTTGATACACTTTATCTCCATTCTTGAGATCGGTGGAGAGCTGAATGATCAGATGTGTGACTGAAAAATACACTAGGGAACTTCGACAAATAGAACAAAACAAAGAGGTCAGCACGTTCAATAAAACCTGTTTTTTTTTAGTCCTTTAAAACATCCAGGGTAGATACAAAACGACAAACATAACACGAATCTGATGCGTTTCTGGCTGTAGGCCCTTAATTATAGTCTTAGGGCCAGTTCACTCTATAGAATCTGCAACGCAATTCCGCTTGGATCTCCTGCCCACGGACTCATCGAATCCCGCCTGCTATCTCTTTGAAAGGAAGGCCTCGCTTGCCTCCGCTCCAGGCGCCTCTCCGCTCAAAGAATTGACAATTCCGTATTGTGAACGGGCCTTAATCTATAACTAAGGGCCTACGGCAAGAAGCGCGCCAAATTCGTATGATGTTTGTTGTTTTGTATCTACCCTGGATTATTTAATCCTTTCAGGACCTGTCCAGATAGTGCCTTGAGGACCAGAGCCGTTTTTGAAATCTAACCAGTCTCACTTTATGTGGTTATACCTCCGTAATATTATAACTTATCCTAACAATTCTGAGAAAGTACATATTGTACTTTAGGTTAGTGGTAAAATTTGGCCGATATCTATACAATTTTGGTGTGAAAATGCCCACATTTCATTAAAAAAATTACAAGATTAGTGATTTTCTGATTTTATATTTCCTGCAGTCTCCGTGCGGGTTTAGTTATGTGATAATTGTGTTGCTAGCATCCTTACGCACGCGGAACTACTGAATATGTGTACTTTTTATTTTTATTTTTTTACATTCATTATTGCATGGGGGGCTATGGGGATTTTATGTGTTGTGTACAACACTGTAAATGTTAAAATCTCCCCAATGTGTTTGGTAGAATTACTGTACAGTCCAGAGGTTGAATGTGAAGCTCCTTGCCCCATTACAAAATATGTGACAGGGCTATTTAATTTATCCCCATGTGCTTTATATATTACACTAGTTATAGTGCCTGAAAAAGCACTATATTGTAATCCGTACCTGCTGAGCCAGTGACCTAGCAGAGCTGATATCTGCATGACACAGCAGAGCCGAGTCAGGGATGTAGAACAGTTGATACCTGCATGACACAGCAGAGCTGAGCCAGTGATCTAGCAGAGCCTATACCCTCATGGCACAGCAGAGCTAAGCCAGTGATCTAGCAGAGACAGCAGAGCTGAGCCAGTGATGTAACAGAGCCGATACCCGCGTGACACAGCAAAGCTGAACCAGTGATGTAGCAGAGCCAATACCCGCATGACACAGCAGAGCTGAGCCAGTGATCTAGCTGAGCCGATACCCGCAGTACACAGCAGAGCTAAGCCTGTGACCTAGCAGAGCCGATACCCACGTGACAGAACAAAGATTAGCCAGTGATCTAGCAGAGACGATACCCACATGACACAGCAAAGCTTAGCCAGTGATCTAGCAGAGCCGATACCCGCATGGCACTGCAGAGCTGAGCCAGTGATGTAGCAGAGCTGATACCCGCATTACACAGCAGAGCTGAGCCAGTGACCTAGCAGAGCTGATATCTGCATGATACTGTACATAATAGTACATAATAGTATTTAAAATGTAGTGTATAATGTATAGTAAGTGCATAAACCTGAAAAACAGCAGCAGTTTGTAGATACAGAGTGGAGCTGCAGATCTCCATAATGCAGTAGTGTAGTACAACAGGCTAGAATAGAGAAGCAGGGCTGCTGCCAGAGGTCTGTGTGGTCACATGACAGAATCACAGAGCTGTGCAGGAGGACAGTGACAGAAACTTCTCTATACAACAGTGCCAATGGCTGAGTGTGAGTGCAGGCACATTATAGCAGCAGTGTGTATAGCTGAGTGTAAGTGCAGGCACATTATAGCAGGAATGGAGAGAATGGGAAACACAAGGGCTGACAGAGACTTCAGGGAGCATGAAGGAATGAGCAGCACATATGTGGGCACATGTCACGGCCGCGGCGGCGTCCCGTGCTCCGGACCGCCGCCGCGACCTCTCCATGCAGCTGCCGGGGTCCATGTACAGGGACCCGGCGCTGCCACTAGTTCGGCCCCGGGGGGCGCCTTACCTCGCCCCGCTCCCGTCTTCCACTGTGCCGGCCGGCGCGCGCGTCCCCGCCTCCTAGGGCGCGCGCGCGCCGGCTGTCTCAGAGTTAAAGGGGCAGTGCGCTCCTAATTGGTCCATGTGTCAATCACTCCCCTATAAGTTCCAGCTCTGCCCCCTTCCAGGTGTTGGAGCCTCTACATGCTTCCCATAGCGTTTGGCCCAGCTCCCTGTTGTTCCTGATTCCTATCCGCTACCTGGTCCCTAGTCCTTGTTCCTGGTTCCTGCTCCCCTGTCACACCATTGCTCCTGTGTTCAGCCTGACTCCTGCGGTTACGCCTACAGGCCTCTGCCAGCACCATCTCCTGCCTACTGCTCCTGCCACGCCTCGCCCGCCGTCACTAGCAACCAAGCCAAGGGTAGCGACCTGGGGGTCGCCTGCCGCAGCAAGTCCATCCCGCCTTGCGGCGGGCTCTGGTGAAAACCAGCGGCCCCTTAGACTCCGCTCCCTGGTGAGGTTAGTGCCATCGCTGGTGACGGTCCAGTGGATCCACTACTCCAGGCGTTACAGCACATACATGCAGCACTTTCTCTCCGGGGAGAGAGAGGTTACAGCTATGAAGAGATTACCTCCACAATCTTGTCCCCTGATTCAAGCCCCAGCCTGAAGTGGATCTGCTATGATTTGGAAAGCGCGGGAGACTTCCTGGGTCATAGTACAGTGCTGTATACCACTATGCAGACCTTGCCCCTCCCCCACTCTTAAACCAAAGCAATGCTCTTAAACCAAGTTACAATTTAGAAAAACTGTGAGCTCTTCTTGCAAAGCGCTCTCAATCCCAGTTACTCTTAAACCAAGGTACCACTGTACTTAATAACATAGACTATACTGCTTTCTACATTATGATACAAAGAAAATTGCCTTACAGTTATATTTGTCCTATTATTAACATTGTCTGAGGGGGTGTTTGTATACAGTATCCTTATAGATAGTAGCCAACAATGACACTGGGCTGGTCTGTGCATTTGAACAACTCTGGGCAACAAGCTAGTAAAGGCAACATTCAAACCTTGCCTTGGGGCCCATAGAACTTCCATCGAGCCTCTGAAGCCATGTCTGATCCATGCTAGACTCTAACATTATTCTATCCAACATGCACCCTCTGTTCTGATGTAACACACGTTTAGTATTCTCTTCTTGTATCCAGAACTTCTTACACGTCTACCTTCTGTTTCAACCATCTCCACCAGTAAAGCCTACATCACCTACTGCTCACTGTCATCCATTTTGTATCTTTTTTTTTAGTATGATATTTTACTGCTGATTTTAAGTTCAGGACCTCTTGATTTTTTTCCCCAAACTTTTCAATTCCATGGCAATTAAAAATCAGTATTTTTGACTGTACAATTACCGTCAGCAAAATGGAAGATGAATACAGGGTTTAAAAATAATTGTAGCAGATTAATACCTAAAAGCTTACAATTAGCACAAGAGATTAATTTCTATTCACAGAATATTATTTCTATAGAAAACGGAACCGTTGAGTGAGGATTTTATGTAAAAGAGATCTATGATTGTGTATAGTTTTCATTTAATAATAGCCAGAAATATCAGTCAATATCAAGAGTTTTAGAACAGGATAAATGAATCGTTAGTTTTTTTGGAGATACAACAAAAATGCTCAGCTCAGTCATTTCATTTTGCGTGTCACAATAAACCCATTACTTATGAAGATTGCCTTGTATTGAGAGAGTCAATCCTGTCAGGCAATTTATGCTGCATTCTACGAAGACAGCAATAAGTGGTGACAGTCATGTTGTCTGTAAAAAGTCTACCAAACACATCAAGGCCAATAAATTGTCAGTAGGAACATAAAAACCACCATCTGTATATTGCTCATAGACATCTTTTAAAAGAGAAGTCCGGGCAAAAGTATTTTTTAATATGTTATTACTTATGGAAAGTTGGACAAATTCCTAATGTACATTAACCCCTTAAGGACCGGGGCAATTTTGATTTTTGCATTTTCGTTTTTTCGTCCTTGTGCATAAAAGGCCATAGCAGTTGCATTTTTCCACCTAGAAACCCACATGAGCCCTTATTTTTTGCGCCACTAATTGTACTTTGCAATGACAGACTGGATTTTTGCATAAAGTACACTGCAAAAGCAGGAAAAAATTCAATGTGTGGTAAAATTGAAAAAAAACAACACATTTTGTGTTTTTAGTGGATATGTGTTTTTACGCCGTTCGCCCTGGGGTAAAACTGACTTGTTATATATGTTCCACAAGTCGTTACGATTAAAACGATATATAACATGTATAACTTTTCCTGTATCTGATGGCCTGTAAAAGATTAAAACCATTGTTTACAAATATACGTTCCTTAAAATCGCTCCCTTCCCAGGCTTATAGCACTTTTATCCTTTGGTCTATGGGTCTGTGTGAGGTGTCATTTTTTGCGCCATGATGTGTTCTTCCTATCGGTACCTTGATTGCGCATATATGACTTTTTGATCGCTTTTTATTTACATTTTTCTGGATTTGATGCGACCAAAAATGCACAATTTTGCACTTTGGGACTTTTTTGCACTTACGCAGTTTACCGTACGAGATCAGGAATGTGATTAATTAATAGTTTGGGTGATTACGCACGCGGCGATACCAAACATGTTTGTTTATTTATTTACTTTTATTAATAACCTGGGAAAAGCGGGGTGATTCTGACTTTTTATTAGGGGAGGGGGCTTTTTATTAATAACAACACTTTTTTTTTTACTTTTACACTTATACTAGAAGCCCCCCTAGGGGACTTCTAGTATAAGTGCTTTGATCTCTCATAGAGATCTCTGCAGCATGGATATATTGCAAAGATCCATGAGATAGGCACTCGTTTACTTCCGGCTGCTGCCATCTTGGAGCGGTCCCCGGCCGGCTTCAGAAACGGAGATTGCTCCTCCGGGATAACGTCTCGGAGGAGCGATCTCCCCACTAGACACCAGAGATGCAGCTGCAAACGGTAATCGGATGCAGCTGTCAACTTTGACAGCTGTATCCGATTACTGTATTAGCGGGCACGGCGATCGGACCGTGCCCGCTAATACCTGCGGTCCTGGGCTACAAGCGGCACCCGGGACCACCGCGGTTCAGAGCGCGTCCGCCGCGCGGCCCCGCTCTGAACGTCCTTAACGACCGCAGGGCGTAAATATACGCCTGCGGTCGTTAAGGGGTTAATTATGGGAAATGCACATATACAGCTATTTCCCTTAATTTAGTAGATCAGGGAGGCTTAAAATTTTATTAAAAAACCATGACGTCACGAATCAGGTGTAATTCCTAAGGAGTTTCCAGCAGGGGGCGCACTATATGTAGAAGTCTATGGCACTGTATTGAAGTTTATGTAACGTAATGTAATGCTGTATTGATGCAGTATGTTTATGGAATAATTTGGGGAGCAAGGATGCGGGATTAGTACCAGGGAAATCCCCATCACCAAGCCCCCCCCCCAGCCGACATCCCCCATCTCCCAGCCAACACCCCTCCCGCAGCCCTGCCCCCCCCAGCCTCCGCAGCACCGCCAGTAACCTCCTCGCATAGTAGCAGGTCCCCATCAGCAACCCTCCATCCCCCCCACCACCGGACACTTGTACACTTCTCTGCCGTCCCCCACTGCCGCCCCCATGCCTTGCCAACTCGGTCTGGACGGCAGTGAGCTTGCAGTCTAGGATGGCAAGGAAGTGAACGGGTGTCCGTCGGTGGGGGGGGGGGGGGGCTGGGGGGGTTGCTGATGGGACCTGCTACTATGAGGGGAGGTTACTGGCGGTGCTGCAGGGGGTGGGGCTGCAGGAGTGGTGGATTGCTGGCTGGAAGATGGGGGATGCAGGCTGGGGAGATCTTGTGGATGGGGATCTCCCAGGTTTAAGCTCTGCGGAATCTGTTGGCGCTATACAAATAAATATTATTATTAATACTACTACTCCCCTATCATCTGAGCAGATGATGGGGTAGTAGTACCAGGGAGATTTCCATCATCAAGACTCCCCCCAGCCAACACCCCCCATCTCCTATCCTGGAGATGGGGGATGTTGGCTGTGTGTGGGGGGGAGAGTAGATGCACCGGCATCTCTCTCCCTCCCTGCTTGGTGCCCTCCATTTGGGGCGCAAGTGTCCTTGCTCCCCAAATTATTCCATAAACGTACTGCATCAATAAAGCATTACATAGTCACAGAGAAGCGATCCTTACATCTGGCACCGGCTGTGGTCTGCGCCGTTATGGCGCTGATCCCGACTCAGCACTCGATTGCTTTCCGTTGCAGCAGCCGAAAGCAATCGAGTGCCGATCTCAGAGTATCTGCTCATACTCTGAGCAGATGATGGGAGGAGTAGTACTGTGTATATGTGCCCAGCACCGAGCAGGAAGGGAGGGGGGAGATAGATGCACAGGCACCTCCCTCCCTGCTCGGTGCCCTCCAAATTTATTCATTGAATACATCTATGGGATACTTTGGGGAGCAAGTACACTGTACTGTACATAACATTTTTACATACGCATCCATTGATTCAATAGAGTGTCCAGCAGGGGCGCACTATATATAGAAGTCAATGGTACTCATTGACTTCTATATATAGTGCATCCCCTGCTCAACACTCCATAGGAATTACACCCTTCGTCGTGACGTCACGGTTTCTGAGAGAATTCTAACACTCCATGATCTAATAAATTAAGGGAAATAGCAGTATATGTGCATTTCCCATAAATAATGTACATTAGAAATTTGTCTAACTTATCATAAGTAATAACATATCAAAAAATACTTTTGGCCGGACTTCTTCTTTAAGTAATAACATATTAAAAAATACATTTTGGCTGGAGTTGTCCTTTAACTCAAATAGGGCCTCCTTCAGTGGTTGACAGGGATTTAATCCACAAATGCAGAGAGGATTTGAATGGAATCTGAATGTACCAGGTGTGTTTAACTTAACAGTCCAGTAAATTATACTGCAATACGGAAGTCCCTCTCAACCGATTTGGGTCTGAATCCATCCCTACACATCACGTACATCCATACATGTTTGTCTTCCCTGGGGCAGATGTGATCTTCCTGCAAGACAATGTAACATGTCATACAGCTAAAAATATCTGATATTGGTTGGAAGAACATGAAAAAGACATCCAAATACTACCCTGGCCCCCTATTTACTTAATCTTGAACCCAACAGAGCATCTATGGGACCACCCATTAGTTATCCCACAAGTTTGTTTTGGTGTAGGACAGCTTGAGTTAACCTGAGTTTGCCATGCTATAAAAATTTCTAAATCACAGTGTTACTCAGGATGTGTAAAATTTTAGCTCTGAACAATGTGCTTTGCAGGTGGTAAGGGTTTAAAACCATTTCAGTTCACAGGTATTGCACCATTGTTGTTCCATTGTGCCTATATGATCGCTGGCATCAGCTGATCCTTGTCTTTATTAGGCTATGTTCACACTCTGTATGTGTGCGGCAGTATTTTTTATGCGGCTGAAACTACGGCCGTGGGAACAAATAGACATGCGGCTGAAAACATACGGTCATTTACTTGGAAATCTGGTTCAACTAAAAATAACAAATAAAATCTTAAGAAAGTGATGCAAACACCTCTGGGAAAGCAGGGAAACAGTTTACATGAATTGCTATTACCGGGGTTTGCGATCCTCTGCAGTATGCCGATGGCTCTCATGGTTAATATATTGAATTAATAAAACACATTTTCCTTGTAATAAAGTCTCTTATATTGTTCAATAATTTAATTTAAACGAATCAATCATTTTGCAATTAAATATACTGTTAAAATAAATATATATATATATATAAATAAATGTATATTTATATATATATATTTATTTTTTGACAGTATATTTAATTGCACAATAATGGATTTGTTTAAATTAAATTATTGAACAACGAAACTGATTTTATTACAACGAAAATGTGTTTTATTAATGAAATATTAATTAGTACAGAAAGCTCCATTAAGCCGTTAATTCATATTGCCGGCAATAGAGCATTCTGTACTAATCATCACTTTACTTTAAATAAAACATCAAATGTTTCTTCTAATTATGTTATCACAATAGCATTATTAGAAGAAACATTTAGAATTATATGTGCGCTCAGCTGATTGGCTGATCGTCTGAGCGCACATATAATTAGCGGGTCCGCAGCACAGTGACTTCATTGTGCTGCGGACCAGCGAAGAGGACACATCGGGGTGAGTATACAGCTCTCCCCACCCCCTCCCCTGCACTGCACCCCTCCCAGCAAGGAAGGGGGGTCACTTAACCCCTTCCTGGCTGGGATGGGTGCAGTCTGACATCAGTCTGGCCCCCAAGGGGTTAAGGGGGATGCAATACCTCCTCCCTTAACCCCTTGGGGGCCAGACTGTAAGCAGCGATCTGTAAAGATGCTGCATACTGTAAGGTGCACAACCCCGCTCACAATGATGGGTGTTGTGCTCCTGTTTGTGTGTTTTTTGTGTGTTTCTCCCTTTTTGTTTTTCAGATATCGGTATCCTGTGGATTACGTCGGATTCCGTGGACTACGTCGATGACCAGCGGTTGTTTGTTGTTGTTTTTTTTTAATAAAATGGTCAATGAGGGGTGTGGGGGTGTTTTTATTTGAATAAAAAAAAATTTCACTTGTTTGTTGTCTTTATTTCTTTACTTTATAGACTTAGTAGTGGAAGCCGTCTAATAGACGGAATCCATTACTAAGTTGGGGCTTAGTGTTAGCAGGTATAAAATGGGTAACACTAACCCCCCATTATTACCCCAGTACCCAATGCCACCAGGGGTACTGGGAAGAGCCGGGTACCAGTGGTCCCGGAGCGTCAAAATTGGCGCTCCTAGACCGGGCGGCAGCAGGCTGGTAAGATTTAGGCTGGGGAGGGCCTAAACCAATGGCTCTTCCCACCCTGGTGTTACCAGGCTGCTGTCGTTTGGTTTTTAACCCGGCTGGTTATAAAAATAGGGGGGACCCTATGCGTTTTTTTTTTTTAAATTATTTATTTATTTAAAAAAAACCCCGTATAGGGTCCCCCCTATTTTTATAACCAGCCGGGTTAAAAACCAAACGACAGCAGCCTGGTAACACCAGGGTGGGAAGAGCCATTGTTTTAGGCCCTCCCTAGCCTAAATCTTACCAGCCTGCTGCCGCCCGGTCCAGGAGCGCCAATTTTGATGCTCCGGGACCACTGGCACACGGCTCTTCCCAGTACCCCTGGTGGCATTGGGTACTGGGGTAATAATGGGGGGTTAGTGTTAGCCATTTTATACCGGCTAACACTAGGCCCCGACTTAGTAATGGATTCCGTCTATTAGACGGCTTCCACTACTAAGTCTATACAGTAAAGAAATAAAGACAAGACACAAGTTAAAAAAATATTTTATTTAAATAAAAACACCCCCACACCCCTCATTGACCATTTTATTAAAAAAACAACAACAAACAACCGCTGGTCATCGACGTAGTCCACGTAATCCACAGGATACCGATTTTTTTAAAACAAAAAGGGAGAAACACAAAAAAAACACACAAACAGGAGCAGAACACCCATCATTGTGAGCGGTGTTGTGCTCCTTACAGTATGCAGCATCTTTACAGATCGCTGCTTACAGTCTGGCCCCAAGGGGTTAAGGGAGGATGTATTGCATCCCCCTTAACCCCTTGGGGGCCAGACTGATGTCAGACTGCACCCATCCCAGCAAGGAAGGGGTTAAGTGACCCCCCTTCCATACTGGGAGGGGTGCAGTGCAGGGGAGGGGGTGGAAGGGCTCTATACTCACCCCGATGTTGCCTCTTCGCTGGTCCGCAGCACAATGAAGTCACTGTGCTGCGGACCCGCTAATTATACGTGCGCTCAGACGATCAGCCAATCAGCTGAGCGCACATATAATTCTAAATGTTTCTTCTAATAATGCTATTGTGATAACATATTTAGAAGAAACATTTGATGTTTTAGTTAAAGTAAAGTGATGATTAGTACAGAAAGCTCTATTGCCGGCAATATGAATTAACGGCTTACTGGAGCTTCCTGTACTAATTAATATTTAATTAATAAAACATATTTTCGTTGAAATAAAATCAGTTTCGTTGTTCAATAATTTAATTTAAACGAATCCATCATTGTGCAATTAAATATACTGTCAAAAAATAAATATATATATAAATATACATTTATTTATATATATATTTATTTTAACAGTATATTTAATTGCACAATGATGGATTCATTAGAATTAAAATATTGAACAACGAAAGGGACTTTATTACAATAAAAATGTGTTTTATTAATTTAATATATTAACTATTTTTGAAGTACTCCGTACGGACCGCCTGTCAATCCACGGCCGCATTTCCAGCCGCAAACAATGGTCTTGTTCATTTTTTACGGGTCCGTTTACGATCGGGCCGTAGATTCATACATAGTGTGCACTGTGCAGCCGTATATCGTATACTTTCCAGCGTACGCATGAACCGGAAAAATCCGGCCGATGATTTACCGCCCGCAATACAGCCGCACAGATACAGAGTGTGAACCTAGCCTGATGGAGCGTTTACACTGATTTATCTGACTGACTGAGAAAAGGAGAAATCTCAGGCTTTCCTTCAGGACCTGTTCCCTGGGTATAGTCTGTTCCTGGCTTTTGGCTCCAAAAAATCTGATTTTGCAGATTATCACGTTTAACAGGGCCTCTATCTTTTCAAATTACACCCTGCAGAAACCATAGGAGCCCAATTAATGTTAATGGGGTCTGTATAATTCTGTATGGGTGCGTATGGATCTGTATGGGTGCATATGGGGCCATTTTGCAGTATCTTAAATTTGTTTTTGTTTTTTTTGTTTTTTTCATTTTTCTGCTCCAATGATCAGGAGCAGACAAACAAAAAATTACCACAAATGTGAACCAAGCTGTATACATATAAACATTTCACATACAGGCACACACAGCAAATGCATACATATACAAATAAGAATTTATTACACACGTATATGGATATTACACACACACATTGCACAAACACATTCATGTTACAGACATTCACATATTTCAGTTATATACACAGATCACACTTACTTTTGTGCAGTATAACTGATTTTCTTTCAGAATGAAGAGGAATCCTAAAGCAGCCAGAAGTGTGTGGGGGCACAGCAGCCTGAGGAGGACAATACAGCAGCCTGGGAGCGGGGGGCACACTGCAGGTTTGGGGGTACATATCAGCTGGGGGGGGGGGGGGTCACAGTTGCCTGTCTCAGAAGGGGTTTTGCCTTCCTTTGGATCAATATAGTAAGGTTATAGGTTGAACTTGATGGACTACAGTACTATGTACTATATAGCAAGCTGCAGATCCATTTGTCTTCTGACACCTTTCTGTCAGTCAACAATAACTTTTTCATCAATTTCAGACCAGATTGACTAGTCAATGCACTCTACGTATATATAAGCCCTGTGATACTGCTGCTGGTTAACTGGTTGCATCATTCTGACCTGTTTTGGTAGGTACCAACATCTGTCTATGGGAATATTGCACACAACCTATTGTTTAGAATATGCTCTCCTACAGTTGTCTGGCCATAACAATTTTGCTCAAAGTATTTCTCATCTTGAAAGTTGCAGAGAAAAAGTAAAAAGATGGACGCCTTCTGGTGCAGTATATTATCAGACAACAAGAGAAGCTATAAGAAAGGTGAACTAGTGCACGCTCACCGGATTACTTTGTGCTAGGGATAGGCACAACTCTATCTCATGCTCATCTCGCACCACTAGCTGTCTGGGATAGGGATACCCTCCAAAGGAGCCATGCACAGGTGTGTATAGTCAATAGTAATACCATGCGGTTCAATAGTAGCCGCTTATCGCTGTTTATTTATTCTCTTGCAACGCGTTTCGGCACTTTATTGTGTTAGAACCTTCCTCAGGCATAAGGTAACACATACATTGCCTTTTTAAAATATCATACTAATGACCCTCTGGTGCCACAAGCACTTCCAGGTCTCCCGAAAATAACAAAAATGTAAACAACTGTCATTATAATCCTACAGAGGTTAACAATAAATTTCACAATGGATTACACAACATAGAAACCATTCATCATATATAATGATAATTACCTTGAGTATATTAGATATCCAGGAGCGCTGCACACATTCACTAATGCAAGCGTCCATAGACCTCTAGGTCCCGCATCTAGCTCTCACGAGATCGGCCTGCAGGGTAAACAGTCTCTCTATGCAAACTGCGTAGTATCTAGTTCACAAGGACATTTCCGGACACCTTTTACGTACTCACAAAGATTTTTGTTGTTAGGACTATCGTAAGAGGCAATCTCTATATGCCCAATGCCTAACACGTAATTTGCCGTGGCTTTTCCAAACGTATTCTATGTAATCATCAGGCTTCCGTTATTGAAGCTTCTCCAATAAATATCAGTATTAAAAGGCTATGGTATTCTAAACAGCATCCAAATACAATAATTCTAAAAGCAATATTATTGCATAAGTACAAAAATAAATCAGAATAGCCTCTACAGAGGGTATACTGAGGTTACCGCTGGGCTAATTCTTGATTCTCTAGAAAGGAGAAAAAACTGAGAAAACAAGACCAGTTAATTCACACATGTTCGATCATCTCATTAAGTCCCTCCAGTATTAGACACCGCAACTCAGGGGCATGGGAAGGTAGGGGACGGGGAGGGGGGGGGGATCAGCTGGCCGGGATATGAAGCAGCACTGTCTATGGCAGCTGGTGCTGAGAAGTTGGGCACAGGTGGCTGCTGAGTTGTCTGAAGTAAAATGAGGCTTCAGGCTACTATGTGGCTTTGCTCAGATCCTATCAGCAGTTGCCGCCCCGCCGCACTCCAGCACAGAGAGAGAGAGAGAAGGATCGCAGGGGCTGGGGCAGCCAAGGAAACTGTCAGGAGGTTTCTCAGAAACTGCCCCGACCTCTCTGTCAGTGTGGGGAGCCGGGGGAGGATTTTCTGGTGATCACTGTGGCTGATGGGGCAATGTGACCAGTGTCCTTATACACAGCAGCCAACCATGTTACTCAGCTGTTCTCACTGACAGCCACTGCAGAGCAGAAACCTTTTTCAACAGCAGCAGCTGTCAGAGAGAGAGAGAGAGAGATATAGCCAGGAGAATAAGTCAGGAGGAACATATGCTCAGCCAATCGCGGCTGATGACGCGGCCGCGTCATCAGCTGCTCAACCGCGATTGACTGAGCATAACTGTGCTCAGCCAATCGCGGCTGAGCACAGTTATGACGCGGCGGAGGAGGGACGGCGGCAGCGATTCGTCCGTCCGTCCGTCCGAAGATGACGTTTGGCACAAGATGGCGGACGGGCTCGACACGGATCAGGTAATGTATAATGCACCACACACAGGGGCGTAACTAGAAATGGCTGGGCCCCATAGCAAACTTTTGATTGGGGCCCCCCCCCCAGCCCGCCCCCTCTCGATCGACCACTACGCCATCAACACACTCAGCTCTACACAGGTCCTGTACACCATATAAATTACAGTACAGTTATATCAGGTGACTTACAGGGGACGTCTTCTCTGATCAGAGTTCTTCCCTTTTCATTTTCTTCTCCATCTCCTCCGAGCCACAAATCCACAGAATCTGCCAGAAAAACATATTAGTCTCCATACACTGGCACCATCCTCATCTCTCTATACTGCACATCTGCATTGGCCCCTTTACACCCTCATTTAGTGGGAAGGCTGACTCTATGTGATCCCATTTTATTATATGGCCCTCCTCTCTGTCGCCCCTCCTTATAAATAGCCCCCTTATGTTGCCCCCCTTATAGAAGCCCCCCATGCTGTCCCCCTTATAGATGCCCCCCATGTTGTCCCCTAATAGATGGTCCCCTATTTTGCCCCCCCTATAGATGGCCTCTCCTATGTTGTCCTCTTATAGATGGCCCCCTCTCCCCCTATATTGTCCCTTTATAGATGTTCCCCTCTCCCCCTATGTTGCCCCCCCTTATAGATGTCCCTCTCCCCCCCCTTCCTTATAGATGTCCCCCTCTCCCCCCCTTCCTTATAGATGGCCCTCTCTCCCCCCTCCCTTATAGATGGCCTCCTCTCCCCCCTCCCTTATAGATGCCCCCTTCTCCCTCCCTTATAGATGTCCCCCTCTCCCCCCCCTTCCTTATAGATGGCCCTCTCTCCCCCTCCCTTATAGATGCCCCCTTCTCCCTCCCTTATAGATGTCCCCCTCTCCCCCTTCCTTATAGATGTCCCCCTCTCCCCCCTTCCTTATAGATGCCCCCTTCTCCCTTCCTTATAGATGTATCCCTCTCCCCCCTTCCTTATAGATGTCCCCCTCTCCCCCCTTCCTTATAGATGCCCCCTTCTCCCTCCCTTATAGATGTCCCCCTCTCCCCCTTCCTTATAGATAGCCCTCCCTCCCCCCTCCCTTATAGATGCCCCCTTCTCCCTCCCTTATAGATGGTCCCCCTCTCCCCCCTTCCTTATAGATGCCCCCTTCTCCCTCCCTTATAGATGTCCCCCTCTCCCCCCTTCCTTATAGATGCCCCCTTCTCCCTCCCTTATAGATGTCCCCCTCTCCCCCCCCTTCCTTATAGATGGCCCTCTCTCCCCCTCCCTTATACATGCCCCCTTCTCCCTCCCTTATAGATGTCCCCCTCTCCCCCCTTCCTTATAGATGTCCCCCTCTCCCCCCTTCCTTATAGATGCCCCCTTCTCCCTCCCTTATAGATGTCCCCCTCTCCCCCCCTTCCTTATAGATGGCCCTCTCTCCCCCCTCCCTTATAGATGCCCCCTTCTCCCTCCCTTATAGATGTCCCCCTCTCCCCCCTTCCTTATAGATGTCCCCCTCTCCCCCCTTCCTTATAGATGTCCCCCTCTCCCCCTTCCTTATAGATGTCTCCCTCTCCCCCCTTCCTTATAGATGCCCTCCTATCCCCCCCTTCCTTATAGATGGCCCCCTCTCCCCCTATGTTGCCCCCCCTTATAGATGTCCCTCTCCCCCCCTTCCTTATAGATGTCCCCCTCTCCCCCCTTCCTTATAGATGCCTACTTCTCCCTCCCTTATAGAAGTCCCCCTCTCCCCCCCTTCCTTATAGATGGCCCTCTCTCCCCCCTCCCTTATAGATGTCCCCTTCTCCCTCCCTTATAGATGTCCCCCTCTCCCCCCTTCCTTATAGATGTCCCCCTCTCCCCCCTCCCTTATAGATGCCCCCTTCTCCCTCCCTTATAGATGTCCCCCTCTCCCCCCTTCCTTATAGATGTCCCCCTCTCCCCCCTTCCTTATAGATGTCTCCCTCTCCCCCCCTTCCTTATAGATGCCCTCCTATCCCCCCCTTCCTTATAGATGCCCTCCTATCCCCCCCTTCCTTATAGATGTCCTCCTCTCCCCCCCTTCCTTATAGATGTCCCCCTCTCCCCCCCTTCCTTATAGATGCCCTCTTCTCCCCATCCCCCTTATAGATGCCCTCATCTCCCCATCCCCCTTATAGATGCCCTCTCTCCTCCCCCCCCTCCCCCGGAAAGCAGGTTTAAAAAAAAAAAAAAACTCACCTTACAACGCGCTCCCCCTTCGAGCCTTTTTCCTGTCAGTCCCCCGTTTGATGCGCGGCTGCCGGGGGTGTTGCGTCCTATCCCCGACAGCGCGCGTATCATAGAGCTCTCTGTGGGCTTGTGCTGCGGCCGGGACTTCCAGCACACAGAGAGCTCTATGATACGCGCGCTGCCGGGGATAGGACGCGACACCCCCGGCAGCCGCGCATCAGACGGGGGACTGACAGGAGCGCTGTCGGTCGTTCCCGTGCTCCTCCTGGCCCAGTGACTTCTTTTCCCTATGGTTGGGGAAAGGAGTCACCGGGTCAGGAGGAGCACGGGACCCGCGTCACGGGCCCCCTGATGCGGCAGGGCCCCGTAGCAGCCGCTATGGCTGCTACGGCGGTAGTTCCGCCAGTGACCATACACTTCCCTTCCGGGTACACGGGCGGGGGGGGTGGGACACAGGGAAGGGGGCGATTCACAGACATAACATACATTACAAAGTTGTATAACTTTGTAATGTGTGTTATTCTGTGAATATTTTTTTAGCGCCGCACAACCCCTTTAACCCCTTTTCTCTTGGGCTCATTTTCATCTTTAAAAGGCCAAAGCGCTGGCACTTTTCACTGCAGACCCACATGAGCACTTATTTTTTGCCCCACTAATTGTACTTTGCAATGGCAGACTTATTTTTTGCATAAAATATCCTGTTCAACCTGAAAAAAAAAATGATATGCTCAGTGAAATAAATAAAACACAGTATTTTTTATTTGGGGTGGTTTTGTGTTCACGCCATTTGCCCTATGGTAAAACCGACTTGTTATCTATGTTTGTCAAGTTAATACAATTAAAATGAGTCAATTTTCATAACTTTTATTTTATTTGATGGCTCTAAAAAATTAAAACATTTAAAAAAAACTTAATGTTCCTTAAAATTGCTCTATTACCATCATTATAACGCTTCTATCCTTTGGTCTATTGGGCTGTTGGGCGGTGTCATTTTTTGCGCCACACTGTGTGCCTTATCAGTACCTTACTTGCTTATATGCAAATTTTTGATCACTTTTTTTTTTACATATACATTAAGTAGACGTCCTCCTCGGACTTAAAGTGACACTGTCACCCCCTTTTTTGTATTTTGACTGCTCTCCACAGGTGTAAAGGGTAAATGTTACAGCTTTCATTACCCCGCCCATCAGCAACCATTGGAAGGGCCAGCCTAAAAATCTGGGCCCCAGTTATGCTCAGCCAATCGTGGCTGAGCACAGTTATGACGCGGCAGAGGGGGGCCGGCATAAGGGACGGCAGGAGCGGGTCGGTCGGCCTCCCGAAGATTACATCACTGTCAGAAGACGGCGGACGGGGGTCGACACGAATCAGGTATTTATAATGCACTACACTTCCGGGTCCACGGGCGGGGGGTGGGGAACATGGGGAAGGGGGCCATTCACATACATAACATACATTACAAAGTTGTATAACTTTGTAATGTGTGTTATTTTGTGAATAATTTCTTAGCGCCGTACTACCCCTTAAAGATGTGTCAATGTTTTTCTAAAATTTTCATAATAAAAAAATTACTTTAATTAAAAACTGTAGTAAAATTAATAAAAGTGGCCAAGGTATTCCTCGCCTGATTTTTTTGTTTTAAGAGGTTTATCTGCATTTTTTTTTATTTAAATTTAAATGTTTCTTATATGTCTCCTCAATAAGTTTTTTCAGATATCCTTTTTCTATAAATCTATCTTCTAATGTCACAGCCTGTTACTATAATCTTCTAGTTTTGTACAGTTCTTACGGATCCGGTGGAACTGTCTATAGGGGATGGTCTGCGATTGCCGAACTTGCCAGATTTGAGCCGCAAATTCGCTAAAAATGGCAGCCGCAATGGCTAACGCACACGTCAACTCACAGTTCTTTCTTTTGGCAGGAGCAAGGGATTACCTTTAAGCCCCAATGTGATGTCAGCACCTCCCCCTCCCCCTCTATATGGGGTGATTTCCTGGATGCGGCCAATCGGCTGTGTATAGTGGAAAGTAGGCTGCAGCAGGCAGTTAGAGCAGGAAGAGAAATACAGAGAGATAGGGACAGAAAGAAAAGGATAGGAGGGTGGATTGTGGGTGGTTTTCTGTGAGAGCAGTGAAGACATTGTCAAGTATACCAAGTAACTGGGTGACTGTTGTTAATTACACCAAGTCACTGGATGCTGGGAGTGCGTTATAGGAAGTCACTGTAAATACAGTGTCCATCTTAATAAGTCACTAGGTGCTCATTTACCAATGTCCTCTGCTGTCGTGAGAGAAAATTTATATTAGGCCGTTGACCACCAACGTCCACTGCTCTCCATGGCAGAAATTGAATCATTGACAGGCTGATTGACATTTTCCAACTTTTGACACTGTCACAGCAACAGCTGTGGAAAAAAATCGCTGCTCTGTAATAGTCCCACTATTGTAGCTACTAAAGTTTGCCTGTTTCTAATTAAATTCATTTTTATGCGATTCGCAAATATTTGTGAAGGCCTGTGAACATTCTCGAACTGCCTGAAGCAAATTTTCAAGTGATTCGCTCATGACTACTTACCGCCAAATCCAAGACAGTATTTTGTCTGCTAATACATGGTGAGAGCTGTAATCCCCAATCATTACAGTTTTGGTGATTAATAATATTATTCAGTGTCAGTATCTGCCTTTGAAAATGACAAACAAGTTGTCAATGTAACGCTTATAATAAATAATGTGACTCTCAGACCAGAGGGGCTGTGAAATTAAAGAGGACTCGAAACGCCCCATAAATAAATTAGCATAACGGTGCGTGGCCCGAGCCCCCATTGCGGTACCCCTGGTTTGATGATAGATAGAGTCCTGATAAGAGAATGCATTGTGGGTGAGGACAAACCTAATGCCATTCAACCAAAAAATGATCTGTGCTTCACCCAAATTTCCCCCTTTAAAAATAGCACATAGGCTCTAAACCCAGTTCATGCCCTGTATTTGAGTACAGTATTTAGGACATCCAGAGTAAGGAATAAATAATCTTCTCACTGGATGTCAAGCAGGTACCCTCTGCAGAGGCTCTTTTCATTCAATTTAGTACTTATGTAATGATAAAGATTTTAGAGTTATTAAATATTTAGATGTAAAGTGCCATAGACTTTTAATACTGATATTTATTGCAGAAGCTGTGATAACAGATGCCTGATGATTATGTAGAATATGTTTGAAAAAGCCCCTGCAAATTACATGTTATTCAGTGGGCACATAGAGATAGGCACATATGAGAGTCCTAACAACGAAATCCTTGTGAGTACGTAAAAGGTGTCCGGAAATGTTGTTGTGGTTGTGATCAGCGGTGTGTGTGTGTGTGTGGGGGGGGGGGCAGTGGGTTTGGCCCTGTGACAGTGGGGGTGCAGGCCTATTCTAAGGCCCCCCTCCCCGGTGTTGCTTGCTTTGCGGGGTTGGCGGTCGCTGGTCGCTAACCAATACAGTGTTGGTTTAGTGTAGGAACTCATGTTGGCCAGAAGACCTGCACGCGGTACATGAGACAATATGGTTTGATTTAATTATATACCCACATCCTGGCGTTGGTTTTTAAATGTAGCCGAGAGACATTAGTGTCAGCCATGGGTGTGAGGTGCAGCAGCTCCTTTTTCTCTAGTTTTGGATGATTAGGTGATTAGGATAAGTGTGAGCATAATGACACTATTGGAACCATCTTCACTTTCATGAATTACAACATATATGTATAATATATATATATATATATATATATATATATATATATATATATTTATTCAAAGGATGAGACCAGCACAACTTCTGGTTGTAGGTGGTACCAGCGGGTCGGACCGTAGACTTGGGTCCAAAGTAGTATATATGTGGATAAACCAGCAGCACTCCGTTCTTTGTAGTTCAAACACAAAAGTGAGTTTATTCCATACAGATGCGACATTTCAACCGCCTCTCGCGGTCTTTTTCAAGCATATGACATGTGACTAGTGATACAATTTTATACACTCATTCTCAGGTGTTTCACAAAATTGGGGTGTGTGTTCACCCTACACACGTGCCAAATACACATTTAGTGCAAATAAATATATGTAGATCTGTGTCAAATATACTGTTAACAGTGCTACTGGCATTATTCCTATAAAAGTCCATGTATATAGTGATTCAAAAATAAAAATAAAAGTGAAAACTCTGCCTTGAAAAATTATCAGCAGGCAGGCCAGTTGCAATAGATTATACAAGTCCAAATTCACAATAGTGGATGTCAGGATCCATGGCGTCGTGATCAGTAATACACCCATCGAGGATATACAAGTTCCCATTCACATTGTAGGCAATGCATCCAATAGAAGCATATGGAGATTATGGTCAGGTCGTATCAAGGGGAGTATTTTTGATTGTCTTATAGGAGGGCCACTTACTGGAGTAACTGTGTCTCGTTTCGGCTCTTCTTTCCAACCTTCAAATCACGCCCTTGGACTTATCAGTGTGAACTTGTCCCAAGTTTGGGTCTCACTCCGAAGAGGAGCTGAACCGCATCGGTCAGGTAAGTGATCACAGCTATTCTGTTCCTCTCATCCTGGCGGTGAGTCCATACCGGTACTCTCGTGCTCTTTGGTAAGACATGCCTGGAGACTCTCCTTGTGGTATCCTCCTCGGACATCTGAATATATATAAAGAGTAAACAATGAATATTGCAACCTCTTATAACGACCTTTTAGTTATTCCTCGGGTGATCATCCGATCACGACATGAATCCCGGCATCCGTTTGCACAAGATCTATAAATTTAGACGAAAAAACTGAACATTAGATAATAGTCTCATGTAATACATTTTGATGCAAATAAAGGATACATTTAGCAGTTCAGCAGCAAGTCATCTCCTGTACATACCACTAGTAACTTTATATTCAATATTCAGACCATGTGGTCCCAATGCTCCAAGTTTGTGAATCCACTCTAACTCTCTCCTCTTTAGGAGTGTATGCCTGTCACCTCCCCTCTTTGGCTGAGCGACTTGATCTATTATCATAAATTTTAAGTTCTTTTCCGTATGCCCGGAATCGAGAAAATGTTTTGGTACCGGTAAATCGACCTTACCCTTACGGATCGAATACCTGTGTTGGTTTAACCTAGTTTTAAGATCATTTGTAGTTTCCCCTACATAAATTTTTTTACAGGTGCACCATAATACATATACTATCCAACTTGAATTACACGTTAGATATTGTCTTATGGGGTACTCTTTTAGGGTGTTTACAGTTAACACAAGATAGACATGGATACGATCCCTTTTTACGTGGTATCAGATACCTTTGTGTGTCTTCCTTGGGCAATGCTACGTCTGTCTTGACAATTCTGTCTCTTAAATTGCTGTTTCTGCGGTATGACAATAATGGTGGATTTTGAAATTCTTGTATGTTTTTATAACTGTTCTTGACAATGTGCCAGTGTTTTTGAATAATTTGCCCTATTTGCGGGGCTAAATGTGTGTATGTTGTAATGAAAGGTATATGATTTAATTAATCTCTGGGCTTTTTCTGTGTGAGTAGTGTATGTCTGTCCAGTCTGTTAACCCTTTCTTTACTCTCTTCCACTAATCTCAGGGGATATCCCCTGTCTGTAAATTCACTGGCCAGTGCTCTGTCAACATTCATTTCTGGATCTGTGATCCTCTTGGCTCTAATCATCTGACTGTATGGGAGGGATCTAATCATTTGTCGGGGATGGCAGCTGTCAAACCTGAGTGTATTGTTACAGTCTGTCTCTTTGTTATAGATGTTGCTGACCAGTCTATCCCCTATCAAAGTCACTTCAACGTCAAGGTAATGTATACGATTATGTGAGTGGGTGGCGGTGAATTTAATTGCTTGGTCCACACTATTCAAATACGCAAGGAACTCGTTGAACTGTGTGATGTCGCCTGTCCATAGGAGGAACACGTCATCAATGAAACACCACCACCCCAGAACGTGTTGGAAGTGGTGGGTTCCATATCCAAGTTGGATAGTATATGTATTATGGTGCACCTGTAAAAAAATTTATGTAGGGGAAACTACAAATGATCTTAAAACTAGGTTAACCCAACACAGGTATTCGATCCGTAAGGGTAAGGTGGATTAACCGGTACCAAAACATTTTCTCGATGCCGGGCATATGGAAAAGGACTTAAAATTTATGATAATAGATCAAGTTGCTTAGCCAAAGAGGGGAGGTGAGGGGGGAGAGAGTTAGAGTGGATTCACAAACTTGGAGCATTGGGACCGCATGGTCTGAATATTGACTATAAAGTTACTAGTGGTATGTACAGGAGATGACTTGCTGCTAAACTGCTAAATGTATCCTTTATTTGCATTTGCATTTGCATGTATTTTCAGCTCCTGTTCGGAGTGAGACCCAAACTTGGGACAAGTTCACACTGATAAGTCCAAGGGCGCGATTTGAAGGTTGAAAAGACGAGCCGAAACGAGACACAGTTACTCCAGTAAGTGGTTCTCCTATAAGACAATCAAAAATACTCCCCTTGATACGACCTGACTAAAATATCCATATGCTTCTATTGGATGCATTGCCTACAATGTGAATGGGAACTTGTATATCCTCGATGGGTGTATTACTGATCACGACGCCATGGATCCTGACATCCACTATTGTGAACTTGGACTTGTATAATCTATTGCAACTGGCCTGCCTGCTGATAATTTTTCAAGGCGGATTTTTCACTTTTATTTTTGAATCACTATATACATGGACTTTTATAGGAATAATGCCTGTAGCACTGTTAACAGTATATTTGACACAGATCTACATATATTTATTTGCACTAGATGTGTATTTGGCACGTGTGTAGGGTGAACACACACCCTAATTTTGTGAAACACCTGGGAATGAGTGTATAAAATTGTATCACTAGTCACATGTCATATGCTTGAAAAATACCATGAGAGGCGGTTGAAACGTCGTACCTGTATGGAATAAACTCACTTTGTGTTTGAACTACAAAGAACGGAGTACTGCTGGTTTATCCACATATATATATTTTCCCCAATTTTACATATTTTTGTGTAAAAAAAATGTGCAGTCCTGTTAGAATACTTCAATTTGATATGGCAGAAAATACTATACTAAATCTATTTTTACGGAACAGAGCTGAATCAAACCTGACAAGCGCCATACATTTAGCTTTGCTTAATTTCACCAAGTTTTTTATTGTAATCAGTAGCTGCATATTGTAATTCAGACACTTCAGTTTCTTTCCTTAGTTTTTTGCCTTTTTTTCTGTCAGTCTGCCAAGAACTAAACTTTGAAATTTTTTTTTTACCAAACACGTTTAGACTTTCAAGATACACCGCTCATTTCCGTACCCAGATGCGTCTTCTCTGCAGCAACAATTTTTTTTACAATCTCCCTCTATAATAGAAATTGGGAAGTAAAAGCCTTCTGAATAGAATGTGACTGTGGCAATTTTTCAAAAAGTGTCTCTCTACTGCAGAGCTCTTTATTCTAGTCAATCTAAAAGTTTCTTATGCTGCTTTTATATCTTTTCTTATATAGTTAATTGATTTCAATCCTTTCCATATAGAATGAATTTACATACAGTATTTTGGAAATTGCTTTTATGTGTAAATCCATGTGATACAAACTTACTATGTATGGGGGAAATTTAGACAGCAAGAACCGCAAAGCCACTTTAAACCCATGCTTTTATGGAGTCAATGCAATTAAAAAGTATTGCTTTCAATTTAATGGGGTATTTCCAGAGCTGTAGTTGGCTTTCTTTTACCTGGTTCAGTTGCTGCCCTAGCTTATATCTATGTAAATAAAATGGCCAAGGCAAAATGTCTGGTTGGTGTTCGTCAGCACCCAACAGCTTGTGTACATGGTCAAGCTGCTCCCTTCAAAGCTACTCCCCTGGGTATTTCAGCCAGAAGAATTTGTTACCATACCACTGGATATGTGATAAATATTAGAAATATGGGCAAACTGTATGGTCAAACTGATTATAACCTGTAAGGGTAATTTCAAATGCATAAAAAAAAAAATCTTGCAAATTTGTCACAGATACCCAGCATGCCTTACATGTGGATTTTTCTGCAGATTTACTGTGGATCTCACCCTTTACACAAAAAAGTGGTTAAATTAATCCCAAAGTCATAATAAACATCACGACTGCATTTTAGAATTCTGGATTGTTTCCTGTCGCAAACCTCCAAGCAATGGGTGACAGTGGAACATTGTAGCTCTGGCAGTGAACCTAGCATGTGGCCATGGCTGCCTAGACATACCATAGGAGGTAGTATGCCTACGGTTCTAAAGTCGGTAATAAAGGCCTTAATATCCATGCCTAAAACGCACCAGATTTTCTCTGGAAATGAGCAACCTGGCCTTTTAGCCAGCTTTGGAGGCCTCGGTCTATTTGGGTTTCTCTCGCACCCGAGGGATTCGTTTTATAATGTAGTCAAGGATTGTGAGCTCATGCCATATGAGGACTCGTTTCCTGCCACTCAGCGTACTGCACTTAGTTATATGGAGTACGTAAAGCTAAGACACATTTTCTTAGCAAGTAAGAGGCGTCCCGACCTCGTTAGGTGGTTGACCTCTTTTGTGCAGCTTTGTATGCAAACCGATCCCTTGAAAGAGATGATTTCTTTCCTCTATTCCTTGCTCTTTGAACCTCTCCATTTGGAGCCTTTAATCTATGTGGAGAAGTGGAACACAGAATTGGGTAGGGTAATCTCCTCCTCAGAGTGGACCAAATCCTTGACTATGTGCTTTAATATCTTGTGCAAAGCCCAAGAGACAAATTAACAGCTCCTAACCAGATGGTATCGGGTGCCAACGGTACTCCATAAGTTGTTTCCGACATCCTCCGACACTTGGATAAAGGGATCGCTCATACATATTTAGTGGAAATGTCCGCCAATATATGATTTTTTAAGTCAGGTAATAGACCTTTTTCATAAACTTACTGACATACGTTTAGATTATGACCCCACCCTGTTATTATTGTCCATGATACACATACCGGAGAGCCGCCTGACATAATCACTCTTAAGTTTTCTGCTAATGGCTGTGCGCTCAGTGATCCCCTCGGTTGTGGAAAACTACCCAACTGCCTACTATATCTAGTTGGCTTTCTGAGGTTGCCAATATATGTAGAATGGAGGAACTACTGGCTGATTCTAAGAAACAACTGAGAAAACATACTTAACCCCTTAAGGACAGAGCCAATTTCGATTTTTGCGTTTTCGTTTTTTCCTCCTTGTGCATAAAAGGCCATAGCAGTTACATTTTTCCACCTAGAAACCCACATGAGCCCTTATTTTTTGCGTCACTAATTGTACTTTGCAATGACAGGCTGAATTTTTGCATAAAGTACACTGCGAAACCAGAAAAAAATTCAAAGTGTGGTGAAATTGAAAAAAAAAACGCATTTTGTTTATTTGCGGGAAATGTGTTTTTACGCCATACGCCCTGGGGTAAAACTGACTTGTTATGCACGTTCCTCAAGTCATTACGATTAAAACGATATGTAACATGTATAACTTATATTGTATCGGATGGCCTGTAAAAAATTCAAACCATTGTCAACAAATATACGTCACTTAAAACCGCTCCATTCCCAGGCTTATAGCGCTTTTATCCTTTGGTCTATGGGGCTGTGTCAGGTGTCATTCTTTGCGCCATGATGTGTTCTTTCTATCGGTACCTTGATTGCGCATATACGACTTTTTGATCGCTTTTTATTACAATTTTTCTGGATTTGATGCGACCAAAAATGCTCAATTTTGCACTTTGGGATTTTTTTGCGCTTACGCCGTTTACCGTACGAGATCAGGAATGTGATTAATTAATAGTTCGGGCGATTACGCACGCGGCGATAGCAAACATGTTTGTTTATTTATTTATTTACTTTTATTTATAACCTGGGAAAAGGGGGGTGATTCAGACTTTTATTAGGGGAGGGGGCTTTTTATTCACAACAACACTTTTCCCTGGGGGACTTCTAGTATATACACTTTGATCTCTCATTGAGATCTCTGCAGCATAGATATGCTGCAGAGATCCATGAGATCGGCACTCGTTTGCTTTCGGCTGCTGCAGCCGGAAACAAACGAGTGCCGAGCCGGGACGGCGCAATCTTGGAGCGTTCCCCGGCCGGCTTCAGAAATGGAGATCGCTTCTCCGGGATAACATCCCGGAGGAGCGATCTCCGCCACTAGACACCAGGGAGATGCTGGATCCGGTAATCGGATGCAGCTGTCATGTTTGACAGCTGCATCTGATTACTGTATTAGCGGGCACGGCGATCGGACCGTGCCCGCTAATACCTACGGTCCCGGGCTACACGCGGCACCTGGGACCGCCGCAGTTCAGAGCGGGGTCGCCGCGCGGCCCCGCTCTGAACACCCTTACCGGCAATAGGGCGTACCTATACGCCCTTTGTCGTTAAGGGGTTAAACTTGGTTCTGATGGGTGGAATTTGTTGCTTCTAATGAATATAAGCTACTTTTCTGCCCCCCTGTCCCTTAGCCTTCTTCTTCTGTTTCTTGGTACCCAGTGTTCGTGACCATCCCCAGGTTGGATTTCATGTTTTTTTGGGGGGGATGAGACATCCAGATCTAAGTTTGTAGCTTGATATGTTTTCTTTTATTGAGTGGTCGGGGCAGCAGACGCCACTTGTCCATTTTCTTATGAAAGGAGGCTTGTTCCAATTTTATTTATTTGTACCTTTTTCTTTCTTTTATTCCTGTTCTGGACAGACTTTATTTTATCTACTATTCTCTGTTTTGCTTGCTGGGCTTTGGCAATGACACCAGGAGATGCCTTTCTGCTACATTCCGGTTCATTGTTTGTTAGTCTGCCTGATGCAGTGGTTTGTATAAGCTGCTTTTTGCGAATTGTGAGATGATTGGCTTGTTTTACTGCGTGCTTCCCCAGGTCCCTTCCCATTTTCTGGTTTGCATCCCCATAACTTTCTAAAACCAGTTGATTTGAAAGAAAAAGATTTTAGCTGGATAACCCCTTTAAGAAATGATGAGACCTTTCCAGTGGGGGATTTTGATTTGATAGGGCATAGGGGAGTGGATATTTTGATAATGAGAAGAAGGGATGAGAACAGCACAAACAGCACCATATGTGAACTAAGCCTGTGATTTCTGTGATTTAGGACCGTAGCAGTAAAAGTGCCTATGGCAGCGTGATTTCTCAATATGATCATCTTGCTGTTCTGTAGTCGAAACAATTGTCAGAAATCCATTGAAATGGTTTATTGAAGAAATTGTTCTATACAAACTGTGGGATATAATTTATGTGGAGTATGATGCTGATAGGTTTCCTTTGTCAGGGTAAGAGGAGACCAGAGGGACATGTTTGTGTAGCACTAGTATGCTTGCTGACAGCAGGCAATTATTTCTCCTTCTCTCTCAGCAATTAAGAATAATTTTATCAGAAACACCCCTATAATTTATTTTAGGATTCTTTTTTTTAATCCACCTATCCACTTCCATCTAAAATAGACCAAAATTACAAAATCCAGCAAAGACAATGAAATGGTTGTTTTCCTGTCTATTTCTAGTTTAGAGGTCACTGTGATGAATATTTACAAGAAATGAAATAATTACACCTCTGATTATCATTATCACATTTTAGAGTGATAATTTATTCCACTTACAAATAAAAAAAGCAAAACTTTAACAAGTAAATGTTCCAGCTCTAATTTATTGATAAAATGATACAATTACTTTTAGCTATAATACACAAGTATTCAACTACAAATATGTTTCTGGAAAAGCTGTGTGACACACTATATACAAAGGGGTTGTCACTCTGCTTTCCCAATTCCCAAACAAACTTACCCCACCCACTAAATTATATATATACACTCAGCGGCCACTTTATTAGGTACACCATGCTAGTAACGGGTTAGACCCCCTTTTGCCTTCAGAACTGCCTCAATTCTTCGTGGCATAGCTACAACAAGGTGCTGGAAGCTTCCTCAGAGATTTTGGTCCATATTGACATGATGGCATCACACAGTTGCCGCAGATTTGTCGACTGCACATCCATGATGCGAATCTCCCGTTCCACCACATCCCAAATATGCTCTATTGGATTGAGATCTGGTGACTGTGGAGGCCATTTGAGTACAGTGAACTCATTGTCATGTTCAAGAAACCAGTCTGAGATGATTCTAGCTTTATGACATGGCGCATTATCCTGCTGAAAGTAGCCATCAGATGTTGGGTACATTGTGGTCATAAAGGGATGGACATGGTCAGCAACAATACTCAGGTAGGCTGTGGCGTGGCAGCGATGCTCAATTGGTACCAAGGGGCCCAAAGAGTGCCAAGAAAATATTCCCCACACCATGACACCACCACCACCAGCCTGAACCGTTGATACAAGGCAGGATGGATCCATGCTTTCATGTTGTTGACGCCAAATTGTGACCCTACCATCCGAATGTCGCAGCAGAAATCGAGACTCATCGGACCAGGCAACGTTTTTCCAATCTTCTACTGTCCAATTTCGATGAGCTTGTGCAAATTGTAGCCTCCGTTTCCTGTTCTTAGCTGAAAGGAGTGGCACCCGGTGTGGTCTTCTGCTGCTGTAGCCCATCTGCCTCAAAGTTGGAGGTACTGTGCGTTCAGAGATGCTCTTCTGCCTAGCTTGGTTGTAACGGTTGCTTCCTCAGGGGCCGCTGCCAAATAGATCATGTGGGCTTTTTTATACCCTGACCCTCTGATGTCATTTCAATTTCATCCGGGTCAATCCGCCGGCGCATGCACACATCCGTGCCAGAGGCTACTGCATGGTAAAATGGGAATAAATGGGAGCTACAATACTCCAACTACAGAAAGGGCTATGGACCAATGTTACCATATACTGAATCAGTGGGGTTAAGTTGTGCACAACCGATAAGTTCAATTAAGATTCAATAATATCCTGAATAATAAATAAAGTGCTAAGTCACGGTTCCTCACAAGATGTGGCGCCTGCTCTCTCACAGGACTTCCCTGCCCTGCTTCGGGACCAGCCGATTCCTGACCAGCCTTCTGCCTCCAACCTTAGCCTGTCTGGGACCGCGGGTAAGGAGTTACAAGCCCTGAAATCCCATATAGCAACAATGCCTACTAAAGCGGACATGCAGGGCTACATAGCCCGCATGGAAGCTGTCTACAAGACAGAGATATGGTCCCTGAAGGATGATTTAGTTTCCTTACCACTACAGTCCAGGCCCTAGGACACCACGGGGGATCTGCAAGACGAACAGAAAACACATCGGTCACAACTGGATCCAAATGCAGATCCACAGCACACCACAGCAGATCCAAATGCTATTCGACATGCCGGATGACGCCGACAATCGAAACCGCTGGAACAATATCCGGGTGAGGGGATACCGGAATCGGTTAAGCCTCCGGACCTCATGTCCACATTGCAAGGCATTTTCAATTTCCTGTTGGGGAAGCCCCCACTGCACCCCTAGAAATGGACCGTGCGGACAAGACTCTTGGGCCACCTAGTAATGATCCCGCCAGACCTCGGGATGTGTTGTGCAGGGTCCATTATTAAGTCAAAGAGACTATCATGCGCAAGGCTAGGGACCATGGTTCTGTAGATTTTAATGGTGCCGCTATTCAGCTGCTAACAGACTTATCCCAGACCACCCTGGCTAAAAGGAGAGCGCTCCGACCCCTGCTGTCCCTCCTCCGAGAGCACAACGTCCCTTACTCGTGGGGCTATCCGTTCCAGTTGCAGATCCGCCATGACGAAGGCCAAGTACATCTTCGCACACCATCCGACCTGCCGAATGTCCTGGAAGCCCTCGATCTTCCCCGTGCTACCACAGGGTGCAGCGCGAGCAGACCGTCCGAGACCCCCACAGGAGCAGAGACGCAGACGCCACTCCCCAGAGATAGTGTGATCTGACTGCTACGTTGGAGTCGCCTTCCTCTGATAAGTTGTTCTCAGGACTGGCTCCCACTGTGCATCCCTGGGTGACGGAGCACCTATGCTGCATTTTGTATTGTTAGTTTTGTACTATGTGAGATGCCCCTGAGTCTGGGGATACGGTACCCCGGATGGTTTTGTCACCGTTACCAAGACAGCCCCGTTACCGAAAGCCCCCTCTCCCTCCAGAACCCAATTGAAAGCCTTAATTGATCAAAAATACGCCTGCTTCCTTGAACGCTTGCAGCGTTTTTAGTACTCCAATAAATGTGGTGAACCGCTAGCCAGGTTTCTACACTCCAAGCTGGGCAGTGCATTCATTCCTTCCATAGAACCGTTGATAACCGTAGATAGAACTGTCTATGGTTATCAAAAATACGCCCAACGGAAAGAGCCCAGGTCCGGACGGGTTCACTGCCCAATTCTAGAAAATGTTCACTGTCCAGCTCACCCCCTTCCTGGGCCGAGTTTTTAACTCTCTCCTCGTCCTGCCCCTTTCCGTCCCAGTCCTTGATGGCCACAATCGTGGTAGTCCCAAAACCCGGCAAAGATACATCATCATGCGCTAACTATCGCCCTATCTCGCTAATCAATTCCGACATAAAATTATTTTCTAAAATGATTGCGGATAGGTTGGCCCCCTCACTTCCCGCGACTGTTCATACTGACTGAGTAGGCTTTGTCCCCGGATGGGAGGCGCAGGATAACCTCAACCAGACATTGCTGTTACTGTCCCAAAAAGCAGTCGACCGTGTCCACTGGGCATTTCTTCAGGCCACCTTGCACCAGATAGGTTTGGGAGACGAGATGATGGGTAGGATCAACGCCTTATTCTGAGGCCCGACAGCCAGGGTCAAAGTAATGGCCTTCTCTAGACCCCCCTGACAGTCGCGAATGGTACACGCTTTCACCTCTACTGTCTGTACTAGCTATGGAGCACATAGCAGTGTCTCTGCGGGCATCCCCTGACATAACGGGTATCCTCCTGAAGGGCTCCCACTATAAGGCAGCACTTTACGCCGACGACCTGTTGCTCTATGTGTCCAATCCAGTTACATCTCTTCTTGCGGTTCTCAGGGAGTTTGAATTATATGGCCAAGTTAGTAATTTTAAAGTCAATTGCTCCAAAACGGAGGCTTTGAATGTCTCCCTCCCAGCCTCTCTGGTGCAACAGCTCCGTGACTAATTTTCTTTTAAAGAGCAGTCCCAAGCTTTCAAATACCTTGGCGTCTGGGTTCCTGCAGACTTGACTTCATTGTTCTCCCTGAATTTCTCCCCACTGTTGGCCCGTAATTACAATCGCTCTCTTTCCTTTCCTGGTGATTAACGTGATTAAAATGGACGTCCTACCTAGATTCTATTATTTCTTTCAAGCCCTTCCCATCCGCATACTGAATCCGTTCTTAAAACAATTACAAGACATTATCCGGAAATTTGTCTGGGGCTCTATCTGACCGTGTATTAAATATAAGATGCTTACTGGTACAAAGCAGTGCTGCTCTACCAGACTTCTTTCTAAATAGCAAGTCATGTACATTGTTTTGTCCGGTGGATTGGTTTCATAGAGCCTCAGACAAGCAGTGGGTTGGGATTGAAGAGGCCCTATCTCCGATCCCATTAAAATCTCTACCCTGGGGGGCGTGGCCTGGCTATGGAGGGGTGAAGACGGTGATCTGTGGGCTCCCGAGACAGGGCACCAAACAGCCTCTAAAACCACCCCAAGCTGACAAAAGGGCACCCCAAATGGTGGGTGGCCGGCGCAGGTCCAAGTCCAGCACCAGTACCGCCCGTCCCCGGTCCACCCGCGGTAGTCTGGAGCGTTACTTCCCCGCCGCAACTCGAGGCCTACCTGACCAGCCTGCAGCCTCCGCAACTCCCGACTCTCGCGTGACTAGGGCGGCCGCGGCAGCCGCCGCTCGTACTTGCCGCATTGACTGTCCCTGCAGCCCGGACGGAGGCCCAGCTCTGACAGCGGAGGAGGTACGGGTACCGTCCCCGGAGATCCCCTTACTTGCTGCCCCAGACTTCAGCTGCTCCACTCACACCGGAGCCGCAGCAGCCTCCCGCCAGTCCCCTGACGCCGCTCCTGCTGAGCTCCGCTCTGCGCGGCATCTGCTGACTCCCCTGCGATCTGTGGCCCCTGGTACTGAAACCACACAGGAGGAGGCCACCACCATTCTGGCTACAGGTGCTGTGGGGGCCCGTTCACTGCAGGGAGCCCCCTCCTCAGGTCTCAGCATGTCCTCTCTGTCCCCTACTGCAATACCATTTTCCACCACTAGGGGCAGTGAGTCGAACAGTGCCAGCTCTGCTGCATCCATTAACCCTGTATGCACTGCTACATCTATTAACCCTGTGAGTGCTGGTGCGTCCAGTAACCCTACGAGCACTGCTGCATCTATTAACCCTGTGTGCTCTGCCATGTCCAGTGACCCTAACATAACAACATGGAGTGGGATTTGAAAGAATACTTGAAGTTGCTGCCTACGCGCTCGGATATGGAAAAGTTTGTGGAGCGCTTGGAAACTTCTTATAAGCAAGAACTGAACTCTCTTAAGTCTGAAGTCCATACCCTGGAGGCGAAAGTCTCTGACGTCACTGCTTATCATCACTCGCTAGTTGCTACTGTTGACGTCCAGGCTGTACTTGCTACTCAGGAGAGACAGATCCGGCACCTTTATAGGCTCCATGACGATGCTGAGAACCGGAGTCGCCGGAATAATATCCGTATCCGAGGCTTGCCCGAAGCGACTAGAGCAAACAATCTCATCCCGTCTCTCCAAGACTTATTTGCTTCCATCCTTAAACGTCCGCCGGGCGCGGAGTTTGAAATTGACAGAGCCCACTGCACATTGGGCCCGGTCCCTACTGATGTGAATAGGCCCCGCGATGTCATCTGTAGGCTCCATCATTACAGAATTAAGGATGAGATCATGAAAGCGGTACGCAACATGGACTTTGTCGACTTTGATGGAGCCCAATTGATCTTTCTTCAGGATTTGTCCAGAGCTACTCTGTCCCAGCGGCGCGCCCTTAAGCCTCTACTGGAACTGCTACGTGATCGTGACATACCATACTCCTGGGGCTTTCCATTCCAACTAGTGGTTTGCAGACAAGGCAAGAGACTTGAGCTCCACACTCCAGAGGATTTACCGGCTTTCCTGATGTCACTGGATCTCCCTCAGATAGCTTTGCCTGACTGGGACCCGATGCTGCCACTTCCTGCTGGCAGGCCCGTCCGCCCATCCGGAGCGGCTGCCCCAGATGACTGAGGACGCTGTGCATGCCCTGCACTTTCAGATTCTGCATTGCCTTCCCTTCCCGGGATGTATCTTTTCCCTACTGGTTGCTGCATTTTGCAGTTTTTCTTGCAATTTCACTATGTTTATTGTGTTTGCATTGTTATATTGCTGTCAGTATGTAGTCACTTTAGATAGTTGATCTGCAACTCCGGGTGCTATCTTCGCGTGGGGGTGGGGGGTTGCGGGCATATATGGTTGCCCGCCAGGGGTTGCTCTGTTAATTTTGCCTTTTATGTATGTTTATTTGAAAGGTGTATTGCTTCTTTAGTTTTTTCATTTTTGGTGCCCTGTCACGGACTCGCAGACCTTCCTCTGTTAGTCCGTCTCACGTTAGATCAAGACGCCTTAGGCGTTATTACACCCATTTGGGTTTTTTCCTGGTAGTGTAGCTACTGCCTGGATACGGAGGTCCTCCTCTTGGGGAACCTTCTATTTCTGACTGCAGGTTCAGTCTTCTGCTCTGTGAACTATCTTTTCTCTTCTTCTCTCTTCTTCTTATTTCTCTCTGCCTTAGTTCCCTCTCTTTCCCTCTCCTAGGGGCCTTCCTTTGGGGGCGGGGGGATGGCGGGGATGGACATAAAGCTGGCGTCTCTCAATGTCAGGGGCCTGAACGTCCCACAGAAGCGATCACAAGTCCTCTATTCCATGCATAGACAAAAAGTACATATCTTGCTACTGCAAGAAACACACTTTAGGACCTCACACATTCCTCGCATTCGCCTTAACTATTATAATGTTTGGTCTCATAGCACTAATCCCACTGCCAAGTCCAAAGGTGTCTCTATCGCTCTGCACAAATCCTTACCGCACAAATTGCTAGACTCTCTGGTTTGCCCTAAGGGCCGATATGTCTTCCTTAAAGTAGAAATACATACCCGGGTCTACACCATTAGCAATATATATCTTCCCAATTCCAATCAGGATGGCACATTGCGTGCTATACTTCGGGCTGCCTCTACCTTTATTGACGGTCTACTGATTCTGGGGGGTGACTTTAACCTGGTCATGGACCCTTCCCTGGATACCTCCTCCGGCAAGACCGCCGTGCCACGCTCCGAGTGTGCGCTGGCGCGATCGGTCCTCAGGCTACACAATCTGGTTGATGTTTGGAGAATCCTTCATCCCGCAGATAAGGATTTTACTCACTATTCTGACGCGCACCGCACTTATGGTAGACTGGATATGTTTATGGTGGCTCAGTTTGCATTGACACTTAGTCCTGCGGCAAGTATAGGTACTGCCCTGTGGTCGGACCACGCGCCTATCTTCTTGTCCTTGCAGCTGCCGGGGTTGGTACCCAGGGAATGGTCGTGGAGGCTGAATGAGTCGCTTCTTCGGGACTTGGTGTGTAGGGAGGCTGTGTCCCAGACAATACAGGACTTTTTGCAAGACCATACTTCTGACGATACTCCATTACCTTTAAAGTGGGAAGCTCTTAAGTGTTGTCAGGGGGACCTTGATTCAGCATGGGGCCCGGCTCAAGCAAGAGAAAAGCGCAAAAATTGTTGCTTTACTCGGTCGTGTTGAGGCACTTTCCACGGCCCATAAACGTAATGCCACTGATGAGACTCTGACTGAGCTGACCCTGGCTAGGGAACAGCTTAAGGATATTCTGGCTAAATCTTCCACTTCTCAGCAGGAACGGTATCGTAGATTTCTATATGAACATGCCAATAAATGTGGCAGAGCCTTGGCTTGTTTGATACATCCGAGAACGCAGGTCACGCACATACCTGGTCTCCTGGACCATCAAAGCAAAGATGTATATAATCCTAAAGAGATCACAGCTCTTTTTTGCTCCTATTTTTCCTCCCTATATAACACCAAAGGTCGTTTTTCAGAGTTGCCGGCTGAGGAACTGGAGGCTAGGGTGTCCACTTATCTGCTTGATACGGCATTACCTACCGTCCCTGCTGAGTCGACTGAAGAGCTGGAAGCCCCTTTTACTGTAGGGGAGTTTCGGGCGGCCATCGTGGATGCCAAGGGGGGTAAGAGCCCGGGGCCCGATGGCTTTACCGCTGGATTCTTCAAAACATTCAAGGAATTGCTATTTCCATTTATGACCGAGTGCTTCAATAGCGTTTCAGTAACATGTCCCTTCCCTCGCCAATCCCTGGAGGCACATGTGGTGGTCCTGCCCAAACCCGGTAAAGACCCCAAATACTGCAAGAATTACCGCCCTATCTCCCTTATCAATTGTGATCTTAAACTCTATGCCAAGGTGTTGGCCACCCGTTTGAGTCTCCTCATCCCCCAAATCATTCACGTTGACCAGGTTGGTTTTGTTCCTGGCAGGGAGGCACGGGACAATACCCTTAGGACACTTTCGCTGCTGTCATGGGCTACCCGCACGGGATCCCCTTTGTGCTTACTTTCCGTGGACGCTGAAAAGGCTTTTGATAGAGTGCACTGGGGGTTCCTACGGTCGGTCCTGGCTAGTTTGGGGCTGGGCCCGCAGTTTGTGGATAGGATTATGGCATTGCACTCCTGCCCATCAGCCCGTGTACGGGCCAATGGCATACTCTCTAGCTCATTTGAGATCCACAATGGTACACGCCAGGGTTGTCCCTTGTCTCCCATGCTGTATATCCTCACAATGGAACACCTGGCTGTGGCCCTACGGCAGAATCCTTCAATCAAGGGGGCGGAACTTGGGCAGGACCATCACAAATTGACACTCTATGCAGATGATCTTCTCCTGTACATATCCTCTCCCATCACCTCTTTCCCTTCAATTCTTCAGGAATTCCAGCGGTTTGGTAACCTCAGTAACTTTAAGGTCAACCTGTCTAAAACTGAGGGTCTCAACATTTCGATTCCGCAGGAGATGTTTGGCACGGTCAGGTCCTCCTTCCCCTTTCAGTGGCATGAGGATTCTATTGTCTACTTAGGTGTCAGAATCCCTTCTGCGCTTAGCTCTCTCTTCACTTTGAATTATTCCCCCATGCTGAGCAAGGTTCTCTCAGAAATGACCTCTTATTTCCTGAAACCAGCTTCCTGGTTTGGGCGGATGGCTATTGTAAAAATGGACATCCTTCCTAAACTGTTGTACATCTTCCAGACTGTGCCTATCGTTGTTCCGGTGGCCTTCTTTAGGACTCTACGCCGTGCTGTCTCAAACTTCGTTTGGGGCAAGAGCAAACCACGGATTAAATATACCACCCTCACGCAGTCCAGATCTCTGGGTGGCATGGGTCTCCCTGACTTGCATTTCTATCATGAGGCGGCGGTTCTGCGTGGGGTCCTGGACTGGGTACATTGTAGAGGCCTGAAGTGATGGGTCGACCTGATGTTCTCTTTGAGCCCGGTTAGCCCCTCTGTCCTTCCCTGGATACCTCCGGGGGACCGTCATGTTCTTTCAAGTCTCCCTTTTCTAATGTCTCACACGCTCTGTGTTTGGGACAAATGGGTCACCAAACAAAGGTTGTCTGCTGTCCCTGGGCCACTCTCTCCGATACTTCAGAATCCAAATTTCCAGCCCGGATGGCAGACACACGCGTTTCAGTTGTGGGACCGATCTGCCTGTCTTCCTTGGCTTCCCTCCAGGCCCAGTCTACAAGAGGTCGGTTGTCCTGGCTGGAACATGGTCAGTTGGTCTACTTTATCCGGGCTCTGTTCCCAAGGGGCACATACTCCTCAGCGCTCACAGATTTTGATAACCTGGTTGTCTCTGCCTCTGCCATCCCGCATTGCATCTTGGTTATCTATCAGATTTTGGTCAGTACTGCTAACCCCGACAGGGCCTCCTTTTTTGATAAGTGGGAAGCAGACCTTAATACTTCCTTTGACTCACAGTCTGTCCAGAAGATATGCGAGCTAACCCACGGCATCTCCATGGCTGCTAATGCTAAAGAAAAGAATTATAAAATCATCTCGAGGTGGTATTACTGCCCGGTCACTTTGCACAAGATGTTTCCTGAAACTTCTGACCGCTGCTGGTGATGCCTGACGGATGCTGGTGACATGCTACACATTTGGTGGGCCTGCCCGGGAATTCGTAATTTTTGGGATAAGGTTCTAGGAATTTACAACGCATATTCTGGACAGACTGTCGTCAACTCTCCCCAATTAGCTTTGCTGTCTAAATTACCAGGCTCCCTCTCTAAGACCAAAAAGGGAATCTTGCGGCACTTTCTGACAGCCGCCCGCATGGTCATCCCCCAGCATTGGAAAACTTCCCTGGTACCTACCCTGGCAGAATGGATGGGTGAACTCAGAGACCTTGGTAGAATGGAGAAACTAGTGGCTGAGGTTCACGATAGGTCTGACAAATTTGAGAAAGTGTGGTTTCCTTGGCGTTTGTTCATGGATTCAGAGGAGTTTCTCGCTCTTATCCGCGAGCCTCTACCATCTGGAGACTGAGTCTCTTAGGCTAGCGAGTCAGATTGGCTGTGGTGTCCGCCCCCCCCCTTCCCCTGTCATCCGCCTCTCTCTCTCCTCTCTATTTCTGGTTCTTCTCTCCCTTGTTCTTCTTTTACTTTGTTTTTTATGCTTGCATTTCCACATTGCTGTTGCTGATATTGCTTCTTTTGGTTCGTCAGGCACCTTTAGCGGCATTTTGCTATAATTATTAGCCTTCTATACTTATGTTCTTTTATTATATTAGAAAACCGGATGCCATGCGACTTGCTGGTCGCAATTTACTGCACGTTATTTGATCTGTATCTGTTATTTTTGCATGGTTTCCAATAAAATCAGATCACACATAAAATCTCTACCCTGGGGACTCCCCATTAACCACCGGCCTACTTCTGTCTTCCCTCCCCTGACCAGACACTTCTTGTTGGTGTGGGACAAACTCCTCACGTTATATAACCTCTCACATCGCCCGGGTCTCATGAGCCCTTTGTTCGGTGACCCGGCCTCCCCCCCAAGCTTGTGACAGAGATTCCTTTTTACTTTGGTTGGCTTCAGAGGGTGCCCGGATAAGCCAGGTCTTGGGTGGTCATGCCACCTTACCACCGATGACTGTCTTGCAGGACCTCTGTCCTGGAAAAAATCTGTCCTGGTTTGAGCATGCACAATTGAAAGCTTATTTGACCCTGCACTTTCCTGAAGGAATCTGCATTATAGAACAGACCGATCTGGAGTCTATGCTCCTGTTGCCATCACCCCCAGAGAGGGTCGTCTCCCAGCTATACCACCTTCTCCTAGCTAAGGACGCGGATCATGCCCTGGCTTATATTTCAGCATGGGAAACAGATCTAGGCATTACATTCTCTGAGTCGGACATTCACTCTTACGCAAAACTTCAAAATACTTACCAGATGGTACCGATGTCCCTCACTGCTTCATCAGTTCTATCCAGATGTGCCTGATACGTGCTTGCGCTGTACAACGGCTGTGGCCTCCATGCTTCATATATGGTGGGACTGCCCTGCTCTACGCCCTTTTTGGGATGCAGTTTTTGAAATTTATATTACAGTTACTCACAGGGATGTAACCCCTTCTCCTACCCTTGCTTTGCTCTCCCTAGTCCCGGGCTTTTTCTCGGCTGCTAAAAAAGGCCTGCTTTGTCATTTCTTGACAGCTGTCAGGGCTGTTATCCCTAGGCATTGGAAGTCCACGACAGCTCCCTAAATTGCTGAGTGGTTTGCTGAGATGGACTTCATTCATTGGATGGAATCCTTGACGGCAGAAGAACATGGCTGCAGCAAAAAGGTGAACCGCATCTGACTCCCGTGGCTCACCTTTAAAGCTAGTCCCTCCCTAGCGCGTTGGCTCACGTAAGCTGATGTGGCGGTTGACGGCCCCCTTCTGGCCCCGGGTACGAACAATACTGCCCCTGCACTTGCTATGTCATGGTTTCCCTCCCACATTGGTCCCTGCCTATCCCCCCTACCTTCCCCCTCCCCCCTTTTTCTTCTCTCTCTTCTTCTTTCTCTTCTCAACTTCAATCGCTCCCTTCTTTACTTGCTTTTTTTTTCTCTCTCTCTCTCTCTCATCTGAGATCTGTTCTGACTTGTTGGTTGCCTATTATGGCGTTACACTGTACTGACTGGCGGACGTAAAGATTGCATTTCCGGCCCATTGGGGTGGAAATGTCCCAGCCCGCTTACCTCGCCAGAATGGATACTGTAGACTTCACTTTTTACCGGATTCTTCGCTGAATGTGTATCCATTGTCTGTTGGACTTTGGTTTGTCTGCTATTATCCTGCCTTTCTTTCTGTTGTATTCTAAAATGTCTTTCAATAAAATCTTGATTTACATAAAAAAAAAAGTGAATTTATAAGTAATTTATAAAAACGGTACAAAGCTACAGTGTTCAGTACTTTCATACCTAAAATTGAGATCCGCTGTGTTTCCTTCTGAGCCAGAATCTGGCTTGGTATCGTTTTAAGTTGATCCACATGTTCTCTTACTTTGAGACGTAAGGTTCTGGAAGTTAGGCCAACATAAAATTTGCCACAGTCACAGGTTACATAATAAATCACCATTGATGTATCACACGATACATAGTCTCTAATATTGTATCCTCTTTTTCCATCCGCTGTTTTGAATGTCAATGCTCTTTCTATATTGGCACATGCTAGTCCCCACAGGGGAAGCGACCCACTTTTATTTTGCTCGGATCACCTATACAATTTGGTCTTGTTACATAATGACTCCGTACAAGGAGGTCACATAGGTTATTCCCTCTGCGGGTGGTCAGCAATGGATAGTCAGGTAAGCATTGTTTCACAACTGGATCAGTCTGTAGAACCGGCCAATTTTTTTGTATTATTTGGCGCATTTCTGGCCATCTACAGTTATAGGTGGAAATAATTCTTACCTTATCTTCATCTTGTTTTTGTTGTTTTTTTAGGTTGCAATAATCCCCTCCTTTGTATCTCTCTGGCTCGCTTTATAGCTAGAGATGAGCGAACTTTTCAAAAGTTCGTTCCGACCGGACTTCCGGATTTTTTCGGAAAGTTCAGTTCGACTGAATTTCGGATTTCTTTGGATTTCATAGTTTAAAGCAACTATATGATACGGGGGTAGTGTATTTGGTTGAATTTCAGGGCTCTACATGTCAGTAACATCATTATCTTTTCAAAATCTCTCTTTTAGACTTCAATATTCACCATTACAGGGTCTATGCAGGAAATTCACCATTACTGGGTCTATGCAGGAAATTCACCATTACTGGGTCTATGCAGGAAAAAGGTCACAAATGCAGTGAAGGAGCAGCAGTAGTCATTGGAGGCCAGTGAAGGTCCAGCAATAGTCATTTGAGGCCAGTACAGGAGCAGCAGTAGTCAACATGGAGGGCAGGCAGGAGCAGCAGTAGCCAACATGGAGGCCAGGCAGGAGCAGCAGTAGCCAACATGGAGGCCAGGCAGGAGCAGCAGTAGCCAGCATGAAGGCCAGGCAGGAGCAGCAGTAGTCAACATGGAGGATAGGCAGGATCAGCAGTAGCCAACATGGAGGCCAGGCAAGAGCAGCAGTAACCAACATGGAGGCCAGGCAGGAGCAACAATAGTCAACATGGAGGGCAGGCAGGATCAGCAGTAGCGAACATGGAGGCCAGGCAGGAGCAGCAGTAGTCAACATGGAGGGTAGGCAGGATCAGCAGTAGCCAACATGGAGGCCAGGCAGGATCAGCAGTAGCCAACATGGAGGCCAGGCAGGAGCAGCAGTAGCCAACATGGAGGCCCCGCAGGAGCAGCAGTAGCCAACATGGAGGCCAGGTAGGAGCAGCAGTAGTCAACATGGAGGCCAGGCAGAAGCAACAGTAGTCAACATGAAGGGCAGGCAGGATCAGTAGTAGCCAACATGGAGGCCAGGCAGGAGCAGCAGTAACCAAGTATAGAAATTATCTATATGTATAGCACTTTTTTAAAGACTTTCATGCTATACACCTGCACCAGGTATTTTTGTCTCTCAGGATAAGACTGATGTGATATACACACTATCAGAAGGGTCCAAGTATAGAAATTGTCTATATATATATATATATATATATATATATATATATATATATATATAGAGCACTTTTTTAAAGACTTTCATGCTATACACCTGCACCAGGTATTTTTGTCTCTCAGGATAAGACGGATGTGATATACACACTATTAGAAGTATAGGACCAGGGCCGATTCTGGGGTCTGTGCCGCCTGAGGCAAACCTCAGGCCGCCGCCCCCCTCACTGGCACTCGAACCACCCCCAGGGGTGTTCCAGGGAGGTGGGGGCGCTAGTGTATGTTCTGGAGGGGCCGGGCAGGCGGCCCTACAACTGATAATCTGGGCGGCCCAGTGGGCATTTGCCCGGTCCGCCAGATTATCAGCCGGGCATGCCGCCCCCTGCAGGACCGCAAAATCTGCCGCCTGAGGCGGAATACTCATTCCGCCTCATGGCAGAAGCGGGCCTGTATAGGACTTGTATATCTGTACAGCATGTACCATGTTCCATGCACCCTTTGCTGTCCTATGTCTAATCTATCTTTCGCCCTCTCTATATTTCCCTCTTAATCACTAGATGTTTTTCCTCTCTACTTTCCTAATCTTTCCTTTCCTTTCCTACAAAACGTCTCAGTAGTCTGTAGTACACAACAGCAGCAGCAGCAGCACCAGCAGCGTTTTGATAATCAGGAGCTGTGTGCACTGCAGCCAGTAACAACCTCCTTCCTCTCTCTGTGCAGACTGCGTGGTGCGGTCATGTGACTGCTCCTCTTAAAGCAATACCGACGTCACACAGGGGGTGGGCTAGTGCAAGATCCCTGCTGATTGGATTTGTTTCGGGCATAATGGGAAGGAGCTTTTCCCGCCCGAAACACTTCCTGCTTTCTAGAATGGCGGCTGCCATTTTAGAAAGCAAGGGAAAAAAAAATCAGAGCGGATTTCCAAAAATCCGAATCTGATCGACTCAGATTTTTGGAAAATTCCGAACCGGATCCCATACCGGCCGAATCGGTACGCTCATCTCTACTTATATCCTCTCTTTATGCAGCGCTTGCTGTATCCTCCTAACAGATTTAGATCTGACAAAATTAGACCCGCTCTGATTCCCTTAATGTGAAAAAGTTTTTTTTTTTTAAAAGTCAGCTAAGACTGATAAAAGTTTTTGGTCTCCTGCTCTTGTTCCCTTAAATGCAAGAAAGACTGGCCAACACAGTTTAAAAGAGAATTCCAGCACAGACATTTTTTTCAAAACTGGATGGGGATGGGTGAAAAAACAACATGCACTTACCTCCCCTACCCCAGCGCTGGTGCCCACGGTCCTTAGTTCTGTCCTCTATTCCCGTTCCGTCCCCCTGACGCTTCCTGGTCTAGAGAGGGGACTTGGGATGTATCAAATAAGCCCACTCTGGTTCCTTTTATTCAGGAAAAACTCAGTAAAGCTTGGTTTCAACAAATGTTATTGTCCAAACAACAAACCCTTTTTATGGACCGTCGCGTCACTGAACATGATAGTGACACCAAACATGTGGGATTTGGCATAGACCCAAATTTTGTGGTCTGGTCATGACTTGTAATATTTCATAAATGGCTAGGGGAACACATCAACATTGGCAATATGTATGGGAAAATAAGATCATTCTCCGGTGTGACCCCGAGAGGCTTGAATCTGTTAAACATCCCTTTAATGTGCAAAATATACAGAAATTAGAACATGAAATGCAATAGGTTAACCGGGTGCCCTTCACTCTGCCGACCATGGGGCACCTGGTTAAATGCTCAAGTTACTCATTAATTTCTAAGGGGCTCATTACTCAAGTCATGCATTCAAGTAATTAAAAAATGCTTGACTCAAGTAAAGAGCACTCAAGCATTTTAGTACTCTCTCAACACTACTAAGCATTAATTTGGCTAATTTTGCTGCTGTTGAATACTAAATAATATTAGGGAAGAAAGCATTCTATATCTCTTATGAAAAACCATAAGATGCTGAGAAACCTGCAGCCTTCTACTGATAAAGACAAAAATATCTCTTTGTTAATGATACAAAGGAGCTAACAGGAATTATACTGGCGAAATGTGCGAAATGTTCTGCCAAATCAAGACACATGCGGGAGATCCTCTCTAAAAAAACCAAACAAAATGAGGCTATGTTCACACTACGTATGAGACCGGCCATTCCGTGACCCTGGCCGGGTCACGGATCAGCCAGTCTCTGGCCGGATGATCTCGGATGATCTCGGATGATCTTTCCGGACGCAGAGCTCTGATGCGGGCGCATCAACGTGCGCCCACATCAGAGCTTACCATAGCATACTGTGAAGCGAGCGGCTGGAGCCGCTCGCTTCACTGTGTGAACTGACAGGTCTTTCTGGCCGGAGCATATACGATGTGTGTACGCTCCAGCCGGGATCCCATTGCTTAATAGGCTGTGTTCCGCTGCACAAAAACTACGGCCATTGTTGCCATCGGCAACAACGGCCGTAGTTTTACGTAGTGTGAACAGAGCCTGAAACTGTTTAAGATTATTGGATTTATAGTATTATCTAATTTATCAGGGAGGGAAATTCCCAAGTATGGGACTTGTTGGCAAAAGGCTTTAATATGAAAACTCTGCTATATCAAACATTGGGTATATTGTGGCGTTCTGTGTAATGTCTGCAGCCTTCCAATGCCTGTCCCTGCCCTTTGCTACCCTTAGCATTGTGGTACCAAGCTCTCTGGCCAGTGGCGTAGCTACCATAGAGGCAGGGTAGGCAGTTGCTATGGGGCCCGTGCAGGAGGGGGGCCCGGGGGAGAAGATAAGAGCCTCCTGTATCCTTCTGCTTAACCCCTTATGTACTGCAGTGTGTAAGTGACCCAAAGTTTACTAACATGTTGCAACACAAAAAAGGGTTAACAGTAGAGATGATCGAACATCGGAAAATCTTAGGTTCTATACAACTCAAACCTTGTTGAACCTTCCGCATTTGATTCCTGATTTATTTCCGGTTCGTGGGGAAGGAGGAGACAGCCCGGGCACCGCCTGGAATTCCGGGATTCAGCCTATTACCTAGGCTGAATCCTGGAATTCCAGGCAGTACCCGGGCTGTGTCCTCCTTCCTCACGGACCATGAAGGCATTAGGAATCAAATGCGGTAGGTTTGACAAGGTTCAAGTTCGATAGTACTTAAAATTTTCCAATGTTCGACCATCTCTAGTTAACAGGCAAAAGACGAAAAAAACTTTGCTCCCCCGCACTGATAACCCATGACCTCTGTTCTCACTGCCTGCTGTGCAGAGGTCAGGGGTTATCAGTGCACCAGCAGTAGAGCAAATATTTCCTTTTGTTCTTAACATTGGGTCAGTTACACACTGCAGTACATGAGGGGTTAAGCAGAAGGTAGTCTGCTCCTGCACCTATGTATTTATCCATGGGGCTCCTAATGGGCCTTTATGGTTAAATATAGTGGACTGACAGAGCTTATATATATATAACAAAGAGAAGAACCCGCAGCACTCCGATCAGCTGTGATCAAACCGTGACTTTTATTTCTCCCACAAAATGCATAAGCAACGTTTCAGCTCAATCCATATAAGCCTTTCTCTCTCTCTCTCTCTCTCTCTCTCTCTCTCTCTCTGTATATATATATATATATATATATATATATATATATGTGTGTGCAGTGCTTTGTCTTGTGCATAAGTCGCATCTGAAATTCCTGCGGTAAACATGCCTTCTGTCCCACATGCCTGTCTCCAGCTGTACCTTGCCTGCCAAGCCAGGGGTAGGGACCCACCTTGTGGCAGGCTCTGTTAAAGACCAGTGGCCCCTTAGACTCTGCCTGGTGTGGCTTATACCATCACTAGTGGCGGTTCAGTGCATCCATGGCTCCAGTCCTTACAGTTGTCTCCAACCATGTCTCCCGCCAAGATTACAGACTGCGAGATAAACAGTCATCGCCCAGCGGAACCAGCAGATCGCCCAGTAGTCACAACAGTTGAAGTGGTTGTTTGCCATGTTGTAGCTGCTTTTAATGGCTTAACAGGCCACACCTCCAGGTCCATGTATTCCGTTGCCGGTAGCATCTCCTCTGGGACTGATTCTACACCTGGCATTGCCGAACAAGTATTGGCTAGATGCCAAGATGTGCAGGAGTTTTATCTCCCAGTGTACCATACACATCAAGCTCATGGCCAACCAGTTCACCATGAAATAATCCAAGGAGGCATTTTTCATCAGCCTCCTCGCGGGGAAGGCCTTGGGCTACACCACTGTGTGATCGGGATGATCCAGTCACTGGCAATCTCCAGGCCTTCCTGCCAGGGTTCTGGTGTGTGTTTAAGGAACCAGCATGAACGTCTTTTGTGGAAACAGCCCTGCTCAACCTACGTCCATTATAGAGTATGTGGAACAATTCCACACGCTGATCACAGAACTCGACTGGAATAATGCTGCTCTAGTCACCACCTTCAAAAAAGGTTTTTCCAGTGAAGTGAGGTGAATGACGTGCTTTCCTCCCATTCTCCTTGAACGACTTCATTCACCTGGCTACTTGGATTGACATTCACTCCTCTGAGAGTGTAACCTGATAAATTTATTTGACAAAATTGTCTTATTGATGTGATCGGAAGGAATTTATCATTTTAATAATGTAATCTGTATATATGTCACGGCCGCTACTGCCGCTTCCATAGTATGTGGTCCAAGATCTCCATGATTCCTGCCTGTGACTGGTTCCAGCCATGACTCCAGCTGTGCTCCTGCCTGCCTACCAGTCTCCAGCTGCACCTTGCCTGCCGCCACTAGCAAGCCAAGCCAGGGAAAGCGACTTGGGGGGGGTCAAATCCATCCCACCTTGCGGTGGGCACTGGTGAAGACCACTTAGACTCTGCTCCCTGGTGCGGATCCACAACTCCAGATGTTAATATATATAAGATATATATATATATATATATACAGGGCCGCCGATAGGGCAGTACAAGTGGTACTGCCGTATGGGGCCCGGACCCTAAGAGACACGGGGGGGGGCCCGGCGGGCCCGCCGGCCGCCGCCCCCCGACCGCTACGCTAGGGGGGTCCGCACGGCCCCCCTTGCCACCTGTTTTTGAGCATCCCGAAAAGCTGCGGCCACGAAGCTTCTCGGGATGCACTGATCGCTTTAATGTTCCGCCCGCACAGCGGGCGGAACATTAAAGCGATCAGAATACAGGAGAAGGACCTGTCAGCGTCCTCCTCCTGTATTCTCTCCCATAGGCTGCCGGCACTTCATACCAGCAGCCTATGGGAGGCCGGGCCGTGGTCATGTGCCCCTCCGGCAGGCGTGATGATGTGACGTCATCACGTCTGCCGGAAGTCCCGTCCCTGCGGCTCGCAAGATGGAGCCCGAAGAGGAGGAGGAAGAGCTGCTGCCTGCACAGCGTGGATTAGGTGAGTAGGATGTTTGTTTTTTTTAGGGGCACCTCTGGGGGCGTTATTAGTATATGGGGGCACCTCTGGGGGCGTTATTAGTGTATGGGGGCACCTCTGGGGGCATTATTAGCTCATGGGGGCACCTCTGGGGACATTATTGGTATATGGGGGCACCTCTGGGGGCATTATTAGTATATGGGGGCACCTCTGGGGGCATTATTAGTATATGGGGGCACCTCTGGGGGCATTATTAGTGTATGGGGGCACCTCTGGGGGCATTATTAGTGTATGGGGGCACCTCTGGGGGCGTTATTAGTGTATGGGGGCACCTCTGGGGGCATTATTAGTGTATGTGGGCACCTCTGGGGGCGTTATTAGTGTATGGGGGCACCTCTGGGGGCGTTATTAGTGTATGGGGGCACCTCTGGGGGCGTTATTAGTGTATGTGGGCACCTCTGGGGGCGTTATTAGTGTATGGGGGCACCTCTGGGGGCATTATTAGTATATGGGGGCACCTCTCGGGGCATTATTAGTATATGGGGGCACCTCTGGGGGCGTTATTAGTATATGGGGGCACCTCTGGGGGCATTATTAGTATATGGGGGCACCTCTGGGGGCATTATTAGTGTATGGGGGCACCTCTGGGGGCATTATTAGTGTATGGGGGCACCTCTGGGGGCATTATTAGTATATGGGGGCACCTCTGGGGGCATTATTAGCTCATGGGGGCACCTCTGGGGGCATTATTAGTGTATGGGGCCACCTCTGGGGACATAATTAGTGTATGGGGGCACCTCTGGGGGCATTATTAGTATATGGGGGCACCTCTGGGGGCATTATTAGTATATGGGGGCACCTCTCGGGGCATTATTAGTATATGGGGGCACCTCTGGGGGCATTATTAGTATATGGGGGGCACCTCTGGGGGCATTATTAGTTCATGGGGGCACCTCTGGGGGCATTATTAGTTCATGGGGGCACCTCTGGGGGCATTATTAGTTCATGGGGGCACCTCTGGGGGCATTATTAGTATATGGGGGCACCTCTGGGGGCATTATTAGTTCATGGGGGCACCTCTGGGGGCATTATTAGTATATGGGGGCACCTCTGGGGGCATTATTAGTATATGGGGGCACCTCTGGGGGCATTATTAGCTCATGGGGGCACCTCTGGGGGCATTATTAGTTCATGGGGGCCACCTCTAGGGGCATTATTAGCTCATGGGGGCACAGCTGGGAATCCTACATACAGGGGGCATCCCACACAGCGCAGTTACTATGGGAGCCTACAGGGGGGAGAAAGGAAAGGAAGTTGCTAGAAATGTGCGGAGCCTAAATTGTTTGTCTCGCAGGTTCTAAGGGGATGAAACATATCTGGAAGGAATCATCATGGCGGTCTGGGCCGGATGGAGAGGAAAAGGGAAAGTAACGCCTCAGATCAAAGAAGACGTCACCTGTGAGTCACTGTATGACACTTTTCTTATTTTGTAGAACATCATTTTAGTAGGTGACAGCTACTACATTATCTGTACTCAGAGATATCGCTGTGTTATCTGTGCTGTTACATAGGACTGCAGGTGACTACTACATTATCTGTACTCAGAGATATCACTGTGTTATCTGTTGTGTTACATAGGACTGCAGGTGACTACTACATTATCTGTACTCAGAGATATCACTGTGTTATCTGTGGTGTTACATAGGACTGCAGGTGACAGCTACTACATTATCTGTACTCAGAGATATCACTGTGTTATCTGTGGTGTTACATAGGACTGCAGGTGACTACTACATTATCTGTACTCAGAGGGATATCACTGTGTTATCTGTGCTGTTACATAGGACTGCAGGTGACATCTACTACATGATCTATACTCAGAGATATCACTGTGTTATCTGTGCTGTTACATAGGACTGGAGGTGAAATCTACTACATTATCTGTACTCAGAGATACCACTGTGTTATGTGGTGTTACATAGGACTGCAGGTGATATCAGGTGATTTCTCCAGGTTGCAGAAGTTCAAACTTCATCGTGCCCTGGTGTGCTGGTGTCTGTATGTCTGTATACATGTGTGCTGGTGTCTGTATACATGTGTGCTGGTGTCTGTGTGTGAGATCAATTCTAGAGAACTGGCTCATATTCCCCATTTTCCCCAGTGGCTTAAAATGTAACCTCTGTTATACAGTTATAGAATTGTAGAAATTAAATGTGAACAAGGTGCAATTCAAATAGACACTTACTTGTATAGCTGTCTCTTGTGCTCTGTATGCAGTGCATTATATTCACCCTTGCAACGTACAATTTATAGCGTGTCTACAAGCCCAGCGGGGCTCATTATGATGGAGACTAAAACTTATACAAGAGTGGGGTAGGGGTTCCCCTGTATTCAGAATGCTGTTGAGTGCTCGGCAATGCCCCGTCTGGGATTATTGAATTACGAGGGTCTATGCAGAGCAGGATAAAGACACCTCTGCTGCACAAACAGGATCTCCTAGAAAGCGTTCTCACTGCCATGTATTCGCTATCACTGGCTTGGGTGAGCTAAACTAGTCTGCCTGGGGGGGGGGGGGGTGATTTGTATATGCTCATTAACATGGAACAGCCTCATTATATTAGCCTTATCAACATATTCTATGTTAGTGAGCATACCGGGGGGGGGGGGGGGGGATATTGGTGAACATATACAAATCAAACAGCCCCCCAGACCCTCGAAATTCAATAACCCCAAACGGGGCATTGCCTAGTACTCAACAGCATTCTGAATACAGGGGAACCCCTACCCCACTCTTGTATAAGTTTTAGTCTCCATCATAATGAGCCCCTCTGGGCTTGTAGACACAATTGTACGTTGCAGGGGTGAGTATAATGCACTGCATACAGATCACAAGAGGCAGCTATACAAGTAAGTGTCTATTTGAATTGCACCTTGTTCACATTTAATTTCTATAATTTTATAACTGTATAACAGAGGTTACATTTTAAGCCACTGGGGAAAATGGGGTATATGAGCCAGTTCTCTAGAATTGATCTGAACCAAATTATACCTCCCAGCAAGGCGTGGGTCGAACACACAATTTTTTTTTTTTTTATTAATGTGGGGGGCCCAGACACTTTGGTTGTATGGGGCCCCGAAATTCCTGATGGCGGCCCTGTATATATATATATATATATATATGAGGAAATCCAGCACCAGACCCGCAGGATACGTAAATAAATATTTCTTTATTATAATAAATCTTCACATCGGGAACAGCATACACACAAGTGTATATGCTGTTCCCGATGTGAAGATTTATTATAATAAAGAAATACTTATTTACGTATCCTGCGGGTCTGGTGCTGGATTTCCTCTTCCGTACTTTGTTGCCTTTGGCTTCAGGCTTTGCCATGCACCGACAGCAGCTACAAAAGCGGGTGAGCTGACCACATCAGACTTTTTATATACAGATATATATATATATATATATATATATATATATATATATATGTAGCTTGGTGCTCGTTACTCGTGACGAATATTTTCCGATACTCGAGTGCTCGTTTCGAGTAATAAACCCCATTGAAGTCAATGGGAAACTCAAGCATTTTTGCAGGGGACCCAAGTTTGTTAGAGAGAAGGTCATTTGAAAACCTGTCAACCTCAGAAAATGATGGAAACACCACGGAAAGGTACAGGAAACAGCAGAAGCAGCATGCATGGATGCCTCTGAGGCTGCCTAATCACACCATTATGCCAAATTATGGGCAACAGCCTGGTTAAAACAGAGGTAGGCAGATGAACCACTTAAAAACTTAGCCTGTCACAGCATGGCAGTGAGAACACAGGGAACCATTAAAAGGCTAGGTTCACACAACGTCAAAAAACAGCCATTTTTGATATTTAAAAAACGTCAGTTTTTGCCTTTATTAACTGACTGCAATGGCAATACATTGAAGTCAATGGGTGGACGGACATCCAATGCACACAACGCATTGAAAAACGTTCGTTTTTGCCGCGGTAAAAACGTCCTCCCATTGATATCAATGCATTGCCATTGCAGACAGTTAATAAAGGCAAAAATTGACTTTTTTGAAATATAAACGGACATTTATATTTGAACCACCCAAAAACTTAGCCTGACACAGCATGACAGTATATGACTATGTTCACACAACGTTTTTTTCATCTCAGTTTGAAATGACGTCCGTCATTTTAAGTCTAAAATAACAGACGTTATTTAGTAGCCTGACCTCCCCTTAGTGCACTGACGGATGTTTGTACATTATTCTAGTTTGGGGTTACTAATTGGACATTGGATGTGGCTTAATTGAAAAGTCCATTGAATTGAATTTAGTAAAAACAGAGAAAGAACAGTGACAAAAGGAAAACTGTGTGTGAACTACAAATAAAAAACGTCCGCTGTTTGCAAAAGACGTCCAAAAATAATGATCATGTTCATTATTTTGACGCCCACGGCAAAAACGTCCATTATTTAATACGCTGTGCGCATTGGACGTCCGTCTTCCCATTGACTTCAATGCATTGCATTGCAGTCAGTTAAATCTCTGCAAAAACGGACGTTATTTTAAATATGAAAATCGTCCGCCTTTTTAATATTTTTGACGTTGTGTGAACATATGCCTATAAATTACTAAATATGAAATAATATATCATATTTATATTTATAGAATATAAATATACTATAAATATTATAATTATATTTATATATATTTATATTATATATATATATATATATATATATATATATTATTATTATACATATTTATATAGTTATAATATTTATTTATTTATATATTTATAATGTTTATTATATTATATATATATATATATATATATATATATATATATTATATTTATATATTATATTATTATATTATAATTATTATTTATTATTATAATATAGTAATAATAATATAATATATAAATGTAATATATATAATATATTATATATAAATATAATATAATAAATATTATAATAATATAATATAATAATAAAAATTATAATAATATTATAATATATAATATAATATATAATAATATAAATATTATTATATATTATATATTATATTATTATAATATATTATATTATTATAATATATTATATTATTTATATATTAATATAATTATTATTATTATTAGTGATGATGCCACCAGCTGCACTGAAGACCCGCTCTGACAACGTGCTAGGGGCAGAGCAGCCCAGCACCTCCAAGTCAAACTCAAACTCAAAATCGAATCAGTGGTGGGGAGAAGTGGTAAGTCACATCCAAGCACACTGCTAATTGTCCTGTGAAATATGGTGGCATATACTATAAAGCTGCAGTTACCCACAGATTCTATACGACAACCTCCAAAAACTAGTGTGACCAGTATATTTTCTTATTTCTTCATTTATGACTGCAGTCACATCCTAGCTCACTGTTAATTGCCCTGTGACAGATGGTGGCATATATTATATAATATTAATAATAATAATAATAATAATAATAATAATATAATAGTACTGAGGACTTCTTGGGGTTCTGTATGCATCACCTGTTGTCCCCTTTCAGCCAGCAGCTGATCACCTTAGTGTGCTGCTAAAATCTTGGTAGCTGCACTGAATGTCCCAGCCAACAGTCTGGAGTCTGACTTTGAGTTTGACTTTGAGCATAGTGGAGGTAAAGGGGTGGGTGTAGGGCGGGAGGTGCTTGTGCCTGGGGCCTGGGCGGGGGGACTGACAGAGCCAGCATGTGACACAGGGGAAGGAGCACTAACTAAGTGAACGGCCTTGGTTCCACTGAGTGGGGTGTTTAGCACTCATATGCCTACGCATGCTGGTAGTGGTTAGGCTGGTAGTGGTGGCTCCCCTGCTGATCCTGATGTGGCACAGGTTGCACACTACAGTCCGTCGGTCATCCGCAGTTTTTTTAAAGAACCTCCAGACTTGCGAACATCTAGGCCTGGCCACGGGAGTTTGTCTCCGTGAAACAGTTGCTGATCTGCTTGCTTCTCCCTCTGCCCACCCCTCTTCCTCTTCCAACCTGTCCAGTGGCTGAACTTGCCTCCCCCTCAGAAGCACTGTCACTAGGCTTATCCACCCAACTTGGGTCAGTCACCTCGTCCTAATCCACCAGCTCTTCCTCCAATTCTGAATCCCTCCTTTCCCTGGAGGGGCCAGGCTGTTGGGAAGGAGGCTGAGCTTCTGGAGCAAGGGTTCCACTCCCTTGGTTAGCGTGGGTGGACTGCATGGAAGACTGGGTGTTGAATAAGTTACTGGACACATTATCCGCTATCCACGTCAGCACCTGTTCACACTGCTGCGGTTTAAATAGTGGTGTGCCCTGAGGCCCCGTAAGTCGACGGGTGCTGCTGTGTCACCCTGCCCAGAATCACGGCATCACTTGGAACCCCATGCCTACGCCCTCGTCCTCGACCCTTTTCCCGGGGCATCACCATTTTGACATGGACACTGCACAGTCAAGACTGAGATAGCTGCACTACAGATCACAGCAAGCCAAGAAAATATATTACTCAGACTTCTTTTGGAGGAAGTTGTATAGAGTCTGTGTGTAAGTGCTTCTATATGGTGCATAGCAGCACTTACACAGGGCAATTAGCAGTGGGCTTGGATATGCCCACAGTAAGAAATACAGAAACCATAAAATATACTGGTGGTCACACTAGTTTTTTGGAGGCTGTGGTATACAATCTGTTGCTGACTGCAGCTATACACTGTATGACACCCCCTAACACAGGACAATTTGCAGTGAGCTTGGGTATGCCCTCAATAAGAAATACAGAAACCATAAAATATACTGGTGGTCACACTAGTTTTTTGGAGGCTGTGGTATACACTTTGTTGGTTGCTGCACCTATACATTGTATGACACCCCCAAACACAGGACAATTTGCAGTGAGCTTGGGTATGCCCTCAGTAAGAAATACAGAAATAAGAAAATATACTGGTGGTCAGGTCCCACTAGTTTTTTTTGGAGGCTGTGGTATACAATCTGTTGGTGGCTGCACCTATACACTGTGTGACACCCCCTTACACTGGGCAATCAGTAGCGAGCTTAGATATGCCTTGAGTAAGAAATACAGAAATCATAAAATATACTGGTGGTCAGTGTCACACTAGTATTTGGAGGCTGTCGTACAGAGCCTCTGTGTAAGTGGGGGTCTATGGCAACTGTTACACAGTACAATGAGCAGTGAAGTTCTATGCAGGTGTACTACAAATGACAGCAATACAATCTACGAAAGCAGCACCACCAGCCACAAAATCATAAAATAGTACTGAGCACTTCTTAGGGGTCTGTATGCAACACCTATTGTCCCCTTTCTGCCAGCAGCCGACCACCACAGTGTGCTGCTGAAATCGTGGTAGCTGCACTGCAAGTCCCAGCCAGCAGTCTGTAGTAATACAAATTAAAAACTATTTAAAGCCCTTACAAGGGCTTTTTGGTTGTTTCACTAGTATTCCCTGTCTACTGGAACGCTAATTCCCTCCCTAACGCTCTCCCAGACAAGCAGCAGCTCTGTCCCTAATCTCCTCCAGCATACTTCTGAAGTGATTTTTATATGGCAGGGGCATCTGATCTGGCCAACCAATCGCTGCTATCGACATGTATGGGTCCCACATAATCGCAGGATGTACTAAAGAGTCTCCTGCATGTTTATTGGCTGAGAAATTGCGCCCAAACTTACAGGAAACGGGTGATGAGATTTTCTCGAGTATCGCGAGATGCTCGTCCAAGTAACGAGTACCTTTGAGTACCCTAATACTCGAACGAGTACCAAGCTCGGATGAGCATGCTTGCTCATCGCTACTCTCCAATAATGTCAACATTGGAGGATACAATTGTTGTTATATCCAGCTGTCCAAACCATGGAGCTATGATGGTGAAACCACATTGTACTTGATAAGTATGTACAAAAGCCTCGGAAACTTTACTTTACTACCATTCATGGTCATCACTGGTCTACATAAACATTTATAGAAGCACATCACTCCCCTCTTGTACTTACTTTAAAAGCCTGGGGTAAGTATAAATCTAAGAATTATATTGGAAGAACTATTCATCTGTACCATCTGTAACTGCAGCCAAGTATTATTTACTGTAATAAATCTTGTTTTTCTATAATTGTGTAATTATAGCCTTCAATCGACTATTATCAAAGCAACTGATTATAGAGAGGGAGGAGGCGGTCCATCAAGAACATGAGGTGGTCCATCCACACTGCTCTATTTGTACTCAAAACAAGTCCTCTTATCTGAAACCATCTGGTCTGCTTGTCCTTAGGAGCATATTGCCATGGACTTTATCATGGACCTTCTCTTTAGCAGGCAACACCGTCATCTGTATGGTTACAGACCAGTTTTCCAAGATGTACCATTTTGTAATGTTCTGTTTTGCCCTCTGCTTCTCATCTTGCCAGTCGTTTTTTCCAACACACCTTCTGGTTGCATGGGCTGCCTCAACACATCGTTTCCGATAGGGGACCTTAATTTGTTTCCAGGTTTTGGTGTGCTCTCTGTTCGAATCTACAGGTGAAGCTAGACTTTTCTTCAACAGGCAAGTAGAGAGAGTCAATCAAGTCCTGGAAAATTATCTTTAACACTTTTTCTCTGCTCGCCAAGATGGTTGAGTGGTCAACTGGTTGAGTCTGCTTCCATGGGCAGAATTTTCCTTTAACCATCTGAACTCAAGTTCCACAAGCACATCTCCATTCATCATAATCTATGGACTACACCCTCATTCTCCATTGCCTCTGCCATCCTTCGAGGAACCAGCTGTGGACAAACTGGAAACAGACATGCCAATTCCTAATGCAGACATCCAGTCGGATGAAGTCTCAGGCAGACAAAAAGAGGATACCGGCTATAACTTTTGCTCCCAGTGACAGTGGTTTTCTGCAAAGTACTGTATGTGTGACTAAAGATCCCAAGCTACAAGTGAGGCCTACGGTTTCTTGGACCATCTACGGTGCTAAGGCACATCAACCGGTTGCCTACAAACTTTGTCTGCCTTTTACCATGTGGATCCTGAATTCCTTCCACATCTCTCTCCTAAACCCGAAGGTCCTCAACTGTTTTCAAGGCAGTCCATCTCTCCCCCTACGCAAGCAGCCTCCTGTTAAGGACATCCTGGCCATGAAGACGGTTGGAGGAAGATGGTTCAAATTAGTTTATTGGAAGGGTTTTAGTTCTCTGTTAGTCAGTGATTGGCTGAGCAGAGGGTGACAGCCCACTCAGCCAATCACAATCACTGAATGAGAACAGACAGCACCGTGGCCAGTGATCAGCGGAGCGGTCTGTCACTCTTGTGTCAATCACTGACTGAGCACAGACAGCCCTGTGGCCATTGACTGGCTGAGGGTGCAGCTGAAAACACGGAAGAGGACGCATCAAAGACAACAACGCGGGGGCATAAGAATTTTCAAGGCATAATGGTACTGTACATCTTAAAAGGTTCCTTCTAAAATCAGATACCTGCTATCCAAGTCAGCTATTTATTTGCTGGCTGTTATTGGAAAATCATTGTGAATAGGTATTACAACCCCTCTGTTCTTGAAGCGATAATTAGTAGCCATATAAATCTTTAAAAGATCACGAAAATATAAAAAGGACATGGTGTGGATTGGGTTAGAAATAACAAGGTTGAAACATATTTGTTAGTATAGCAACTAGACCCTTGCATCTCTAAAAGCTAAGGTTTAAAGCTAATGTACTGTATAACAATCCCATAAGAGAAAGTTGAACAATCTACACACATTGGTATTATAGTAAAAAGGAATTTATTGTTATGTAAGTCTGGATGTGTGATCTTGAGTAGTAAGTACCTATGGTTACAAAGTGTTATTGTAAAATTTATCGTTGTACAAAATTTGCATATATTACCTGAAAATCTTCATTCACAGTTTAATAGCACCCATTCCACAGATGTCACCACATAAAGCTTCCCATTTATATTTCTAAAGTACAAAGTCTGACATTTAGATTGGTGTTGGAAACTAAAGTTCCATATGTTTTTGTTCTGTTTGTTTAAGTTTTATTTTTACAGCCAATTCATATCACAGTATGAAAGATATATAACTCAGAGCTCACTTTGGTAATTTAATCAGAGTCAAGACAACAGAATCTTAAAACTGCTGTAGATATTTCTAGCTTTGTGCTATATCGCACTGCAGACAGTGACTGGGGTGGTAGAAATTAAAAGAAATAAAGTTTAAATCATGGTTCCACAAGTGTGCCTTTGAGTTCATCTTCCCTCCAGAAAAAATAGGGATCATTTCATGAAAACCTGGTAAAAGATTTTCTTGAAGTCAAATATTTAAAGCTTACCTAATCAGAAAGACAACCGAAGGACCAAAAAGAACTAGCACTGCACTCTGGTTGGCAGAGTCTGAAGACTGCATTACACGGCTAAAGCCACGGTGTAAATGTCCACCGGTCTGCTAGAACAGTGCTTGCTTACAGAACATATTACACAGCTCAATAACCTTGTGTTTCCTATTACATAGAGAGATATGCGATCAACAGGAGAGATTTTTTTTTTTTACTACCATTTGTAACATCCAGGGCCACATCAGCACTGGGCTTACACGGGCGCCAGGGTGCCAGGGCCCACAGCACTCTAGGGGCCCAGAGGAGGAGAGGTGCCCAGTACTGTAAGGCTTAGCCTTCTCACTGTAGTGCAAGGTGAGCAGGCTGGACATCAGAACACAGCAGGACCTGTGAGCATCCTGCATAGAGAGAGAGAGAGGGGGGTGGGGGTGGAGGACTTGATCCCATGACCTGCAGGTCCTCAACCTTATAGTGACAGAGAGGAAGACGGAGAAGACTGAGCTATAAGTGCTTTATGTGTGTCAGTAAGTCAGGCAGTCGGTAATGTCAGTGTCAGTAATATGTGTGTCAGTAATGTGTCTGTGTCAGTAATGTGAGTTTGTTTATGTTAGTGGTGTTTAAAGTGATTGTGCATAGTGTGTGGATGATGGGATAATGAGTGCATGGAGGAAGGGTGAAGGGCCCACTGAGGCTTTGTCGCTCAAGGGCCCGCAAAAAACTGAAGCTGGCCCTGGTAATACCTCTCATAGATTGTGACACAGGCTGTTCACTTTTTTATACAAGGAACTGAGGACAATATCTACATTTGAGTTATCAGCAGCTTTGCATAAAAAAAAAATCCTTAAAAAAATCTTCAGAGCTTTTATACTGGATGTTTCTTACAGGATTGCAAGCAGAGGAGATTTTAATATCACATTCTGTATTATCCGATAACCTTTTAAATACTTGATTCTAAAATTCTTGCAATTTTGCAGAACCACATCACAAGCATAAACCCAGCTTCACCTACAACACAATGAGGACAACTGGCATTTGGCCTTTTCTCTATCTTAACCTCTTAAGGACGGGGCCAATTTTCGTTTTTGCGTTTTTGTTTTTTCCTCCTTGTGTTTAAAAGGCCATAGCACTTGCATTTTTTCACCTAGAAACCCACATGAGCCCTTATTTTTTGCACCACTAATTGTACATTGCAATGGGAGACTTAATTTTTGCATAAAATATGCTGCGAAACCAGAAAAAAAAATTATATGCACAGTGAAATTTAAAAAAAATGCAATTCTTTTTTTTTTTTTTGCACAGTTTGTCCTATGGAAAATCTGACAATTTATATATGCTCTTTAAGTCGGTTTGATTAAAACAATATGCAACTTGCATAACTTTTATATTATTTGATGGCTTTTAAAAAAATAAAACCTTCTACAGAAAAAAAACATTCCTTAAAATTGCTCTATTCCCATGCTTATAACACTTTTATCCTTTGGTCTTTGGGGCTGATAGAGGTTTTTGCGCCATGATGTGTTCTTTCTATCGGTACCTTGATTGCGTATATGCGACTTTTTGATCGCTTTTTATTACAATGTTTCTGGATTTAATGCAACCACAAATGCGTAATTTTTGCACTTTGGTGGGTCTTTGTGCTTACGCCGTTTACTGTGCGAGATCAGGAATGTGATAAATTAATAGTTCGCGCGATTATGCACGCGGCGATACCAAACATGTTTATTAAATAATTTATATTTATAAAATGGAAAGAGGGGGGGGGGATTCAGACTTTTATTAGCGGAGGTTTTTTTTATGAATGAAAACACTTTTTTTTACATTTATACAGTATAACAGCATCTGCTGCAGACCATTGCAATAGAATACCGAGCTGGGATCAGCGTCATTACGACGCTGAGGCCTGGCCCGGCAAGACCAAGGGATCCTCCACTAGACACCAGGGATGGGCTGCATTTAGGACAGTTAGATGCAGCTGTCATGTTTGACAGCTGCATCTAACTGTCTTAATTAGCAGGAGCGGCGATCGGCCCACTCCCGCTAATAGCCGCGGTCCCGTGCTGCAGATAACAGTTGGGATAGCAGCAGTTCAGAGAGGGGTCATGGCATGGCCCCCCTCTGAACTCCTCCCCTCCGGACAGATGCCGTACGGGTACGACATATGTCCTTAAGTGGTTAAAGTGATACTATTACCGTGACACTTTAAAGTGAACAATCATCCAACAAGCATTTGCTTGTTTGCCAACTAATTGCTGTCTCAGGTCCGCTCAGCCACTCAGTGAAGGAGGCGGGATCCCGCCTCCTTCACTGAGTGGCTGAGCGGAACTGAGACGTCACGTCTCGGGCCCGCGTCAGACACCCGGAAGCGGCCGGGAACCGGGCACCGGAGCGTCGCGATGCGGGACCTGCCACTGGAACCGGGGAGGTGAGTGGACATCTTTTCCCTCAGCCGTCTCGTCCCCAGTCCCAGCGCAAAAGTGCCCCCACGCTGGAGTACCCCTTTAAAGACTGCAACCTTTGAAAATTATTTGTATATTTTGTTAGATTGGACTGGAAAATATGCCACTCAGTAAAACTTTTTAGTATTTATCTACCGAGGATTAAAATAGTATGAGACTTGTTATGATTGCTATACAGTTTAATGAGCTGTATATAATTGGTTGACTGTGCACTCATTTTTTTATTTTTCATTTACAGTGAATACGTTTTTCCATTATTAGTCATAGTCTTATAGAATGCATCCTCAAAAGCATGCAAAGATAATCCTTATTAGTGAAGAGCCCATAAAAGTTAGTGATTTCTAGAAGTATTATACAGTTTAGATTTTTTTTTTTGCAATATTTACGTATTTTTAGTTTTGTTTACAGAAGATTAAAAGGGTTGTCTGGACAAAAAAAAATGTGTTCAACAGGGTATAGTGCCAACATAACAAACAAGCGTCACTTACCCTTCCCAGTCCAGCAGAGCCACCTTACAGACGCACCCTATCTTATGCTGGTCTCCTCTATCTCCTGGTTCATGTGACGTCACAACCCCACTGGAACTGCCTGCTCATCCAATCAGTGACTGAGAGTCAGTCACTGATTGACTCAGTGGGCAGTTACTTTGACAAGGAAAGATGAGTGGCACTTGTTTGGTACATTTGCTCTCCCCATGCCAGGTATATATATATATATATATATATATATATATATATATATATATATATATATATTATTTTACCTGACAACCCCTTTAACCCTTTAAATAGAATGTATCTCTTTGATGTATTTTTTACTGACTAGATCCAGATACTGTAACATGGTCAAACAGGTCACAGAAATAAAGGAGCACTTTGTGGATTTTGCAACCTTCTTTTTTTTTTTCATGCACCATGTTGAGTTTGGAAATGACTTGCATTGCCCCTGACACACACACACACACACACACACACACACTGTTTTGGAGATTGTTACCCTCAAAGATCTTATTTAAGAGTCCTAACAAATATTTCATAGAATATGCTAGAATTATTCCATAAAATAATATGTAGTTTTAGCTTATATTTTTTCATTTTTACAAGGAACAGGAAAAAGAAATTGCTCAATAATTTTAGGGCTCTTATGCTCCTGAGTACGCTATAAATTACTGTTTAGGCATATTTTAGGGCTCAGAAGGGACAATTGCCATTTTGAATATTTACTACAGATTTAACAGTGTTGAAGCTACATACAGTATGCATTTGGAGTGCTCTTCATGGTTCCAGTAGAGACCCATCAAAAGTGATCACAATTTAGAAACAACACCCCTTAAATTAAGGAGTAGAGTTAGCAATTATACCTTTTGGCAATCAGTTCTGGGGCTGGGACTTCACCTCCTATATAACCTGTATATTTCCCCTCCCTCCTTGCCTGCGATAGAGGCACATATCTGAGTTAACTCTTGACCTAGTGTTGCTTACTGACTTATTCTGGTTCCCTGTGACTTTTGACTACTCTTCTGTATTTCGTTTTTGTGCTTCACAGACTGCTAGTTACTGACCCGCACCTCTGACCACGAGTATTTGTATTTTTGTGGCTGTTAGTTTTCTCCTTGTTCAGGGTCGCACTTGCATAGGTTAGGACTGTCGACCAGTTGTCCGCTGCCACCTAGGGCCGTCGAGGCAGTTAGGCAGGGACAGCAGGGTGTGTGTCAGTGCCAGGGCATCACCTGTCCAGTGTCGTTCAGTTACCTAGTCCTCCTAACACAGTTCCTGGTGGTTTATACTTGGACAAACTTGTGAATTAAGGCACAAATCAAATTATTGGCAATAGTATACGGTCTATTTTGACTTCTTGGAAGCAGTAAGGAGTTATCCTAAGACAACAACTGATTGGTGGGATTCTAACTGCTGGAACCCCTTAAATCACATAAATGGGGTTCTGAGTGCCTCTGTATGAGTCAATCGGTCCTCAATGTTGTATATGCACACTGCTGTTCTATTCAAAACCTATAGGTCTAACAAAGATGGTTATGTTGTGATCAGCAAAATAACCTGATAGTTTAATAGTATAGGTCATTACAAATGTGACAATGCCTTTTATGTATATTTTTCTTCACTTTTGGGAATTGTAAGGCATTCTATTGAAAGTTTTTTTTTTCTCTTTTTACGCTTTTATTTTTTAACCCCTTAGTGACCGCCGATACGGCTTTCTACGGCGGTCACTAATGGGCCTTATTCTGCTGCCATCAGCTTTTTACGGCGATGGCAGAGAATAAGGCTGCGGGGCCGGGACGGCCCCCACCCCATCCCCCCGGCTAACGGAGGTAGCTGAGGGGTTGGGGCAGTGTGTGGGGTCCGTCCCGGCCCCCCCCCTTACCGACGATCGCCGCTATTAACGTTATAGCGGCGACCGTCGGTAAAGAGGATTACCGGTGCTGCCGCCGCCTTTCATCTCCCCCCGCCGTGAATCTACGGCGGGGGGAGATGAAATAAGTGTCCCCCAGACCTCAGATCAGACCCCCCTAGTGCCCCGATAACTAACCCCCCTCCCCCGGCGGCCATCATTTCCAAGATGGCCGCCGCCATCGCTGTGAACCGACTAACGTCGGTTCACAGCGATGAAAGAGTTAAAATGAATGAAAGTCCCATGCTCTCCACCACCGGAGGTAGCGGAGAGCATGGGGCAGTCATCGGGGACCCCCCTGTGGGGTCCCGGTACAAGCGATCAGCGGTATATACTATATACCGCTGATCGCTTGTGCCATGTGCTCCCGGCACTTTTTATCCCCTGTCACCATAAATGATTGGTGACAGGGGATAAAAAGTGATGGCCCCCCACCCCCCCTGTCACCCCCGTCCCCCAGTCACCCCCCCTTCCCCATTTACTCACCGGATCCACGGAGCTCCTTCCTCCTCGACGTCCTGGCTGGTTATGAAGTGCGCATGCGCTTCACAACCAGCCAACTCTGAAAATTTAAAGTGACAGAGACCAATTTGGTCTCTGTCACTGAACTATGATTACTGTGATAGAAAATATCACAGTAATCATAGTAATACAGTGAAAATGAATATGTAAAGTACAAAAAGTGACAAACATACAAAAAAATAAAACACACACTTTTTATTATAGTAATAATTTTAGTTTACTCCCAAATTACCCCTTACCCCTCCCCAGATTGCCCGTAACCACCGCACGTTGCCCGTAACCACCGCACGTTGCCCGTAACCACCGCACGTTGCCCGTAACCCCCTCCAGATTGCCCGTAACCCCCTCCAGATTGCCCGTGACCCCCTCCAGATTGCCCGTAACCACCCCAAATTACATATACCCACCCCAGATTACCTATAAGCACTTCAGTTTATCAGTAACAATCCCAGATTGTCTGTAACCCTTCCAGGTTGCACATAACCCCCCAGGTTCCCCGTAATCATGCCAGATTACATGTAACCCCCCCAGATTGCACGTAACCACCGCGCGTTGCCTCTGACCACGCCACGATGCCTCTGACCACGCCACGATGCCTCTGACCACGCCACGATGCCTCTGACCACGCCACGATGCCTCTGACCACGCCACGTCGCCTCTGACCTCCACACGTCGCCTCTGACCACCGCACGTCGCCTCTGACCACCGCACGTCGCCTCTGACCACCACACGTCGCCTCTGACCACCCCAAATTGCCAATGACCCCCTCCAGATTGCGGTGCCCATGTCAGATTACAGGTACCCACCCCAGATTGCCTATAAGAACTTCAGTTTATCCGTAACCACCCCACATTGCCCGTAACCACCCCACGTTGCCCGTAACCACCCCAGATTGTCTGTAAGCACTGCAGGTTGCCCGTAACCAGCCCACGTTGCCCGTATCCACCCCAGATTGTCTGTAAGCACTGCAGGTTGCCCGTAACCAGCCCACGTTGCCTGTAACCACCCCAGATTGTCTGTAAGCATTGCAGGTTGCCCGTAACCACCCCACGTTGCCCGTATCCACCCCAGATTGTCTGTAAGCACTGCAGGTTGCCCGTAACCACCCCACGTTTCCCGTAACCATCCCAGATTGTCTGTAAGCACAGCAGGTTGCCCGTAACCAGCCCACGTTGCCCGTTACCAGCCCACGTTGCCTGTAACCAGCCCATGTTGCCTGTAACCAGCCCACGTTGCCTGTAACCACCCCACGTTGCCGTAACCACAGCAGGTTGCCCGTGACCACCCCACGTTGCCTGTAACCACCCCACGTTGCCTGTAACCACCCCAGGTTGCCTGTAACCACCCCAGGTTGCCGTAACCACAGCAGGTTGCCCGTGACCACCCCATGTTGTCCGTAACCACCCCAGATTACCTGTAACCACCTCAGGTTGCCCGTAACCACCCCACATTACCTGTAATCTCATTTTTTTTTATTTTATTTTAGTAACTGCGCTATTCTAATAACCATTACTAGCTGCGGTTTTGCTCCTGTAAATTGGCGCTCCTTCCCTTCTGAGCCCTGCTGTGTGCCCATACAGTGGTTTATACCCACATATAATGTACCGTTTTACTCAGGAGAACCTGCGTTACAGATTTTGGGGTACATTTTCTCTCCTGTTCCTCGTCAAATTGAGAAATTTCAAACTAAACCAACATATTATTGGAAAAATTTGAGTTTTTCATTTTTACTGGCCAATTTTGAATACTTTCCTCTAATACCTGTGGGGTAAAAATGGTCACCACACCCCAAGATGAATTCTTTGAGGGGTGCTCTTTCCAAAATGTGGTGACTTTTGGGGGGAATCTATTCTGCTGACACTACAGGGGCTCAGCAAACGCACCTGGCGCTCAGAAACTTCTTCAGAAAAATCTGCACTGAAAATGCTAATTGGCGCTCCTTCCCTTCTGAGCCCTCCTGTGTGCCCATGCAGTGGTTTATGCCCACATATGGGGTACTGTTCTACTCAGGAGAACCTGCTTTACATATGTTGGGGTGACATTTCTCTCCTGTTCCTCGTGAAATTGAGAAATTTCAAACTAAAGGAACATATTATTGGAAAAATTCGAGTTTTTCATTTTTACTGTCTACTTTTGAATACTTTCCTCAAATACCTGTGGGGTCAAAATGCTCACCACACCCCAAAATAAATTCTATGAGGGGTGCACTTTCCAAAATGGAGTGACTTATTGGGAGATTTTACTCTGCGGACACTACAGGGGCTCTGCAAACGCACCTGGCACTCGGAAACTTCTTCAGCAAAATCTGCATTGAAAAAGCTAATTGGCGCTCCTTCCCTTTTGAGCCCTCCTGTGTGCCCATACAGTGGTTTACGCCCACATATGGGGTACCATTGTACTCAGGAGAACCTGCGTTACAAATTTTGTGGTACTTTTTTCCTCTTGTTCCTCGTGAAATTGAGAAATTTCAAACTAAAAGAACATAATATTGGAAAAATTTTAGTTTTTCATTTTTACTGTCTACTTTTGAATACTTTCCTCTAATACCTGTGGGGTCAAAATGGTCACCACACACCAAGATGAATACTTTGAGGGGTGCACTTTCCAAAATGGAGTGACTTATGGCGAGATTTTACTCCGCTGGCACTACAGGGGCACTGCAAACGCACCTGGCGCTCGGAAACTTCTGCAGCAAAATCTGCATTGAAAAAGCTAATTGGCGCTCCTTCCCTTCTGAGCCCTCCTGTGTGCCCATGCAGTGGTTTATGCCCACATATGGGGTACCATTGTACTCAGGAGAACCTGCGTTACAAATTTTGGGGTACTTTTTTCCTCTTGTTCCTCGTGAAATTGAGAAATTTCAAACTAAACGAACATATTATTGGAAGAATTCGAGTTTTTCATTTTTACTGTCTTCTTTTGAATAATTTCCTGTAATACCTGTGGGGTCAAAATGGTCACCACACACCAAGATGAATTCTTTGAGGGGTGCACTTTCCAAAATGGGGTGACTTATGGGGGGTTTTCTCTCTGCTGACACTACAGGGGCTCTGCAAACGCACCTGGCGCTCAGAAACTTCTTCAGCAAAATTTGCATTGGAAAAGCTAATTGGCGCTCCCTTCCTTCTGAGCCCTGCTGTGTGCCCATACAGTGGTTTACGCCCACATATGGGGTACCGTTGTACTCAAGAGAACCTGCATTACAAATTTTGGGGTGCTTTTTGTCTCATATTCCTTTTGAAAATGAGAAACTTTAATCTAAACGTATATATTATTGGAAAATTTAAATTTTAAATTTTTTTACTGCCTAATTGTGAATACTTTCCTCCAGCCCCTGTAGGGTTAAAATGCTCATTATACCCCAAGATGAATTCTTTAAGGTGTGTAGTTTCCAAAATGGGGTCACTTATGGGGGTTTTCAGGATACTAGACTTCTAAATCCATTTAAAAAAAGAACTGGTCCCTAAAAAAATCAGTTTCACGAAAATGTGATAATTTGCTGATAAATTTCTAAGCCCCATAACACCCTAAAAAAGTAAAATATGTTTACCAAATTATGCCAGAATAAAGAAGACATATTGGTAATGTGACTTAGTAACTAATTTATGTGCTACGACTTTCTTTTTTTAGAAGCAGAGAATTTCAAAGTTCATAAAATGCAAATTTTTTTAATTTTTCATGATATTTTGATGTTTTTCACAAAAAACACACAAAGTAGTGACCAAATTTTGCCACTAACATAAAGTGCCATATGTCACGAAAAAACAATCTCAGAATCGCTAGCATACGTTAAAGCATCACTGAGCTATAAGAGCATAAAGTGAGACAGGTCAGATTTTGAAAAATTAGCCTGGTCATTAAGGCCAAAACTAGCTGCAGCACAAAGGGGTTAAATATAATTTTTGTAAATAACACATTTTTTTTTTTATATAATTGTACTTTATTTCCCTAAAGGGGACTTGAAGCTGCTATCTCTGATTGCTGCTATACTACACTGAAGTACTGTACATTGAGAAGAGTCTTGCAAGTAGTGGCCGGAGCGTTCATCGAGGGAACCAAAGACATCCCAGGAGAACCCTCTGGGGGAGATTGTTAGGTGTGTGTGGGTTTTTATCTCATAGAAGGGGGGGGGGGGGGGTAAGGAGGTGTTACAGTTTGCTGCATATCAGCAGTTTGGGAAAACCTCTTTGATGCTGTACTATAGAATAAAAACATCTTTTTTTCTGGATGCACAGCTGGAAATATGAAAGGTACCATGTGTCTACTTGCCCGAACACCTATCTATCAGTGTCAGTAGTTTAGAATAAAAATTGCAGCTGACAGTGGTGGTGATTAAAATTATTATTTTCTCATTACAAAGTGAGTCATGCATGTTACAGTAGGTGCAATTTTCTTCATGTATTCTAATCATGAAAAACTAATAAAATAGAACAAGTCTCACAGGTTTTTAATAATGTATTAAAGTAATTTATTATGTAATGACATACTGATCCTCAATATTTATACCAGAATGTATGTACTGTTAATTATTTATGTATTATGTTGATAAATTTATATGCATTGATTTTCCTACGTTGTGGTTTAATAGTACTATGGAGCATTATCGATGTATACAGTATTTCTTTTGTAACTGTTTTTATATTTTTCTATTATTTTTTTTTTTTTTTGGGGGGGGGGGGTTAGAAGAGAATATGGAATAACATATAGTTCATTTTCGAATGAGGCTGTAAAAGGAAACCATAGTCGGAACCGTATACTAGGTATTAAGGCAAGCTTTTTTGTTATCTAATAATGTGTTTTTATTAAAATCTATGGAAAAGTGGCCATTATTGTACACATCTTATAAAATGGTTGTATTTTTACAGTACATTTTACAGAGTTTAAATTCAATCTTAGTGTGTTATTTTTTTTATAGCATGTCCTCTGAATTGCAATATGTCTCCACTCAAAGGTTCACTGTGCTTCCAATATCCCATTATCCCCGTATGACACTGTGTCTAAGCTGACACATATTGTAGAGAGTGAGTTCATTACTCTGATAAAAGTCTGAAGAGCAAAACAAAGTTTGACAACAGAAAATTCTTAAATGGGTAGTGCGGCGCTAAACAATTATTCACAAAATAACAAACATTACAAAGTTATACAACTTTGTAATGTATGTTATGTATGTGAATGGCCTCCTTCCACGTGTTTCCCCCCACCCACGCTAGAACCGGAAGTGTGGTGAATTATACTCACTGCATCTCGTGTCGGGAGGTCGGCCGAACCGCTCCATCCGTCCCTCATGCCAGCCCCCCTCTACCGTGTCATCAGCAGCTCAGCCGCGATTGGCTGAGCATAACTGTGCTCAGCCAATCGTGGCTGAGCACAGTTATGGCGCGGCAGAGGGGGGCCGGCATGAGAAACGGATGGAGCGGTTAGGCCAGCCTCCCAAAGACTACGTCATTGTCCCAAGATGGCGGACGGGGGTCGACGCGAGATGCAGTGACCACACTTCCGGATCTAGCGTGGGTGGGGGGAAACACGGGGAAGGGGGCCATTCACATACATAACATACATTACAAAGTTGTATAACTTTGTAATGTGTGTTATTTTGTGAATAATTGTTTAGTGCCGCACTACCCCTTTAAGAAAAGCTTTCTCCTGTATAGGCACAACAACAGTTACAGTGTTGTGAGGACTCCAAACTGCTCCTTATATATCAGTTTCCTGGAAGCTTGTATGACCTAAGAACAAGAATAATATTAGGTTTTTATGCCTCAATCTTTGGCTTTGAGTTAAACTTTTATGCTATAGACCAGACCTGGGTATTGTGCGGCCACAGGCCACATCCGGCATGCAAAATAGCTCTGAACAGCCCACACCAGAGTGTCTGTTCTACTGAATCAATCATAAGCATTACGTCTATGCAGTACAGGAGAGCCCCTAAATGTAACTTTCTGAGTGCTTCTGAAACACTCACCCTAACCCACTCCCATGCCAGGTTGCATCTGTTAGTGTGTGACGTCCCCCAGCAGCCTTCCTGTTCATTGGGTGCAGTGCTCCACCTCCACCCCCAGTAAACTCAGACTTCATTCCTGAGGAAAAAGACCACCCTGCGTTTCCGTGAGTATTATAACTGGATGTTGGTGGGAAAATTTGTGGAAAAATTGACTGCCCATCCCTGCCATAGACAATTTGATTGCTCATACTATGGTGCTCATAATATGAGGTGACTAGACACATCATAACATGAATAAGAAATTAAAGACACTACCTAGGATTATCTACGTTTTTACCTTTTATAATTTTTACCAATTCCTTGAAAAGATTATAAAGACAAAGAATGTTAATGTGTATTGTTGAGTCTCACATGATAACACGGAAATGAGGAATCATTGTATTAATTAGACGTGATAATAAACATATATTACGGACAGCAGTAGCAGAAAACAGTTTTTCCTTTTTCACTCCTTAGAGGTTACTGTCTTGCCATGATTCTCCGAGTGTTTGACATTCTATATTGTATGTGCCTGTACAATAAGATTTAAGGACTGTGAACTGTGCAATTGATTCAATTGATATTCTACCTGTGTTGCGATTGTTAGGTTTTGTGTGTTTTTTTTTCTTAACGCTCTTTATTTCTGTGAACTACTGTGTGACTCAATTCCCGCATGATTTATGAAGCAATTTGCACAATCTGTTATTAAAATCTCGGGTTTTATAGCTTTTAAACTAAAACTTTAAATTTGTGGTTGCTTTCAGCTATCTTACTCTCTTATGGGAGTTACATGATGGCAAGTTAACTCCTCCAAGAAATAGCAAAAAGTTATTGCGAATCTCTGATAGTACCCTTACATTTGTACAGTGTTGTGTTCTGTACGTTGAAGAATTGCTTAACTTACAAAAGTGATTTCATATTATTAAAGGAACTATTAAGCTCACCATTTGCTTCGTACTATAGGCTGCTGCTAATTCGAACTTTCAATTTTTCTATTACTCTACTCTGCTTTTCCCAAATACTTTAGCCCTGCTATGTTGCTAACCAAACCAAGCTGTTGCAATTACCAATTGTCCTTTTCCAAAGCTTGAGCATTAAAGATCCCTACTTTCAATGGCAACATTTTTATTGTATGTTTTTTTAAAGTTGTTCTCACACATTAAAGCAATCTGTTTCCCTGGCCCACCAAGTTCATTGGCTGCCGCACCCTATGCCTGGAGTACTTCTGTACTTGGGCTGTATTGTGGCCCCCTTCGAGGATCCAATCCTGGACATGCACCATTGTGACATAAATTGCCTCCCATGTTATTGCATCTGGATCAGCAAAGTCCTTTTTCTAAAAAATAGCGGCACTTGCAAGGATTTGGACCACATAAATGGACTTCTTTTATTATCAGTTATACAAAACTATACAACAGATTGCTTTAAAGTTTTTATCAAGTTTTGCGCAGGTTTTGAAATGCAGTTTTGAATCCAAAACCAGGTGTACAGTATATCATACTAGGCAGATTTATAAAGGTAGATACTACTACAACTTTTTTCTAGAATGTGCTTTCTTTTTATTCTTTAAATCAAAAATGTGCACAAAACCCAATGCATTTCTATAGTTTATTATGAAAATGTCACCAAAGGGGTAATTTAAGTAGGCTAATTGTAATTGACACATTATAGTTACAAGCATTGGGTATGCGACCAGTGCTTCAATCTTCTGGTGAGTCTAGGGCAAATACATATGACCTCAACTTATTAGTTCGAAGGAATTTGCCTCACTATGGCCAAAGGATATAAGGCATCAGGCACAGTCTAAAGGCTCTATTAGTTGTAATAAAAATAAAAACCTGCCTCCTGAAAGATAGAGAAAATATGAAAAAATATTTTTGAAATAGAAGGAAATAAGTTCAGATTTTAGGAAATTCCATGTTGTGGGTACTCACTATTGCCTCTAACCCAGACCAGCGTACTCATGTTGTCAGGACTAGGGAACTGGACGACACAAGACAGGGGATGCCCTGGCACTGACACCCACCCCGCTGTCCCTGCTCATATCCTCTTATGTCTTCTGATGCCGTTTGATGATAAGCGTCCTGGAGGGGGTTAGGTCAGCGGACATGATCTTTCCCCCACAGTGAAGTAAGTGGATTATATCACTCTTGGAAAGTATTTTCTTTACACCACATACAGACGAGTGTCCTCCTCTGAGCGCTATCGTTTTTTCTTTTTTTGTTGTTTACCTGCTCATATCCTCGACTGCTCTAGACAGTAATCCAATGTAATCCAAAGAGTAGTCCAAAGTCAAAGCAAGAAAGTCAAAGATACCAGTATAACAATCAGGAAACAAATACTAGGTCAAGAACTGATTGGGGCCTGGGACTCCCACCTCGCGAGAACACCAAAGCTGACTGGCAGCTGCACCTGCCAGTCAGCATTAAAACAAACACCCGGCCAGGGAGCGCTGCGGCCCCAGCCGTGGCGTGGTGGCTAAGGAAGCCACTGGCACACCCCTAGCAACTGGCTGGACCAGGGAAGCTCTGACAGGCCAGCCGCGCGTTACGACAGTGCTGGGAGCCGAGCGCGCGGCCCGGCTCATGACACAGGTGTTTGGAATATTTTATAAAAAGGACAGAAAACATGCTGGAACTTTGAAAAATGGACCCATTGAAATGAAAGGGTCCATCTGGCACAGCTAGTGTTTATTGTTCGATGGGTAAGAAATTACACTAGAGCCTAGGTGAGACTTATCGAAAGAGCTGGTAATATCATTGACACCTACAGTTCAACTGTAAATGTTTGTTTTCTGATATTTCTTTCCTACAAAATGCAAATCCACCAAAAATGCCTGCAAACAAATTTACTAGAAATACTTGGCAATTTTACAAGCCTTTTTAAAAGCTTGGGAAAAAAATGTGTGTACAGGAAGCCATGAGCAAATATCAGTCCAGTTTAGGAGATCGAAAACAGGGCCGTTGGCTGCCGATTGCTCTGGTACATCAAGCACCGGTGAAGAATGAGTTTTTTTAATGTGCCGCTACTTTTTCAATACAATTAATAATAAAACGCATGCAGTTATTCCCATGTGGTTTATGGATGTGTGGAAATTACCGCTTGCAAGCAGCCTTAAAACCACTTATGTTATAATGAGACTTTTCTTAATTTTAAGCAAACCCTTTCAGTATTTCCAATATGAAACAAAAAAGCCTTTGCTTTGTCTTTTCTAGTAAATTATTTTAACTTTGCAGTGTGGCATTTTTCATTCAGAAGTAGATGCACTGGCAATCTGAACAGCATATTTAAATGCTGGAGAGTCCAGAGGGAAATTATCTTTTAAATTACTTAGGAAAAAGGCAGCACTGCTTGACACCCAGGATTAACTGCTACTACACAAGTTAATTTGTTTTAAAGGATGTTACAGTTTCTAGATATAGATTTGGACGGTTTAACTTTAGAACCAAAGTACAATTGGCAACTTTGGTGAGCATTATTCAAATATTCTTCTCCGAAATGAATATTTAGTAGTGACTAGGAATTAAAATAGGTAATAAAAATATTATTTAGAGCCAATATATTACCCAGAGTAATAGGGTTCTTCCAATTACTGTTCTCATTTTCCAAGGTGCATTGCTATTTTGTATGCAGGCAGTGTCCCTAATATCATTTACAATCCCTCCACAGAAACAACTGTCTTTTACCAATAGATGAGTAGTGTTCGTACCGCATCAAGTGCGTTGAGGGCACTTTTTAACATACTTGTCAAATAGATCAATATGTTTGATGCTCTGAACAAAGTTATTCATTTCCCTCGCTGGATCCTATGTTGAAGTGTCAATCTTTTTTTACATATTAATTAATTTACAGTCTTTGAATTGAATGCTTTTCTGATAATTTAAGCAGCACATGTAGAATGCAATGTATTTGCTGTGTATGGCCTCCTTAACACACATTTTGTTTTTCTTTGGCTTCCTTTACATACACTATTTCACAGTGTCTTTTTATCTAAAAAAAAAATCTCCTTTTTTGGTTCATCATGATATAGTTTATCTGTCTTTCTCCCAAATTAGTATGTTTTAGTATATGGGATAAGCAAGTTAAGCAAGGGCCCCATAGCCACATACTAGGTCCAAGTCTACAGCAGCAGGTCACAAATTTACATCCTGCTTCAGGGAGAAAGCCAGGGGACTAGAGAACAAGGGCTACAGGGAATAAAGAACCAGCCCTAGAACCCTTAAGAAAAGATTCACACCTTGGGAAACCCTGCTTAAAAGGAACTGCCCCCCAACCCACCCTACCCCTGGATACGGTCCCCCATACTTACCCCATCGTGCAGGTCCCACTCCCAATGCTGGTCCCGGTCCAGAGGTAAGGCTGCCTGCTAATCTGAGTGCTCAATATGCATATGAGTGGAGATGAGTCCAACATCCATAGGAATTCACTTGAGCAATAATTTCCTATGGACATCGGACTCATCTCCACTCATCTCTGTGGTGGGACAAGCAGAATGGGGTAAGTATGGGGAACCATATCCAGGGGATGGGTGGGTTTGGGGGGGCCATCAAGGGATGACAGGTTCCCTTTAAGCTATAGCTGGATATATCCCATAAACCGCAGATGCACAGAAGAAATCATGCTTTCGTACATCCCTTACTAGACCCATAAAAGCATCAATAGTCTGGAGGACATTATTGAGCAGTAGTAAGAAGTGTTAACTGTGAATCAAGTACTGGTCTGACATATAATACTTACTAAATTATGTGTCTCTATAGAAACATAGAAGATTGTCGGCAGAAGAAGACCACTGGGTCCATCTAGTCTGCCCTTTTAGTATTTCCTTTCTTATTATCTGAGGATATATATATGTTTATCCCAGGCATGTTTAAATTCTGTTATTGTAGATTTACCAACCACATCTGCTGGAAGTTTGTTCTAAGTATCTACTACTACTACAGTAAAATAATATTTTCTCACGTTGCTTCTGATCTTTCCCACAGATAACCTCTCACTTTGTCCTCTTGTTCTTGAGCTCAGTTTTTTACTAAAAACACTTCCCTCCTGAACCTTATTTAGTCCTTTAACATACTTAAAGGTTTCAATCATGTCCCCCCTTTTCCCTTCTTTCCTCCAGATTATACAGATTCAAATCCTTAAAGGGGTTATCCAGCGCTACAAAAACATGGCACCTGAACTGGAGACAACAGTAGGGGGAAAAGTGGCCATGTTCTTGTAGCGCTGGATAACCCCTTTAAGTCTTTCCTGATCTGTTTTATGCCTGACCCCCTCCACCATTTTTGTAGCCCGTGTTTTGATCCGTTCTATTTTAGCAATGTTTTTTTTTAGGTGAGGTCTCCAGAACTGGACACAGTATTCCAGATGTACAATACCCCCCCCCCCCCCCCCCCGAACTCCACTAGTGGCACCAGGACATTCAGTAACGTCCTGGTGCAGCTATGGGTTAATACCATGTTATAATTATATTTCTTGTTTAGGGGTAGACATTTATTAGATTCATACTTTTTCTGAAGATCATGAATCTTGTGATTTCATTGCAGCTTCTTTTATTTTAAAGCGATACTGTATTCAGCTACCCACCCCCTAAACCTCAGGTTCCATCCGTTTTCTGAGCTGAACTTCTTTACCGGTTGTGAGTTCCAAAGAGTCAATAGCTAAGACAATGAGGTGTGACCTAGGGTGTCCATGCCCTAGGCCTCCTACACCTCTCATTCCTTCTTCTCCACCCTCCTCATCAGTAACTCTTTGGACACTATGGTGCATGCACAGGCAGATGAGGACTAGTAGAACTACTTGTTGGGCGCATTACAGATGACAAAGAGGGCAAAGTAGAAGGAAGGAAAGCCGTAGGAGGCTCAGGGCACGGCTACTCCTCATTGACTCAGCTATTGACTCTGCTGCTGTGGGGGGTGGGTAGCTAAAATATAGCATCACTTAAAAAATTCTCACTGAAAGTATCCCTTTCATTATAATTTTTTTTATGTCATTAAGACATAAACATTTTTAATCAGTCTGGGTAGATCAGCTCCCTGTTTGGAATGAGCTTCATAAACCTATAATAGAGCTTGTCTCAGGCAGTAAGATGAAAACCAACATGCCTGACCCTTCTCTTCTCTGATACCTCCCATAAGGGGGTGGTTAAGAAGCACCCAATCGCATTCAGTGGATGGGCTTGGCTGATACTATTGTAATCTCTATGGTCAGCATTATTCTCTTTAGACTATAACTTAGTGTTGTACATATTTACAGCTCTTTTGTGTTTCACTTTAGGCTGAAACGCATATTAATGAACACAAGACATAAGTTCTCCTTTTTTGGAGATTCCGAAGGATAGGCTATATACAGTATGTGCGGCATTGCTATGCCTGTAATTTTGTAGCCGTTTCAGAAACCTCTAAATACTGCCATAAACTTACACCCCTTTTCTCATAGAGTATCAGAATATGCTGCAGCACAGTTTATAGATTGTAATTTATGTAGTCTGTAATTGGTTGTCTGGTCTTTGCCATGTGACCATCAATATCAGGCTTTATCGTAGGTGTTCATTTTGTCATGATCTGATTAAGCCTGGTAATGCTAATCAAATGCGAAGCCCAGACAGTCACATTACAAATTACAGAGCCCAAATGAGTAATCAGATTCGAATTATGTAAACAAAATGAAACAAAACTGCCAATGTGTGAACTCTGTTTCACAATTTAAGGCTATGTTCACACAGCATAAGAGACCACGGAACGCCCGGTCTCTGAAAAGATCATCCTGGCTGGTACTGCAGTACCAGCCGGATGATCTTTCCTGCCACAGGGTTCTGATGCGGGCGCATCTGAGCGCGCCTGCATCAGAACTCTCCATGGTTTTCTGTGGCCACTATTCACTGAATAGCGGCCGCAGAAAAGTGACATATCAGTTCTTTGCGTCGCCGCTAGGAATCCTGGCCAGAGCGTATACTATGTGTATACGCTTCAGCCGGAATCCTATAGAAGATAAGGCAGCGTGTCATTTCGTACAAAGTACGGCCATTGTTGCCCATTGCAACAACGGCCGTACATTACGGAAAGATACGCTGTGGAAACATAGCCTAAAGGGGTATTCCGCTCAGACATAACTTTTCATATGTTGCTGTCCATGGAGAGACCCCTGTTCTGATCCTGCTGCTTTGTGCTAAAGACAAAGAAGTCTGTGTGCAAGCTGCTCTATCCATCTCTCTCTCCTCCCCCCTCTCTTCCCAGATGGCTCATGTAAACATGTCCCTGGCCGGCTGTATCTGCAACTTTGTAGAAACACTGCAATGCTGGGAGGGTTAATCACAGTAAGTTCAACAGCAACGTGACCTCGGATTAACTCTCCCATCTTTTTAAAGTTGCAGATACAGTCTACTAGGGACTTGTTTTCATGAGCCATCTCGGAAGGGAGGGGGAGGAGGCGGAGAAGGAGAGAAAAGCACACACACAGACTTCTTTGTCTTCAGCAGAAAAGAGCAGGATCAGAACCGGGGGAAGGAGACCGAATAGATAATAACAAGTATGGAATGAATTGTTAGTCTAACCATGGGCAGCAACATATGAAAAGTTATGTTTGAGCAAAACATCCCTTTAGGCTAGATTCACACACACCGAATTCACTGCAGATCCCTTGCCTGTCATTTTGATTGAGAATACATACTCGGAGCGGGAATGAGATCCCGCTACGAGTAAGTGACAGCCCCCTTAACCCCGTGGCCCGGTACATACATTACCGGCTCCGCTTGGCATGCTTCGGGGGTTCTTGGCTGGCCCCATTGCAGCCACTGATTGGCTAAGTGGAACATCCAGACACAGGGAACCCCCTAAGCAAGCTGGAGCGTAGAGCAGGTAATGTATGCTTTGGCCTGTGGGAAGTTAGGGGGGCTGTCACTTACATACTGTACTCGCAGTAGAATGTTATTCAAAATGACAGGCAAGGAATCCGCAGTGGATTTCGCAGCGAATTTGCAGTGTGAAATCCGCTGCAGATCCATTACGTGCGAAACTGGCCTGAATGTTCCCCCCTCACATAATAGAATACTGTTTATAGGAAACCAATTAAAGAAGTATTCCCATATAAACAGGGCCATATTTACAGCTTGTGTCAGATTGAATACACCTCATTAGGGTGATTCTATACGTCAGAATATTTCTATGCAGATGTTTCACAAACACACAGTAAAAGCTGCAAGTATTTCATGCAAATCATGTTGCACATTTATCATGGATCTCACCCCTATACATAGAAAATGGTAAAATCAATCATAAATCCCAAAATAATGAGCGACTGTGGCTGCCAACCTGCAGGTAAATTTCACATTGGTTCTGACCCATGTCATTTCAACCAAAGTGGGAAAATGTATTTTTTTTCTCCAGGCCACAGCATGGCAGCAGCAAGTACAGCAAAAGTACTCATTATTTTTTTTTTAATTACTTAAGGGCAACCTGTCATCACTTTCTTGCTGCCTAACAATGACTCATTGTGATGGTCCCAGGGGTTTCTCCCTGCCCTATTGGCCTTGATTGTTAGCTTAAGAGCCTTAAAGGGGAACTGGTAACACAGATATGCATATATCCATTTCCCGCCACTTTCCATACTGCAATCACAGGAGAATTGCATACATACCTTTTGTCAATGCTTTGTAAACCAGTGTCTTTAGGGAAAAAGCATGCCCAGAATAAAGATGATTTTTCCCCTAAAGACGCGGATCACAGAGCATCGCCAAAGGTAAGTATGCAATGCTCCTATGATTGGAGTCTGGAAACTGGCAGCACGGATTTATGCATATCTGTGCTGTCAGTTTCCCTTTAAAAGGATAGTCCGGGCAATATACTAAAAAAGTACAGGGAGGGAGGAGAACATAACAAACTATTTTAAACTGCTGCTTCTGGTCTGACACAGGTCTTTTGTATAGTATCTCCTGGTTCCTGTGACATCACAAGAACTGCTTGCTCAGCCAGTTAGTCACTGCAATGGTGTCCTGCCTCACTTCCACATTATTATTATTTTTTGAAGAATTCATAATGAAATTTTAGTGTTACTTTATTGCTGGGGTCATTATAAATTATGGCAATAACACTCATGTACATTTACATTTTGCTCGAATATTGTTTTGGTATGCTCAGTATACAAAACAGGCAGTGTTTTAGGCTTATAGACACACAGATATAGCAGGCTGTGCAAGTCTGGGGCCTTTTCTAATGCCACAAGCTGCTATGACAACCATCTGTACATAGGATCGCATTTGCCGCATTTGTAGTCACTATTGACTGTGGTCTTTAAAGGGTTAAAGTGGCAGAAATAAACTCTTCTCTAGTCAGGAAAGTTGCTGCAGGGCCCTGACTGTTACATCCAGGCTCTTGCAGGTACAGCAACAGTGTCCATGTGATCAGGACAAGTTACGCATGTCCTAAAATGCATTGAATTTTGCCATTAAAACAAGACAGTAAAAAATAAAAATAAATAATAATTATATATATAAAATGTTTAAAGAATTTTTGAACTTTCAGATTAGGACATGACTTTATAAAAGCAATCATTTCTCTATTAAAAAATGTGAAATGTCACATGATATCGGCATATCTATGTTTCTTTGTAGAAATGTGTAAGATGCCATCAGTTCCTTCTTAACTTCATATGGACTGAATTAATTATATCAATGCATTTTATACCCTTTAACTTTGGCGCATAAGAAGAACATTGAAATGTACATGCTGATTCATCTGCTTGCTGAAATCTCAGTGTTATTTTGATGCCTGGGGCACAGAGAGATAAAGACTTTTTTTAAAGGTCAAATGAGAATTGATTTTGGGATTAGTGCGGTTCTCCAGATCTGTGTGTTTAGGTTTTTCCCTTCTTACAGGATATCATACACCTAATATATTACATTGGCCATGTTTCAAGCCGTCGCTTTGTGATTTCTCTAGTAGTTTGTCAGTGTTGTAGCTCAGCTACACATATTGTTACCCAGCATGTAGTTTTCTATTCTACTTTGTGCTTGATATCATTGAAAAATATCAGTTTTTGATATTAACAAGTGTGGATGTATTCTTTGGTGACTATTAATATATTCGGTAGTATAGGTTTCACCAGGGCTGGACTGGGACTAAGAAGCAGCCCTCGCACACAAAGCCAACCATCCCACAAATAAATCTCCCCCCAACCATTGTGCCAACTGAGACACGTCGAGGAATGTTTTGCTTTATTTTGTCACTTTCTGCACCATTTCCTTACATATGTAAACTATAAAATTAGCACAGAAGAATAATTAAAGTGGAAGAATGAATCGAGTTTATAGTACCGCTGCACAAACACCAATAATCAATAATACCAGGCCTGGACTGACAATCTGGTGGACCGGGCAAATTCCCGGTGGGCTCCCCAGTTAGTGGTCTGTGACCTTGGGGCAAAAAAACAAAACAAAACAGCAACTCAACTGTCACCCCCTTTCCAAGCAGCTCCTCTCTCAACATATGTTCTATCATAGTCAGTGTGGTAAAGAGGCAGCCTGCTCCACCAGTGAGTAAACCATAATTCTCCGCCCACTTAAGAGAGTGAAGGAGGGAAAAGGGGACAGCCAGCCTGGAGAGGAGTAATGCCCACTGCCAAGATGGGGCAAGGGGGGATCAACATCAGTCATGCCTCCCTGCTCAGGAACCATCCCAGGACCTGGTGTTCCTCCAAATTATAGAGTGGTTGTGTATGTGGCCTCTAAAAAGCAGCTAACTGTGCAGCCAGAAAGTTTAGCAGTCTGCAAATATAACTAATATTAAGACTGCCAAACTCCATTTATTACACAAGATGGTGAGGAAGAGAGGAAAGAATGACAGGCTTCACACCTCCAGATACATCCAGGTACACAGTGTCCTGCCCATCACCAACCCCTCTTTCCTCCTGTCCGGCCCTCTGGTCCACCTGGTAAATGTCAGCTACCTCAGGCTGCAAGCTGTGTGAAAAAGGGGGGAGGAGGCGGATCAGAGAGATGGAGGAGGGGTGTCTGCAGAGCTGGGCTGAGGGCAGCATATACGGGAGGCTTCCAGTCCTGCTGTGTTTTCCACCAAGCTGCTGTGCCCCCTCCACCAAGGCTGCTGCAAAACCCCCTCCACTAAGACCCTCCCCATACACACACACTTCTGGATACTATGCCTCCCCCACCTCTTGCTGCTATGTAACCCCCCCCCCACTTCTGCATGCTGTGTATCCCCCCACCCGCTACCTGCTGTGTACATCCTGAGGTTGCAATTGCCCTTTGTCCCCCACGCTGCTGCCGCTGTGTCTGTAACTTGTATGTGTACATGCAATTTGTTTGTGTAATACCCATATATGTGTGTACAAAATATATGTCTTTGTATATGTATGCATATACTAAATGTGGGTATTTGTGTAATGTTTATATATGATTGTCACGGCCGTGATGATGGTCCGTTCTTCGGGCAGCCGCCACTGCTGGTCCTCCTGCTCCTGGTCACGAATGGATGCCGGTCCCCACGTGCAGGGGTCCGGTGACGCTGTCTCTTCAGCCAACAGGACGCCTTATGTGTCCCAGTTCCTGCTTCCTGTTCTTGGTGTCCCCACTGTCAGCTCTCCCACTCCTACCCCCTGGAGTGTGCATGCTTTTCCTCTGTGATTTAAAGAGGCAGTCCGCCTATAATTGGTCCTTGAACCTGAACACCTCCCTATAAATTCCTGCTTCCTTCTGACCTTGGTGTTGTAGCCCCTGGAAGCTTCCTGACACCCTCCAGTCATGTCTCCCTGCCCCATTGGCCTTGATATATAGCTTAAGAGCCTTAAAGGGAAACTGATAACTGATAATATTAATTCTGCCAGTTTACAGACTCCAGTCACAGGAGTATTGCATACATACCTTTTGTCGATGCTTTGTCATTCAGTGTCTTCAGGGAAAAAGTATCTTTATTCTGGGCATGCTTTTTTTCACAAAGAGGCTGAATACATTTGAGCATTGAAAAATGCTTGACTTGAGCAACGAGCACTAGAACATTTAAAGTGTCACTGTCATTATAACTTTTTATAAGCTAAATCAACAGTGATATACATTCATTATTTTTTATAATGGAATACCCAGCACTTCCTGTGTTTAGACTCATTTTTTTTCCAACAAAGAGTCTAAACACAGGAAGTCCCATGTTTCCCAGACCTGGAGTTCAGCTTTGTTTTACAGCATGATAATAACAAAAATAATGAATGTATATTGCAAACGTCCGTTATTTCACATCTACTGTTGATTTTGATTTTGAAAGTTATAACTTCGGTCACATTTTAAGTGTCTCACTCAACACTAGTTAGCGATGTTTACCTCTAAATGCTAAGAACTTTTTCAACATTTGTGTTCTTTGGATTTCCACCACTACCACTTTAAAAGCAAACTTAGTTTCATTACTCCCTGTAAGAAAAAAAAAAAGTCCTAGATATATTTTATTCTTGCAAAGAAAGTGGTTTGGAAACATTACTAACATATTTTTAACTTGTAAAAGCAAAAACATTATTTTTAAGACTCATTAAAGATATATTTGTAAAAGTGTGAAGGTGATAATTTGTGATTAGGCGAAACTGCACACACTGTGCATTCCGAGGGAATCAGACCTTTTAAGAGCATACAAGGCTTCTTCTAAAGATGTATAAATATATTATAGACCAGAGAATAAAATGTAAGCTTCAAACACATTAGGCTGCTCCTGAGATTCTTAGATACACAGCAGGATGTTTGTCCTAGTGATGCATTTTTCTCCATTAAAAATAATGACTGAATGCTTACAAATAGGACTCTAGGGATGGCGTGAGGTTTAAGTCTTATCCCAATTATTCCTTTAAATGTCTTTGAATAATCTAATTAATGTAATAATTTCTTAGATGTGCGTGAGAGCTCAGTTGAGATTATTTCCAATAACATATTACAACTGAAAGAGACAAATAAACTACAGCAACCAATCAAAGCTGAGCTTTCAATTCTTTTAATGAGCTGTGATTGGTTGCTATGGGCAAATGAGATATTATATTTGATTGTTTACACCCTTTTCTATGTTTTATGTGCATTCCCCATAACATGGATACATTTTGGTTACTATTCTATATAAAATTTAAATTGATAAGTATAGTCAGGACAAGGAGCAAATCTATAGGGGTACAGAGATTGCTGTAGTAGTAAAGGTCCTGAAAGCATAAACGGCTGAAAGGTTCCTTTTCCCCATATGAGGAGACCGTTACCATAAATGACATAACTAGCTTAAGGCTACATTCACACAACCTAACATTTTTATTAATCACGTCCATTGTAACAAGGTGCGTGATTAATAGAAATTTTACATTGCACTGCAGTCACCAATAGTGGTTGCACACAATGGTGAAACTGCAGTACCGGCCGTGATAAACTTCACTGACACCGGCCTTTCTTGAACACGGCAGGGTCACAGAACGGCTGGTGTCATACGCTGTGTGAACTTGGCCTAAGGCTGGGTTCACACTACGTATATTTCAGTCAGTATTGTGGTCCTCATATTGCAACCAAAACCAGGAGTGGATTAAAAACACAGAAAGGCTCTGTCCACACAATGTTGAAATTGAGTGGATGGCCGCCATATAACAGTAAATAACTGCCATTATTTCAATATAACAGCCATTGTTTTAAAATAACAGCAAATATTTGCCATTAAATGGCGGCTATCCACTCAATTTCAACATTGTGTGAACAGAGCCTTTCTGTGTTTTCAATCCACTCCTGGTTTTGGTTGCAATATGAGGATCACAATACTGACTGAAATATACGTAGTTGGCCTTCAGGTCTTCGGAAGTTTGACGTGGTGGTTTTCTACCATTCGCACCATTCTTCCAAGACATCTCTTGTCACATGGGCACCGACAAATTATCACAGGTGATTCTCATTTGTGATTTAACACAGGTGAGTAAAGTATCTTTCCATACTATTAAATGCAAAAGGTGCCAATACCAGTGCCACAGAACGTTTCATGATTTTTTTTCGTATTACCCCCTCCCATTGTTTTTTATTTTAGTTTTTTTTAATCATTTGCTCTTTTGTATTTAGCACAAGAGTTCTAACCAAAGCAAACCTTATTTTATATCATACGTCATGGTGCTTGTTCAAGTAAAAAGTGATCTTTCATCAACTACAGATTGTGCTAAGTGGAAAGTGGACGGGCTTCACTTCAATATCAGCACATAGCCCCGCCCACAGCGCCACTATTGACCCCGCCGCTCTGTGACGTCACAGGCACATAGGCCCCGCCCCCTCATCGGCCATTGGAACAGGATGGCCTAAAGGTCTAAATTTACCTTCTACACCTGTGTAGAGAAGTCAGAATGCAAAAAGGGGGTGACAGCGTCATTTTAAACTTCATGGGTGCCAATAATGATGATCAGGACTGTATTCCCATTAAGGTCCTCCTCAGGAATCCTCTGCTGGTGTGGCTGTTGTTCAGGTGTCTATTGACAATCAGGACTACAGAAACCTGTGTTCACACATGGTTTTGTTTACCTGCTCTAGCTCAAAGTTCTGCTCGGGGAATGTACATCAATCACATCAGCCTCTAATCTGCACCCCCTATTATTTAATCTCATGCACGGTATACAGCTGTCACACTCACGTGAAACTCTCAGTGCTGAAGTGAATTAGTTACTGACACGACCTTCATTCAATTCACTGAACACATGGAACCATGAGACCAATGATGAGATGACATTTTTATGCACCAGATTATTACACTCTTATGTAATGCAGTGTGTAAGTGACCCAATATTTACTTACATTCTGCAACACAAAAAATGGTTAACAAGCAGAAGACAGAGATCTCTGCTTCACTGCACTGATAAGCTCTGACCTCTGTTCTCCAGCTGCAGCAGTCTCCTCCTCCAGCTTCTCCTCCACTCTTTTGGTGCTGCATGTGCATTAGTGACATCACTTGTGTGCTGCAATGCTGGGGGAGTTAGAGGTGTCTTGTGGTCAAAGGCATAATTTTCCCTCTGGCCACAAGAGTGATTTACAGGGTGGGGAGTCAATGGCTCCCAGCCTGGTCAATAACAGTGCTGCGTTTAACTGTATGTGCTCTTGATTAGGAGCGTGTATTTTAATGCCAGCATCAGCACCCAGCAGCAGTTTCCTTAATGCTGTGCTGGCCCGAGCTGCCATGCAATACATTTGGAATTCTGGACAGATTCCGTATGTGTATAAGGATCTGGCTGGAGTTTTAGATGCTCCCATATTTTCCAGAGCTATTTTCTGACACAGATACTCTTCAGGAAAAATCCTAAAGTGTGTCCGTGCTCAATAAAACTCTCTGGGTCTGGAAATGTTCCCGGATTTCCTGATGAGAAATCTGGATAAATTTACTGGATGTGTGAAAGGGGCCTACCAAAGCTGTTCAATTAAGAAGACACATGGTACCTTTCATATATCAGTCTGTGCCTCTAGAACATAGAAAGATGCTTTTATTCTCCAATGCACAGTGTAAAGAGTGTGAGAATTATTCTCAAGCCCCTAAAGTGTTGTGGGCCGTAAAGCTAGCATAGTCCCCTTCCCATACCTGATCCTATTTGCAGCGAAGCTTCCAGCTGACTGCTAAGTAATCAGAGTCAGGGATGTGAAGGGGAGAAAGGAGACCCTCAGCACTGCAAGGGTTGGGAATGCCTCTTTGATTTACTAGTGTCAGCAGATTGGCATGTGAATTGTAGCTGACAAATTCCCTTTTTAGTTAGGCTAAGCTATAAGCATAGGAGAAACAGATCACTGATCTCAGGGAGACCAGCCAAAGATAACACTGCTGGCTGCCGGTTAAAGCGTTCAATACAGTGAAATCCTGCGTGCATTGCTCCATGGGAAACATGAATATGCAAAAGAAGAGCCCATGGAGCCTCATTTAAGTCTCGAAGCACAGGAGTAGCCAGATATCCCTCCAGAAAGGACCCAGCTAAGGGGGTAGCTCCCGAAACAGCTGTCTGTAGATGGATACTAAGCCTTGGTTTTCCCTGGTCATTACATTGGCTTATAGGGCCACTTAATATGGTGGTTTTGGTGGTTTCCTTACAGGAGCCACCCATTGGCTGGGTTCTTCCCGGAGGGATATCTGGCTAGTCCTGTGTTTTGACACTCTTAAAGCGACTCTGTACCCACAATCTGATCCCCAAACCACTTGTACCTTCGGATTGCTGCTTTTAATCCAAGATCTGTCCTGTTCGGCCAAATGAGAGTATCTGTGCCCTTACTTTGCACCACCCCTCCGTCCCTCCTCCCCACTCTCTTCATCATAAGGAATGCCACTGGAACATTTTCTCCTGTCTGAACATTGCACAGGTGGCCTAATGATCCAGCCCATGTGCCGGGCTGACACAGATGGGGAATAGGAGACAATCTGCCTGGAACATTCCTAATGATAAGGAGGGTGGGGAGGAGGGACAGAGAGGGTGTGCCAGCCTAATGCATACACAATCTAAGCCACTGCCGTTGGGCATGGGGCTGCCAGTTTAAAAGTTGTTTTTTAGGACAACAGCTGCATCACCTGCCGAACGGACCGCAGGACAGATCTTGGAATAAAAGCAGCTATCCGAAGGTACAAGCGATTTGGGAGGGGGGGGGAGATCAGATTGTAGGTACAGAGTCACTTTAATAGGATGACTGGCAGATATATGTTGGCAGGCACAAACAGTGCACTACATGAATATTGCAGTGTATCCGAGGGATTGTATGCCTGAATTGTAGGACTAATACGTGTTACAAATCAAAGAACGATAAATAACAATAAATAAATAAATAAACATTTTCTTTTGCAAAACTTTTTTATAGGAAAATATTTGCGCAAATTTTGCATTAAAGAACAGGAGCTTATACACACCATATTGTTGTTGGAATGTCATGGGAACGGATAAGTAATGAAAAATTTCTGTTATTGCTTTAATAAAACATTTAGATTACAAAATGTGTTTGTTAACATGTTCAGCTGTATAGCGTTAACAGAACCCAGTGACGGTTTTGTATTTTCCACAGATTCAGGGAATGACCTATTTTTGTTTAGTATTTTAAAAGCCTACTCAAGCATTTCTGCTGGTAACCAGTTTGCCATCTGTTGTGCATTAGTTCTTAATCCTTGAAATGTCTATGCGTTCAACGTGTCCCTTTTATCTCTGCTCAGAATAAATAGCAACAAACACATTTGCAGTCAAATGCAGAAATAGGGAAATATGGAAATGTTTCATGTTAAACACCCCAACATTCAATCCTATGATAATAATTAATAAGTCATGAACGGTGACAGGAACATTATCAACATATCAGGATGATGAATGGGAATTCAACACTTAAAAGCTATTTATTAGCATGGCTGACATTGGAAGTATGCACTAAATGCATAATAAGGAATACATTTGTGCTGCATATATTTAATTGATATATACATATGTGTGATCTATTATTACTCCAGTGAATTTAAAGAACAATTACCAACATTTGCAAATGATTTTTAAAGTTCAGGGAAGAAAAAGATTGCTGCACCTCACACCTATGGCTGATACTAGTACCTCTCGGCTGCATAAAAAACATCAGAATTCTGTATGTGAATTGATCAAGCCACACTGCCCCATGTACCTCGTGCAGGTATCTGATACACATGGGTCCCTACACTAAGTCCACACTGTGCCGGTCAGTGACCACCACCCCCGCAGGCATGCAACCCCCATGCCACAGGACCAGACCCAAAAATGCCACACCAGAACTCAGCCAGCACTGCCGGCGGAGGAAGCTGCCCCCAAACAGCACAAGTCTGGATAAGGTATTACACTCACCATAGCTATCACAGATAGAATGGGACAGACAGGAGGGATTAAAACCATGAGCACTCCGGTGTCTCCTGCTAATTGCGGTCATGTAGGTCTTACCAGGAGGAGTGCAAAACACAGAGAAAAGAGAGAAACGCAATACGGTTCAGGGAAGAAAAAGAGCGCTGCACCTCACACCTATGGCTGATACTAGTACCTCTCGGCTGCATAAAAAACATCAGAATTCTGTATGTGAATTGATCAAGCCATACTGCCCCATGTACCGCGTGCAGGTATCTGATACACATGGGTCCCTACACTGGCCTCCCTTCCCTGACCTAGTGGCTAAAGGAAAACTACAAGAGATTACAGGATTATTTTATAATATAGATAGTAAAATGGAAAATTAAAACATAAAATCACCAAACATAGTTTAAAAATATGTCAAACATATAACCTTGATTTAAACAATAGGCAATTTTCTGATGACATCTCTATAATATGAAATGATTATCTGCCCAATCAGGCAGAACTGGGCAGATAGTGCCCCATGTAAGAAAGACAACGATCAGCTGAGGAACTGATCATCAGCCACTGGCCATGGCGCTGTCCGTTCTCAGCCAGTGATTGGCTGAGATGCCTGTAACTTCAAAGATGTGTCATTGGCGGCTGCAGTAAACAGGTAGAAGCCATAAGGACACTGAGGAGTGTGGACATGGCAGCTCAGCTAATCACTGGACTTGGCACTGTCCCATCTCAATTGGTGATAGGCTGAGAGGTGATTGGCAGCTGTGGTGAGCAATACACATGAAACATTTACTGTCCTCTGGTCCACCTGGATGACTTGTATAGCATCCCTTTCCCCATAAAGACTATTCTAAGGCTGTTCCCCATCAGATCTCCCTCCTTTTTTGTGTTTTTTACTTGTCACAATACACTATCACCCATCCTAGGAGAGCATATCATAGTTTTACTTCCATGGCCCCTCTCAACTCCTCCTCCCCCTCTTTTACATCCAGTTCTTCCTGTAGTTAACTGCATTGCAAGACTATCTCAGTTCCTGTAGCCTAGCCAAGGTTTGTGTATTCTTGCTATTTGTTTAGCTTAGATACATCCTATAAATTGATCAACCACACAATCAAGTAGAGAAACAACTCATCTTAATTGCTCAAATGTAATCAAATTATTTATATAAAATCACATGCATCATTGGTTACTACACAGACAAGAAAACAACAACCAGGGGATTACACAGGATACTGGTAAAAAAAAAAAAGCCAGGCCACACTACATACACACCAATATGTGGTGTAATAACATTAAGGCTGTGTTCACACTACGTATATTTCAGTCAGTATTGTGGTCCTCATATTGCAACCAAAACCAGGAGTGGATTAAAAACACAGAAAGGATCTGTTCACACAATGTTGAAATTGAGTGGATGGCTGCCATATAACAGTAAATAACGGCCATTATTTCAATATAACAGCCGTTGTTCTAAAATAACAGCAAATATTTGCCATTAAATGGCGCCCATCCTCTCAATTTCAACATTGTGTGAACAGATCCTTTCTGTGTTTTTAATCCACTCCTGGTTTTGGTTGCAATACTGACTGAAATATACTGACTGAAATATACGCAGTGTGAACGCAGCTCCCAAGAGTATTAGATAACATAGTACTCTAGCTCCATCTGCTGGCTGCACACAATAATGCATAAAGAGTAATTAAGGTGCTTCATACATATCTGTGACTGCCAACTTCATAGAAAGGAAAAGAAAGCAAAAGAGGCACTAAAAAAGCCAGGAAGAAAAAAGACATTGAAGAGAAACCAGAAATTATTATTAGTTTTTTTTTTTTTTTTTGCAAAAACAAAAATATTTGAGAAAAACACATCATCACTGTTGCTTTACTCCACCAGTACCCCTGGGACTGCCCGACACGTGTTTTGCACTTCCGACGTGTTTTGCTCGTGAGGAAGCACGGATGTGTGAAACACATGTCGGACGGTCCCAGGGGTCCCAGGGATACTGGTAGAGTAATGCAACAGTGTGTTTTCCTGAAATATTTTCATTGTTTCATACTTTTTTTTGTGTTTCCCTGGCCTTTTTAGTGCTTCTTTTGCTTTCTGTGATGTTGTTGTAAAGGCTATATGTAGTCACAGATAGGTATGAAGCACCTTAATTACTTAATTATATGCATTATTTCATTTAAATAACTGAACACAGGATCAAATCTGCACCATCAAATATGCTGCAGATTTGTTGCACCCTAAGAGTGCTTTCACACCTACAGGATCCGCAGCAGATCTGCAGCAGATCCGCAGCAGATTTGATGGTGCAGATTTGATGCTGTGTTCAGTTATTTAAATGAAATCTGCTGCGGATCTGCTGCGGATCCGCAGCAGAAAATACGCTGCGGATCCGGTAAGTGTGAACGTACACTAAAGTTGGATCCAGGCAGGATCACTAGACCATAGGTAATCCAGGTAAAAACAGGGCGCAGGAATGCTGTGATGTAATCCACGACCGGGAGAGTCCACTAAAGGACTTATACAAATAGATTTATTATTGTATTTATTTATTTAGCAACGCATTGCTGAATAAATTACACCGTTTGAATCCTCTGTCCCCGGCATTGATCCACTTTAGTGGTCTCTCCCGGTTGTGGATTACATCACAGCGTACCTGCGCCCTGTTTTTACCTGGATTACCTATGGTCTAGTGATCCTGCGGGGATCCAACTTTACAGTTTCCTATACACCTCTGTGTCGGTGCTACCAGGAGGAGCTGCGGTACTGCCATCTACCTGCTCATTATAGAGTTGTGCCTATTTATTTGCTCAATCGATCAGGCGAGTGCTTTCATTGTACTACTTTATTACACCAGGCACCCCTTTTTCTTTTCTGAGTCTTTTATGTTATCACACTACATATTGGTGTGTATGTAGTGTGGCCTGGCTTTTTTTTAACCAGGACCCTGTGTAACCCCCCCTGGTTGTTGTTTCCTTGTCTGTATAGTAATCAGTGATGTATATGATTTTATATAAATAATTTTATTACATTTGTGCAATAAAGATGAATGGTTTGATTGAGGTGTTGATCAATTTGTAGGATATATATACTTCAATATTGAAGGGGGTTTTCGAAAAGCAGGAAAGGCCCTACCTTTTATGCTCTCTGGTGCTCTACCTCCTCTTTGTGCCTGTCCGTGCTGATACATGTACTTCTGCAGCGAGAAGGCGAAGGAAGCATGTTGTAGAGATGGTGATCAATAGCTGCCCAATGTAACCAATGTCGTGGTGACATTGGGCGGCTATTAGATATTTTTTGAACTTCCCCCAATGAGAGGAAACCCCAGCCCCTCTACGATACAGCTCCATTCATTATAAAGGAGCCGCTTCATAGAGGGGCAGGGGTTTTCTCCCACTGGCGGTGTACTGGCCTGTATCCAGTGGCTCAGCCCTAGCCGGTGCTGTTCTATCCATGGCAAAATCTTAAAGCGAATGTACTGCTGGTACATTCACTTTAAGTATTTGTCCCAGTACAAAGGGGTCAAGCAGTGATTTTCCATAATGTCGGACCCCCATCTCCACTGACATCATGTGTCGATGGATGGCCGTGAGGGCCCCAAACACCTTATACAGATGTCTGAACCCGCCATAAGTGGTGTGTACGGCCGTCAGTATAAGGTGTATGGGAACCTTTAGATGTAAAGAGACACAAAATCTTTTATCTCCAAGTGGAGGCAGTATATTATAGAAGTCCTCTCTGACACCAAGAGAAGATCCTTGTGTACTCCAAAAGAGGGATAAAAGAGTCTTTACAGGGTTTATAGCTTCCTTTTTCTTTTTTTTTTTTTTTTTACTAGGCTAGAGGCTTGGGATTTTCCTTTTTCTTTTGTTGTTCCTTTATGTTATTTTGTATAGTATTGTCACATCTGCTTCCTCTTTCATCCAGTTCTGTAATTATGCATTAATTACACCCCTTATGCGTGTTTATAAAACATTGTTTAAAAAAAAAGTATTTTATTATTTTTTATTTTTATTATTATTATTTATAATTTGAGTTTATACTTCCTCTTTTTATACATGCTAATTTTCTTACTTTTTCTTAACCCCTTAGTGACCGCCATGCTGCCTTTTCACGGCGGCCACTAATGGGCTTTATTCCGATGCGTACGCCTTTTAACGGCGGGCGCATCGGAATAAATTACCACCCGGCAGGACGGGGGATCAGCGGTCAGTGTGACAGCTGATCCCCTCCTGTAACTGCCCGGAGCGGAGGATTCTCTGCTCCGGGCAGTTTAACTCGTTAAATGCCGCTGTCAGAGCATGACAGCGGCATCTAATGGGTTCTGGTGTGTACCGGACGGCGCCGCAGGTCCACTTACATGATCGGAGGTCCCGCGGCGCCGTCCAGTCCCTCCGACGTCTCCATGGTAACTCCGAGGGCCTAATGAAGGCCCCCGGGCTTACCATGGATAAGCCATCCTGCTGACAGGGGTGGCTGTGCTACTGCCTGTCAGCAGGATGGTCACATGACACAATACACTGTACTGCAGAAGCAGAACAGTGTATTGTATACTGTGATCTAAGTCTTACACTAGTGTACAGTAATGTACACTAGTGTAAAAAAGTAAAAAAAAGTGCACCAAACACAATCCCCCCAGCCCCCCCCTCCCCATAATAAAAATGCATTACATTCCCCATACACTATAAAACATTACATAAAAGTGATCAAAAACACAAATCCTATACATATTTGGTATCGCTACGTCCGTAACGACGCAATCTATAAAACAATATCAATAATTATACCGCACGACACACGCTGTAAAAAAATAAATAAAAAAACGGTACCAGAATAGCTGTATTTTATCAATCTGCTTTAGAAAATACACCATAAAAGAGATCAAAAAGTCATATACATATAAAACTTGGTATCAATATAAACTACAGATCTTCCCACAAAAAATAAGCCCAAAACCAGCTCTGTCGCACAAAAGATAAGAACGCTATGGATCTTGCAATGTGGCGACAGTTTTTGTGGGTTTTTGCTAGGAAGATAGTTTCTATTGCGCCAAAGTGGTAATAGTTAAAAAAACCCTACACAAATGTGGTATCGCCGTAACCATAGTGACCCAGAGAATACATGTATTATGCTATTAGTGACCGCCGATACGGATTTTTATGGCAATCACTGATGGGCTCTATTCTGCTGCCATCAGCTCTTTATGGCGATGGTGCAGAATAGTGCAGCAGCACCGGTAACGGGCACTGCATGCTTTCATCTCCTCTCACCGTTAATCCACAGTGAGAGGAGATGAATGTCCCCCCCCCCCCCCCGGAATAACCTTAGTGTTCAAAGTGATTAATTCCTTAGGGTACAAACACACTTGCCGCATCGTCAGCGAGTTTCTGGCTGCGTATTCGCAGCGAGACTCGCTGAGGATCCCGGCCCTGTGTACTCAATGGCAGACAAAGTCGCAGCAGGGATGTACTTTCCTGCTGCGAGTTTGTCCAAAGGCCGACCCGTTAACCCCCCGGCCGCCGGAGACTATACATCACCTGGTCCCGACTATACATCACCTGGTCCTTCGCTGATTCCAGGCACATCCCGCTCAGCCAATCAGTGCGCTGCTTCACCGCAGCACTGATTGGCTGAACGGGCATTGAAGACGTCGGGAGCACCGTAGCCTGGATCAGGTGACGTATAGTCTCCAGCGGCCGGGGAGTTAACGGGGCGAGCTGCGGACAAACTCGCAGCAGGAAAGTACATCCCTGCTGCGACTTTGTCTGCCATTGAGTACACAGGGCCTGGATCCTCAGCGAGTCTCACTGCGAATACGCAGCCAGAAACTCGCTGCGGATACGACAAGTGTGTTTGTACCCTTAAAAACTCTCATTCTCTCCACCACCAGAGGTGGCGGAGAGCATGGGGCAATGATCAGGGACTAGACAATGTGATCCTGGCACAAGTGATCAGCGGTATATACTATATACCACTGATCACTTGTTCCAAATGCTTCCGCCACTTTTTGTCCTGTCACCAAAAATAATTGGTGACGGGATAAAAAGTCAAGTGCCCCGGATTACCTGTAACCACCTCGCATTACCTGTAACCACCCCAGATTACCTGTAACCACCCCACATTACTTGTAACCACCCCAGATTACCTGTAACCACTCCGCATTACCTGTAACCACTCTGCATTACCTGAAACCACCCCAGATTACCTGTAACCACCCCAGATTACCTGTAACCACCCCAGATTACCTGTAACCACTCCGTATTACCTGTAACCACCCCAGATTACCTGTAACCACCCCAGATTACCTGTAACCACCCCAGATTATTCATAACCACTCCAGTTTACCTGTAACTGCTCAGATTACCCGTAACCACCCCAGATAGCCAGTAAACACCCCCAGATTGCCTGTAACCACCCCAGATTGCCCATACCCACCCCAGAATGCCTGTCACTCCTCCCCCAGATTGCCCATCACCACCCCAGTTTGCCTGTGCCCCCCCAGATTGCCCGTCACCACCCCAGATGGCCGGTAAACACCCCCAGATTGTCCGTTACCACCCCATATAGCCAGTAAACACCCCCAGATTGTCCGTTACCACCCCAGATAGCCAGTAAACACCCCCAGATAGCCAGTAAACACCCCTAGATAGCCAGTAAACACCCCCAGATTGCCCATAAACACCCCAGATTGCCACAGACTGCTCGTACCACCCCAGATTGCCCATAAACACCCCAGATAGCAAGGAAACACTCCCAGGTTGCCCGTCACTACCCCAGATTACCTGTAATCTCATTTAAAAAAAATTTTTTTAGCACCTGCGCTATTCTAATAACCGATACTAGCTGCGGTTTTGCACAAGCAAAATGACGCTCCTTCCCTTTTGAGCTCTGCTGCGTGCCCATACAGTGGTTTATGCCCACATATGGGGTACCGTTGTACTCAGGAGAACATGCTTTACAAATTTTGCAGTGCATTTTCTCTCCTGTTTCTCGTGAAATTGAGAAATTTCAAACTAAACAAACATATTATTGAAAAAATTCATTTTTTTCATTTTTACTTTATAATTTTGAATCCTTTCCTCTAATACCTGTGGGGTCAAAATGCTCACTGCGACCCAAGATGACTTCTTTGAGGGGTCCCCTTTCCAAAATGGGGTGACTTTTGGGGGGTTTCTCTTCTGCGGACACTACAGGGGCTCTGCAAACGCACCCAGTGCTCGGAAACTTCTTCAGAAAAATCTGTACTGCAAATGCTAATTGGCGCTCCTTCCGTTCTGAGCCCCGCTGTGTGCCCATACAGTGGTTTATGCTCACATATGGGGTACCGTTGTACTCAGGAGAACCTGCATTACAGATTTTGGGGTGCGCTTTCTCTCCCTTTCCTTGTGAAGTTGAGAAATTTCAAACTAAACAAACATATTATTGGAAAAATTCAAGTTTTTCATTTTTACTGTCTAATTTTGAATACTTTCCTCTAATACCTGTGGGGTCAAAATGCTCACTGCACCCCAAGATGACTTCTTTGACAGGTGTCCTTTCCAAAATGAGGTGACTTTTGGGGAGTTTCTCTTCTGTGGACACTACAGGGGCACTGCAAACGCACCTGGCGCTCGGAAACTTGTTCAGCAAAATCTGCACTGAAAATGCTAATTAGCGCTCCTTCCCTTCTGAGCCCCGCTGTGTGCCCATACAGTGGTTTATGCCCACATATGAGGTACTGTTGTACTAAGGAAAACCTGCGTTACAGATTTTGTGGTGCTTTTTCTCTCCCTTTTCTTGTGAAGTTGAGAAATTTCAAACTAAACATACATATTATTGGAAAAATTCTAGTTTTTCATTTTTACTGTCTAATTTTAAATACTTTCCTCTAATACCTGTGGGGTCAAAATGCTCACCACACCCCGATGTATTCTTTGAGGGGTTATCTTTCCAAAATGGGCTGACTTTTGGGGGGGTTTCACTTCCCTGGCACTACAGGGGCACTGCAAACGCACCTGGCACCTGAAAACTTGTACAGCTAAATCTGAACTGAAAATGCTAATTGGCACTCCTTCCCTTCTGAGCCCCGCTGTGTGGCCATACAGTGGTTTACGCCCCCATATGGGGTACCATTGTACCTGCGTTAAAATTTTTTGGGTGCTTTTTCTCTCCTGTTGCTTGTGAAAATTAGATACTTTAATCTGAACGAACATATTATTTGAAAATTTCTATTTTCCATTTTTTTCCGGCCTAATTGTGAATACTTTGCTCCAGCCCCTGTAGGGTTAAAATGCTCATTATAAACTAGATTAATTCTTTAAGGTGTCTAGTTTCTAAAATGGGGTCATTTATGGGGGTTTCAAGTATACAAGCCTCCTAAACACACTTAAAAAAAGAACTGGTCCCTAAAAAAATTAGTTTTGGAAATTTCATGAAAAATTGGTAATTTGCTGATACATTTCTAAGCCCCGTAACACCGAAGAAAAGTAAAATATGTTTACGAAATTATGCCAGAATAAAGAGGACATATTGGTAATGTGACCTAGTAACTAATTTATCAGAAGAAAGAAACACACAGAGAGGCAGCGCTCATTCAAAAGGAGAAACGATAATAATCTATAACTCACCCGGTGTATGTGGATGAATAATTACACCCACAACACCCTAGAGCCACGTTCACATATCATTGTAGAACAAAGTTGATGTTAATCCTTCATCCAAATGGATATCTCAGATATCAGAGAGATCGCCAGAAATACTCGGATCCACCAGCGGTGACCGGTAAAAACATGTAATACAAACAAAAAAAGGTTTCCGGCGCTCAAAGGATCAACCATATAAGAAGTGGTGCATTGGGTTAGCAAGCAGTATATAACTTACTTCGATTGGGGGATAAGTTTCAACTAAGAAAGTATATCCCCCTCCAGGTTCACCAAATCAAAATCGATACCCGTCAAGGAAATGGTTCCACGATTTATTCCATGTGTTAAAACATAACAATTCGGGGATTAAGGGCGACGCGTTTCGGTGCACATACAACACCTTTCTCAAGCCTAGATATACCAGATACATACAGCAATATATATGTTATAAGTAAAGGTAATCACAACTTACATGTGTGTGCTGGCGTGTCTGTTCAGTGCCGCTATGACCGGACGTGACGTGTCCGACATTACACGGAAGTGATGTGATTGCGTTTCACTGTTGGAATGCATATCGATCCAGATGGTCCATGGAGCGCATTGCGCTCTTGGAACGCACTGCGTCCGTTGAACGCAATGCATCCATGGAAAGCCAGGTAAAAAGTAAGGAAGCCGACATGGGACATATTCCAAGTTCCTTAGTAGTGCATCGCTGCAGCCAGCAGACTTACACGATGTCTCACAATTTGTGTTTCTATGGATGATGTACTATGAGTTAATGACGTGTTCTATAACTAATGAATATTTTATGTGTTGTAGCTTTTTATACATTAAATGAGTATATATAATAATAAATATTCTATGTGTTGTAGTTTTTTATATATTAAATAAGTGTATATGATTAAGTCAATTATCACTGTTATATATATATATATCATATTAAATATATCATATTATATAACATGATTGATTAAATGTTCCGTGTACAATATGCGGATAGTAAATTTTAGGACATTATAAAAAGCTTATAGTCACATATATCTACATATTAGTTATAAAAAAGGGGGTTTCTGTCCCTATTATGGACACCTATAAAAATTCAAATACATAGAAATAATAAGACAATTGATAATAAAACAATTCATAAAAATTCATAAATATTCATAAATAATCACAGTAATAATGATAACAATTCTATAAGACCATTAATAAACATGTTCCAAAGTTTCATTGAGACCAGCTGGGATTAGTGTATTTAATCTAAAGATCCAGTACATCTCCTTATTGCAGAGGGTTTTAAAAGCTCCCTTGGGTACGTCTTCTAATGGTGTTACTTTTAGTAGGTTCGGGTTACTATTATGATGTATAGTGAAATGTTTTGAAATACTGTGTTTATTGTAGTCATGAACTATATTGAATCTATGTTGATTGAGTCGTTGTCGCATAGGGTTTATAGTTCGACCTACATATCTTAATTGCCATGGATACTCTAACAGATATATTATATAGCTGGAGCTACACGTCAAATGTTGTTTGATTGGAAATGGTTCAGCTTCGCCTTTAATAGTAACTTCTGTAGTTTTGTGTGTAATACATTGACAGCATTTGCACCTGGACCCTCTACATTTATATATTCCGTGTGGTAGGTTGGTATTTTTTCTCCCAGATTTTTTCTTTTTTTGGACCTTGGGGACAGAAGGGGCTAGTATGTTTTTGAGAGTTTTACCTCTCCTAAATATACATCTTGGTTGTCGGGGGATTATATCCTTTAGGATGGGGTCATTTTGGAGGATACCCCAATTTTTGCTTAGTGTATTTTTAATAATCGAGTGCTGTGTATTATATTTTGTAATAAAGGCTACATTAACCCTTAGGGGACACAGCCAGTTTTCATTTTTGCGTTTTCGTTTTTCCCTCCTCGTGTATATAAGGCCATAGCGCCTGCATTTTTCCACCTAGAGACCCAAATGAGCCCTTATTTTTTGCGCAACTAATTGTACTTTGCTAAGGCAGATGTAATTTTTGCCTAAAATGTGCCGGGAAACCAGAAAAAAATTATATGTGTGGTGAAATTGAAAAAAAAACGCATTTCTTTTATTTGGGGGAAATGTGTTTTTACGCCATTCGCCCTGGGGTAAAACTGACTTGTTATGCATGTTCCTCAAGTCGTTACGATTAAAACGATATGTAACATGTATAACTTATATTGTATCTGATGGCCTGTATAAAATTCAAACCGTTGTTAACCAATATACGTTCCTTAAAATCGCTCCATTCCCGGGCTTATAGCGCTTTTATCCTTTGGTCTATGGGTCTGTGTGAGGTGTCATTTTTTGCGCCATGATGTGATCTTTCTATCGGTACCTTGATTGCGCATATATGACTTTTTGATCGCTTTTTATTACAATTATTCTGGATTTGATGCGACCAAAAATGCGCAATTTTGCACTTTGGGATTTTTTTGTGCTGACGCCGTTTACCGTGTGAGATCAGGAATGTGATTAATTAATAGTTCGGGCGATTACGCACGCGGCGATAGCAAACATGTTTGTTTATTAATTTATTTATTTATTTTTATTTATAAAATGGGGAAAGGGGGGTGATTCAGACTTTTATTAGGGGAGGGGGATTTGTGTTATTAAAAATACTTTTTTCTTTTACTTTACACATATACTAGAAGCCCCCCTGGGGGGCTTCTAGTATATGCACTCTGATCTCTCATAGAGATCCATGCAGTATAGTTATACTGCATGAATCCATGAGATCGGTGTTCTATTACTTTTGGCTGCTGCAGCCAAAAGCAATAGAATGCCGAGCCGGGATCAGCGCCATTACGGAGCAGACCCCGGCCCGGTATGGATGCAGGGATCGCCCCCCCGCAATCGCGCCGCAGGGGGGCGATCCCCCCACTAGACCACCAGGGATGTATAACCGCAAGTATTTAGAAGCAGCTGTCAACTTTGACAGCTGCTTCTAAGTACTTAATTAGCGGGCACGGCGATCGGACCATGCCCGCTAATAGCCGCGAGCCCGGGCTACTCGCGGCACCCGGGATCGCGGCAGTTCAGAGGGTGGTCGCCGCGCGACCCCCCTCTGAACTCCCATAGCGGCACGAGGACGTTAAATAACGTCCTGGTGCAGCTATGGGTTAAAGTCTATTGTTGTTTCTTTTTTATTATTTTCGCTGACTGGTATAAGGCTCTCCTCTTGAGAAAGAGCGAGGGCCCGTGCTTTAGCTCCTTGTATGAGTGTTTTTGGGTAATTTTTATCTATGAATCTTTTTTCCAAAATAGATAATTGTTCGGAGCATCTTATGTCTGAGCTGCAATTCCTCCTAATTCTTTTCATCTGTCCATATGGTATATTCTGTTTCCAGCTTTTATAGTGACAGCTTCGGAAATCCAGATAGCTATTAGCGTCAACATCCTTGAAATTACACATAGTTTCAATTTGATTGTCAATGATCTGTATCTTTAGATCCAAAAAGATGATTTCAGACTCACTAATGTGGCTGGTAAATTTTAATCCCCAAGAGTTATTGTTAATGGAATTAATAAAATTCTCCAGTGAGTGTTGGTTACCATGCCATATTAAAACAATGTCGTCAATAAAACGCTTATAAAATACTATATTAGGATCATTAAAAGATTCTTGGAATGCTCCCATGTAGAGGTTGGCATAGTATGGGGCAAACTTGGTGCCCATAGCTGTTCCTTTTGTTTGTAAATAAAATTGGTTATTATAATTAAAATAATTATGGGTAAGTACAAAATGAATACAATCTAAAATAAACTTTTTTTGAAGTTTCGGCATAAGGGGGTCATTGCTCAAGGTTTTCTTTATTGCTTCAAGGCCTTTATCATGTGGGATATTGCTGTAAAGTGATGTAACATCCAAAGTGGCCCAAAGGTACTCATTATTCCACTTTATTTCTTTCATGAGTTGTAATAAGTGCGTAGTATCTTTCAAATAGGCAGGTAGAGATTGTACATATTTTTGCAACTGGTGGTCTATATATTCTGACAAATTTCCAGTGACGGAATCCATACTGGCGATGATAGGTCTGCCGGGTGGGGAAGTGAGATTTTTATGGATCTTTGGTAAGAAATAAAAATATGGTACCACTGGATTAGGATTAAAAATATACATCTTCTCCCGTTTTAGAAGGCATCAATTTTGATGAGCTCCTTCGAGTAATAATTGTAATTCTTTATTATATTTTAATGTGGGGTCATTGGTGAGCTTTTTGTAATACTTAGAGTCAGATAGAATATTGTGAGATTCTTGATCATAGTACTCATAATCCATAATCACTACCCCCCCCCCCTTTGTCTGCGGATTTTATGACAATATCCTCATTCTTCATCAAACTTTTAAGTGCTTCATTTTGTGCACGATTAAGATTTCTAGAAAAAATTTTTTTTCTCTGCTTTGCATCTTAAAGTCGTTCATTACTTTATTATAAAAGGTTTCCAGGAATGGGCCCTTACTTTCAGTAGGATAAAAGTGAGATTTAGGTTTTAAGTCGGTACTAATAGGTTCACTGAGAATAATGTCAGAGAGTTCCTCGATATCTACATATGGGATAGGATTATCATCGCTATTGGTCAATATGGGTATCATATTTAAATCTTGACTGAATGACTTTAGTGCGAAGTGTCTTTTGATGGTTGGTTTTCTCAAAAATTGATTAAGATCTACAAAAAGTTCAAACAAATTGTGGTCACTAGAGGGGCTAAAAGATAAACCCTTACTCAAGATGTTATTCTCTTCTTTTGAAAGGATATATTTAGAAATGTTGAATATACCCTTCTCAACGTGGTCTAAATCTGGTGAGGCTGGTTTTGTTTTATCTTTTTTGACTTTTCTTCCCCCTCTGTGTCCTCTTCTATTGGCTTTCCTCTTTTTCTTGAGAGAGGTGTGACTGTATAATATTTTGTGATGGTGTTGATCATTGGACTATTTATTTCCAAGTTTGATGTTGGGGGTTCATGGGGATCTGTGCAGTTTGTATTCGGGCTACATTGGGATCTAATGGGTTTATATTCTGATCGGGGTCTAAAAAATGTAATGATGGAGTTTCAGTCTCAGTGATCAATGGGGGAGTTTTGGATATATCTGAATAAAAAACTGAATCTATAATGGGAGCATGAATATCAACTGTAGTATTTATAATTTTCCTGCTAGGGGTGTGAACAGTAGAACGAGTTGAAACTCCAGAGGTGATGAACCCATTTCCATTGAACCCATTTCCATTATCCACAGGTGTTATATCAGGATTAATAGCACTGGATGGAAAAGGATCAATATCGGGTGTTATCCTATCATCTTCCATACGTATTCTGGAGGCGGATATAGGATTATTCCCCTCCATATTTTCTGTTGTTTTTATGTGTGTTTGTTGAGAGGGTTTAATAGTTCCCCTGGGGGAGTGATCATTCCCCTGATGTATCGTTTTGGGTCTCCTATAATTACTATTGTAAAAAGTCCTTCTATAGAAAGGTCTATGTAAGTTGTGATTACCTTTACTTATAACATATATATATTGCTGTATGTATCTGGTACATCTAGGCTTGAGAAAGGTGTTGTATGTGCACCGAAACGCGTCGCCCTTAATGCCCGAATTGTTATGTTTTAACACATGGAATAAATCGTGGAACCATTTCCTTGACGGGTATCGATTTTGATTTGGTGAACCTGGAGGGGGATATACTTTCTTAGTTGAAACTTATCCCCCAATCGGAGTAAGTTATATACTGCTTGCTAACCCAATGCACCACTTCTCATATGGTTGATCCTTTGAGCGCCGGAAACCTTTTTTTGTTTGTATTACAGTAACTAATTTATGTGATACAACTTTCTTTTCTTAGAAGCAGAGAATTTCAAAGTTTGTAAAGTGCAAATTTTTCTAATTTTTCATGATATTTTTATGTTTTTCACAAAAAACACAAAAGATAGTGACCAAATTTTACCACTAATATAAAGTACCATATGTTACAAAAAACAATCTCAGAATCGCTAGCATATGTTAAAGCATCACTGAGCTATAAGCGCATAAAGTGAGACAGGTCAGATTTTGAAAAATGAGCCTGGTCATTAAGGCCCAAATAGGCTTGGTCCCTAAGGGGTTAAAAAAAAAGTTCTAATATTTCATGCCATTGTCCGAAATAATTAGAAAAACATGCTTGTGCCATAAACAGGATTTTTTATTGCGGCTGTACACAGCTCAGAACCACCATCTAGAACAACTTCACAATGTAGCATCTAAGTTCACCGCATTTTGGCAGACACCAACAGTGGTCAATGCTGTTTTCTATCCTTTGCAATTCTGTATCCTTCAATGCAAACCCTGCCAAACAGAAGGCAGAAGTAAGGGAATAGCCAAGTATCTGTGTATATTTGATTTGTTTAATTAGCTAACAAATCTGGTCCATTTAGTAGAGGTTTGTTACAAAATTATTTACATGTGCCCAGGTTGTTGCATACAGAAATTATTCACGCTATGTTTTTTGCTCAAAGTATATTTTTCTAATACATTTTATAGTAATTAATAACAAGCCTGCAAATTAATTGCACTTGACGCTAAATGTATACATGTGTATCAACAGTTTAATATTATTTACTGTGTTCCGCCCACACTTCTTAATTACATTTTAGAGTTAGCACATTAGCAAGGGTGATAATTTACTTTGCTGCCAACTTGGATATGTTATCATTTTTGTGATGTTTCTATAATAAATCTAAAGACAACATTGGATGCTGCAAGTTAATTTGTCGGAGCATTTAATGCTTGTCAGGTAATTGCATTTTCCTTGCGAAGGTTTAACTTTGATGGTTGGGAACGAAGGGTGAAAAATTCCAACGCTTTTTGTACAAAGTCTTTAATTTTACATTGGTTAATAATGTGCTGGCTGTTCTGTTTTTTATTCACACTATGTTATTGTGAGATAATCATCGTGATACTAAAATGTGCATTATTATTATTATTTAATTTTTTGGGGCTATCTATGGGAGCTCTAAAGGGGCGGCAGAGGCGGGTGTGTGTGGTGGGTGGGGGATTAGACGCCCATAAAATAATTGTGCTGACAGAATGGGAACTAGGAAGACCAATAACCATAAGCTTTTACCAATGAGTGATCTTCACTGTTGGTTTGAACTACTATCAAAACCTAGGACATTGTATAGTATATAGTATATTTATAGTATATTCCTTGGATACTCTTTTGCATTATTAAAGAAGCAGTTCACAAAAAATTATTATTGGCCCCCCCGGTAGGCGCTGGCATGTATACTCACCGCAGCAGATCGGTGTCCTGCAGCGCGGCTTAGTTCCGGTCCCACAGCGCCGTTCAAATCCGGCACGCCCTCACATCCGCCTCTGCTGTGACCCCTCTTATCTGTCCTGTGATTATACGCTGAAACTCACGCGCTTCAATGCATTCTCTGTGGAAGCGCATGACTTCCGGCGTTAGAAGCCGCGGGACCGGCAACGAAGCCGTGCCACGAAACACCGATCAGCTGCGGTGAGTATACGTGCCAGTGCCTACCGGGGGGGCCACTAATAATTTTTTGTGAACTGCTTCTTTAATTTAGTATTATGAAGTTCTATGATTCTATCTATTTTAGGCTTTGTTCTCACAGCATAAAACACCCAAAAGCACCCAAAGGTGCCTGCAATCCAAATAAAAATAAAATAATGTTCCTGTGGCCCATATGGCAGTATTGGCTGCAGGAACATATAAATCAGGGGCCATTGTTTAAAACCGCAAACAATGGCCCTATCATCCGGCCTTCAGGGTGGGGTTATTGTGTTTTCAAACTTGAGGTGTGTTGAAATGTGTTATAGATACAGTAGTAGTCGGCTCTCTCTAGGTGGGTGGTGCTTGTGGCAGTGTGAAACATTCATAGAAGATTATGATGATGATGTCGCAAACCGCATATGGCATCCTGGTCAAGAGGCTGCATCATCATCATCATCATAGTCACTATAATTAGAGGATAAAGGTGTCTTCAACCATTAACCAATCATTATTGCAAAACTGGAAGTTCCCAAGCCAAAAGGAGTAGCTGTCAGCTATGGCCAGACAATAAACATGTAATCTCAGGCAACAGCGGCAACATCCAGCCAGAATGCATGCCAACTACTACTAGGAGCAAAAAAATTTCCTCCACTGTGTGCAGGTTTTTTTTTTACAGTGGACAGAGAGCAAAATGTAGCTGTGTACACCCTGTCTAACCTAAACATGGAAGCAGGAAGGGTGAAAACCTAAGCACCACTTCCGTGAGAAAGCATTGCTAATTCTACTACTGTCAACTGGCTGTTCTAGGCCCTACTGGGTCCAAGAAAGTGCTGCTTCTACTAATGCTTCCACTGTCAACTGGCTTTTGTTGGCCCTACTGGGTTAAAGAGGGCTACTACTGCTTCCACCTTTAACTTTCTGTCCTAGGCCCTGTGGGGTCACTGAGGCTAAAGTGGCCAAACCTCTTACAGGGCAAGTAAGGGCTAAATAAATCTTACGCCTGTCTTTGGCCTTGTGAGGTCACTGAGACCACTATAACCACTACTGACTGCCTCCCGCAGTAATACTCTGTAAAGGTTTGCTCTCATGATTATTATTTTTGGCATAGTTTTTGATGTGTTTTTGGAGCGTTTTTGCCACAAAGGCACTTTTTAATGCCTGGAACATAAAATTTTTAAAAAAGCACATTTTGTAGGCGATTTTCGCTGCTGAAGAGCCCTAATAGCCACATTCCTTAGTTGCAAACAGTAAGCTGTTTTAGGGTACGTTCACACGTAACGGATCCGCAGCGGATTTCTCGTGGTGAATTCGCAGCGAGACCCACTGTGGATCCCTGCCCAGTAAACTCTATGGGCAGACAAACTCGCACATCCTGCTGTGAGTTTGTCTGCAGCCCGCCCCGTTAACTCCTCGCCGCAGGAACGTATTCTTCCCTGCCCCGCCGCAGTGCACTGATTGGCTGAGCGGGACGTGAAGACACCGGGTGCCCCGAAGCAAGCCGAAGCGGGGACCAGGTGAAGTATATGCTCCAATGGCGGGGGGGAGGGGGGGTTTTAACAGGGCGAGCTGCTGACAAACTCGCAGCGAGATGTGCATCCTGCTGCGAGTTTGTCTTCCCATAGAGTTTACTGGGCAGGGATCCGCAGCGGGTCTCACTGCGAATACGCAGCGAGAAATCTGCTGCGGATCTGGTACATTTGAACGTACCCTTAATGTGGATCATTTAAGGGTCGGCTTAGATGACCTTGAAAAATTTGCAAACCTGCTGAACTTTTGAAAGGTTGGCTCATCTCTAATGCGTTAACACAATGAAGTACAGCTAAAGTACGGAAATTAAATGATTAATTACTGCAATGAAGTGATGCAGTAATGCAATGAAATGATTAACTACTGCAATTAAAGTATGCGTTCACATTATATTTTCATTGTGTTACTATGTGTGTGAACACAGCCCAAGGCTATGTTCACACATAAAATTTAATGCATGTTTAATTAGCATTAATTTTGCACAACTCATGATGCAGCATAGATATTTTTGTAACAATTCTGTCAAAAATGCAGCAAAATATCACTATTTTACTGCAAAATTGTGAATTTGTGGCAAAATAGTGCTAATTAGGGAATTAAACGTGCTATGGTATTTGTGTCCTGAGGCTATGTTCACACATAGCATTAAAAGCGATAATCAGTGATATTTTGCAGCAATTCACAATAAAATATTGATATTTTTGCCGCTCCATCAAAACCGCAGCAAAAATATTGCTATGTTACAGCAAACGTAAAAATTCAAGGCAAAATAGCGCTAATTAAACATGCAGATTAAATGCTGTGTGGGAACATAGCCTCAGGGACTACTCCGGACTGGTGGTATTTTTACTGTATGACCGGGGAGAGGGCGGATATAGATGTCGCCTTCGACTTACCTCTCTGGTTCCAGCGCCGGGTCCCAGATTGCGCCGCCCAGTTCTCCCGTCTCGTTTCCTGGTCTAAGCTGTGGCTTGAGAAGTGACGTCTTTCAGCGTTCGTTGTGGGGTCTTGCCTCGACCGCTGAATGGCTGAGTGGCCTTGAGACGTCACGTTTCTAGCCGCAGCTCAGACCAGGAAGCGGGACGGGAGAACCGGGCGGCACGATCCGGGACCCGGCACTGGAACCAGGGAGGTAAATGAATGGCGCCATCTATATCCACCGCTTCCCCGGCCATACAGTAAAATTACCCCTAGCCCGGAGTACCCCTTTAAGCCTATAATGTTCAAACTGCTTTTAGATGCAGTCAATTTAAAAATTGCAACACCCATCACACCAGGAACGTGTGAGCCCAAACTATAGAAAAAAAAAGCACACCTGATGTATTTGTAATAAGGTCTTATAGCTATAAACAGAGCTGAAAATGAGCTGAAATATTTTAGTGAATTCTACAAGTACAGAGGTTAATCAAAATGTATAATCAAATGACTTTCATGGTTGGAGATTTTGGCAGAACATTTTATTATGTTAGCATTTATAAATGCCTCTTTTAATAGAATTAAGACATTTATTATTATCTTAATTAACTTGGGATTTTCCTTAATAAAGAACTATTTAATGGCTTCACGGCTGCATTTAAAATGAACCAGAACTTGATAAATTTCATTGCATAAGATGCGCAATAAAATGATGTGAAGTTTCTTAATGTTTCTAAATTGCTTTCAAATATATGTAAATGATCCTCAGCTTCTTTCTATGAGCGCATAACATAGAAAATGTGTTTTTCATTCCTCTGTTATTTACTATCAATCAAATCCTTGAAGTTCATTGAACTTGTAGTGGTTGGGAGCAGCCGAGTTCTATGCAAGGCAGTAATTAGCGAACAGACTTTGGAACCGAATGTATTTTCCGTATATAGTAGGAAAGATGAAAACAAAGATGAATGCAAACAAAAATGATTCATCTTGATTTCAGACTGCAACAATATTCTAAGAAGAAAGAACAACAGTCTATCAAATGCATGAGCAATTAAAACGGAAATGTAAAGCAACATCACTGGGGTTAGAATTTCAAGAGGTTAAAATCCAAACCTTGAAGACTAGTGCAGAGCATATACAACAGGTAGGACTTTGTTCTTCTGCCGGCCATTCATGTTACTTCCAATGTAAATATTTACTGAGATTGGAATGCTGACAATTCTGGATGGATCTTTAAACAGATTAATTAGAAACCAAAGGATATAAACTGCAGTTTCCCCAACATTATACCATCTTACATATTACACAGATTTTTAGCATTACATTAATATTTGTTTGTTAACCACTTAACGTCAGCAATCCGTATATATATGTTCCTACTGCACATACCCCGTGCAGTAGGAATGTATATATACGTTCCTGACTGAAGGGGCTGTTGATGTGTGCGGGACCGCTGCAGTGAGAGTGGTCCTGCACACATCAGTGTGTCCAGGGCCGGAGATAATGACAAGCAGCTGCGATCCCGCAGCTGCTTGCCATTAACCCCTTAACGGTTCAATAATTTTTATTGAAAAGATTTTCAAATTTTTTAACAACAGTGTAAAATACACAAACAAAAACAATAGCCAAGGTGATATAGCAGAAGGAAAAGACTGATCACAACGTAGTTACAAGCAGAAATATAAAGGGACCGTGTGTTGCTGATCATCATGTCAAAAGCGCCGGTTGAATGCAAAGTCCATGGCAGAAAGGTGGTAAGGCAGAAAGTGATCAGACATTATCAATATCAAAAAGCACTACAGAACGCAATCTGTTGCAGGCATGGTATGAGCAGTTGAAAAGAAATCAAAGAGTATAATTTGTGTAAAGAGGCAATGTCATATATCATATAGTAGCAATGGCATGGTAAGGTATGGTATGGTACAGTACCCAAAGGAGTGGTCATTAACCCCTTAAACGCTGCGATCTATAGCGATCACGGCGTTTAAGGTACTCAGTGACAGGAGAAGCTTCTGTCACTGAGTGATCAGGACCCCCGCAGCTGGCTGCTGCGTTCAGTATAGACTGGAGAGGGGAGAGCTTAGAGAAGGGAAGACCGATTAGTAAGGAGTTACAATAGTCAAGACAAGAATGGATCAGGGCGACAGTAATAGTCTGAGCTGTGTCAGTGGTGAGGAATGGGTGGATTCTGGAGATGTTTTTAGATGACAGGAGCGTGCAAGAGCTTGAATATAGGAAGTGAAGGATAGATCAGAGTCTAGCATAACCCCCAGACATCTGGCTTGATGCACAGGAGCAATGCTAGTACCACAGAGTACCACAGAGAGTGAGGTGTTAGGTTTAGGTTGGTTAGAAGGTGGAAATACCAGAAGTTCAGTTTTAGAGAGATTAAGTTTGAGAAGTAGAGAGGCCATAGTGTTAGACAGTCACTAGTACTTTGTAGGAATGCAGGGGTGATGTCACGGGAGGAGATATATAGCTGGGTGTCATCGGCATAGAGATGGTATTGCAGGCCAAACCTATTGATGGTCTGTCCGATGGGGGCTGTGTAGAGGGGAGAAGAGGAGGGGACCCAGGACTGATCCCTGGGGAACCCCAACAGAGAGAGGTAAGGGAGAAGACGTAGAGCCAAAGAAGGATACACTGAAAGAGTGGTCAGAGAGATAGGAAGAAAAACAGCAGTGAACATAGTCCTTAACCCATAGCTGCACCAGGACGTTATTTAACGTCCTCGTGCCGCTATGGGAGTTCAGAGGGGGGTCGCGCGGCGACCACCCTCTGAACTGCCGCGATCCCGGGTGCCGCGTGTAGCCCGGGCTCGCGGCTATTAGCGGGCACGGTCCGATCGCCGTGCCCGCTAATTAAGTACTTAGAAGCAGCTGTCAAAGTTGACAGCTGCTTCTAAATACTTGCGGTTATACATCCCTGGTGGTCTAGTGGGGGGATCGCCCCCCTGCGGCGCGATTGCGGGGGGGCGATCCCTGCATCCATACCGGGCCGGGGTCTGCTCCGTAATGGCGCTGATCCCGGCTCGGCATTCTATTGCTTTTGGCTGCAGCAGCCAAAAGTAATAGAACACCGATCTCATGGATTCATGCAGTATAACTATACTGCATGGATCTCTATGAGAGATCAGAGTGCATATACTAGAAGCCCCCCAGGGGGGCTTCTAGTATATGTCTAAAGTAAAAGAAAAAAGTATTTTTAATAACACAAAATCCCCTCCCCTAATAAAAGTCTGAATCACCCCCCTTTCCCCATTTTATAAATAAAAATGAATAAATTAATTAATAAACAAACATGTTTGCTATCGCCGCGTGCGTAATCGCCCGAACTATTAATTAATCACATTCCTGATCTCACACGGTAAACGGCGTCAGCGCAAAAAAATCCCAAAGTGCAAAATTGCGCATTTTTGGTCGCATCAAATCCAGAATAATTGTAATAAAAAGCGATCAAAAAGTCATATATGCGCAATCAAGGTACCGATAGAAAGATCACATCATGGCGCAAAAAATGACACCTCACACAGACCCATAGACCAAAGGATAAAAGCGCTATAAGCCCGGGAATGGAGCGATTTTAAGGAACGTATATTGGTTAACAACGGTTTGAATTTTATACAGGCCATCAGATACAATATAAGTTATACATGTTACATATCGTTTTAATCGTAACGACTTGAGGAACATGCATAACAAGTCAGTTTTACCCCAGGGCGAATGGCGTAAAAACACATTTCCCCCAAATAAAAGAAATGCGTTTTTTTTTTCAATTTCACCACACATATAATTTTTTTCTGGTTTCCCGGCACATTTTAGGCAAAAATTACATCTGCCTTAGCAAAGTACAATTAGTTGCGCAAAAAATAAGGGCTCATTTGGGTCTCTAGGTGGAAAAATGCAGGCGCTATGGCCTTATATACACGAGGAGGGAAAAACGAAAACGCAAAAATGAAAACTGGCTGTGTCCCCTAAGGGTTAAGACCAAGACAGCCTTTACTGTAACTTTAATGGTGTAAAAATAAAAAATCTGTTTCGCTGTATATTTTATAGTAAAATGAAAGTAGTCATAATAAAGTACCATTAGTCATGCAAAAAAATAAATAATTAAACCCTGATATGGCTCTGTATATAGGGGAAAAAAATAAAATATATGTATATATATATATATATATATATATATATATATATATATATATATATATATATGGGTTATAGGTTTTAAAGTAAAAGTGGTCAAGCCTGGGGAAAAAGATTGGCTGCACATCGCACCCATGGATGATACGAAAGTTTGTTCAGCCACTTTAAAACCAACATCAGAAGTTAGTATATAGTTTGATCAAACCATATTGCCTCATGTACCACATGCAGGTCTTCTGATACGCTAAACAACATTGTGCCAGTCAGCGAACGCCAACCCCGAATAGCATGCGCAAGCAGGAAAGGGAGGCCATAGAATGGCTCTGCAACCCCACTGTCACAGGACCAAACCCCAAGGGCCCCCTCAAACGGCAGCCAAGCAACACAAATATGAACAAGCTGTTACCACCCACCAAAGCACCAGCAGGTATAATGGGAGAAAGGGGGGGTACTTACCATATGTACACAGGTGCTTCCATCTAATTTGGATGACATGGGTCTTACAAAGGAGGAGTGTTAGCCACAATGAAAGGGGACAAAATAAATGCACAAGCCTGGAGAACAAAAATGGCTGCATGTTGCACCTATGGTTGATACGAAAGCTTGTTTAGCCTAAGTATAAGTAAAAGTGAACTCGGACATAAAGGAGTTTAAAAAAAATTGATGTCATAAGGTTACATGAATTGCCAACCATTACATCACTAGAAAATACCACAACAGAGTAGGTGGCAAATACTGAAGTATGTATAAAGATGCTGGTCAGTTAGTAGTTAGGATTGATTCCTTTGTAGGCTGCTCTGTTAGGTTGTGTAGCCCAATAGACAAATATTTTACTGCTGTAAATATGTGGAATTCATTTTGGAATTCTCTGTACAGCTATGAATACTATAAAATTATGCAAATAAACATTCAACCATATGCTTTTCTTGACACAGGTAGAATTATTTAAAACTAAATGGAATGGTAAGTTTGGGTTTCTATTATCTCCATCTGTTCCTTTCTCCATAGCATTGGGCTAGGATGGTAATAAGGCATTTAATCGCCAGTCGTAAGAAGAGTCTGGTACATTAACTATTATGAAGAGGTGAAAAAAAGAGAAGTAGCACAACAATTTAGTATCCACTAATATGGCCTGGTTCATTGACTTTTTCATTGCTACAGGTTTAGGAAGTCATTTTAATAAGGTATGAAAAATGTTGTCTCCCTAATGGCTTATTTATCAACTCATTTATTGGTAGTAAGACACACTTCCATTGGCTCTCTGTCAGGGTCCTTTTAGAAGGAAAGATTTCACATCCGTGAGGGCTGCAAACGAATATAGGTCAGCAAAATCGGTGTCTTGTTTGCAGTGCCTTTACACGGCATGAGAAATCAAGCAGATGGGCTTCATGAACGATCCTTGCATCGCTCATGCAGCCCTGGAAACTGACGGTACAGATATGTATATATCCGTGCTAGTTTCCAGATCACAAGCAGCAGTCTATACTTACCAGCCACTCTGCTTGTAATCTGGCATACATATCTGTGCTCTCTGTTTCTCTTTATCTTTCTTGACCGCACAAACCCCTGTTTAGATGTGCAACTGATAATCGGGTGTTTGCCCAGTCTTCAGCTGATCACTGTTGATGTTACAGTGGGCCAATTATCGGCTGCAGGAGCATATCTAGCAACGCTCCTTGTCAATAATCGGCCTGTGTAAAAGGACATTACGTATACTATAGTATCTGATATAAAGACATTAGCAAAAGATCCTTTTAGCCTAATAATTTATGAGGTAAAACCTCCATAGATCCAACTTAATATTTTTCTGTTGAAGGATACATTATATACCCATTAGGGAATACCATGGGCCCCTTTATGGGAACATCCTGTTTTTTTACCACTCCAGCTAGCTATTTGCATCCCCACAACCACGACAGGGCATCTCCATGGGTTGATCTTTCTCACCCGCAACCACCTGTACTCCAACATTTTGGGGGAAATCACTTAGCCGAAGAGGCTACAAGATGAGTCTTGATTTTGTTCACCCTATTTTTCTACTTGCGATATAACACGAGGCGCCTCTTACATTTTCCTCTTTTTTTTCTAACGCATACACTTCACTCTTTTGTCGGCCAAACGAGACTTCACCAACAGATATCAATGAAGATAGGAGACACCATACAAAAAAAAATAAAAATGAGAGAAACCGGCACACCAATGGAATTAAAATATAAAAATAATTTTATTTATTGGGTAAATACATATAAATAATACAAAAAACAATACTTGATTAAAAACATTTGAAAATAAAATTTTCCAAGGGACTGCTTAGTATAGAAACAGGTCCCAGGACAAATCGACACCTGAAGTATATCAGACCTACTCCTAAACAGTCCAAGCAGTAAACAGTGTATTTTCCCCGCTATCTATAATGTGTAAAGCTGAAATAAAGTGCAAGTATTGAGGTATGCTTGCAACATTAAGAAGTACTGAAAAATATGCAATGTAAAAGGTACAAAAGTGCAAAGAGCAGGTGCAAAAGCAAATGAATCCCAAATGTATCACCCAACATAATAACATAGGATAGGTTGCTATCGGGATCCATCAAGCTGATGTCCTGCTTTGCATATCATAGATAGTGGGGGCAATACACTGTTTATTGCTTGGATTGTTTGGGGGGTAGCCTAATGTCCCAGAACCCATGTGCTATTGCTGGTTCTGTTAATATGTAGGTTAGCACTGAAGGTACACATATATTTGGGTATTCTGTGGATAAAGTGGTGTAGTACTGCATTTTAGACACTTGATGTCTCCCTGTATTTCTTATTCTTCATAATTTCTAAGTATAGAACATTTTACATTTTACATTAAATAAATATGGATTGAACCATTCAGAATTTAAACGAGCTTTATATAAAACGTCTATGAAATTGAGATGTGACCCCCGAATGACGATCTTAATTAATTAAACCATCATTAGGACACTACATTTAAGTTGCAAGAAAAGAAAGTCTCTGTCTTGACTTGATAAATCTGGTAGTTACACCCGGAGTTGGCTGAATAAAATATTACAGATTAAGAGAAAGTAGGACTACCCACACACACAGGTAAATTAAACAAAATGATCATAGTTCCCTGTGGCTACAGACACTCTGGCAGGGAATGGATGATATTTTACTGCCAAAAAAAGGATTAATCACTGTTTTTGGGAATTCGTGTCTTTTCTCCAATTACAATTTAATTCAGCTCAAAATGTAAATGAATTACCTCTGAAATAGAAGTAAAGTGGAATCAGTAGATGGTTTATTCTGAAATGTTCTGTAAAAGCTTAGTTAAAATTATTAGCAGTGATATCCTTGTATTATTAGCATTCACTTCCTTTAACCCCACATGGATAAATGCCCTATATAGCAACAGCATATAAAATAAATCTTGCTGTACATTGGCTTTTCTGTTTTTACCATCATAGACCAGCACCGGTGCGGGGATGCCGGTGCTGTGGTCCTTTTAGAATCAATGGAGCTGCGTCATAAAGAGGTTCTCTCACCAGCAGTACATTGGCTTTTCTGTTTTTACCATCATAGACCAGCGCAGGTGCGGGGATGCCGTTGCTGTGGTCCTTTTAGAATCTATGGAGCTGCGTCATAAAGAGGTTCTCTCACCGGTCCACCTCCAGTGCTTAAGGCCGAGCTGGTGCCCGGTAATAGACCGACACCGTGCACAGGAATTGGGCTGTGTTTCAAAAAAAGGCTGTAGTAAAAACAGAAAAAATTCTGGTACATTCACTTTAAACAGACCACGATTCTGAAGAGCTGTAAACACATATATATATCTCTGAGACGCAAGTCACTTAATTGCGCTTCAATGGCCAACACAGCTTTCCAGTAGGTTGGTAGCTGCTATAGTTTAGCTGTTTTAGGCTGGGTTTACACTACGTTTTTGCAATCCGTTTTTCACAAAAAACGGACAAAAAACGGATGCATGTGTTTGCAACCATTTTGATCCGTTTTCTCATTGAATTCCACTATAAAAAAGATCAAAACGAATCCGTTTTTTTAACTTACACAAAAACGTAGTCGACCTAATTTTTGTTTCCGTAAAATTATAGAATTATAGAATTCAATGAAAAACAGATCAAAGCGGATGTACACACATTATTAGTATTGTACTAGTATTGTATTAGTATTATTAGTATTAGGGTACTCGATGGTACTCGTTACTCGGACGAGCATCTCGCGATACTCTGGAAAATCTCATCATCCGTTTCCTGTAAGTTTGGGCGCTATTTCTCAGCCAATAAACATGCACTCTTTGGTACATCCTACGATCACGTGGGACCCATACATGTCGATAGCAGCGATTGGTTGGCCAGATCAGATGACCCTGCTATATAAAACGCGCAGCCGGCAGTGCTCGCTTCAGACGCATGCTGTGAGAGATCAGGGACAGAGCTGCTGCTGGTCAGGGAGAGTGTCAGTGTAGGATTTAGCATTCCAGTAGGCAGGGAATACTAGCAATACAAACAAACAGCCCTTTTCAGGGCTTAAAAGCGTTTTTTAATAGTATTACTACAGACTGCTGGCTGGGACTTGCAGTGCTGCTACCATGATTTCAGCAGCACACTGTGGTGATCAGCTGCTGGCAGAAAGGGGGCATTAGGTGTTGCATACAGACCCCTAAAAAGTGCTCAGTGTACTCTTTTTTTTATTTTGGGGCTGGTGGTCCTGCTGTAGTACATTGGATTGCTGGGATTAGTAGTACACCTGTATAAAACTTCACTGCTCATTGTAAGGGGGTATTACAGAGTGTGTATCTAGGTCCAGCCACTACCACATTGAACCGTACAGCCCCCCCTAAACTAATGGGTACTACACTGTATTGCTGGGATTTGTAGTACACCTGCATAAAACTTTACTGCTCATTGTAAGGGGGTATCACAGAGTGTGTATCTAGGTCCAGCCACTACCAGATTGTAAGATACAGCCCCCCCCCTAAACTAGTGGGTACTACACTGTATTGCTTGGATTTGTAGTACACCTGCATAAAACTTCACTGCTCATTTTAAGGGGGTATCACAGAGTGTGTATCTAGGTCCAGCCACTACCACATTGTAGCGTACAGCCCCCCCCTAAACTAGTGGGTACTACACTGTATTGCTGGGTTTTGTAGTACCCTACCCCTCAAGTGATGATCCCTTTTCATGAGACAATTGCCAGATCCTCAAGGGTCAAAGTCAAATTCAAAATCAAAACAGCGGTTGTGCGAGAGGTGGTGAGTCACATTATGCAGGGAATGTTACCCCAACTGCTGCAGTGAAATTGAATATCGAAAGGGTGCTGGGGGTAGAAGGCTACTTGTTGGCTACTGCTGGGCCTTAACTGGCATCCATGTTGACTACTGGTGTGCCTGCCCTTGCCTCCTTGTTGCGGGGCCTTAACTGGCATCCATGTTGACTACTGGTGTGCCTGCCCTTGCCTCCATGTTGGCTACTGCGTGGCCTTGACTGGCATCCATGTTGACTACTGGTGTGCTTTCCCTTGCCTCCTTGTTGCTGGGCCTTAACTGGCATCCATGTTGACTACTGGTTTTGGACAACACAGATTACTGGGTGTTCACCCTCCTTGTCCCTCGGTACAAACCGAACTTTTCCACTGTCATTCCTGCCGAGGAACGCAGTATGAGAGTGAATCAATATCAACAGGCCCTGGTGCAGAAGCTGAAAATGTACTTCCCATCTGACACCACTAGCGCCAGAGTACATAGTTCTGTGGGCCAAAGAGCGGGGGAGAGGAGCGGTGGAGCAGGCAGCTTGTCAAGGGGCAGGGAAACACTCTCCAAGGCCTTTTGACAGTTTCATGGCACCCCAGCAAGACTATGTCAACCGTCCCCGGTCTAGACAGAGTAGGGGTGAGGGAGTACCTTACTGACCATACCAACGTCCTTCCCGATCACTCTATCTACAACTACTGGGTTGCAAAGCTGGATATGTGGCCTGAACTGGCGCTTTACGCCTTTGAGGTGCTGGGCTGCCCTGCCGCTAGCGTGTTGTCAGAGCATGTCTTCAGTGCAGCTGGTGCCATCATCACTGATAAGCGCACCCGTCTGTCAACTGATTTCACCTGAATTCAACTGTCCACCCGGGGAAAGCAGCTCAACATGAAGATTCTTGTTATCTCCTCCTCTTCCTCTTCTTCCTTCAATTCTCAGCAAACAGCCAAGTCTTCTTCCGCCATGCAGTGTCTGGCCTAATTATTATGAGGCTCAATTGCTTCCTCACTTACTTCTAATGCTTCTCTGTGTCCTCACTGCCATGCTCTGACATCACACTACGTCTGCGGAGGAGCTGGACTGGTTGCCGGGGGCCCGGCGATGGCGCCCCTGCCAACCAGCCAGCTGTTTTATTATTTTTTTTGTCTAGCTGTGGCCAGGGCCTCACCACCCCCTGTCGAGAGGCATCAGGTGTACCCTTGATTGTGACTGACAGCTGGCCTAGCCAGATTGTACCGTACAGCCCCCCCCAAAACTCGTGGGTACTACACTGTATTGCTGGGATTTGTAGTACACCTACATAGCACTTCACTGATCATTGTAAAGGGGTGTCACAGAGTGTGTATAGGTCCAGCCACTAACAGATTGTACCGTACAGCCCCCCAAAAACTTTTGGGAGCACAAGTATTTTTCCTGATTTCTGTATTTCATACGCAAGGCCTATCTAAGTTCCATAATGTGCAGTGTCCATAAAATGGTCACTGGGGTAAGGGTCGAGGGTGTGGGCGTGGGGTTCCAAGTGATGCCGTTGTCAGAGGCCGTGGTTCAGGGCAGGGTGACACAGCAGCACCTGTTGAGGAGGTAGCAGTGGCACACCGCAGACGTCCACTCCCTAGCTTCTTTGCCCAACTTACGGGGTCTCAATGTAGACCGATACTGAAACCGCAGCAGTGTGAACAGGTGATCACGTGGATAGCGGATAATGTGTCCAGTAACTTATCCACCACCCAGTCTTCCACGCAGTCCAGCCACGCTATCCAAGGGAGTGGAACCCTTGCTCCATTAGCTCAGCCTCCTTCCCCACAGCCTGGCCCCTCCAGGGAAAGAAGGGATTCAGATCCACCACCATGTTCCCAGGAACTCTTTTCTGGACCCTTTCTTGAGTCAGAGCAACCGGAGCAGTCGATCTTTCCTGATGCCCAAACTATGCAGCTCACGCAGTCAGTGGGTGATGAGAGTGGGGTCTTGCAAGCGGGATTGGAAGAGGTGTCTGAAGATGATGATGAGACCCGGTTGTCAGACAGTGAGGTTGTTGTCATGGATGTAACTCAAAGTGAGGAGGAGAGTGAGGAAATGGAGTTGACAAAAATGACGTTTAGGATACACACCGCCACAGTTATTAATTTGTTAATGCTGTTTGTGCCTTAAAGGGGAGGGTAACTATCACTTCATAGAACGATTGACGTGACTATAACTTTCATATTGACAAGTCAGCCTCCTTACCCCCAACAGTTGCCAAAATAGGGCAGAGGTGGTCAGATCGTCACCTTTTTGTTTCTGTTTGCCTATCTGGGAAGTGATGATCAGGAAGCAACAGATGCCAAACTCTGCTGAGGGCCCTCTGCCCCTTTCTTTAAGCAAGTAGGGTTAGGGTCAGCACTTGGACCCTAACAAGTTTGGTGACATGTCAGAAATTTGGAAATGATGGTTACCCTTCAGTTTAATTTGTTGGGATATATACATATTGTAAGTTTGCACAGTATGAGAGAGAAATCTATCCAGCTGTGCTCATGCTTGTTTGTTAGCACTTAACCCTTTGAGGACCAGGCCCAAAATGACCCAGTGGACCGCGCAAATTTTGATCTTAGTGTTTTCGTTTTTTCCCTCCTCCCCTTCTAAGAGCTCTAGCACTCTCAGTTTTCTATCTACAAGCCATGTAAATGCTTGTTTTTTACAGGAATAGTTGTACTTTGTAATGGCGTCATTCATTTTACCATAACATGTATGATGGAATTCCAAATATATTATTTATGAAGATATAAATTGGTGAAATCGTAAAAAAAGCATGCAATATGGTAACGTTTGGGGGGTTCCTGTGTCTACGTAATGCACTATATGGTAAAAGCGACATGATATTATTACTCCATAGGTCAATCCGAAAAACACAACCATATGCAGGTTACACAGATTCTCTAATGTTATATATATATTTTTTTATAAAATCCTTTTTTTTGGCAATTAAATATTAATAAAATGGGCCTATTGTGACACTTATAACAGTTTTGTTTTTTCACCTACGGGGCTGTATGGGGTGTAATTTTTTCCACCATGATCTCTAGTTTTTATTAATACCATATTTGTGAAGATCGGATGTTTTGATCACTTTTTATAGATTTTTTTTAATATATAATGTAAAATAAAATCGGTAATCCGTGCACTTTTTTCCCTTTTTTCGTGTACGCCGTTCACCGATCACAATGACGCTTGTTATATTTTAATAGATCGGACAATTACGCATGCTACGGTATATTATATGTTTATCTATTTATTTATTTTTATATGTTTTATTTATATAATGGGATAGGGGGGGTTATTTCAACTTTTATTGGGGGAGGGGTTTTGGGGTAGTGTAATAGTGTTTTGACCTTTTTTTCTTTACATATTTGAAGTCCCTTTGGGGGACTTTTACATTCACTAGTTTTATTTCTACACTGATGATTGCTATGCCATAGGCATAGCATTGATCAGTGTTATCGGTGCTCTGCTCATTGAGCCTGCCTGTGCAGGCTCAGTGTAGCAGATCGCTGATCGGACCACACGGAGGCAGGTGAGAGACCTCCGGCGGTCCGTTTCAATGATTGGGACCCCCGCAGTCACACTGCGGGGGTCCCGATCGGTAAGTGACAGGACTCCCCCTGTCACTTACACTTAAACGCCGCGATCGCGGCGTTTAAGGGGTTAATGGCTCACTGCAGCCGGCCCCCACCTCCTATGAAGCGTGTTTTGTTCCGGAGCGCGCTTCATAGCGGGAGAACCACCCAGGACGTACAGTTACGTCCAGGGTCGTCTGGTGACAGACTTCCATGACGTAACCCTACGTCCTGGGTCGTCTAGGGGTTAAACCAGTTAGAATTGTCACATTAGTCAACTAGGGAATGGGATGTCACTATGGTTGGGTGACTGTTTTAAGCTCATAGTTCACATTGTAAGGCTGGGTTCACACACAGTATATTTCAGGCAGTGAAGACAAAGATGGAGAAATAAGAGAGTTCGGCACTACTAGTAGATCCAATGATCACAGTGGGTATAAGTAACACAGGACGGTGTAATCGAATTGAAAACTTTGGGGTGGTGCTCTATGTGTAGAAAAGTAGTCCAGCATAATCACAATCCATGAAAGATAAACAACATGGCACTCACCCGCACAGCCGTGACGAAGTACCGCACAGGTACGAAACAGCTGTAGCTGCTACGCTGATGGCATCCTCTCTTCATGTCTGTCTGTGTCTGTGTTTTCTCCATATAAAATAAAGAACTAATTTGAAGACTTCAAGTGGGGTGAGTGCCATGTTGTTTACCTTTTTTATGGATTGTGTATATTTCAGGCAGTATTTGGTCCTCATGTCAGGTCCTCATAACAACCAAAACCAGGAGTGGATTGAAAGCATAGAAAGGCTCTGTTCACATAATGTTGTAATTGAGTGGATGGCCGCCATTTAATGGCAAGTATTTGCTGTTATCTTAAAACAACGGCTGTTGTATTGAAATAGTGGCAGTTATTTACCGTTATATGGCGGCCATCCACTCAATTACAACATTGTGTGAACAGAGCCTTTCTGTGTTTTTAATCCACTCCTGGTTTTGGTTGCTATAAGGACCTGACATGAGGACCAAATACTGCCTGAAATATACTGTGTTTGATCCCAGCCTTTAAGTTTAAAGTTCTGCACTTATCTCACTTTTCATAGGTTGTTGTTGTTTGATTGCACAGTTTGAGTTCACTTTTACCACTTTGATAGTTTAGAAGGATGTGTGCTTCCCCCCAAACATTTGCACTATGATGTACCACACCACCCCTAACTAAGACACCATGTATAGATATATTGTACTTTTTTCTTAATTTAATTTTTTTTTTTTTCTTAATGGTTCTCTGTGTGCTCACTGCCATGCTGTGTCTGGTATATTTTTTGGAAGGCTCACTTGCTTCCTCACTCACTTTTAATGGTTCTCTGTGTGCTCACTGTCATGCTAAGTCTGGTATAATTTTTGTAAGGCTCACTGGCTACCGCTTCTACCTTGTTCACTCTGTCCTCACTGCCATGCTGTGTCAGGCTGAATTTTTGGTTGGTTCATGATATGCTACCTCTGTTTTAATGGTTCCCTGTGTTCTTACTGCCATGATGTGTCAGGCTGAGTTTTTGGGTGGTCCATATGCCTACCTCTGTTTTAACCAGGCTGCTGCACAGAATTAGGCATAATAGTGCCATTAGGCAGCCTCAGAGGCATGCATACATGCTACCCCTGCTGTTTCCTGTCCATTTCCGTTGTGTTTCCATCAATTTCTGAGGTTGACAGGTTTTTTACACGACCTTCCCTCTACCGAACCGGAGTCCCCTGCAAAAATGCTCGAGTCTCCCATTGACTTCAATGGGGTTCATTACTCGAAACGAGCACTCGAGTATCGGGATATATTCATTTCAAGTAACGAGCACCCGAGCATTTTATTTTTCGCTCATCCCTATTGCTTATGCAAAAGGCTCAGTGCTCGGCCAAACACAGGAATAGTTGAATCAAAGAATGAGTCTGCAGGTCACATTATTTTAGCAAGTTATAAAATCCTTAATTGTTCCTGGCCTCTTGTGTAAGAAGAGACATGCACCTGATGAATGATGTAAGTAAAGGACCGTACACCGTATTCCGTGACTTCATGTGGCCCTGCCTGTGTGATATTTGAGTCATGTAAAAGCTTCTTAACAGGACGATAATCAACAAGACTGGCCTATGTGTTGTGGCAGCCATGTTGTCGTAGAACTTTAGATCTAAACTTGATGATAAAGTTCACAAAATCTTTTTTTCACTGATTTCTGTTCGTCACACTGTCATTTAAACTCTGGGATTCACCAGTCATCAGTCAGCTATAGGTTTTGACAACAGGCTCTTAGTATTAAGATTTGCCTCTTCTGTGCCATTTACAATGTATCAGGATTTGTCCTCATTTGCTCTGTCATGGGAAAAAGATTTAGCAGAAATATATAATACTGTGAATCGGCTGTGTCATTGCTTCATCTAGGCAACTTTAAATGTTTTTCATTTATTCACTTCTTATTATAAGAGGCAATTACCGAAGGCATAACAAGTAAAAAAAAGTAAACTAAACAATGTTTGAATATTTTATGGAAATGTTATTAAAAATATATATCACTTTCCTTCTTTTCTTCTTATGTTCCCAGCTGAAAAAGAAATAAGAAAACTCCAAAGATTGTACTCACCATTGCCCTGGTCTGCAAATTCTGATTAATTGATTCAAAGACTGAGTTACTGTTTTTACTATTTAAATAAAGTAGGATCAGCTGAATAAACACTCTAGGGTAGATTTATACTATTAAAATGGTTTTTCTTTGTACCCGGTGAGACAGGAAGGCATGGCTTCAAGTGAAATGTAATGGCTTTGTGGAAAGGCAGAGCTAACACTCAGTGGAATTAAGTTGAACTTAATGTAGAGTAAACCAGGGGCTGTTAATTATATTGTGGGTAGCACAGTGGCCTCTGCAGCAGATCCCACCTAGAAAATGATATTTGTCACCATTGTCCCTTCCAGTACCTTTGTTTTGTTTTTTTTTGCAATTCCCAGGTGGGTGAAAACAATTACATCCACCTTCCTGACTCCATGGCTGCCGCCCACATTCCACCACCCTAATATCCCAGTGTGCGTCCCTTTCCGAGATGTTGAGGCATGACAGGCCAGCTCAACCATACAGTGGCAGAGACAGGACATCGGTAAAGCTGCTGAATGGTTGAGTGGGCCTGCCATGTTACATCCCAACACCCCCACAGAGGCTGGCGGGACCAGAGCAGCAGAAAGTAGGCATCAGTAGAGCCTCATTATTTTTATAGAAGTTTTTTTGGCATTTAGGGGGGCTGCTTTTAACTATTTTCATGTCTGTAGTGGGTCTGTATCTTGCCATTGCGGTGAGCTGTTGTATTTTTCTGTGTTTTTGTATGTTTGCAACTTCAGCCATAGCAATGTGCTCCTGCCTAGTGTGAATGGTGTTCTAGCAGAGTTGACCAAATTTGTCTTTTTTTTTTTTGTGTATCAGGTTTTAAACCAGGGACGTAAGTCAGTGTAATTTATTTCACCCACCCCCTCCTAGGGAATTGCCAAAAAAGGGTCCCCGATGGGGACATGGCTAGTAGTGCATGGCGATGGATGCTTAGTGACAAAGCTCAGCTCTCATCTCAAGCCAAAGCAGCTCAAAACAATAGAAAACCCGCAAAAAACTGCACCTGCATTTTATATTGTTTCGGGACCTCCACTCACCCTTCCAATGGCCTGTAAAAGGCAGAAGAAAAGTCCAGTAAAGCTGACACACTTTTTCGCTGCTGAGGAGGGATCTCAAGATGGCACAGGCGGCTCACTCAGAGAACAGCAAGAGTTCCTCACACACTGTGCCTCAGCCTGTCCTATGTCAGGAAGGGCTTCTCTGGCTTCAGCATCTTCTAGAGCAGACAGCCATGGGTCTTCACCATTAGTAGCCACATCCACATTTAGCATTTGCTCACACATTCGAGCTCAGGGGAGGCAACCACATGGCTACTCTGCTTTTGTGGTGCCATATTCAGCAGTGTCAAGTAGAAAAATCTTCCCTCCTCTGTTCCAAGGGAATGAATGATGAGGCAGTATATTGTAACACAGAGCTTCCCGACAGATTCCGCAACAGTCAGATCCTAACCTTTCCGGCCTCCAGCAATTGTCGGCTGGACCCACTATGACAGTCTCACAATGCACACAGTGCAGATGTGCACTCCAGATCTCCAGTGCTGCATCCCCGACCCCAGTGATGTCAGAGATACTCGATGGGGTCCCTAGCAACCTGGGGCACTGCTGGACCACGTCACCCAGCAGAGTGCTCGTTTTAGCAGCTGTGCTGCATATTAGTAATGTCGCTGGCTGGTCTACCTGCCAGTCAAAGTAATATAGGTGTGATGAAGGTTTGGGATCAGGAGGCCAGTCTAATCATGTTGTTACCTGTTTTTCCTGACCTCAGCTCTTTTATATTACTTCTCTACTGGATTCTGTTTTCGAATTTTTCTGAATATTTTGTTTTGATCTTGGGTCGTTAATCACTGTCTTTTCTTTGTTTTATGTTATCACCATAGCCTCAAAAAAGGATCATCTTCATGGTTGTCCTCAGTTGTCTATGATCTTAATTGGCCATTCTGCGGTGACGTTGGCAAGTCTGTGAGAATTTGGCCCTGAAACTAAAGTTTTGCAAGATCATGGAGAGGCCTATAAATGGGGCTTACCATTAAAGCTGATAACTTATCCTGGATCTGAACATGTGGCAACAACACCATCAAAGCTACACCGCTTGTGGGCTTGGTGTCCAAGGAAGACCAAGATCAGCCATTAGCTTTAGGAACCGTGGATTACCATCTCCCGCAGGAAACATAAGACTGTGTGACAGTTCTTCTCTTGCAGGTCGACATCTTTGCACTATGTCTGCTGACTTTCTTGCTGGATATTCATGTTCTATATCAGGTGTTTTCATATGATGCCAGTAAGCTTTATGCAACTTCATATTTTTAACTTACTGTATAAATTACATGGTTATGATGGTTAGTCCTAGCACATGAAGTTTATATGGTGCTTCTTAGTCTATACCTATCCTTCCCCATGTACATGTATGTACACTATGTCATTCCCCTCTGTGAACCGGCTCCATTGATTTTAATAGAGCTGTGTCACAGAGGGGAGGTGGTTTGTCATGCTGGGGATGAGGGGCCCGCCCCAAGTGCTTCATTCCTGGCCCGTGCTCTGAAATAGACAGGCGCTGTGTGCGGGAACTGGACAGCCATAAAAAAAAAGGACCGTGTGACCAGCATCCCTGTGCTGGTGCCGGTCTGTTAATGTAAAAAGCCTGTAGCGATGTAACTGGAGGTACATCCGCTTTAAGGTTAAAATCCACTGTGTCCTTTTCTTTTTGGATTTTCTTTTTGGATGTATAGAAAATAATGTTTTATCACTTTTCCCCCACTTTAAATTGGACTTTATCTTCAGGTGGGTGCACAAAATTTCAGCCTGTAAAAGTGGCATAATTCAGGGACCTGGAAGACTTTAAAGCATCTATGCATGCTCCCTCTGCTGTGCAAGTTCCACTTCTGTGGTGTTTTCATCACTTTATGAGGTGCACCAGACCCTGGTGCCGAATAGGAGACCTCAGAAAAAAAGTCTCCTATTAACTTTCATTGGGGCTTCGTTATTCGAATCAAGCACTTGAGCATCGGAAAATACTCAACTTGAGTAACAAGCATTTAAGTATTCGTTCATCTTTATTTAAGAGCCATCTGGGGAAGTGACAATTAGAAGATAAAATATGGCTATTATCAGCAGTAGGTTTTCTTTATGTTTTCCATAATAGTTTATTTTTCTGTAATGTAATAGTTAAAGCCAAAAATTCTATATCCGAATTAATGTGGGGTAAACTTTAAGTTGTATTTATTATTATTATTTAAATATGAAATTGTTCTAGTTAAAAATTTGATCCTTTCCATATCAAGATATCTACAGTATATATCCAAAAAAGTAATTCAGTACCAATTTTATGCATAATAGTAGGGTCTTCCCTGTAGTCCATAAACAATTTGCATAATTGGCGCAAATGTGGTGCCCATTGCTGTACCTGTGGTTTGAAGGTAGAACTCACCCTTCATTTGTAATGTAAAATAAATTTGTTCAACTGGCAAAGTTTTTTTTTTTTTGCTAAAAAAAAATAACATACTGCTTGGATGTATGTATATTGTGATTAATGCCTGTATATAAGAATTTTTTGACTACTTGTGTCGTGTCTTTCAAATATGATGTTGTTGATTGGACCAGGAGGCTGTAATATTTTGTCTATATAAAGGTTGGCAGTGAGTGATCCTGTATCTGATACGATTGGTTGGCTGGTGAAACTACTTCAAGATTGTGAAGCATGTCTCTATTACACAGATAGTTTTTAGGGCAACATATATTGCCACTAGAGATGAGCGAACTGGTTCGGCCGGTATGGGATACGATCAGATTCGGATTTTTGCAAATCCGCTCCGATTTTTTTTTTCTTGCCTTCTAAAATGGCAGCCACCATTCTAGAAAGCAGAAAGTGTTCCGGGCGGGAAAACCACTTTCCCATGATGCCCGGAACACATCCAATCAGCAGGGATCTTGCACTAGCCCACCCCCTGTGTGACGTCGGTATTGCTTTAAGAGGAGCAGTCACATGACCGCACCACGCAGTCTGCAGAGAGAGCTTGTGATTATCAAAACGCTGCTGCTGCTGTTGTGTACTACAGACTATTGAGAAGATATTGTAGGAAAGGAAAGATTAGGAAAGCGGAGAAAAGAAACATCTAATGATTGAGAGAGAAATATAGAGAGGGCGAAAGATAGATTAGGCATAGGACAGCAAAGGGTGCACGGAACAAAAACGTGCTCTACAGATATACAAGTCCTATACTTCTGATAGTGTGTATATCACATCCGTCTTATCCTGAAAGACAAAAATACCTGGTGCAGGTATATAGCATAAAAGTCTTTAAAAATGTGCTGTATGTATAGACAATTTCTATACTTGGACCCTTTTGATAGTGTGTATATCACATCCGTCTTATCCTGAGGGACAAAAATACCTGGCTGTAACGCCTGGAGTCGTGGATCCACTGAACTGTCACTAGCGATGGCACAAACCTCACCAGGGAGAGGAGTCTAAGGGGCCGCTGGTCTTCACCAGAGCCCGCCGCAAGGCAAAATGGGCTTGCTGCGGCAGGCAACCCCCAGGTCGCTACCCCTGGCTTGGTTGCTAGTGACGGTAGGCGAGGCGTGGCAGGAGCAGTAGGCAGGAGATAGTGCTGGCAGAGGTCTGTAGGCGTAATCGCAGGTGGCAGGCAGTACTCAGGAACAATAGGAAGGCAGCGGACAGGGACTTGGGACTGGGTAGCGAACAGCAACAAGGAATGAGGTCAGGAACAACAGGGAGCTGGGCCAAACGCTATGGGAAGCATGTAGAGGCTCCAACACGAGGGACAGGGCATGCTGGGATTTATAGGGAGTGATTCAGTGTAACTTCCAATTAGGGGCAGGCTGGCCCTTTAAATCTGAGACAGCCGGCGCGCGCGCACCCTAAGAGGCGGGGCCGCGCCGGCCGACACAGCGGGAGATAGGAGCGGAGGAAGGTGAGGCGCCCCAAGGGGCCGAACTAGCAGCAGGGCCAGGTCCCGGTACTGGGACAATGGCGGCTGCCCGCTGGGAGGAGTTGCGGCGGCAGCCCGGAGCGCGGGACGCTGCTGCAGCCGTGGCACTGGTGCAGGTGTATAGCATAAAAGTCTTTTAAAAAGTGCTAATTATACAGACAATTTCTATACTTGGACCCTTCTGATGTGTGTATATCACATCCGTCTTATCCTGACAGACAAAAATACCTGGTGAAGGTGTATAGCATAAAAGTCTTTAAAAAAAGTGCTATACATATAGACAATTTCTATCCTTGGACCCTTCATTTACTTGGACACTGCATTTGTGACCTTTTTCCTGCATAGACCCAGTAATAGTGAATTTCCTGCATAGACCCTGTAATGGTGAATTTCCTGCATAGACCCTGTCATGGTGAATATTGAATTTTAAAAAACTTTGAGATATCGAAAAGATAATGATGTTACTGACATGTAGAGCCCTAAATTCAACCAAATACACTACCCCCGTATCATATAGATGCTTTAAACTATGAAATCCGCAGAAAACCGAAATTTGGTCGAACCGAACTTTCCGAAAAAATCCAGAAGTCCGGTCAAAACAAACTTTTGAAAAGTTCGCTCATCTCTAATTGTCACCTGACAACCGGCCATGTGAGCAGCCATCCTTGTGCTCCTTTCCAGGTCAAGAGGGCTAACTGCACAGAGACCATTTAGTCTCTTTTCACCAGTAATTATAATTTTACCTTTATATGTATTTTGATCTATTCCTTTATAGGGAATCTATTAGCACTCTGACTTGACCTGCTGACAGTGTGCAGTAGTTAGTAGTTAACTAGTGAGCATGTTACTTTTGGCAGTTTTATCTATGAAGGTGATGCTGCACAACATCAATTCTCCTACTGTAATGAAGAGTCAAAGAGGAGATGTGGTGTATCACTCATGCCACGCTCTGGCATGCCTCACCATCTGGGTATGTAATGTCAATGAGGACAGCATATGGCCTCTGACATCAGCGTTGCATGAGAAGACAGGGAATATAGAGCAGTATAAGTATATAGAGCATATAACTGTGCAGGAGGCTAAGTAGCACATAATATTTAAGCAGAAGAGGGAGGAGGAAGGAGTGGTGAGGCATGCCAGAGCACAGCTTGAGAGCTACACCACAACTCCTCTTTGACTCTTCATTACAGTAAGAGAATTGATAATGTGCAGCATTGTCTTCTCAGATATAATAGCCAAAGGTAACATGCTCATGAAAAAAAATCTAAAGAAAAAAAAAAAGACCATTGGCTGTAAAACGACAAGAAATCAGCCATTTAAAAGCCTATTTATAAAAAACAAACATGGACTATTTAGTAATGGCAAAATATGCCAAACTAACAATATATCTAAGCATTTTTGCTAAGATTTCAGCAAACTTTTTGTATAGTCTTAGAAATGTGCCGCAAAACAAAAACATTCCATTAATCAGGAAACCTGTCAAAATGCAATTTTATGATTATATTTCTACAAGTGGTTGCAACTCAGAATTTCACCTTAAGTAGAGAAAGCAATGTGATCTCAACCTTTAACGAACCAAAAATCCTAACTTTTTACTTCTCATAAGTTACATGGCTGAGATTTCTAAACTGTGAAGGAATATACTCAAAGGCATGGTAACTTGATTTCACCCACAGGACTTCTAAGTACTGTTAATATTGCAAATGAGGAACTAGTTTTGAATAGAAATCCATGATGTGAGCAACTTGACTCACTTAATTCAACTTAATTGTCCATGACTTTTCAGATGAAACCTATTAAGATCCTTCATTTTCCTGCCAAGATATTTAGAACATTGTATGCTGTGAGCAAAATTACTGTAGCTCAAAAAGCTTGAAGTAGCCAGAAAGTTTCCCCCAATAAAGCATCTGAAATGGGGCATTAATAATGCAAACAAAGGAAATAGTTCTTTCGTTGTAGCCCTTTATTCAGCTCTAAAACGAATAGGAAATACAACTAATAGACAATGGAAACATAAAGGAAAAGTTGGATTTAAAACAACAAGGGTATTTGCATATAAATAACATCTAAACTGTTTATGCAGCTCTCTAATTAGTAACTATGTGCCATATGCATATTTAATGACCAGGATGTTCTTAATGGATACAATTTGTTTGGCAATACCCCATAAGCACAACTTTGTTGAAGTAAAGTCTCAGTTTAGAAAGAAATAAGCAGAGGCGTGAGGGTTTTTTTATTTATTTTTTTTTACTTTATTTTTCCACAGGTGTCTATGAAAATAGAAAATTAAGAATTTTATACAGCCATTTTGAATGAATCTAACCTGCTGATAGCTTACTATTGTGCACGAGGTGCAGAGGATGAAGGTATGTCTCTTACCTTCGCCCTCGTGCCATTCCCGTAATGTAATTGTGTCTCTGATAATGCCGTTTTGAGCATTGCCACGCCCTCGGGCACCAATACGGCCCGCCACTTGCTAGCCTGCTCTATTGATAATGATTAGAAGAGGTGGGGCAGTGCTTAAAGCAGCATTACCGAAGACACAATTAAATTAACATTTGCACGTAAACTGGGCCTAGGATAAAGATAATAGACATACCTTCATACTCAGCGCCCCGTGCACAGTAGGAGGCTATTCTTCTTACTGACTTGAGGAAGAGGCAAGATTATGATAATACTCCAGGAATTTAAAGGGGTTATCCAGTGCTACAAAAACATGGGCACTTTTGAATCCCTCTTGTCTCCAGCTTGGGTGGGGTTTTGAAACTCCCTTCCATTGACGTAAATGGAGCTTAATTGCAAACCCCCACCTGAACTGGAGACAAGAGTAGGGGAAAAGTGGCCAGGTTTTTGTAGCACTGGATAATCCCTTTAAGATTTTTTATCTTAGAACCGATTTAAGTCTTTTCTTAATCAAAACAGATGCACACAGTTGCATCCTTTTTTCCAACCGGTTTTCCATCAGTTTTTTGCAAAAACAGATGAATAAATACACAGTGTGACCCGAGCCTAACCTAGACAATGAGCTATCAACGATGGGAAGGAAAAGCAGCATATCAGAAGTTTGCTAAATGAATGTATTTGCAAAAATGTTTAACCTGACATCTTGAAATTTAGCTCTATTAGTTGAGATAGGAATACCCCTATAAATAAGCTTAATCTAGTCACTTACTGCAGCTATTGTCACTGAAAATATTTATTCTTTCAGACTGTGACTTCACCACAAAATAAAAACTGAATCATCTATAGACTTCGATAGACTTCACCAGGTATTTTACATCCAATCTATCAAATGTATTGCTACCACAAATAACTAAAACAACATATGTAGAGACCACTCATAGGTTTTCATAATATTAATCGACTTTGTTGGAAAAAATTTCTATGGAGCCAAGCATCCAGGTGTCAGGTATCACGAGCTTCTGACGGGTCTGAAATAATTTTTTTTTGTAAGGTAAATTGAGAATTATATCTAGAAAAGGCAAGAAGTGAACAACCCAGTCTAAGATGAAAACATATGTTAGTAGTGTTTTATAACTATAATATCATGAGAAGTACATAATTATGTACCAAACACATATCAGGCATTCATTTTCCAGCTGTACCTGATGTATAGTTTAGAAGCTCTATGAATATAATTTGAGTTGCATTATGTTACCTAGCAGTACCAATTCCTTATGAGTGCAATCTTAAATATGGTGGTGCAAACCTGAGGTTCCTTTCTACTGTACAATCATTATATGTTGCGATTTTCTGCAATTGCAAACTCTATTTGTAATGACCTAAGATCAAGGCACTAGTTCAAGAAGGTCCTGGAGCTTTAATTATCGGATAGGCATAGCTCTGAGTGTCCAGAATTCAGATTCCTTTTCTTAAAGAGTCATATATGAAAAATGATTTAGCTAAAAAAGAGTGAAAAGTAGCTTAAAGTGGTATTCCACTTATTTTAATGTTTTTATGTCTTTTTTGCCCTAGCGGAGAACATTAAAGACAGGCTATCCCTACTTTTCCATGTTTTGCAGTATCGTCCTAGGTCATCTTCGAGTCCTGGTTGAACTATTGTGCCTCCATTTCCGAGATGGACTTGTCTTGCCAGTGACAGGCCACTCAGCCAGCAAAAAAACAAAGTTGAGACAGCATTCAGTGAAAAAATTCAAATAGTGGCTACTTTATTCATCTGGCAATGCAACGTTTCGGCTGTGACTTGTCTTTCTCAAGCATGCTTAAAAAAAGCTAGAGTGACAGTCAAAACGTTGGTTGCCGTGAATAAAATAGCCACCATTTGAATCTTTTTAACTGAATGCTGTCTCAACTTCATTTTCTTGCTAGTGTTTCCACAGAAGTTATCCAGTCCAGTGAGGGGTACATTTGCCATTTACCATATTGTTTCCTAGTGGTGCTGTTGTATATTGTTGTGAAGGCCACTCAGTCAATCACTGACCAGGGCACTGTCCCATCTCAGTCAGTGATTGGCCGAGCAGGCTGTCAATAATCTAGTGCAAATCTTTTTGGGTAAAAGTAAAAGACTCATTGAGAGTCGAAACGTCGTGTATTTACTTGTGAGCCAATAAAGATTTGAAGATTTCTATCTACGTTGCATGCTGTTGGATTAAACTTTTTCCAGTCCATATACCCACTGACCGGAATAGTGGGTTCCAGCGTGCATCTCCCTCCGTGCATTTCAAAGGACTTTCTAGTGCTGCTGGACTCTACACCTATACTAATCTAATGCAAGACTTTTTTTTATTATAATTTCTATTTAAAGAAAAACTATTAGCAGGTTAGAAACATCTAAGCTGCTAATGTTCTTATAGAGCCCAGGATGATGAGAATGAAGGTAATATTCCTATCTCGCCCCTTAGTGCTGTTTTTGGGATATTTGTAAAAAATATGTATACATATATTTGCGCCTCAAATACTGGTTCATAAATAGAACTTAGACCAAAAATAGGTGAAAACCCCAATTATTCACCCCAAAAGATGCACATAGCCCTTGATAAATGTCCCTCATGGTCTTTAAGATAGGCCAATTGCTTTCCTGCACGTTTTGCTCTTAACAATTCTGAAGTGAATGGTTGTGGGTTCAAAAAAGAGAGTACAGAGAGGGCACTCAGCGCGTGAAACGGCTGTCACACCCTTTCTGTGATTGTATGGCGGCCCCGCCGACTGCTACACACTCTGCTTGTTTTTAATGTTTTGGACTCAATAAAAAAGAATATTTTAGGGTGAGTGCCCTCTCTATACTCTCTTTTTTGGATCCCTTTGCCTATGTTCTGCATATCCTGAGAGGTGCACCCCTATCTTCATGTGCTGAGGTCTGTTTTAAGTACCTAATTCAAGGTTATACCGATTGGTTGGAGTAGTTGGTTGCCAGTCTGCTGTTTCTCTGCCTCATTTTTGAATGGCTGTGGGTTAATGTCTGAATTACTGGAAGTACTAATGCTACTTTCTTCTGGTTCTCAGGCCAGCAGCCCTTGCCTTTCTGTATCAACAAATTTTTTCATGAAAGACTTACACACTTTCGTGTTCCCATCCATATCCTCCAGAACCACTTGAGTGCTTCTCCTTTCCTTCAAAATATAAGGCTCAGGTTCAGTGGTTTGAGACAATTTGTTAAACCGTTCATTTTGAAGCAAGACTATATCCTTGTCTAAGGCCACTAGTTTGACAATGGTGCTGGTCTTTTGTGTACTGTTAGGCTCAGATTTTCCTTTCCTCATCAGTTTCCTTGAATGTTTCCTGACTTATAGAAGAACCTCTAATGTCCATCAACATTGTCCTGAACACAGAACGTGTGAATGCAGCCTAAAGTCGCTATTCCACGGGGCAACTATGAGGAGCAAACGAGCGCTATTAGCACTTGTTTTATCCTTGTTCCTCGCTCGATGATGCCGCCGCCATTCCTCGTGGCAGCAGCGAGCGGGTGAGTGTGGAAGGGGCCGCGGGGAGCTGCGAGGGGGCTGCCCGGGTGATCACATGATCGTCCAGGCAGCCCATAGAGGATAGCGGCGATCTGCTGCCACTCCTCCTATTCCACAGAGCGACGGTAGCAGATCGCTGCTATCACAGTTGCTTGTTTTTCAACATGTTGAACATGAACATGAACTATGTCGGCTGATCATTTCCTTCTATTCCACGGGATGACTATCAGCCGTAATGGCCGATATCGGCCGAATACAGCTGATAATCCTTCTGTGTAATAGGGCCTAAAGGCTGCTTACTTTAATCCATGCAGACCAAACACTGACTTCTGAGCCACACCTAACAACCAGGCAGATATAAATAGTATTGTAACATTTTGCAGCCAACAAGTTAACACATTACTTTGCAACATACCACACTTCGTATCCCCTATCCTGTGTATAGGAGCTAGTTTAATAAGATGGGAGTACCCTTTCAGGCTATGTTCACACACTGTAATACAACCATGCAACCATTACTTAATGGTTTTTTGAATTCCAGGCACATTTGGGTATGCCTGCAATTCAATTAACCTTTGACATCAATACAATATATGGCCGTGAGAACCAATGTAGAACCTCTGTTTACAGTCTGCTGGCCGGAAACAATTGACATGTCAATTATTTCCATGACCGTAGGGGACCAGCGGCCATTGTGCAATACATTGAGTGTAAAGTGGCCGCTGTTCCCCATAGGATTCAACACTGTGTATTCTTTTTTGACAAAAACGGCCATTGTTATAATTGGCAAAAATGGCTGTTGTCAAAAGAGAATACACTGTATGAACATAGCCTCAAAGTAATTTGGCATATAGCAGTGGCAGTTGTGATTATGTTCAAATAATAGTGTTTTCAATTTGCATGGGGAGATGACCAATTGACTTATGACTGTTAACCCTTGGAGGCGACCAACTGGATCTTTATATTGGGAAATAATCAGAGGTGAACATTTATAGGTCCACTGTAAGAGACTTGGATCAAACACATCCTGTTAAATATTAAAAACATCAGATTGTATAAGGAATTGGTAGTTTTTTTTTTGCTAAACATTCATCTACTTGCCAAGAAGTGTGATAGCAATAATCTGCTATAATAACCCACATTCCTGAAGTGTTCTTCTAAATGGAATATTTCAGCTTTGCGCCTTATCAACTTTTCTACAAAAAGTAGTATCGTGTGGACATCCTATAGACATTCTCACAGGTGTGTTTTAAGTACAACATGCCATATGTGGCTTTGTATTTTCGCTTTTGTGATATGTCAATTTGGGATATTTTATTGGACAGATGGCCTTTGAAAAAATTACGCAATCTGATTATTCAAATAATTTTCTTGGCAATGATGAACTTCATACTAGCTTCTAAGCAGGCAGAATGCCATCCAGCAGATGGCTCAACTGCAGACTGTTCCTGAACATCAACACTCTTTCGTAGCTGTTTTCTCAGCCAAGAATATTGAAAAGGGTATTTACTAATGCAATTATAGAATTTATCAGCACTAGGCATATGATACGGGATACTGTACATGGGACAGCTACTCACAGGAATACTTCAGAAATATTTACTTCTAGATTAAGACATTATATAAGATTGATTTGTCATTCCTCGTGTATAAATAACTGGAAGCTTCACTTCATTCACTAATCAATAGATTGCAATAGATATGTAGTTTTTGCATATTTTATGCACCCCCCCATCACCATTCCCCCTGCCCCCTTCTATAAATTGTACTCTCTTTACGCTAAGTAAATACAAGCAAGTTGGCACAACAAGCAGTAGGAAACTTACTGGGGAAGAAACTGTTGCTGTATCCCCCTCCTGTCACTCCTAATCCTACAAGTGCAGAAAGGGGTATTACAAACTTCAGACAAACATTTTCTAATACATTCAATACTAAGTCAGGGTAAATATAAGGTACTGTATGGTCATGGCACTCTATTTCACTGAAAGAGTAGTAGATTAGAACAAACTTCTAGCAGATGTGGTTGATAAAAATGTTAACCTGCCTTAGATAAACATATCTATCCTATATGGACCAGCAGGGCCGTATTTACTAGTAGGCACCCGTTGTCCGGTGCCCAGGGCAGCACCTTGCAGGGAGGCAGCACCAGGGAACAGGGGGAAGGAAACAACTTTTTATGTTTTTATTTTTTTAGTCTCCCACTTCCCTTTTTAGACTGATTGCCAGTAAATCTGTTTTGTTTTTTTAGGTGGCTGGGGGGTGCATGGTGGTATTGGTCAGGTCTAGTATGGCAGTGTTATGCAGTCACAGTAAGGTGGTATTGGTCAGGTCTGGTAAGGCTGTGTCATCCAATCACAGTATGGCGGTATTGGTCAGGTCCGGTGTGGTGGTGTTACCCAGTCACAGTATGGCGGTATTGGTCAGGTCTGGTGTGGCGGTGTTATCCAGTCACAATATGGCGGTATTGCTAAGGTCTGGTGTAAATGTGATGCCTGGAGCTATTACCTACCAATCTACCAATCCGGTGGTGAGAATTCCTTCAGACAATATGCAGATGGCTCTAATCATTGATTCAATGTGGAAATTTGTTTACGTTTTAAGCCGTTAAAAACCATGATAAATGCAATTGAATGTATCTACATGTACAGAAATGCATGTGGCAGAAACCAGGCTCCCATTTCTTTCTCAGTAGTCATGTGCTGTTACCAGGATTATTGGCTATACGCCTATTGGTTACCACATGAGGGTCTGGCATCTGCTGCATGTGGTGACGTATAGTAAATGTGGGAACGCAGCCTAAGGCTATGTTCTCACTACATAAAAGTGCTGCCGTTATTGCCATTGGCCAACAGCCGTACTTTGTGAGGTGTGGACATAGCCTTATCTTCTGTGGGATCCCTGCCGGAGCATATACACATTGTATAAGCTCCGGACAGGATCTCGTACGGGGCCGCAAATAACTGACATGTCAGTTTTCTGCGGCCGCAGAAAGGCCTGTCCGTTCACACAATGAAGCGAGCGACTCTGGGCGCTTGCTTCATTGTGTGCTGTGGGAGGTTCTGATGCGGGCGCTCGCTGATGCGCCCGCATCAGAGCGCTTCGGCTAGTCTCTTACGTTGTGTGAACATAGCCTAAGACTGATCAGGTATCAATATGATGTTCAGAAACTAGAAAATCATGATGCTAATTGGTGAGTGAAGATGGAGCGTCTTCAGGTTTAGTGCCCAGGGCAGCAGCAACTGTTAATACGGACCTGTGGACCAGGTGGTATTTTTCCTGCCAACAATCTTCTGTTTCTATAACTGTGGCAGCAAAGTGATTTCTCACTTATTTATTTTTTTTACTTTTAACGTACTTAAGTAAGGCTGGGTTCACACTGCGTTTTTGCAATCTGTCCAGCGTACCTCTTTTTAATTGGTTACTTTTAACGGACAGAAAAACGTAGTCAACACTACTTTTGTGTCTGTTAAAAAAAAATGATCCGCTTTGCTTTGTAATGGAAGCCAGTGGAAAAAATGATCCAAACGGATGACACACAATCCGGATGAAACACACAGTGTGAACCCAGCCTTAGGTACAATACGTGTTTGTGCAATAAGTTTATTTTTGTAATCCCTTTTTTTTTAAGATACTGTTCACTATGTTTATAGACCTTTTTTTTTTAGCAACACATAACGGTCGTTATTTTATAACAACAGCCATCATTATACAAATAATGGTTGTTTTAAAATAAGGACCATTATTTGCCATAAATGTTGTCCGTCCAATTAAAATGTCCACTATTTTGACAATGTGTGAACATTTTTTTTACAGTGTGTGTAAACATAGCCTCTAAATGACTCCGAAAAAAAAAAAAAAAAAAAACAACCTTGTAGTTATATAACTTTGTAGTTTCATATGTAAGTCCCTGAGGGGACTTATAAAATGTGTAAAAAAATAAATAAATAAATAAATAAATAAATATATAATATGCACTACCGTTCAAAAGTTTGGGGTCGCATTGAAATGTCCTTATTTTTTAAGGAAAAGCACTGTACTTTTCAATGAAGATAACTTTAAACTAGTCCTAACTTTAAAGAAATAAACTGTATACATTGCTAATGTGGTAAATGACTATTCTATAGTCATTCTATAGACTATTCTATAGGCTATAGAGGCCCATTTCCAGCAACTATCACTCCAGTGTTCTAATGGTACAATGTGTTTGCTCATTGGCTCAGAAGGCTAATTGATGATTAGAAAACGCTTGTGCAATCATGTTCACACATCTGAAAACAGTCTAGCGCGTTACAGAAGCTACAAAACTGACCTTCCTTTGAGCAGATTGAGTTTCTGGAGCATCACATTTGTGGGGTCAATTAAACGCTCAAAATGGCCAGAAAAAGAGAACTTTCATCTGAAACTCGACAGTATATTCTTGTTCTTAGAAATGAAGGCTACTCCATGCGAGGAATGGCTAAGACATTGAAGATTTCCTACAACTGTGTGTACAACTCCCTTCAGAGGACAGCACAAACAGGCTCGAACCAGATAAAAAAAAAGAAGTGGGAGGCCGCGTTGCACAACTAAGCAAGAAGATAAGCACATTAGAGTCTCAAGTTTGAGAAACAGACGCCTCACAGGTCCCCAACTGGCATCTTCATTAAATAGTACCCGCAAAACACCAGTGTCAACATCTACAGTGAAGAGGCGGCTGCGGGATTTTGGGCTTCAGGGCAGAGTGGCAAAGAAAAAGCCATATCTGAGACTGGCCAATAAAAGAAAAAGATTAAGATGGGCAAAAGAACACAGACATTGGACTGAGGAAGACTGGAAAAAAGTGTTGTGGACGGATGAATCCAAGTTTGAGGTGTTTGGATCACAAAGAAGAATGTTTGGGAGATGCAGAACAAATAAAAAGATGCTGGAAAAATGCCTGACACCATCTGTTAAGCATGGTGAAGGTAATGTGATGGTCTGGGGTTGCTTTGGTGCTGGTAAGGTGGGAGATTTGTACAGGGTAAAAGGGATTCTGAATAAGAAAGGCTATCACTCAATTTTGCAACGCCATGCCATACCCAGTGGATAGCGCTTGATTGGAGCCAATTTCATCCTACAACAAGACAATGACCCTAAGCACACCTCCAAATTGTGCACAAACTATTTACAGCAGAATGGTATTCTATCGGTAATGGAGTGGCAAGCGCAGTCACCAGATCTGAACCCCATTGAGCTGTTGTGGGAGCAGCTTGACCGTATAGTACGCCAGAAGTGCCCATGCAACCAATCAAACTTGTGGGAGCTGCTTCTAGAAGCATGGGGGGCAATTTCTCCTGCTTACCTCAACAGATTAATAGCTAGAATGCCAAAGGTGTGCAATGCTGTAATTGCTGCAAAAGGTGGATTCTTTGACAAAAGCAAAGTTTGATGTAAAAACAATGTTATTTCAAATACAAATCATTATTTCTAACCTTGTCAATGTCTTGACTCTATTTTCTATTCATTTCACAACTTATGGTGGGGAGGAAGTGTGACTTTTCATGGAAAACACAAAATTGTGTGGGCGACCACAAACTTTTGAACGGTAGTGTATATGTCATGACATCACGAGCTGTGATACAAAGGCTAAAATGACTGCCATGGCATATAAAATGGCAGTCGGGAGGGCGCATGCGCGCGGCTCACTGGGGAGGACACGTCTCATGTGAGCTCCGCTCTACCCGCAGTGAAACCGGCATAAAGCGCCATTCTTTGGCACATCAGCACCAAACTATGTCCGGCAGGAAGGGGACTCTGCCTAGGAGTGTTCGGAAGACTAAAGAGCGACTTACCAGCCGTCTTTCCCAGTCTATCCCGGACGTCTTCCGCGCCATGCAGGCCTCACAGGAAAGCACGGGCGCCATCTTAGCTCCCTCCCAGGCCTCAGAGGATGACGCAGCTCAGCTCCCCGACCCTCAGGACACTCCTGTGTTATTTAACTCCATCAAGACTCTATTCAGGCAAGAATTGCATAAAGCTCTTTCTGATTTTACTGCACAAATTCATGAACTGGGCCAACGTTTCTCTGATGTGTAGCAAAAAGTAGATGAGATAACTGATACGCTGGACTCAGACTCGCCAAGACGTTATTGAGCACGCTGAACGTTTGGATATGATGGAGCTGAAACTTGAGGATTTGGAGAATCGCTCTCGCAGGGCAAACATCCGAATAAGAGGTATGGCTGAATCCTATGTGGACTTGAAATCCACAGTCACTACCCTCTTTATGGCCCTACTTCCTGATGCATCGGCAGAAATGCTCCGATTTGATAGAATACACAGAGCACTAACTAAGCCCCGCAATGCTGACACCCCGAGGGACATTATACTGCGTCTCCACTACCCTGAAATGCGGGACCTAATTATGGCAGCAGCACGTAATCTGTACCCCCTTCCGGGGATGCCCCCCTCCGTGCACTTATACACAGACTTAGCTCCATCTACCTTGGAACGTCGACACTCCTTCCGCCCCATCACCATGGCTTTGGTGAAGCAAGGAATAAGATAACGTTGGGGCTTCCCATTCTCTTTGGGCTTTACTATCAACGGATATGCCTACCTGGTCCGCACCACCCTGGAAGCACGTGAGGCCCTCAAGAGAGAAGATATCACCTGTGAGGATGGAGGGCTCCCTCCTAAACCACAGAGGTCTCCACGCCCGATGCGCTCCTGGAACGCACCCAAGAATCCTGCCCGCCGTAGATTTCATGGAGTGGAGGATGATCCGGCACCAGACTGACTAACTCTCTCTTTCTTACAGTAACTGGTTCCCTTCTTGCCAGCATTGGTTTACCGCGGCCGGTCGCAGATAGTTATTCATGTTGCCTACTGTACCTTTGGGTATGCTTGGAAGTGGCTGGCATACTGTTTTGCTAGCCGCCATTCCAGCCACAAGTTTACAGACTTTTATGTTTGTTTTTGTTTCCTTTGTCTTTGTTCTCTCTAGTTCTTCAGTTCAGTCCGTGTCTTGTGTTATGTGTGCTTATTCCTCCGTGGGATGTCTCCCTTCCATTGGACTTCATCAGGGTCTCGTGGGATCCATCTGTTCTACCAGGTCTTCTTAGCACAATGTTTTGCACGTTATAATGTGTAGGATCATTTCTCATAATGTCCGGGGTTTTAATTCCCCTATGAAGAGGAAAAAAGCCTTCAGGGACTACGCTAAACATAAGCCAGATATTATAGCACTACAAGAATGTCACTTTACTCCAAATTCCCATCCTAAATATTTTCACCCCCAATATTCTGTTTACTATATGGCCACGTACCACACCAAATCCAGAGGGGTGTTAATATTGTTTCATAATTCTTTCCCTGTTAAAATACACAAGGTTGTCGTGGACCCTGAAGGCAGGTTTCTCGTTTTGCAAGGTACAGTCTATGATAAGAAAATTTGCCTTGTCAACTCCTATGCCCCAACAGACTATCCCCTGACCTTTTTCTCGTCTCTTTGTACCACCCTTTCTGACCTGCAATATGATGTGTTATTATGGGCGGGGGATTTTAACATGGTATATAATGGTCGGCTGGATAGGTCGAATACTGCCCCTTTGCGGCGTACAGGCTCGCAACAATGCCTCTTGACATCATCCTTCCAAACTTTGGGCATTGCAGACACCTGGAGAGAATGTAATGGCGTGGCTCGGGGCTACTCTTATTACTCCCCTACCCATCGCCATTACACTAGAATAGACTGGATATTAACTAACTCTACATTTTTACCGCATTTGTTATATGCCCGACATGTTGTGTCAGCCTGGTCTAACCATGACGCAGTGTTAGTGGAGTTTGATCTTGCAGGAAAATTAGCTACTCCATTTAGATGGAGACTTAATGAATCTCTCCTTACGAATCCCTGAAAAAGGCAGCAAATGCAAGAGGAACTCCAGTCTTTTTTTCAAACTAATGCGTCATCGTCAGACCCCTGCTGGATATGGTTGGCCCATAAGGCCTTTATGAGGGGCCGCTTGATTGCTGTGGCAACTAAGGTTAAGAGGGACTGTAATGCTGCCCAAGTAGCACTTGAGAACAAACTTGCCAGGCTTTCCATAGCACATCAATGCAACCCAACATTGTATCTCCATAAAGCTATCTCTGATGCTAAACTACAACTCAATGCTATTCTTTCCCACAGGACAGAGAAGGCACTTCGCTGGACTCAGGCAACTTACTATAAGTGGGCAAACAAGCCGGATCGACTCCTAGCTCGTATGTTGGCCCAGAAGCAGCGTTTGAACCAAATTCATAGACTGCAGGTAAGACCGGGGGTATACTCCTCCAATCCTGACCGTATTTATAAGGCATTCCACTCTTTCTACTCCTCCCTATATTCTGAACCTCTCCCCCCCTCGCCAGCAAAGATAAGAGACTTCCTCCAATCTCTACCCCTCCCTACTCTTTCTCAGGAGGCCAGAGACGCCCTGAACCGCCCTATAACGGCGGAAGAACTGACTGATGCTATAGGCCGATTGAAGTTGGGCAAAGCCCCGGGCTCAGATGGGTACTCAGCACTATACTATACTATAAAAAATTTATATCCCTTCTTGTGAAACCTCTCCTCTCCTTCTATAACTCTTTACAGGATAGTACCTCTGTACCCTCTGAATTCCTAGATGCACTAATTACGGTGATCCCCAAACCCCATAAGGACCCCACGAGAACAGGCAATTACTGCCCAATCTCTCTCATAAATTTAGATACCAAACTTCTCCCTTCCATTGTATCCTCTGGTCTAATTCCCATTCACGACCTCTGATGTTGTTAGGTCTCGACATTGAGAAGGCCTTTGATAGTGTGTCTTGGACATACCTATTTGAAGTCCTGAGCACTATGGGATTCGGAGGATCTTTTACTCATATACTTCACCTTCTTTATTCCAACCCCTCTGCTTACCTTAAACTTCCTTCCTCCACTGCACAACCTATTTGCATAGCACGGGGAACCCGCCAGGGGTGTCCTCTATCCCCAGCACTCTTTGCCCTTGCAATGGAGCCCCTGGCGACTTCCCTTCGCCTTGTCACGGCCGCGGCGGCGTCCCATGTTCCGGGCCGCCGCCGCGACCTCCTCCTGCCCCATGCAGCCGCCGGGGTCCTGGTGCAGGGACCCGGCGCTGCTGCTAGTTCGGCCCTGGGGGCGCCTCACCTCTCCTCCGCTCCTGTCTCTCACTGTGCCGGCCGGTACGCGCGTCCCCGCCTCCTAGGGCGCGCGCGCCGGCTGTCTCAGAATTAAAGGGGCAGTGCGCTCCTAATTGGTCCACATGTCAATCACTCCCCTATAAGTTCCAGCTCTGCCCCCTTCCAGGTGTTGGAGCCTCTACATGCTTCCCATAGCGTTTGGCCCAGCTCCCTGTTGTTCCTGTCTTTAGTCCTTGTCCCTAGTCCTCGCCCGCTGCCTTCCCATTGTTCCTGAGTCCTGTCCGCCACCTGCGAGCACGTCTACAGTCCTCTGCCTGCACTATCTCCTGCCTACTGCTCCTGCCACGCCTCGCCTGCCGTCACTAGCAACCAAGCCAGGGGTAGCGACCTGGGGGTCGCCTGCCGCAGCAAGTCCATCCCGCCTTGCGGCGGGCTCTGGTGAATACCAGCGACCCCTTGGACTCCGCTCCCTGGTGAGGTTAGTGCTATCGCTGGTGACGGTCCAGTGGATCCACTACTCCAGGCGTTACACGCCTAAATCCTAATGTCAAGGGAGTTGATATAGCTGATTGTTCATATAAGATACATCTCTTTGCTGATGATTCCCTCCTTACCCTTACCTCCCCACTAACCTCCCTCCCAAACCTCTTGACTGTCCTTAACGACTTTGAGAAGCTCTCTGGCCTCAGGCTCAACTAATCTAAATCTGAAACTCTATATTGCAACATCCCTTTAGCTCAACAGCAACTAATAAACTTTGGCTTTAGCCCCCAACCCCGTTCCTTGGCTTACCTAGGAATGAAACTTGCACCCTCGCTTTCTACGCTCTATTCTTCCAATTATCCCTCTCTTTTCTCCTCTATCAGAGCTGATCTTAAAAAATGGAATGTTCCTCACCTTTCTTGGATAGGCAGAATAAATGCGGTCAGGATGGTGGTGCTACCACGTATCTTATACTATTTCCGGTGCCTGCCCATTCCATTGGCTAACTCTGATTTGGTGAGTCTCCAACGTGACCTTATGCGATTCATTTGGAATGGCAGACGGCCATGAATTCCTAAAAAGATAATGCTAATTCATAAACGTTCTGGGGGTTTATCGGTACCTCACCTGCGCAACTATTACACTGCAGCACGCTTGGCCCAACTGCTGTTGGTTAACACCCCCCATGCCGCCCCTAGTTGGGTTCGATTGGAATCGGACCTAGTGTCACCTTATTCTTTACCAGCCCTAATGTCTTGTTTGCCCACTCTGCCACGGTTACATGCCTCAGCCCAAATAGTGCTCCATTCTCTGGCGCTCTGGAGAAAGGTACGCTTTAAATATAAATTGCAATCTGCTGTCTCTCCGTTGTCCCCCCTGTTTGGTAATCCCTGCTTCCCTCCCGGTTTGCTGCAGTTCCAGTTTGCCTGGTGGAAAGCCAATGGACTGCTTAGACTACAGATCCAATATTCCAAATGAACAGCACAGGTAGGCAAAATACTGATATGTAGGAATGGAGTGCTCGCCTCACCGGACAGGACCCCTCCGTCCGGACACAAATCCAAAAGAAATAACTGAAGACAGCACCTCTCAGTGAAAAAATGTGATGTCTTTATTCACATCTTACTTGCGCGACGTTTCGGCTGGTTCTCAGCCTTTCACACGCTTGAGAAAGGCTGAGAACCAGCCGAAACGTCGCGCAAGTAAGATGTGAATAAAGACATCACATTTTTTCACTGAGAGGTGCTGTCTTCAGTTATTTCTTTTGCTTAGACTACAGGACTTTTTATGTAGAAAACGTTTGTATACTATGGAGGAGTGCGCCCGCCAATTTAGTCCACCTCCACCTGAAATATACCGATTACAACAAATTTATTCCTTCTTTTCCTCTCAAGGCGGTTGGAGCTGAAATTTCTCCGTCCGACTTTGAGAGACTAGCCTTATACACCCCTGATAGGATTGGAATGTTGTCTACTCTCTACAGTTTGCTGAACTCACTCCCACCTGATCATAAACTTCCTTATATGACCCAATGGGAGTCAGACCTACATATCACTATGTCCCCCCTTCAATGGCAAACTAGCAGTGAACTCCTTAGTAAGGGCAGCTGGCAGGTAGCGCTTTCTGAAACAGCCCTAAAAATTTTCAACAGAGCATATTATGTCCCAGCTAGGCTACATGCAATTTATCCTACATACAGTTTCTCCCCTTTGCTTTCGGGGCTGTCAAGCCGCTGGTGACACGCATCATATTTGGTGGTTGTGCCCAGTGGTGCAGACCCTATGGTCACAAGTGGTTCAGCTGGCGGTGGACATGGTGGGCTACCCTCTCCGTTCAACGCCTCAGCTGTGTCTATTTGGTGTCAAACCCTCCCGTATGCCCTATAGGCTATTTAAGCTGGCTCAACTTATTTTAATGGCAGCCAGAATATATATAGCTTCCAGTTGGAAAAAACCTCATCTTCACTTAGATAAGGTGAAGGACAGGGTCAACGATATCATGTTATCTGAAAAAATTGCTGCGACCAGGGGAGATACAGTGGAAGCGTTTGAACGAACCTGGAGACCGTGGTATACCTCTTCCCACGTGAGGGATATTTCGTACTATATTACTACTTGATTTGGCACTACTTGCTATTTATTTTAGCCATTGATACTGTACTGGACTATTTCAGTTTGTTCCCTATGATCATTACTTGCTTGATTGTTCTTTTTTCTTTGTTCTCTATAGAGGCCGAAAAGGCCCATATGCTTGTACTATGCATTGCCCTGAGATTGCAATAAAATTGATCTGTTTGATACTAAAATGGCAGTCGGATTCGCCAAACCACACAAATTGGCGCTGAACCATACAAAGATTGCTGTTGTGAAACAACATGGCCGGTCATAAGCCAGCTCATGTAACCTTGTTTTTCACTTTGTTTTTCACCCTGTTTTTCACCTTGTTTTTCACCTTATGTAAATGAACAATATTTTGGATCACTCTGTCAGACTTGATATGCTATGGGAAGCAGTCAGCAGAATTTGGCCAGTCTTTTTGACAACATCCTAGTAAGATAAGTAATGCCTTACAGATGTGGGAACCCATCTGTAGCTGCCTACTTTTAATGACGCAAATAAGGGTACATAAGATGTTAAAAATAGCCAATCCTTTGTGATCATCACTCCACAGCTGAGATTACGATAACTACATACTGCAAATATGAACTAATATTTGGTACAGCGATTCGGGATCACTTGTCTATACGATTGTGTGGATTGACTGCGATGGGCCCAACGCAGCCAAACACCACTGGGCTCTCATATTTTCTACTTTTTAATCATTTTTTACTTTCTCATGTATATTTAACATTTTTTATATCTTTCAGTATATGTTGTAAGATTTTAATATATTAAGTATATTTTTGGTTGCATTTGGTCATTGTGATACTGACCAATCTGAATTTGATTTTTATGAACCCATGTGCATTGACCATAAGACTGATATTGAAGTACATCTATAGTTGGGTTTGGTCATTCGGACATTGACTAATCATCTTATATATTTTCAAGTATTATAATAAATGATTAATTACAATCCAGATCTATTTTAATATATACATGGTCTATATCATCACAATTTAGATCTATTTAAGCATATATTTTATATATTATCTTTTATATATCATTTAACCCTCTTCTAGAGAGCCTACTACTTTTTCCTTTGTGATCATCAATTGACAGCAGTGATTGGGGACGCCTAAAGCTGCTTGAAGTGACCTGTCGCGGAGGCTTGGTGATATTTTCCTGAAGATATCCATTTCGGAACTTATCAATGAAGTGTGACAGGGTGGTAAGTGATATATTATATTTTCAATAAACTGTGTTTATCTATTGCTGATTTGTCTGACTTTCTTTTCATGTTCTATAATGAAATCCAAATGATCTAACTATAAGCAAAACACGAGCACAGGCACTTTGGGAGAAATTTAACCACTTCAGAAAAAAAGCAACACACAAATTCAATAAAATTTGAACCCATGTGCATTGACCATAAGACTGATATTGAAGTACATCTATAGTTGGGTTTGGTCATTCAGACATTGACTACTCATCTTATATATTTTCAAGTATTATAATAAATGATTACATGGTCTATATCATCACAATTTAGATCTATTTAAGCATATATTTTATATATTATCTTTTATATATCATTTAACCCTCTTCTAGAGAGCCTACTACTTTTTCCTTTGTGATCATCAATTGACAGCAGTGATTGGGGACGCCTAAAGCTGCTTGAAGTGACCTGTCGCGGAGGCTTGGTGATATTTTCCTGAAGATATCCATTTCGGAACTTATCAATGAAGTGTGACAGGGTGGTAAGTGATATATTATATTTTCAATAAACTGTGTTTATCTATTGCTGATTTGTCTGACTTTCTTTTCATGTTCTATAATGAAATCCAAATGATCTAACTATAAGCAAAACACGAGCACAGGCACTTTGGGAGAAATTTAACCACTTCAGAAAAAAGCAACACACAAATTCAATAAAATAAAAAAAATATGGATTTTACATAAAAATAAAAATAAAAACGTGTAGAAACACACCACCGTATCACTTGGTATTTTCTATAGTTGCATCTAGTCCATCTGGTGTTAATGTAGACTGTCTACATTAACACCATATGGACTAAATGAAAATATAGAAAATACCAAGTGATAAGGTGGTGTGTTTCTACATAGTTTTTTATTTTTATGTAAAATTCAGTTTTTTTTATTTTTTATTTTGATGTAAAATCCTGTTTTTAAATTATTTTATTGTATTTATGTGTTTCTTTTTTCGGAAGGGGTTAGATTTCCCACAATGTGCTTGGGCTCGTGATGTCATGATGATTTAGATCTTTTAACATATATATGCCATTGTTATTAGGATATTGTTGTATGACACTTAAGAAAGAAGCCAGTTCGACTTCAAAACACGTTGCGTCTTAATAAATGAAATATATATTTTAATATATGTTTTAATATGCGCCCAATGACCTGTATTGGAGGGGAGGAATCCCTTAGAGGAGTTTATGCCTTTGTGAGCCTTTGTTAGTGTTGATCCTCAGTTTGCACAACTGACCCAGGTGAGAGTCTTATCTTCCCTGCTCACCCGGTTGAATTTGTTACGATCTATACCATGGAGTGCTGTTTACCCTTTCAGTGTACACAAGTCTGTCAATCAAAGCCAGTAGGGGTGAGAGAAATCATTGAGGACAGCCTAAATCCCTCTGAGCCCTGTCTCTGGTCAAAGTTTAAACCGCTGTTTCCTTTCATTGAAGTTATTGTTATGAGTGAATTATACAGCACTGTGATAATGGAGTAACAGGTTCCCAGTAATTGTTCCCCCAGTTGCCATAACTACCTTTTTAAAAGTTGACATTTTTAGAAATAATAGATATTATTCTGTTCCTGATTGCTGTCAATATTTTATACAGATGTCATAATTTGATGTACATTTTAAAGAGAAGAACTTTCCAAGTTATTCTGGTTTGTAATCTGCAGGTGTTTTTGAATGACATGAATAAACCTCTTCTTCCTTTTTTTTTTTTGTGTGTGTGTGTGGGGGGGGGGCTATAGCTGATATACATTAAACATTGATGTCCCATACTATGTCATGCTGTACTCACTGATCTCAGGGAGACCAGCCAGAGATAACACTGTCAGCTGCTGGTTAACGTGCTGAATACAGTGAAATTCTAGGTGCATTGCTCTCTGGAAAATACGAATATGCAAAAATAGAGCCTGTGGAGTCTCAAAACATAGGACTAGCCAGTTATCCCTCCGGAAAGGATCCAGCCAATAAGTGGCTCCGAAACCACCATATTAAGTGGCCCTATAAGTCAATGTAATGACATGGGAAAAACCAAGGCTAGGTATCCATCCACATACAGCTGTTTCGGGATGTTGCCCCTCATCAGTGTGGAGTAGGATTCTGGCTAGGTGGGAGCAATGCCTAGTAGAGCCATAAGAGAAACAGATCACTGATCTCAGGGAGACTAGCCAAAGATAACACTGCTGGCTGCTAGTTAAAGCACTCAATAAAGTAAAATTCTAGGCGCATTGCTCCCTGGGAAACACGAATAGGCAAATAAGAGCCCGTGAAGCGTCAGTTAAGATTCTCGAAACACAGGACTAGCCAGATAACTGGACATAGTGACCTACACACATTGTTTAATGCCAAGTGTTTCTTTTATTTTAGGGGAACCTGCTTGTTAACTCAAACTAGTTATTATCAGAGATAACCTCATTAACCTATAAAGGGTCTCCACTCACAATAAGGTGGATTTAGTTATATGGATAAGTTTAGTTTTCGTGCCTATTTATAAATTTTGCAAATTTCACACATGCTCTTTGCACACACTCAAAAATGATACATTTTAAAATATCTTTTCATTTTAGGCTTCTGATATACTATAGACCTGAGAGTAATATTCTGGACATGTATCGATGCTGTAGTAATAAGAAAGGTAAACAAATACACCAAATTCATCATGGTCATAAATGCATTGTAAAATAACAGAATATAATCTGGAAGATTCTATTATGATAGTACTTTTCAGTTCTATATTGTTGGCAAACCCAGTAAAGTGATTTTATGACAGTTGTATTCTTGGAATAAGGCTTTCCATCTGCTGAAGGTTACTATTCTTGGCTTTCATTGCTTTCCTAAGTAAATCTCCTAGGAACCTTATGTTACCTTCTGCTGTGGAGTAACATAACATCATATTGTAACTGTGACTCTGGATAGCCGGTGAAGAACAAACAAGGAATGTGAAGCTGTTCAATATGAGCAACCCCCTCACACCTTATATTAATGAAATTAAGATGAATGACTCAATTATTTCCAGGCAGTGTTCTGGACATGAGATTACCATTGACATTTTAGTGTAAAAATAAATGCAGTAATCTTTATGATGTTAAAAAGGACCCGTCACCACTCCTTACACGTCATCGCTAGTTACAGAGTCCATCAACTTCGACCTATAACATACTGTGTTGATCCAGAGAAAGGAAAATGGTAGAGGCCAGTTGTTTTAAAAGCAAATTTCCATTGAAGTTTATGGACAAAGACCAGGAATAATTGAATTGATCATTATTTTGATGGCCGTAGCAAACAACGGACATTGATCAATACATTGTGGGAACAATGGCTGTTGTTTGCATTGACTTCAATGCAAATCATTTCATTATGAAAAGAACAGCTGCTGTGTAAATTGAAAACAATTTCTCAATTTCTCAACACCTGGACCCTCACTGATACAAACCTCTGACATGTGGCTATGATATGTCAGAAGTTTGGTTAAATGATGGTTTTGCTTTAACAAAAATGTAAACTTCAAAATATCCTCTTTCTTGCTATTGGCAGGCACTCATCCTACTCGCCTACGTTCATCACGGTCAGCATAATTTGGCACTCATTTGTTTCATAGGAAGGGATGGGACTGTACGGACAAAATCTATTTATCGATATCCATGTTTAACCACTTCCTGTCAGTAATACGTATATATACGTCCCTACTGCACATACCCCATGCAGTAGCAATGTACATATACGATCCTGGCTGAGGGGCTTACTGATGTGTGCGGGACCGCTGCAGTGAGCGTTTCTGCACACATCAGTGTGTCCGGAGCCGGAGATAATGAGGGGCAGCTGCGTCTCATTAACCCCTTAAACGTTGCAATCTATAGCGGTCGCGGCATTTAAGGTACTGAGTGATCGGGACCCCTGCAGCCATGCTGTCGGATCTGCGATCTATGAAAAGATTCTGCTCTCAGGCAGGCTCCATGCATAGATCGCTGATAACAATGATCTATGCTATGGCATAGCATAGATCAGTACATGCAATCTATTGATTGCATGTTTTACAGTGAAAAAAAGTGTAAAACAAAAGTGTAATAAATAATAAAAAGTTTTTAAAGCATTAAAAAAATCCTTGTAAACCCCCCTCCAAATAAATTTTTAAAATACTTCTGTGAAGGTGACCAGAAAGGTGACCTTAAAATGGCTTCAGCCTTGTAACTGCTTCTGGAGGAAGGAGAAGCAAGCAGCAGGTCTAGGAGCACAGCACCTTGAACCTAAAGTGCAGCCACAATACAGACGCAAGAGAGAGACATTGTTATATAAACAATGTAGAGAATAAAGGAAGAAGCCTAGACCTCAAAGCTAGTGTAGGTATGCAGATGGGTAAAAATTGGTATGTGAAATGAAAATGGATAAGTGAAAATCCACAAAATGACAAGAACAGAATAAAAGCAGCTCAGGCAATGGCAACCCTAAGTAACAAAAAAAAAAAAAAAAAAAAAAAAAAAAAGAGAGAGAGAGAGAGGAGCCTGGATGTCCAGGCAATATGCCTAATGTCTACTTGATAGTCCAAATAAAAAGCAATTTAATATTGGTAATAAAAGTAAAAATAGTGAAAATCTCAAAGCATGAATCAATGCGTCAGTGTAAAAACCGAGATATAAATATAAGTACTAACAAACACACATATTAGAAAAAAAAAAAAAAATGTGACATGTAACCATAGGGCCCTTATGGTGTTATGCTAGTCACAGCCGTGGTAAAGAGACACAACAATAGCGCATTGGAAAATATTAAGCACTGTAGAACTATAAGTCTCAGCTGGACTGTGCTGCAAAAAAAAAAAAAAAAAAAAGGAATCACACTGAATTGAAATAAAATCACACTGGGATTGCAGGAATTGCACTGTACTATCACAAGTCTCAGCTGGAATACACTGCAGCGAGAGTAGAACCACACTGATAAGCAATGAAACCACTCTGGGATTGCTGGCAGTAAATGGAGTGCTGGTGCTGGACTCCTGGTTAGTCCATGGACTCTATGCTCATTAGCATAGGGGAGAGATGTTAAAGGAGAAATCCAGACAATAATGTGATATTGGTGTTAAAATAGAGGTACAGTGCACGGCGGCACCTCTCACCCGTCCCTCGGCTTGGAGATGTCGTCAGGCCGGTTCAGTTCAGGTTAGGCTTTGTTTAAGTTCATGGGGAGCACTCTCACCAGCTGATCAGCAGCATGGCCTTTTTCTCAGATAGATGCAGGGAGCTGAGGTGCTAAGTCGCTGGGTCCTAATGCCAGTGGGTTCTGATCGTTGGTAGCAGGGCCCCTGGCTACATGCGGTGGATGTATAGATGAACAAAATGTATGCCAGTGCTGTGTATATGCCAAACGCGTTTCAGAACCACTCCTGTGTTCCTTCCTCAGTGGCTTAATATATTTCAACGCGCTATTGTTGTGTCTCTTTACCACGGCTGTGACTAGCATAGCACCATAAGGGCCCTATGGTTACATGTCACATTTTACATTTTAAACTATGTATTACTTTTTTTTTTTTTTTTTTTTTTCTAATATGTGTGTTTGTTAGCAGTTATATTTATATCTCGGTTTTTACACTGACGCATTGATTCATGCTTTGAGATTTTCACTATTTTTACTTTTATTACCAATATTAAATTGCTTTTTATTTGGACTATCAAGTAGACATTAGGTATATTGCCTGGACATCCAGGCTCCTCTCTCTCTCTTTTTTTTTTTTTTTTTTTTTTTTTGTTACTTAGGGTTGCCATTGCCTGAGCTGCTTTTATTCTGTTCTTGTCATTTAGTGGATTTTCACTTACCCATTTTCATTTCACATACCAATTTTTACCCATCTGCATACCTACACTCAAAGCTAGTGTATTTTAGTGTGTTTATTCTCTGTTTGATATTTAGTGATCAGGGTAGTCACTGCCTAGTTGTGACCTCGGCCCCGGAGATTATAGTGAGCTGCACCCACCGCCTTTACTGTCCTAATATAAACAATGTATGCTAAACAACACGTTGTACCAGCTTGACTGCGCAGGACAGGAAACTGCTGACCATCTATGGATTGACCTATCACAATGGGATATGTATGTGTCTTGTGACTTGAAACCCTGCCTGTATTGAAAGTTTATTTATTTCATGTAAAAAAATATAGAGTGTGCACGTAACTCAGCCGAGAAAGGAGGTTACACCGTCTTTTTGCCTGGTGTCATGTCCTCATCGCTAGCACTCAGCTTACTTAATTTGGACAGGGACAGTCAGTTGGGAAACAAGGCAGATAAAAAGTAAGTCCGTACTTCACACCTCCTTGCCCATTATAAAAAAAAAATATATATAAAAAATAAATAAATAAATAAACATATTACATATTGTAGCATGTGGAATCGTCCGTTAAATAAAAATATAAAATTATTGTTCCCGCGCGGTGAAACTAAAAAAAAAATAGTAATAATTTGATTTTAATAAATTATATAACAGAAAAAAACTAATAAAAACTATCAATTTTTCTGTTACACCAATATGATATTAATAAAAACTAGAGATCATGACGCAAAAAATGATACCCAAACCAGCCCTGTAGGTGGAAAAATAAAAGCGCTATGGCTCTTAGAAGGAGGAGAGGAACATTGCACTAATTTGACCCGGACATCGGTGCATCAAAGGGCTCTGTCTTGAAGGGGTTAAAGATAACTGAAAAACCCCATGTACTACTATATATACAGTACTTCCTAGTCAAGGACCTGCTAGGTTGGGCCTATGACACACTGCCAATAATTTTTTACTCATCCGATTCCTTTACACATTTGTGAATGATATGGACGTTACATCTGTAATGTCCACCAAAAATACAGATGCCACTATTGGCTTTTCCTTACCACAGTTCTATTGGCTATTCCATACCACGATTACAGTCCGCCCTAGGACATGTCCTATTTTTCTTTGGAACGGATTACAGAAGCATATAAATTTGAATGTACAATCAGAAACAAGTTTGTGGAATATGTGACTAAGACCTTAGAGTATTAGGTGTATGATTCATGCATAAAATATGAAATCCCACAGTTATGACTAATTGGTGCACTAGCCCTTTAATATTTTTTTTTCTATTCTCTTGGTGTCTTTTGTTATGTTGACTAGTTAATCCTATTTAATAAAGATTAATATATGTGCTACATTAACTTGACAGTTTTTTTTTGTGTGCAGGAACTAACTATATACCAGTATACTATAGAGTAGAATACTGGTATATTGTACAGAATTTTTGTCAGTCACACTGATGGACTAGCCCTTAACCCCTTGCCACAAAATGACGTTTGGGAAACTTCATGTAAAGCAGGTAGTTCCTGCAACATGACGTTTCCTAAACATCATGCTTTCCCTGCCTCCCCCCTCTGTCCCTAAGTGAGATCAGGCAGCAGGAGGAGGCACACAGCCCCCTCCTGCTGCCACTGTCTGGAGGGGAGCCACTGTCCCCCTGGGCAGTTAACCCCATAGATGCCACAGTTGATGCGACTGCAGAGTCTATGGGGAGATTTGTGGCCTCCCGCCACTGCCTGATCCTCCTCCTGCCCCCCCTTCCCTTCAGTCTCCCCCGCCAGCCCGTTCCCCCTCTCGGATATGCGCCCCCCCCCCCCTCCCCCGGATCTGCGTCCCACTCCTCCCTCTGGATCTCTCTCCCCGCTCTTCGCAGCCCCCCCGATCAGCTGAATTAAAATGGAATATCCACCAAAAAAATGAAAAATTTTAATTTCCCCTTCAACTTGCTTAAATTTCTGCGATACACTTATGAAATGTTACTTTGAATACTTTGAGGGGTGTAGTTTTTACAACACAGCGATTTATGGGGATAACTAACATACAGGCCCCACAAATCCACTTCAGAACTGAACGGGTCCCTAATAAAATCAGAATTTCAAATTTTCCTGAAAATTTGAAAAATCGCTGCAAAGTTTCGAAGCCCTCTAACATCCTGAATAGTGAAAGGACGTTCACCAAATGATGTCACCACAAGGTAGACATGTTGTAGATGTTGCAGTAATAATTAGTTCATGTGACATAACTACTTTTCTGAAAAAAGAGAATTTTGAATATAAAGGATTGTAAATTTTTCTAAGTTTTGCGCAAATGTGGTTTTTACAAAAAAATACTGTGTATCAACCAAAGTATACCACTAACATTAAGAGGAATATGTCAAGAAAAAACAATCTCATAATAACCGCGATAGTTAAAAGGATTGCAGAGTAATCACTACATAAAGAGAGACAGGTCAGATTTGAAAAATAGGCCCCGGGCATTAAGGCTCGATCATTTTAGTAAATGAGAGCCGATCTGCTAGACGGCCTGATAATCAGCTGACAGGCTGCTCAGATGCTGTAGCCACTGGGACTGGAAAGCTGTGGAGCACAGGACAGAAGACTGTGTGCGGGGAAAGGTAAGGTGTCAGGTGTTTGGGGAATCGTCATCCGCTAGTCACGCATCACCCAGTGATTTTTAGGTCCAAACCTAAATCAACTATTAGCCAATGATCGTTGTCATTGGCTGATCATTGTGTCTATTACACGGAGAATGATTTGGCTTATTATCGCTCCATGTAATAGGACCCTGAGCCCTACACTACCTCTTTCCGTGCTCCAGCAGCTCTTCCTGTCACCTAACAGACCGCAATTGAATTGAGCATCAGGAGACCTGGGTCTATATACACCCCGGTCTAGAGATAAGCAAAGGAGTCAAAAATTTGTTTTGCGAGGTTCGCGAATATTGGGTCGGATTTGCGAATATTCGTGAATTGCATGAAAACGGATTTCATTTAAACATCCAAACTATAGTAGCGGGACTATAGTGGGATTATTACAGAGTAATGTTTTGTACAACCGCTGTTGTTGTTATTGGAAAATGTGAAGTTTTAAAAAGAAATGTCAATTAGCCTGTCAATCATTTTTGACCTGGACAGCAGTGGATTTGGGGGAATCAGCAGCATAAAATATAAAAACCATTTAATACATTCAAATTCCCCTTTAAGTACCCTTTTTAGCTCCCCTTGTTTGGCACCCTTTGTATCCCTCATTAGTTTAAGTGGCACCAATATGTACCAATTTAATTTTGCTTTTAATTTATTTAATTTGGATTTTTATTAAACTAATTTAACTTTAAATAAATTGTTCTCTGCCATAATGTCTAGGTCTGGCCTTTTTCTGGGTTTGGGCAGTAACAGCGAGAGAGATAGCAGTCAAAAAGGTGGAATTTGTGAAACACTCTTGTTGTAGTGGCCATCCTAACAGGCTTGGATGAACGTTGCAGCTCCCAGCTCCTGACCCAATAGTCAGGTGAATACTAGCCAGGCTGGCATTGTGGAATGGATCCCTCAAAGTTCCAGCTCCATGGCAAGTCCTCATATGGCTCTGATGACAGAAAAATAAAAGTGTTATGGCTTTTAGGACTTAAAGCAGTAGTACAGCGATTTACTTTTAGTGCTTAATTATGTGTCAATAAGCCATCTGACCCCGTTCCCCCCCTTTCCCACCACTAACCTCCCCCACAGAAGTTAAATAAAGTATACATACTAAATCACTGTAGACCCCATCCTCTTCTCCTGGGCGCTATCTTGGGTCGATGTCGTCAGAGCAGGGGATGGGCCTGGTCTCTTTCCTTTTTGCTGTCTTCCACAGCAGTGAATAGGAGAGGAAAAGGCTGCTGGTGTACTTGCGCACTAGCAGCCTTTTTTATTGACTGAAGTGCATCACATGGCTTTCAGCTTGCTTAGCCCTGATTGGCTGAGCAAGCTGGAAGCCATGTTATGCGCTCCAGCCAATATAAAAGCTGCTAGTGCGCATGTGCACCAGCAGCCTTTTCTCTTCCTTTCACTGCTCTGCAACCCGGAAGTGAGGAAAATCGAGGGCAGTGGACGAAGATGACAGGGATGCAGTTGGCAGGAGATTCCAACGGCGATCGTCACTGGAGGCATGGTAAGTATATACAGTATGCTGTGTCTGGGGGCGGAGTACTCCTTTAAGGAGGAAAAAACAAAGACAGAAAGAAACTAAAATTTTCTGGTCTTGAAGAGAGAATTATAAAAAAAAAAGCATTAATTTTATTTTTATGTGCATTTTCATTTTATTTTTAATCGTGCAAGTTCTCATTACTTTTTAATAATAGAAAATAATCTTTTACAATTTACTTTGATAACAGGTTTTATATTTTACTTGGCCACAGGCTTTAAAGCTATAAACTATGAAATAAAAATTGGAAATATAATTTGGGAAAGAAAAACTGAAATTGAAATTGATTACATAGAAATGATATAAATAAAAGATATTTGAAATAAGTTATTCCTGCTTCTTTCTCAGAATTTTGTTTTATTTTGCACTATATGTGTTAAGGCTGTTATATTTTGTATATGTACAGTATATTATTATACATATATTATGTATATTTATATTTTTTGTATATATTCTGCAGCCATTACAACATGAAGAATTGGACTTTTACCTTCCATTGTGTAAGGCCATTTAGAGGTAGCCTATCTGTGAGAGATGGTTGTCTCCAAGGTGATGAAGACCTCAGAGCACACTCACAGTGGGCCTTTTGACCTAAGGAAAAGGTAATCTGCTTTTGACAACAGCTTCAAATGGGAGACTGTTAAGGATGTGATATTTTGTATATATATATATTTTTTTTAATTTTTATTTATTTATAAAGTTTTTCAGGGTATGCCAAATACACAAAAACAATTATACAAAGCACGATGCCTAAACATACGGCACATCAAATAACCCCTGCGCATAACCAACTTTTATCCCAAACCCACCCCCCCTGAACTGAAGAGGAGAAAGAAAAGAAAAAAGAAAAAAAAACAACCATCACTCCTGATCCCATTTTCCCCCAAAACACTGGTGCTTATGAGCACCATTTCTTTTCTTTAAATACCAAATTCGTTCATACGACATTATTTTGTTAACCGTATTTATCCATTCTTGTACAGAGGGAGGAGTTACTACTATCCAATTTCTGAGGATGACCAACCTAGCGTAAAACAACGCCCTTATAAAAAGCCTCTCATGTTTCGTGATTCTACTGGAATCCCCCAGGATTAGAGTGAGCGGATCCCTGGGAACATTATACTTAAGCTTGCTATCAAGCGTGTCACAAACTTCCCTCCAATACTTCCCAACACTTTCGCAGGACCAAAACAAATGCAGAATATCAGCGTCTTCCAGTTTACACTTGGGACACTGAGATTTTTCCGAAATACCCATTCTTCCCCATTGTTTAGGGGAGTAGTAAACACCATGCAACAGTTTAAACTGGATGAATTTATGGGCTTCACTAAGAGAGACCCTGCTTAGATTTCCCAGGATCCGCTCACGACCCTCCTCTCCTATATCTCCAAGGAAGCCGCTCCATTTGGACCAACATTTCTCAGTAGTTTTACAGGGAACCACCATAACCAGGGACTTATATATAAATGAGAGGGACTTCTTGCATGCCGGATCGGCGACGAATCAATTGAACAAAACTGAACTACAAAATTTAAAGCCGTGAACCTCCCCAGAGTGGATTTTTGCAAATTCTAATTGTTTATAAAAAAAAACAGTGACTAGTATCCAAACCATATACCTCCTGAAGTACCTCAAACTTAATAAGTGAGCCATTTTCAAATATCTGATCAAGCCGAGTGATACCTTTCCCTGTCCAAAATGAACTACTAGGAATATTAGAGAAATGGTGCAAAAAAGAATTATTCCAAAGAGGAGTGAAATGAGTTCTTCCCACTATCCCACATATGTCTTTAATATATACCCAAACTTTATTAATAAGAGAACAAAACTCAACCCTTTTAAATATTCCTTCCAACAAATTCCCGGATTCCAACAGCTCAAACCAATTATCGTGTTTACTCAGACAGTAAATGTGCAAACACCTCATAATTAACCCCTCTAAAAATACGTGAAAAAATGTGCAGCAACAAAATAAAGTCGGAGATTCGGCATGCCAAAGCCACCCCTACTACTTGGAGCGGCAAAGGCCAAGTATTTCAGCCTGACCCTCTTCCTGCCCCATATAAGACTCCCAAGCTTCACCTCGATCCGACGGATCCAGGCATTGCTAATCCAAATTGGAGCAGCTCCAAAGAAAAACAGAAGCTGAGGTAACACTACTAATTTTATGATTGCAGCTCTGTCTACCAAGGCTAGCGGGAGCTTCGTCCAGATTTTAATACGCTTCTCTAAATTTCGCTCAAAAGGAGACAGGTTGGCTGGACCGTATTTCCATGGATCGCTAGTGATCAGCACCCCTAGGTACTCTAATGAATCGGATTTTTTCAGAATCCTAACTTTCCCTAAGGGAAACTCTATTTCTTCATCTAGGGGAAGCAAACAAGACTTCCCCCAGTTTATCTCCAGAACTGAAAAACGACCATACCTCTCTAGTGCGGAGACCAAACCCGGGAGGACCCTCACCGGCTCCCTCATAAACAGCAAAACATAATCTGCATATAGCAGTATTTTATTCGACTCCCCACAAAGGCCAAAGCCCTGGAATTCCGCGTGCCGCCTTACCCATTTCGCCAGAGGCTCCATATAAATTGCAAATAATAGGGGGGAGAGAGGACACCCCTGACGAGTTCCCCTGGACAAATCAAAAGAACAGGAAAGATAACCATTAATATTCAGCCTAGCCGTAGGGTCAGAATACAAGAACATAACCCAGTCTAAAAAAGAGCCGCTAACGCCCATTTTTTCAAGAACTGGCCACAAAAACCCCCACTCCACCCTGTCAAACGCTTTAGTCGCGTCAAGTGACAGGATGGAGCGGGGCCCAGAACAGTCCGACTGAATGGCGGCAAATACCTTTAAGATGTTATCGTGAACCGTTTTATTCGGCATAAAGCCTCCCTGTTCCTCCCCAATAATTTTGGTAATAACGGGGTTCAACCTCCGAGCCCGAATTTTAGCCAGTAGCTTAACGTCCGTATTAAGGAGAGATAGATATGGGGCGATAAGACGATGTCTCAGCAGGATCCTTTCCCTTCTTTTTAATTAACACTATATGGGCTTCCCTCATTGATTGTGGTAGCCTCCCTCCCTTCAAGGATTCATTAAAAACGTCCAGAAGAATGGGCAAAACGACACCAGAGAGATCCCTGTAAAATTGTAGCGGCAGCCCATCAGAGCCGGGGGAGGAATTGCCTACGAAAGAGCCAAGCGCCTCACCAAGTTCCGCCAGGGTAATATCTCCGCACAGAGACTCGCTCTGCTCCTGAGTTAAAGGGAACCATCCCCCTGTCCCCTCCGTCCCATGAACATTCAGCCCGCAAAATTAGTTTAATAGTGTCCCGCGCTGTATGCAAATTACCATCTAAGTAGTCAAGGTGGGCGGGCGGCTGGTCAAGTAGTCACGGTGGGCGGGGGCTTCGTCATGTGGTCACAGGCTCCTGGGCCGCCTCCGGTGCTGTAATCACGCCCCTCCGGGCGTGTTGTAAAGCGGCTCCTGGTGACGTCACTCGGGGGGGCCGGCATTGCATGTCGGCCACGCCGACGTCTTTACTAAGCTGCGCATGCGCAGTACAGTGGGTGAAGCCGCTGCTGTACTACGCCGTGCAAGCGCAGTACAGCAGCGTCTTCTCAGGCTGCACTGCGCATGCGCAGCTTAGTAAAGACGTCGGCGTGGCCGACGTGCAATGCCGGCCCCACCAGGAGCCGCTTTACAACACGCCCGGAGGGGCGTGATTACAGCACCGGAGGCGGCCCAGGAGCCTGTGACCACATGACGAAGCCCCCGTCCACCGGGACTACTTGACCAGCCGCCCGCCCACCTTGACTACTTAGATGGTAATTTGCATACAGCGCGGGACACTATTAAACTAACTTTGCGGGCTGAATGTTCATGGGACGGAGGGGACAGGGGGATGGTTAGGAAGCGTGCTGGCTGATGTACCAGCACGTTTCCTTATCTTTATGGCCAATTTGTGTGTGATTAGTTCCCTTTAATTCTGGTAATTCCAGCTTGCTCAAAAATAATGTTTGTTCCTCTATATTAGAGGGGGCCTCAGAGCGGTAAAGTTTGGAAAAAAAGGAGACAATCTCCTCCTCAATCTCTGAGTCGGTATCTACCATTGCCCCTCCCTGAGATTTCAATGCACGAATGGGAGTCTTATCTAGATTACCCTTGAGAATATTTGCAAGAATCTTATTGGGTTTACCCCCTGCAATAAAATTACTCTGGCCCTGAAAAAAAAAATTCTGCTGAGCTTTTTTCCTTAAGAGAGTCTCATAGTTCTTTTGAGCAGTTTGTAGAGCCAGCCAGGACTCCTGCGAGTCTCTTTGTTCATACAATAATTTTTTAGCCTCTACTTCATCCAACACAGCCTGCTCCTTTTTTTTAAAATCCCTTTTCTTGACCAGGATATCCCTAAAAAAAAATACCCCTCATATATGCTTTCATAGCATCTCAGACAATTATAACCGGAGTAGCAGATTTATTAGCTGACCAAAACCAGGATATTTCCTTACAGAACTCTTCGTTCTTATTTAGGACCCTAAGCCAGTGTGGATTTATCCGAAATGGGCTACAAACCCTTGCCTTGAGACTTAAATCTACCTCCAACAAAATCGGGGAGTGATCTGACACTGACCTAGGTTCCAACTTAATTTTCTTTATGTGGGATACAGAGTTCTCTTCACAAATAACCAAGTCTATCCTGGAGGCCGCTTGGTGGGTGGCACTAAGGCAGGTAAAGCCTGTAACAGCAGGGTACAGCTTACGCCATGCGTCGACCCAACCCGCCTCGGAGCAAAATCTCCTGAGAGGGGTAGGGCCAAGGCCCCAGCTGGCGGACCGCCCTCTACGGTCCCTCTGAGAGTCCCATACACAATTGTAATCCCCCATTGATTTCTTGTTATTCGCAAACCCAACCAAAGCTTCCAATACCGCCGTTTTAAACGGAGGAGCAATATAGATAAATGCCAAAATCACCGCCACCCCATTTAGCTTACCATAAAGAAAAATGTAACAACCCTCAGAATCGATTTTCTTGCAATTCAAATCAAAATCAATCATTTTATGCACGTAAACTGAAACGCCTGAGGAAAAGGACGACAGGGTAGAGTGAAATTCATATTTAGCCCATCTTTTACAAATAACTTCTGCATCCTTAGATATATGTGTCTCTATCAGGGCAACTATTGCCGGTAAATGCCTTGTGACTACTCCCAGGATTGCATGTTTCTTCACCCTGTCGGCCATTCCTCTGACGTTCCAGGTCAAAATTTTAACAGGAGCCATCTAAGCGAAAAGAGGAAAAAGAGAAAAAAAAAACCCCTCTTCTGTCCAGGTCCCCCCCCCCAAGCCCCCCCAGTGTTGCCAGAAATAGCAGCAACTCATCCTACACCTATACCAACCTGTCCCTCCCCCCCTCCCCCCCCCAACGCCCCCTTCCAATACATCAATTCAACCATAATAACATTAAATACGGACCAGTGCTACCAGGCGAACTAACACTCTATGCCCTCTGCCTCTATCCACCTATCCACCTCCACAGAGGAGGTGAAGAAGTGCACAGAGTTCTTATACACCACCCGAAGCCGGGCCGGAAACAGCAAAGAAAAAAAAAGACCAGCCTTAGATAAACGTTTTTTAACCTCTCTGTACGAGGCTCTCTTAACCTGCGTTCCCCTGGAAAAATCTGGATAGAAATTTTTTTTAGTGTCATTCCAAAAAATGTCTCCCTTTATTCTGGCAAGCTTCAGGAGAGGGTCTCTGTCAGAGGAGCAAAGGACCTTAATAAGCATGGTTCGGGGGGCGCCCCTGGAGTAGGTTTTTTCCCAGGGATCCTGTGCGCTCTCTCTAAACCAAACAAGGGGGAAAAGGAGTCTGCTCCGAATAAGTCAAGAAGCCATTTTTGACAAAAGACCACCGGGGATTGCCCCTCCTCCCCCTGAGGCAGCCCAACTATGCGGACATTGGATCTGCGAGAGCGATCCTCCAAGTCAATCAACTTGTCCTTTAGCCCTGTGTTATCTATCTTTAAAATGTTCATTTCCCTCTGAACCAGAGCCATAGAGCTTTCCAGTGGTGAGATTTGTTTTTCCATCACTCCCATTTTATCTCGGATGTTGGAGAGATCCTGCCGGACCAACATTATATCAGATGATACAGTCCCCATCTGGGTAGTTAGGAGAGATATGGCTTGGCTACATTTGGAAATCTCTGACAGGATGTCTTTCAGGACTCCTGGATCCACCCCTCCTCTACTTTGTATATTTAGTGAAGTCATTACAATATGGCGCTGGCCTTCTAAACATGTAGAGATTTTTACATTCCTTAAAGCTTACGTAAGTAAACACTAGTGCTATGCAAGTAACTCTTTTCATACCACAGCCAATGAAGTACTGACACGAGCCCTAGTAGAGGAACACCCCCCAGGATATACAGTGGTCCCTCAACATACGTTAGAAGGCTCGATTCAAACGTTGTAACAGTGCGGCTGTATTTGCGGCTGTAATTGTGCGGCGGTATTTTTGGTGGTTCGTGTGTATGCTTGGAAGTATAGGATATACGGCTGCACAGTGCACACTATGTATGAATCTACGGCCCTATCGTAAACGGACCCGTAAAAAATGAACAAGACCATTGTTTGCGGCTGAATATGCGGCCGTGGATTGACAGGCGGTCCGTACGGAGTACTTCAAAAATAGCCGGCAATGATGCCGAATGCCGATGCCTCTAATAGTTAATATATTAAATTAATCAAACACATTTTCTTTGTAATCAAGACACTTTCGTTGATCAATAATTTATTTCTAACGAATCCATCATTTTGCAATTAAATATACTGTTAAAAAAAATAGATATATAAATAAATGTATATTTATCTATATATTTATTTTTTGACAGTATATTGAATTGCACAATGATGGATTCGTTAGAAATAAATTATTGACCAACGAAACTGTATTTATTTCAACGAAAATGTGTTTTTTTAATTAAATATTAATTAGTACAGGAAGCTCTATAAGCCGTTAATTCATATGCCGGCAATAGAGCATTCTGTACTAATCATCACTTTACTTTAATGAAAACATCAAATGTTTCTTCTAATTATGTTGTGACAATAACATTATTAGAAGAAACATTTAGAATTATATGTGCGCTCAGCTGATTGGCTGTTCGGCTGAGCGCACATATAATAAGCCGGTCCGCAGCACAGTGACTTCATTGTGCTGCGGACAAGCGAAGAGGACGCATCGGGGTGAGTATAGAGCTCTCCCCACCCCCTCCCCAGCACTGCACCCCTCCCAGCAAGGAAGGGGGGGTCACTTAACCCCTTCCTTGCTGGGATGGGTGCAGTCTGACATCAGTCTGGCCCCCAGGGGGTTAAGGGGGATGCAATACATCCTCCCTTAACCCCTTGGGGGTCAGACTGTAAGCAGCGATCTGTAAAGATGCTGCATACTGTAAGGAGCACAACACCGCTCACAATGATGGGTGTTGTGCTCCTGTTTGTGTGTTTTTGTGTGTTTCTCCCTTTTTGTTTTTCAGATATCGGTATCCTGGGGATTACGTCGGATTCCATGGACTACGTCGATGACCAGCGTTTTTTTAATGTTTTTTTTAATAAAATGGTCAATGAGGGGTGTGGGGGTGTTTTTATTTGAATAAAAAAATTTGTAAACTTGTGTCTTGTCTTTATTTCTTTACTTTATAGACTTAGTAGTGGAAGCCGTCTAATAGACGGAATCCATTACTAAGTCGGGGCCTAGTGTTAGCCGGTATAAAATGGCTAACACTAACCCCCTATTATTACCCCAGTACCCAATGCCACCAGGGGTACTGGGAAGAGCCGGGTGCCAGTGGTCCCGGAGCGTCAAAATTGGCGCTCCTGGACCGGGCGGCAGCAGGCTGGTAAGATTTAGGCTGGGGAGGGCCTAAACCAATGGCTCTTCCCACCCTGGTGTTACCAGGCTGCTGTCGTTTGGTTTTTAACCCGGCTGGTTATAAAAATAGGGGGGACCCTATGCGGGTTTTTTTTTAAATAAATAAATAATTAAAAAAAAACGCATAGGGTCCCCCCTATTTTTATAACCAGCCGGGTTAAAAACCAAACGACAGCAGCCTGGTAACACCAGGGTGGAAAGAGCCATTGGTTTAGGCCCTCCCCAGCCTAAATCTTACCAGCCTGCTGCCGCCCGGTCCAGGAGCGCCAATTTTGACGCTCCGGGACCACTGGCACCCGGCTCTTCCCATTACCCCTGGTGGCATTGGGTACTGGGGTAATAATAGGGGGTTAGTGTTAGCCATTTTATACCGGCTAACACTAGGCCCCGACTTAGTAATGGATTCCGTCTATTAGACGGCTTCCACTACTAAGTCTATAAAGTAAAGAAATAAAGACAAGACACAAGTTTACAAATTTTTTTATTCAAATAAAAACACCCCCACACCCCTCATTGACCATTTTATTAAAAAAAAACATTAAAAAAACGCTGGTCATCGACGTAGTCCACGGAATCCGACGTAATCCCCAGGATACCGATATCTGAAAAACAAAAAGGGAGAAACACACAAAAAACACACAAACAGGAGCACAACACCCATCATTGTGAGCGGTGTTGTGCTCCTTACAGTATGCAGCATCTTTACAGATCGCTGCTTACAGTCTGACCCCCAAGGGGTTAAGGGAGGATGTATTGCATCCCCCTTAACCCCCTGGGGGCCAGACTGATGTCAGACTGCACCCATCCCAGCAAGGAAGGGGTTAAGTGACCCCCCCTTCCGTGCTGGGAGGGGTGCAGTGCCGGGGAGGGGGTGGGGAGAGCTCTATACTCACCCCGATGTGTCCTCTTCGCTGGTCCGCAGCACAATGAAGTCACTGTGCTGCGGACCGGCTCATTATATGTGCGCTCAGCCGATCAGCCAATCAGCTGAGCGCACATATAATTCTAAATGTTTCTTCTAATAATGCTATTGTCATAACATAATTAGAAGAAACATTTGATGTTTTCATTAAAGTAAAGTGATGATTAGTACAGAATGCTCTATTGCCGGCATATGAATTACCGGCTTATGGAGTTTCCTGTACTAATTAATATTTAATTAAGAAAACAAATTTTCGTTTAAATAAATTCAGTTTCGTTGGTCAATAATTTAATTCTAACGAATCCATCATTGTGCAATTAAATATACTGTCAAAAAATAAATATATATATAAATATACATTTATTTATATATATATTTATTTTAACAGTATATTTAATTGCAAAATGATGGAATCGTTTACATTTAATTATTGAACAATAAAAGGGACTTTATTAGACAGAAAATGTGTTTTATTAATTCAATATATTAGCCATGAGACACATCGGCTATAGTGCAGAGGATCGCAAACCCCGGTAATAGCGATTCATGTAAACTGTTTCCCTGCTTTCCCAGATGCATCCAGAGGTGTTTCCATCACTTTCTTAACATTTTATTTGTTATTTTTAGTTGAACCAGATTTCCAAGTAAATGACCGTATGTTTTGAGCCGCATGTCTATTTTTTCCCACGGCCGGAGTTTCACCCGCACATTTACAGCCGCATAAAAAATACAGCCGCACAGTTACAGCGTGTGAACCCGGCCTTAATTGGTTCCATACAATGGAAACCATTGTATGTTGAGACCAAAACTCTATGGAAAACTTGTAATTGATTAAAAATCCCCCAAAATGAGAAGAAAAATTTTTTTTTAAAGAGAAATAAGCAGCTAACTATTATGGATACAGCAAGTCCTTACATACAACAGTAAGAAATAGTGACTGGAGACTCTAAATTACTTTCTATGTAGAGGACTGGAGCATTTTCAGGTCCTGTACAGATCACACAGGGTCCCAGAACAATAAAATGAAGCCGCCCTTACCGGACGTCCAAAAGTGCAACTTATCCTGGCCCAGGTAAAGAGCAGTACAGGACATGTAGTATCACACCGTACTGTAGAGAGGAGATACTAGACTGCTAACCAGTGCAGGCACTTCACTAATAGACTATTTTCACACAACGTTTTTTCAGCTCCGTTTAAAATGCCATCTGTTATTTTGAGTAAAAAAAAATATATACGTTATTTCTCAGCCTGGCCTCCCCTTAGTGCAATGACGGCTGTTGGTACATTATTCTAGTTTGGGTTACTAATTGGCCTTTGGGTGTGGCTTAATTGAATAGTCCAGTGAATTTCTTAGTAAAAAAGGAGAAAGAACAGTGCAAAAAGAAAAACTGTGTGTGAACTACTAATAAAAAATGTCTGAAAACAATGATCATGTTCATTATTTTGACGCCCGCAGCAAAAACGTCTGTTATTCAATACACTGTGTATTGTGTGTATTGGACGTCAGTCTTCCCATTGACTGCAATGCATTGCCAGCAAAAGTGGACGTTTTTTCAAATGTGAAAATCGTCCGCCTTTTCAATATTTTTGACGTTGTGTGAACATAGCCATACTGAAATTTTACCCATAAAATGGACACTTTCATTGGTCAATCAGCTAGTTTCTTTTTACATGTTCCACAGATCCTGACTGTCTGTAGCATGTTGAGTCTGGTCTCAAGTTACCATAGTCCAGAAAGGAACATTGTATGTTGAAAATATTGTATCTTGAGGCCATTGTAAGTTGAGGGATTACTGTATACTGGCTTCCATCTTTGAATAAAGAAGATCCACCTGAGTGTTTCGGACAAATATTTATTTTTGCTGACTTCTCTGCAGTGACTCTAGCTTTGAGAAGATTTCCTAGTAAAAATCCTTAGGAATATATATACAGTGGTACCTTGGTTTAAGAGTAACTTGGATTAAGAGCGTTTTGGAAGAAGAGCTCACAGTTTTTTAAAATTTTAACTTGAATTAAGAGCATTGCTTTGGTTTAAGAGCATAACTTTGGTTTAAGAGCTCCCTGTAATGGGTGGGAGGGGGAGCGGGGGAGGGGCATTGGTATGTTCTGCATAGCGTGGTCTACAGCCCTGTATTCATAACCAGGAAGTCTCCCTCACCTTCCAAATCATTGCAGATCCACTTCAGGCTGGTGCCTACATCAGGGGACAGGACTGTGGAGGTAAACTTTTTATAGCCATAACCCCTCTCTCCTCAGAGAGAAAGTGCTGCATGTATGTTCCCACATCTGCCCTGTTCATTCCTTCACACTCATTCACACTGCTGTATATACACTGCTGCTAATAGAGGAAAACATTTGAGGAAAAATGCACTATACTGAAGCCTTTATCGCTGGGATGGTATACAGTCTTCGGCTATGTTCACACTACGTATCTTTCCGGCCGTAGTGCGAACCGCGAATATACACACGTAGTTTTGAGGTTGATGCGTTCGCTTGAAAGTATACGATACTCTGTGAATTTTGGTACTATTTAGTGTGAGTATATTTCGTGGTATTATCATTGGATTTGAAAGTATACGATATACGGCCGCACAATGCACACTACATATGAGCTTACGGCCGGATCGTATACGGCGCCGTGAAAAATTAACAAGATCATTGTTTGAGGACGGAAATGTTCCAACTCACGGCCGTGGATTTCCATGCGGTCCCGTACGGAGTACTTATTTCAGCCAAATTGAACTTGATTTTTCGATCCAAAAGGTCATTTACTTGGAAATCTTCGCCCAGCTCAATAAAACACACAGAACCTTTTGGATCTAAAAATCAAGTTTCAGATCACTTCGCAACAAGCTAGGGAAGCATAACTCTACTACGGTTCGCCCGCATGTTCGCAATCCAGCCGCATGTCTATTTTTCCCACAGCTGTACTTTCAGCCACACATGTACGGCTGTGTACGAACTACAGCCGAACTCATACGTAGTGTGTACATTGCCTTCAATAGCAAAAAGACATTCCCCTTAAGATGAATTTTAAAAGAATAAGGGTAAAATAAAGTTGGTTATTAGTGATGAGTGAATACTGTTCGATCGAATACATATTCGATCGAATAGTAAGGTATTCGATCTATCGAATATCATCGAATAGTTCGCTGAATATTCGATAAATATTCCATAAGCGTTCAAATCCCCCAGTTTCTGGTTTTTACCTCCAAGTGGTCGAATAGATGTTTTTCAATAATCTAATACTTGTTCCCATTGACTTTAATGGGATCGAATATTTGAATATTCGGGAGATATTCGTACAAATATCGAATATTCGAATATTTTACTATTCGCTCATCACTATTGGTTATATCTCTTTACATTATGATTATACTATGAAGTTACAGGATTTTTCTCTGACTTCTATTTCTGACATATATTATTGACTGACACTGCTTTTCATTTCTGAAATTCTTCACATCTGGTCCCTCTAAATTATGCCTTCCTCAGGCTGCAAGCAGAGGAGGGTTAACTTACCCTCTGGTCTTCTCCCAGTCTTCTTCTCTATAGCAGAAGAGCACAGGACACTAATTCGCCATCTAAGCCAATAAGCAGAGCCTCTCAGTGTGCCTGAGATAGGAGACTTGAAGATAGAAGACATCAGTGTTGAGTATCAATAGGGTCCCCCTTCTCCCCCCAGCACTGTACCCAGCCCAGCAAGGATGGGGGGCAATTAACCCCTTCCTTGCTGGAATGGGTACATTGTGACATGAATGTGGCCCCCATGGGGTTAATTGGGGATGCCATTTAGTGAATGTCCATCATTTAACGCTAAAGCACGGCCATAGGTTTAAAACGCCAACCATTATTAGTTATTATGAACATTAATAATGGCCGTGGTTTTGCAGCAACGGCCATTGTTTGTATGTTGTGTGAACATAGCCTGACGGTAAAGGGGGTTGTGTAAACATGGAAACCCCCAAAAGTACTTGAAATAGTATTTTCTTCCAATTTCATAAATAGTATTTTTGAAATGTTGTCATACATTTTATGAAGTAGTATGGCGAGGAGGAAAAAAAAAGAAAAGGCAAAAATAAAAATTGGCCTTGTCAGCAAGGCCAATATCCACTGTGTCTGTAAGGGTTAAAGAAACTTTAATTAAAAGGATGAACATGACTCATTTACAGCAAGAGGGGAAAAAATGTATGCAAACATATACTGTACATCACAGTAATTTCACCGATGTATGAATTCTCTGTTCAGCATTTATCCATAATGCTTAATTTGAGGGTGGTGTACTTAAATGAAAGGGCCTGCATACAAAATCAATGCAATCAGGCTAAAGCGCTGATGTTTTCATAATGACTTGTAAACTGCCACTTCACCTCTGTTGTTTTTGTTAAAAGCCATCAATTTTCATGTTTCCTTCTGATGGAAAATATCAAAGCATAGTAAACCCAAATACATCCTAGCAGAATAGTCTATAAACAGCATTGGCAATATAAAAAAAAAACAAAAAAACAATTGGCCCTGCTGGAAACAAAATCCTATACTTATAGAATTTACTCCTTAAAGGGAAACAATCACCTGAAAAAATCGCTATGACACTGTTAATCTGTGCTAATTAGAGATGAGCAAACCTGGAGCATCCTCGAGTTTATCCGAACCCGATAGTTCGGCATTTGACTAGCGGTGGCTGTTGAAATTGGATAACGCCCTAAGGCTATGTGGAAAACATGGATATAATCATTGGCTGTATCCATGTTTTACAGACAACCTTAGAGCTTTATCCAAGTTCAGCAGCCCCCGCTAATCAAATGCCGAATGTTCAGGTTCGGATTAAATCGAGCATGCTCGAGGTTCGCTCATCTCTAGTGGTAATACATCCCCTAACCTACTTCCCACACATATATCTACAGCGGCCGCCCCTGCCCGATATACCCCATAATCATACTTTGATCTTGTCCCGCACTGTATGTTAAGTCATGTTAGGTAGTCATGTGGGCGTTTCTTCAGGGCCAAGTAGTCACGGGGCTGAGTCTCCCTATAATCACACCTTTATGGACATGATTCTCAGCCCTGTGTCACTGCATCATCATGCGGGCCTGGGATTGTGTAGCTGAAATACACAGCACAGCGGCACCCTATCCCCGTTGTACTGTGTATGTGTGAAATAGCTTTGGCCTCTCATAGCTTCTGCTTTACATAGTGTCGCTGGATGGATTGTTTTGACTCTGCTGCAGCGACCACCACAAACGAAAGAGGTGTTACTCGTGTGACAGTGGATGCAGCAGGGTTAAAATGATCTATCCAGCGATGCTCTGATCCCCCCAACCCCCCCCCCCTCCGGCGATTACTGTGTGTGCAGGGGCGTAGCTAATGTCTCTTGGGCCCTGGTGCAAGAGGTCATCTTGCCCCCCCCCCTTCCTCTACCAAGCAATGCTATATATATATATCTCAAGACTGATATTACCAATAATACCAGTATATGGGAAATATCACCATGCATATTACCGCCATACTGTTCCTAACCAAATCCTGTATACTGGGACCAATATTGCCAATAACACCAGTATATAGGAAGGAAATATTACCGCCACACCACAACCACTATATTGTTATTGACCAGATCCTGAATACTAAATCCAATAAAACACAGTACCAGATAACAAGTAACAAATAACACCACCACCTACTGGCTAACACCACCGCTGCTACTGACTAACACCACCACATACTAACACCACCACATACTGACTAATGTCATCACATACTGACTAACACCACCGCTGCTACTGACTAATACCACCGCTGCTACTGACTAACACCAACACATACTGACTAACACCAGCGCTGCTACTGAATAACATCCACTGTACACAGATCACTATCACCTCATCCAGTCATATAAAGGTAGCCTCAGCTCTACACAGGTCCTGTACACCATATACAATACAGTGCAGTTACATCAGGTGACTCACATGGGACGTCTTCTCTAATCGGAGTTCTTCCCTTTTCATCTTCTTCTTCTGTCCTGGGCCGTTATGAGAACTTCTCCGAGCCACGAATCCACAGAATCTGCCAGACAGACATGTTAGGCTCCTCAATTTGTCACCATCCTCATCTCTCTACACACTGCACATCTGTATTGGCCCCTTTACACCCTCATTTTTTGGTAGGCTGACTCTATGTGACCCCCTTATAGTATATGCCCCCCTCTGTGGTCCACTATAGTACATGCCCTATTGCATACACTCCCCATGTAGTCCTCCAATGTTTTCCCCTTATAGATGCCCCTTATAATGGCTCCCATATAAATGGCCCCCATGTAACCCCTTTATAATGGCCCCATTGTAATCCCCTTATAAATGGCCCCCATTGTAATCCCCCTTATAGATGGCCCCCATTGTAATCCCCTTTATAATCCCTCTTATAGATGGCCCCCATTATAATCCCCCTTATAGATGGCCCCCATTTTAATCCTCCTTTATAGATGGCCCCCATTGTAATCCCCCCTTTAGAGATGGCCCCCATTGTGTCTCTCTTCTCCTCGGTCTGTCTGTCGGCTGCCATGCGTCTCACGGCTCCATGTCTGTCCCGTCCCCGGCCGCACCATAGAGCTCTGTGCACGCCGGGGATGGTACTTTTGGCACAGAGGTCACTGCGCCGGAAGTACCATCCCCGACGTACACAGAGCTCTATGGTGCGTGTGCGGCCGGGGCGGGACAGACATGGAACCGAGAGATGCGAGATGCAAGAGGGAATGGGAGGGGGCAGTACAGTGGCAAGAGGGGCGTCGTGGCCCCCCCTGGTAATGGCCCAGTCGCAGTGGCTACTGCTGCGACTGCGGTAGCTACGCCACTGTGTGTGTGGCCCCCTCTACTTCCCCTCTCTTTTCACCTGTGCTCCCTGTTCTGCTCCGTCTCTCACTGTGACAGCAGCACCCCCCTCACCCCCCCCCCCACATACACAATCACTGTCTGTGTCCCCCTCCTCTCCCTCTCACCTCTCCCCTCTCCTTTTTTCCTGTCCTCAGGACTGGTGAAAGGAGAGCAGGGGGCCACAGACAGTAATCAGTGGGGTGGAGAATGGGGGCGCTGCTGTCAGAGGGAGATGGAGTATATGGGGAGCAAAGGTGCAAGGAGAGGGGGGAGGAGGGGGCCACAGACAGTGGTCACTGCAGCAGGGTCATAACGATCCATCCAGCAACGCAGATTCTATAAGAGGCCAAAGCTATTTCACACAAACACAGTAGAGTGGGGACAGGGTGCCGCTGTGCTGTGTATGTCAGCTATGCAATTCCAGGCCCAGTAACACGGGGCTGTGAATCACATCCATAGAGGTGTGATTACAACCAAACTCAGCCCCAGGGGCCGTGACTACTTGGCTATAAAGAAACGCCCAGATGACTACCTGCCATGAATTAGCATACAGCGCAGGACAAGATCAAAGTATGATTTTGGGGTACAGTATATCATGCAGGGGCGGCTGCTATAGACATATGTGCCAGAAGTGTGTTAGGGGGGGGGCGTATTAGCAAGAAAGCAAGTACAGTATAAGGCTATGTTCACACTACATAAGCTACATAATAATTACGGCCGTTGTTGCCGATTTGCAACAACGGCTGTGATTACTACGTAGCTTACGTAGTGCTGCCTTCAATTGAATCCCGACCAGCGTGTATACACATAGTATACGCTCCGGCGACTGGGATGATCTTTTCAGAGGCCGTCCGCGTCACGGAACAGCCGGTCTCTTACGTTGTGTGAACATAGTCACAGACTGTCAGCACACAGTAGATTCGGTATATTTTAAACTGACAGAAAAAGATTTGGGGCAGTGACCATCTTATCTTGTGCACTGGACTCGAATGCCTAGCAACACCCCTGCTCAATCAGTCAGTGATTGGCTGACTGGGCTGTCACTCTCTGCTCGGCTGTGGCACTGTCCCTCAGTCAGTGATTGCCTAAGCATGCTGAAGGCAGCTGAAGACAAAGAAAAGAACATCGCCGGAAGGCAGACAGGTGAGCACACCATTTTTTTTAAAGAACTTTGTCTTTAACGATTTAAATATTACCAGACAAAAATGAATTAAGCACAGTTTAGGCCGGGTTTGCCATATGTAAATTTCTAATTGGACTTTATATGCTCCCTGGTCTCAAAAATGTAAAAGGGAGATTATAGTCCCTCTTTATATTCCTTCCTTCCACTTACCTTTAGGAGTAACTAATGTTGAGTAAGCATGCTCTATTAAGCATCGAGCACTATGCTCAGCCAAGCACTTCATGGTGCTTGAGTTACTGCAAGACACTTTAGAACTCCACCAGTATGCCATCAATTGATGGCATACCGCTTGAACTCAGTACCATATTGCATTTTTTTCATTCTAGTTTTTGTATATTTTGTCCCTTGAAGGGAAGGGCCACATTGGCTGTGGTCTATAAGATGCAGGCGATTTTTTTTTTCTAAATCTTTTATTGCTAAAGAGTGCATCTTATAGTCAGTAGAAGTCAAGTCCCCCTCTATTGGCCAACATATCTATATGCCTGTGTCAAGCGCTCATGTAATCCCATAGTGGCAAAATTTCAGTTGTAAACCAAGACAGGACATGCTTAGGTATCTATCTATTAGATTATGTGAGTGTCAGCTGCTTAATAATGCAACTAATAATAAAAATGCCTAATTCAGCAGCCTTTCTTTCGCAGAATGATCGCTGTCTGTGATGTCTAGCCCGGCCAGTACTGCAGTACCCGCCGGATGAAAATCACTTCTTTTGAATTGGAATACATTCCAATAACCATAGCAGACAATGTAGAGTATGGCCGGTGCCGCACTTTACATTGTCTGCACAGTCAATTTTGTGTGGCTGCTATTTAATGTATAGCGGCCGCACAAGATTGACATGTCAGTTTTCTGTGCAGCCACATTGAATCCCGCCCGGAGTGTATGCAGTGTGTATATACTCTGGCTAGGATTTCATAGGAAACAATGTGAATTTGCCCTTTTAATCTGCAACAAAGGCTGTTATCCATTATTTATTGAAGATATACAATGTGTGAACAAGGCCTTACATAGTACAAAATTAATTTTGTTTATTTCATTTTGGTAAAGACTTAGTAAACAGGAATTGAGCCTGGATACATGATCTGCAAACATGATTTGTTCAGGTGAAAGAATGTCATTTGGAACAGCTGGCAGGTTAGGTATCAAGCCTTTAGAACATTTGCTGTCAGTCAGGATTAGCACATTTATTTGAGGTAATACAATTTAATTAGCTGACAGCAATGCCATGGGACATTAGGTGCAGTGTGGACTCCTAACCCTACCATATTTTTTGGAACCTTTCAGCCACAGAGAACATAATATTTATGCTGAGATTTACAAACAGAGACTGTGAATATTCATTGGTAAATCAATTAAATTGCAAGATTTTTAAGCTAGTGAAAATTTTGATAAGCCTCAATTGGACTTCTGGAAAATGAGAAGCAACAAAGTGTCATATATTTGAACAAAGTGGGGTTGTTTCAGGACAGACATTTGTGGGATATCATCAAACCATCTGTTGTCTCTCTCTATTTGCCATCTGGTCACCCCAGAGGACATCTTCCTTAACCTATGTCTAACCTTATTTTACACCTCTATTTCCCTATCTGACACAGAAAGAAACCCCACAAATCAAATGAACACTAAATTACTGTGTTTTAGAGTAACAGGTCTGCCATCTCTTAGGTACAGATATAGTCAGGGGGCAGACCAGATGATGAAGTAGGGTTCCGATCAGTATTTGTAAGAGACCCAGTTTGTAATAGGAGTGGTAGTCTTTCAGACTTTATTATTCATACAATGAAAAAAGGCAGCTTGCAATCATTTAGAGATATGCACTTTTATATGGTAGTTTAGAGCAGCGCTTCTCAAACTTTATCTACTGGAGCCTCACCCAACAGACCAAGGCAATGCCTGGGCCTCACCACACTGACCAAGAGGATGCCGGGCCTCACTACATGTGGTGAAAGTCCATATAAAAGCTGAAAATAATGCTAGGGCTAGCTTTCACCCGTCTCCCAAGCTCTAGATAATAATAAAGTAAGTACAAAATAAAGTAATAATATTGCTATAATGGGGATTTTAGCAAACAGCAGAGGAGTGTGCAGATTATAGTTACTTTTGTGAAAACTGCCTCCCCAGCTGGGCCCCACCAACAACCAGGGGGCGCCTCACTGGTGAGGCCCGTCTCACAGTTTGAGAAGCACTGGTTTAGAGAGTTAAAAAAATATAAAAATTTAATCCCTTGATGACCAAGGTCCAGGTCAAATTGAAGCAATGTTACTTCTTGCTTTCTAAGAGCCATAGCGCTTTTATTTTTCACCAACAGGTCTGGTTGAGGTGTCATTTTTTAAGCCATAATCTCTCATTTTTATTGGTATCATATTGATGTTTTTTTTTAATTATTTTTTTTCTAATATATAATTTTAAAAAATCAGCAATCCTGGTGTTTTTCCCCCCCACTTTTCATATACACTATACACCGTGCGGGAACGAAATTTTTTATAGTTTAATAGATTGGACAATTCTGCATGCTAGGATATGTAATAGGTTTACTTTTATGGGTTTTTTTAAATATTTTTTTGTATAATGGGAAAGGGGGTAATATAAATGTTTATTGGGGCATTTGTATTAGGGTTTAAAAAAAAAGGAAACAAAAATTATATATGTCTTAAAACTTTTATTGATTTATTTTACACATTTTGCATTGCATTTATAAGTCCATTAAGACCCCAATGCTGCAGGGATCCCAATCAGTCAGTTACAGGTCCTTTTCCTGTCACTGACTACCTTAAACGTTGTGATTGCTGTGCATTGCTGCATTTACGGGGGTTAAGGACTGGCAGCTGCGGGACCGCGGCTGCCTGTCATTATGCCTGGTTTTGGGGACAGTAATGTGTGTAGGGCTGATCACATTGAAAGGGCTCTGCACACATTAAAACCCCTTCAAAGTCAGGAAAGTTTATATACGTTCCTGCTGCATGGGGTATGTGCAGCGGCAACGTATAGTGCCGTATGGCTGACGTAAGGGGGTTAAATCCACTGGTGTCAGGAAAATATAAAGATTTGTAAATAACTTCTATTTAAAATACCCCAGTCTTCCAGTACTTAGCAGCTGTTGTATGTCCTGCAGTAATGTTCTAATTTCAACAACTTGTGAGGACTTATTTTTCTGTTTTTGTAGCAGAGTAAACAATCTTAGTTTCTCTTTCAAGTTAACAAGTTTCCAATTGTGTTCTGCACTGGTGCATATCAGGATATTGCACCATGGCTGTCATTGTTCATGGGGTTTAAAGGGGTTATCCAGTGCTTAAAACACATGGCCATTTTTGCACCACTCTTGTCTCCAGATTGGGTGGGTTTGAAACTCAATTCCATTGAAGTAAATGGAGCCTAACTGCAAACCACACCTAAACTGGAGACAAGAGTGGGGCAAAAGTGGCCATGTTTTTGTAGCGCTGGATAATCCCTTTAAAACTTCTGCAATATTACTGGAAAGTTTGGGACCTCAGATGTCGGAGACACCTGAAGGCAAAGATAGAACCTGTTTGTAACCCTTCATTTTAGTCCTTTGATGTCTAAATTGTGCTCAATGCCTCTGACTTATTGGACAAGCAGACCGAGGATCGCTGGGTGCCCATCAGCCTAGCAGAGTATCAGGGTCTTAGCATTCTCAGATCAGCACTGTTGACATTTGTTGAAAGTCAGCACAATATTTGTATGGTACCTAATGTGCGTATCAAGTTTCCATTGTCTGCATGTTTCATGTTTATTACCAGGTCAAGAGAGCTCGTCTTTTCATTGACTGAAACTTTATAATGTTACTTTGGATAATAACCCTCATACTGTTCTTCCATGATGTCAGACTCGGCGATGGTTATCAGCCTGTACTCTACATGTGCTCTATTAACATCTCTAGAGGGACAAAATACTCTTTCTGTTCGAAAATTTGAAATTCCCTACATATAACATTTAGATTGATGTAATTACAAATGTTTATGTGGTTAGAAACCTGTTTTATTGATTTCATTTGGCTCCTTGAATTATTTGGCTTTCGCCACCATTATTTTGTATTTCAAATATGAACCGCAAGCTATCTGTCAGCTCATGACAAGCTATTAGATTTACAAAGGAAATACGTCAATATATTGTACATACAAACCTCCTCCTTAGTACTTAGTAAGTAACGTCAAGCTAAGTCAATCTATCTTTGAAATGTTTTGTACGTACACATCCAGATTTTTACCTAACTGTGATGTTAAACATATAATTTTCACAGTTCATAAGGTTTTTCTTCCTTTAAATAAATTAAATCTAGATTACAGCTATAAACCCATGAAAGTTCTAATAATACTGTGCCATTATCACAACTGGTGAGTGACCCTTAAAGGGGTAGTCCACCCAAAAAAATTTTCTTTCAAATCAACTGCTACCATGAAGTGCCAGAGATTTGTAATTTACTTCTATTAAAAAATCTCAAGCCTTCCAGTACTTATCAGCTGCTGTATGCCCAACAGGAAGTTGTATTATTTCCAGTCTGGAGAGCAGGAGAGGTTTTCTATGGGGATTTGCTCCTGCTTTGGACAGTTCCTGACATGGACACAGGAGGCAACAGAGAGCACTGGGTCAGACAGGAAAGAAAACACCACTTCCTGCTGGACACACAGCAGCTGATAAGTACTGGAAGACTTAAGATTTTTTAATAGAAGTGAATTACAAATCTCTGGCACTTTATGGCACCAGTTGATTTGAAAGAAAAATAATTTGGGTGGACTACCCCTTTAATGTTTCCCTAGGAGAACAAAAAGTTGCAGGACATTGTCAGAATTTTTCTAGTAGTCAAGCAAATTTTCACTTCAGATGAAAACATTGAAGTTGTGAGTAAGCCATTAAATTGTTGCAATATTATCCAATTTGCACCGCTATTGGATTCCTTTGCCATTTTAAAACATATTATACTGTATATAAAGTTTTATAACTAGATGTAACTAAGGAGGATGAAATTCCATTTTTTTCATTGGCATTATTTTAAAGTCTAAATCAGCAGTAGATGTGATATAAAGCAAGTTTGCAAATTATATTCATTGATTTTTTTTTTTTTTGTTATGGAAAACACGGCACTTCCTGCTTTCTGACTCTTTTCACTCAAAAGACAGGAAACAGTCAGAAAACAGGAAGTCCAGTGTTTACCAGGTTATCTGAGCGCTCACAGAGAGAAGGCAGTCATGTGATTGTTGGACACATTGAGACATTCTACAGGCTGGAATTCCTGTGTTTTCCAGCACAAGACAGAAAATTTGCCTTCAAGAGACTGGACCTGGATTTCTGGTAAGTACAGCTTTGTTTTACAGAATGATAACAGAAAAAAAAATAATGAATGTATATTGCAAACCTGCTTTATTTCACATCTACTGTTGATTTAGATTTTAAACATTATAATGACAGTGACAAGTGACAAGTTCACTGCTGTGTACTGAGAATTTTCCTAAAGTTGTTTTGGGCATGCCTCAAAGGAGAAACAATTTTTCATCTTCTCTTCTTATATAGTAGATCGAATTTTTTTTTAATTATTATCATTTTTATTTATATACATTGCAATAGAGTATCTTAAGTTTTTTCTTCATGGGAAAATTATTGTTTCTATAATTTAGAGATACATGTATGTTAGTGTTTATTTTCTATTTATTTAGTTTTAGATGGTCAAAAGTGATGGGGACTTACAGAACACAATAACTTATAAGTGTGGCTACCTTGACGTTTTGAAGCTTACCTGATTACCCACCATAAGACAAGACATAAAGATAATAATAAAACAAATATCTGTTTAGTTGACCCAATGAGTATGTTTGCACCAGGCACCCATCTAGAAGGTCGTATTCCTTCACCTCACCTTGACCTACCTATGCTTTTTTTGGACAATGTTAGTTAGGCCGTATTGTTTCCCGGGTACTCAGCCAATATCTTATGTTATATATGCTGCTTCTTTGACCATTTACTTGTATATATTTGTATATATCTGTATATAATCTGGGTAAAATTGTTCTAAAATCCAATAAAAACTACTGGAAAAAAAGTTGCCATGTAATAGGACAGCCAAATATATGGGGTTTATAAACCTGTAACTACATTTTACTAAATGTTTTTAATTTCTAACAAAAACATGTGTTTTATTACTTATTTACTTATTTCATTAAAAAAACTTTAACATTTTTATTATAATATACTAGCATACTTATGTTTGCAGTATGTTTTACTTATGTGCAGAAACAGGTTGAGTCCCAGAGAATTTCATAATCTCTTACTATAAAAAAACACTGATATTTATTTGATTACTTCTCTTAACTGTCAAGGGAAGAAACCTCTGGCAGAACCTTCTTGGATGATAAATGCTAGGTTACCAGTCCATTTACACAAATGCAGGTGAAATTGAGACATCTGCAAAATCATTGACAAAAGGGCTCCATAAATCTCTTGGTCAGTTGTCTTTCTACTTTTCTTGTATCATATTTTTTTGTTTTAATAATTTATGGACTACTTATACATAACAGTTTAGCATATGTGAACATGTACAATCTCTAGCCAACAATGATGTCGTAATGAACATTACAGAAAAATAGGACTATTAATGGGCAATAAGACAATGGTTGAAGTGATACAAGTAAGAAAAAAGTAAATAAAAAAAAAGTGCTTTAATTACTTGCCATGTTATTGAAAATCTATAGGTATGGCATCTCCCACATTCTAAACATAGTTTAGTGGTCATAAACCATCTTATATTCCACCATATTCTTATTCCCTTAACACTACACAACCCTTATATTATTTTATTTAAGCTTCATGCACAATAACAATCGGAAAACAGACACAAGAGACTGGACAATGGCCGTTTCATGTCCATGTAAAATTCCACAAGGTCATTGACCAGTTTATTCTGTCGGTCTCCTAATTGAAATGCTGCATGAAGATTAAATAAAGCCATGATTTTTTTGACTGATAAGTTTGCGGATACTTAATTTTTCTTATGGTGAAGTATGCTTGCTCTGCTCCATTAAGTCTGAACCGACTGACTGGGAGGGTGCCGCTGTTACTCCTGGGACTATTAAATCTGTGGACTATTACAATAATTCAAATAAAACCTTCACCTCATGAGCAAACAGTATTCACGTTATAAAAACAATGGTTCTTTCAATTCTATACTTATTTTCGCTAGAAAGTCTCTAAAAATTTTAATTAAATTTAATGTCTCTAAAATTTTAAATTCAATTTTAGTAGAATCAATATAAAAATGGGCATGATGAAGAGCCATAGCGCTTGAAATGTGTTGTATTTGTATTTTTATATTGTACACACTGTTTTTATATGCATTTCAATAAAAAAATAGAAAAAAGAAAAATTACTAACAAAATCTTTCTTGAAAACATTGACTCTGGAACCACTTTTTTGTATGACTTGCACCTATGACTTGACTTGTATCATCTCATGGTGGAATTACTATTCAATTAAGATGAACTGTAATTTTTTTTTGTTATTCTGCTGTGCTTTACTTTGCATCATTGTAAAATTCCTCTCCATTATTTCCTTAACAAATTCTAATTCTAAACTAATTGATTTGTTCAGTAAGAACAAAGATTCAGGTATCCCAGGTATAAAAGTGGGCTTGCTGATGTTGGCCTAATACCCAATGAAAATGGGTGATTATAGCAAAATCTCTCTCTATATATATATCTATTTATATATATACACTACTGTTCAAAAGTTATGGGTCACCCAAACAATTTTGTGTTTTCCATGAAATCACACTTCTTCACCATCATACGTTGTGAAATGAATAGAAAATAGTCAAGACATTGACAAGGTTAGAAATAATGATTTGTATTTGAAATAACATTGTTTTTACATCAAACTTTGCTTTCGTCAAAGAATCCACCTTTTGCAGGAATAACAGCATTGCACACCTTTGGCATTCTAGCTGTTAATCTGTTGAGGTAAGCTGGAGAAATTGCACCCCACGCTTCTAGAAGCAGCTCCCACAAGTTGGATTGGCTGGATGGGCACTTCTGGCGTACCATACGGTCAAGCTGCTCCCACAACAGCTCAATGGGGTTCAGATCTGGTGACTGCGCTGGCCACTCCATTACCGATAGAATACCAGCTGCTGCTTCTGCTGTAAATAGTTCTTGCACAATTCGGAGGTGTGTTTAGGGTCATTGTCCTGTTGTAGGATGAAATTGGCTCCAATCAAGCGCTGTCCACTGGGTATGGCATGGTGTTGCAATATTGAGTGATAGCCTTCCTTATTCAGCACCAAAGCAACCCCAGACCATCACATTACCTCCACCATGCCTAACAGATGGCGTCAGGCATTCTTCCAGCATCTTTTCATTTGTTCTGCGTCTCACAAACCTTCTTTTTTGTGATCCAAACACCTCAAACTTGGATTCATCCGTCCACAACACTTTTTTCCAGTCTTCCTCTGTCCAATGTCTGTGTTCTTTTGCCCATCTTAATCTTTTTCTTTTATTGGCCAGTCTCAGATATGGCTTTTTCTTTACCACTCTGCCCTGAAGCCCAAAATCCCGCAGCCGCCTCTTCACTGTAGATGTTGACACTGGTGTTTTGCGGGTACTATTTAATGAAGATGCCAGTTGGGGACCTGTGAGGCGTCTGTTTCTCAAACTAGAGACTCTAATGTGCTTATCTTCTTGCTTAGTTGTGCAACGCGGCCTCCCACTTTTTTTTCTACCCTGGTTAGAGCCTGTTTGTGCTGTCCTCTGAAGGGAGTAGTACACACCGTTGTAGGAAATCTTCAATTTCTTAGTAATTTCTCGCATGGAATAGCCTTTATTTCTAAGAACAAGAATAGACTGTCGAGTTTCAGATGAAAGTTCTCTTTTTTTGGCCATTTTGAGCATTTAATTGACCCCACAAATGTGATGCTCCAGAAACTCAATCTGATCAAAGGAAGGTCAGTTTTGTAGCTTCTGTAACGAGCTAGACTGTTTTCAGATGTGTGAACATGATTGCACAAGGGTTTTCTAATCAATTAGCCTTCTGAGCCAATGAGCAAACACATTGTACCATTAGAACACTGGAGTGATAGTTGGAAATGGGCCTCTATACACCTATGTAGATATTGCACCAAAAACCAGACATTTTCAGCTAGAATAGTCATTTACCACATTAGCAATGTATAGAGTTAATTTCTTAAAAGTTAGGACTAGTTTAAAGTTATCTTCATTGAAAAGTACAGTGCTTTTCCTTCAAAAATAAGGACATTTCAATGTGACCCCAATCTTTTGAACGGTAGTATATATATATATATATATATATATATATATAGTGTCGGACAGTGTCTGGAGCTCACCAGAGGAAATGATCCTGGGGGCCCACCAATGAAGAACCAGTGAGAAACAACATGTCAGTCAGTGTTTGTGGAGGTTCTAAAACCTGGGGCCCACCGGAGTTGTCCTCTAGTTGGCCAGTGCAATACTGTATATATATATATATAATTTCAGAGCAGCTTTTATGGTCAAAAATTCATCAATTTAGAACGGGGTATCACAAATTGATTTAGTGCCATTTTTAGTAGTTTTTATTTGTCAGATTCTTAGAACTCAGCACACTATAATTTTATTATGGAAATACTTATTTTGACATCTCATAAATTATTCTATTTTTTTTTTAGCACTTGTGGAGTTTATACATTTCCACATTATATTATTTTGTCTAATAAACGAAAATGTGCCTCCTGGAATTAGTATGAATGGAATGCAATTTTAATTATTTGTAGCTTCTATTTTGTGTGTTTATCATAAATTGAAAAAAACAACTGTCACAGCTGTGATCCAAGGGGTACAACAATCTCAATAATGGGCAATAATGAGGAAAATGGTAGTCATTAAGAAAAAAGAAAAAATACCTAGGTGAACAGGATTTTTGCGATTTTTTTTTTTTTTTTTTTAAACAAATTAATGTGTACCATAAACATTTACTATTACAGCAGTAAATTCTGTGGTATATTTATACATTTAGAACTAAAAGTTATGAGCAGGAAGTTTTTAGAACCCAGCAATGAGTTACGTGCATCACTGTTTATCTGGCAACCAGACAGATGTCTGTAGGTCTAATGCCATAACTAGAGATGAGCAAAGGAAATCTGACAAATCAAGATTAACTACATGTCTCGCTGTCAATTTGTTTTGTTCTCCGAAGCGAATTCACTCGGATTTGATAAGAAAATTTGCAAAAAAAAGAAAATGTCGGCCACACATGCTGTCTGGAGCCTCACTGGGTGGAAGAAAGAGGTTAATAATAATCACTAGCACCAATCCAATCAGCTGCAGGCCCCTCTGTGATGTCAGTACCTCCCCATTACTTTCTATATAAGGTTTGTTAATGTAAGTGGCCAGTCAGCTGTGTGTGGAGGAGAGAGCAGGATTTTGCAGCAGGCATTTAGAGCAGAGCAGAGAAAGACTTAGGCTGCATTCACACGTTCCATGTTCCGCACAGAACATAGACGTGGAATGCCTGTAACGGACTTCATCTGACAGCGCAGCGCGGCTTCTTCATTACAGCGCGGCGCATATCTGTATAGTTCTCCTGATTCCAGCATCTTATCACAGATGCTGCCCCGGCGGGGGAGAAGTCTGTTGCATGCATTCCATGTCCATGTTCCGTGCTGAACACAGAACGTGTGAATGCAGCCTAAGGGCCAGTTCACATGGAGTAAAACTGGTGGAATTCCTGCAATCCTGCGAGCCCTCCAATAGACTGCCAGTATGACACGTAAACTGTCGGGAATTTTACCAGTTTTACTCCGTGTTACCTGGCCCTATTAGAGTGATATAGAGACTGAGAAAAAAATAGGGCTTATTGTGGGTGATGTCAGGCACCTCCCCCTTTATATAACGAGGTTTGTTAATGGAGTTGGCCAGTCGGCTGTGTGTGTAGGAGAGAGCTGGATTGCAGCAGGCATTTAGAGTAGAGCACGGAGAGACTAACAGAGTGATCTAGGGACAGAGAGAAGAGGAATGGCGGAAATTGGATGATTGACTGATTGACCTTTTTTTTCAATTGTGATTTTCTGATTTTTGACACTGCTTTAACAACATGCTTTAACAAATCCACCCTTATGTAATAGTAGCAACTATAGTTTTGGCTGTTTTAATGAAATTTGTTAAGATTCAATTTTTTTTTTGTTTGACCGAAAATTTGCGAAGCTTGTGAAACAAATTTCCGCCTGCTTTGCTCATCTCTAGCCATGACCCATTTAAGCCCCATTTTTGGACCCCTAGACGCATGTCAGCAACCCCTAATAAAAAGGACAAGAGAATATGAAGAGACAAGGGCAAGAAGAACAGATGTGGTCTGCGCCCAGTATTATAAGTTCATGCTTTCTCATATGTCTTTGAGCACGAAGATAAACCCCCTGGATTCTGGGGTGTTCATAACAAAGAAAAAGACTGGATTCCTTCAGCTCATATAACATATTCAAAATTTATTGTAGGAACTCTTAAAAGAAGCTTCCGACGCGTTTTGAGCCAGCCTGGCCCTTAATCATGGCATCTGAGTCTGAGACAATCATAGGGAAAATTACATCCTGGTGATTACCAAAGAGTGGACTGGCTCTTGTGAGCAATATTTGCAGGGGATCAAGAAGAATGTAGCACCCCTATAGCGAGCTCACAAGAGCCAGTCCACTCTTTGGTAATCACCAGGATGTAATTTTCCCTATGATTGTCTCAGACTCAGATGCCATGATTAAGGGCCAGGCTGGCTCGAAATGCGTCGGCAGCTTCTTTTAAGAGTTTCTACAATAAATTTAGAATATTTTATATAAGCTGAAGGAATCCAGTCTTTTTCTTTGTTATAAACACCCCGGAATCCAGGGGGTTTATCTTCATGCTCAAAGACATATGAGAAAGTATGAACTTATAATATTGGGCGCTGAAGGAATCCAGTCTTTTTCTTTATCTGAAGAGACGCCCATTTAGAAGACCTAGCTTCAGTGTTGATCATGGACCTGTGCATAAAGTTTGTAAGTTCTTCACTGCTGTTGTTGCTTGTATGTGTTTGAAAGAGAAATGAGATGTTGAATCTAACTGGAGACAGGAATAACTCTCGGCATGATACTGCAGAATATCTTTGTGTATTATAAGAAACTAGAAGACTTACCATGCGTCACACAGGTCTGCTGTGTTTAACTGTTTGTATGTGTGGGTACAAACTTTTTTTTTGCTATTGATATAAATCCAACATTTGAAACAAACTAAACCAGATACTCAAGAAAACACAATTTTTTATTCTAAGAAATATTCTCACAAATAGTGATTTCCCTGCAGAAGGGAAAGAAGTGAATGTATATACCCTCTCCATTTATTTCCTGAAAAGAGAATGAAAATATAGAAAAAAGAAGCATTGTGTCTGAAAGGCCATACTAGAGTGGACTAAAGAGTATCTTATATCTCTCAGAAATAGATGTATTATCAGCTCTCGAAAAATATCAGGAAAAGGCTAATTGAGACTAAAATATGGCACTGCAGACTGTAGGACAGTTCCTGTACCCCTAATAATGTGACTGCAGCTATAGTACAGACCCTGCACCTTTATAAATGTAACTGCAGCTGTGGAACAGGCCCTGAACCTCTTATAATGTGACTGTAAAACAGACCCTGCACTCTTAATAATGTCACTGCAGCCTGTAAGATGGACCCTACTTTTCTGATAATGTGACTGCAGCCTGTGAGACAGCCCTGCACCTCTAATAATGAGACTTCAGGATGTAAGACAGACCTGCACCCCTAATATTGTGACAGCAGCCTTAGAAACAGACCCTGTACCACCAATAATCGGACTGCAGCCTGTGAGATAGACCTCCACCTCTAATAATGAGTCTACGGGCTGTGAGACAGACCTACACCTCTATAAATGTGACTGCAGCCTGAGAGACAAACCCTGCACCATTAATAATGTGACTGTGAGACACAACATGCTTCTCTGACAATGTGACAGCAGCCTTAAAGACAGACCACACTTCTCTGATGTTACTGCAGCCTGTGAGACAGACCTGCACCTCTAATAATGTGACTGCAGCCTGTGAGACAGACCACGCTTCTCTGACAATGTGACTGCAGCATTAGAGACAGACCAAACTTCTCTGATAATGAACAAAGGACAGACAAACATGAACAGACACAGAGGGGCACTTGTATAGTGCAGTAGTCTAAATAATGAATAGAACTTGATATACAGTATGTGTAAGATAAAAACTAACCTTATAGTGTTGTGCTAACCATAGGCACAACACTAGTGATGGCTTATTTTAGTAGTCCGTAGCCAGGCTTTCAGTTTGCTGCTGACGGCTCCCGTCTAGATGCCATCGCTCACAGGAACATAGGAGGACTGTGGATCACTGATCAGGCCTCGGCGCTGGACTTGCGAGATACACTCTCCGGTACCAGATGTAATATTGTAAAAACTTTTTTTTACAATATTGTAAAAATATAGGAGGACTGTGGATCACTGATCAGGCCTCGGCGCTTGACTTGCGAGATAAACTCTCTGGAACCAGGTGTAATATTGTAAAAAAATTTTTTTACTAATATTGTATATACCGGAGAGTACTGGAGAGTGTATCTCCCAAGTCCAGAGCAGAGGCCTGATCAGCGATCCACAGTCCTCCTTCTATACTTTTCTGATAATGTGACTGTGATACAGACCTGCACCTCTAATAATGAGACTGCAGGCTGTGAGACAGACCTGCACCACCTATAACGTGACTGCAGCCTGTGAGACAGACCACACTTCTCTCATAATGTGACTGCATCCTGTGAGGCAGACCAACATCTCTAATAATGTAACTGTAGCCTGTGAGACAGATTAGCACCTCTAATAATGTGACTGTAATCAAATGAATATGAAAAAAGTGGTTTCACCAGCTGACTTAGGCCATGTTCATACAGCGTAAGAGAAGGGCCGGTCTCTAAAAAGATCATCCCGGCCGGTACTGCAGTAACGGCCAGATGATCTTTCACGCTGCAGAGTTCTGATGCGGGCGCATCTGAGCTCGCCCGCATCAGAACTCCCCAAAACACACTATGAAGCATGTGGCCGCAGCCACTTGCTTCATAGTGTGCACTGACAGGGCTTTCTGTGGCCGCAGAAAACTGACATGTCAGTTTTCTGCGGCGCCGCGACATATGCTATGTGTATATGCTCTGGCCAGGATCCCATAGAAGATAAGGCAGAACAGCAGCCTTACTTTTGCAAAAAGATACGCTGTGGGAACATAGCCTTACTGTAGTGTAACCAGTACAAGTGACACTTCTGCTCCCTCATGCAGCCTTTTTTTTTTTTTTTAAAGCCTAACCCATATATATATCGTAAGTTCAGTTCTATCTATCTATCTATCTATCTATCTATCTATCTATCTATCTATCTATCAGTTAAGGAGTTGTCCGGAACTTTTCAATAAACTCCACATTGATTTTAGAGCTCAATAGACCCTGTAGCAGAAAGGGCAACATGAAATAGTGGAGGGGCTGGTAGCAACATGGCTAACCACTGTGCCTCTAACAAGGTGTCTAGGGGGACATTTATTAAAAGGCCAAAAGGCCTTTTTTAGGCACAGATGGGCCCGATCAATCTAAAAATATTCGCAAAGAAATTTACAAAAAATGCTGAACTAAATAAATGTAACCCATAGTATCTATATCATGCCCTTCCTTAATTAACTTAAAGGATCTTCAATGTTCATAACGTTCATCATTGTTGAAGGTTAATTAAATGTCTTGGACATTTTTGAGTCATAATAAGGTTAATTTGATACCAGGATAATAACAATGACACTGAAGCAAGGAGAAAGTGACAGCTTTTGGATCTCTCTTTGTAATGAAAGGTCAAAAATACAAGGCTACATTTCCTGTGAAAATGAAAAAAAGAAAAAAAAAAAAACATGTGTAATATGACAACATTTTTTTTCTTGTAATGTCAAAGGAATAGGTTATGAAAGTAAAAACGAGACACTGTCTTTTCCTTATGACATCTAAAGAAATAGACTAATACTGTCAAACGAAAGGGATTGTCCATGTTACTGTAACTGAGACAAGAACGCTACATTTCTCTGCATTTTTAAACACTATCTTCCCCAGAAGTAGATCTCTTGGACTGCGGTAATCTACTCTATGAGCATGCCTTGGTTTCAAACCTCACATATAACATTTTTGACAAATTATAAACTCATTTGTGTTATTCTGTCTCCACATCTCGCAAAACATGAAACTGCTGCATTTTGAAGTGATTTTGTTAAAATTGTGTCACAGCTATTCAACAATCCCATCACATATTGGCTCAGAGTTACATTTGACAGACAGATTGTGGGGAGAAGTAGTGAATGGAGTCTGGAGTGTATAATAGCATCAATCAATTTAATGGTGTTTTGAGAGGTTTTCTCTTTTTCTTAACTTTTTTGCCATCATTTTTTTTTTAAATGCGGGTAAAAATGTTACGTGCAATCTGTCTCTCAAAGACAATCAAGAAATTTCAGCAGAGAAACGTCTTCACCTAATACATATACTGTACCTGCATTTTATGTTCACTTTTTACCATTCTACCATTTTTTTCTTTTATAAATAATGTTGTTGTTTTTTTACTTTTTTGCCATCATTTAAAAAAAAATGTGGATAAAAACTTTAATGTTACTTGCAATCTGTCTCACAAAGACAATCAAGAAATTTCAGCAGAGAAACAGCATCTTCATCTAATACATACACTATACCTGCATTTTATGTTTACTTTCTTTTTACTGTGTGGTTTTTATTTTTCAATAGTGTTTTTTGGGGCATTAAGCCTTATGAGCTTTTCAGTTTAACTACAAAACTCTCTTGTATAAAAAGGACAAAGCCAATTTTCACTTTTGCACTTTTCCTTTTTCCTCTTTATGTTTATGTTGCATTTTTTTCACTTACAGACCCACATGAGCCCTTATTTTTTGCAAAACCAATTTGTCTTTTTAAATTGACAGACACAAACTGTACAAGGGGGTCTAATGCCCTCAAGTCAGTGTTGAGCTTACAGCCCAAAACCTTGCAGGGTTTTTGGCATTTGCCAGAGAACACCAAGATGGGCAGATTCAATATGTGCCCTTCACAGATGAGAGCGGGTTCACACTGAGCACATGTGACAGCTGTGACAGAGTCCGGAGACGCCGTGTAGAATGTTTTGCTCTGTTCATCTTCCAGCATTTGGCAGTGGGTCAGTAATGGTGTGGGTAGGAGTTTCTTTGGAGGGCCTCAAATTCCTACGTTTGCTTGCCAGAGGTATCCTGACTGCTGTTAGGTTAAAGTATTTAGTCCCTCAGAACCCTTGTGAGACCATATGCTGGTGCAGTTGGCCCTGGGTTCCTTCTGATGCATGACTTTGCTAGGCCTCATATGGCTGGAGTGTGCCAGCAGTTCTTGCATGATGAAGACATCAATACTATGGCCTGGCCTACCCATTTCCCAGACCTGAAATAAATCAAGCGCATCTGGGACATCATGTCTTGTTCCATCCACCAACGCTATGGTGCACCACAGACTGTCCAGGAGTTTACTGATGCTTTAATCCAGGTCTGAAGAGAGAACCCTCAGAGAACATCTGCTTCCTCAAAGGCATCATGCCCAGGCATTGTAGGGAGGTCATACAGGCACATGGAGGCCACAAATACACTACCGAACCTTGTTTGCTTGTTTACACATTTACACTGAAGTTGGATCAGCCAGTAAATTTTCCACTTTGATTTACGTATCATTCCCAATCTCCTCCATGGAATATTACTTTTGATTTACATTGATCATTTTTATATTTTGTTGTTCTCAACACATTCCCCTATGCGATCAATAAAGATCTTCAACCATTTCATTCATTAAGATCTAGGATGTGGTCTTTTAGTGTTTTCTTTGGCCAACCTCTACAAGTAAAAACATACACACAAAACACAGAGAGTTAAACACAGGTTCAAACACAGTAAAATAAAAGCTAAATACGACTAAAATTTTATGTGAAAATAAAAAAAAAAACAAATGTAAAAAATGGCTGTATTTTGCAAAAGCAGGTAATAAATAATGAGCATTTTCATTATTTGGATGGTCATAATCAATTACAGCCGTTATTCTGTAGTGTGTGCACTGTTGTCCAATTTCCCATTGACTTCAATGGAGCGCATTATTATATTGAAAATAAAATAAATACATGTATTTTAACCTCAAAATTATAGCCGTAGGCAGTGTGAAAGCAACTTTACATACACTTTCTTCCCAGAATAATAGCCAGCACCCTGCACGGTACTGATGAGGGGCAATGACCCTAAAACAACAGCCTGCAGATGGTTATTCTTCACCTGTCAAGAGATTTCCTGCTTGGCATACATTCCTAGTTATGTTTCAAGACTCCTTAAAAGGGAAGCTGCCTTCCCAATATGTATATTCTTTCTTACCAGAATTTAAAATACATGTCTATTTCAAAAACAACATAATTTCCAATTCTAATAAATACATAAATAAAAAAATAAATAAAGGTATAAAATGTAGAAACCCTTTTAAATAAATACATGTTTATAAAACACACTAAAAGGATTAATGTTTGACAAAAACAGGGTTTATTATTAAAGTGCCTGTCGTTATAACTTTCAAAATCTAAATCAACAGTAGATGTGAAATAAAGCAAGTTTGCAATTTACATGATTGTTGTTGTTGTTATCATGCTGTAAAACAACGCTGAACTTACCAAAAATCCAGGTCCAGTCTCCTCAAGGCAGATTTTCTGACTTGTGCTGGTAGAGAAAAACAGACTAATTACAGAAATTGCGGCCAATACAGAGAGTCACCGCTCAATGCGTTTATCAATCACATGACTGCCTTCTCTCTGTGATCGCTCAGATGGGCTGGCAAACATTAGACTTCCTGTTTTCTGACTGTTTCCTGTGTTTTTTTTGTTTTTGTTTTTTGAGAAAAAAAAAAGTCAGAAAACAGGAAGTGCCATGTTTTCCATGATGAGAACATAGTTTTGCCTCTTTATAAATCACTGGTCAGACCACACATGGAATACTGTGTACAGTTTTGGGCACCGGTATATAAGAAGGACACAGCTGAACTGGAGCGGGTGCAGAGGAGGGCAACAAAGGTCATTAAGGGAATGGGTGGGTTACAGTACCAAGACAGGTTATCAAGCTTGGGGTTATTTACACTAGAAAAAAGACGTCTTAGGGGCGATCTGATTACAATGTACAAATATATGACTGGACAGTATAGAGATCTTTGTAGTGATCTTTTTACTCCTTGGTCTGTAACCATGACAAGGGGGCATCCTCTATGTCTAGAGGAAAGAAAATTTCACCATCAGCATCTACTCAGGTTCTTTACTGTACGAGCGGTAACGCTGTGGAACTCTGCCACATGATGTTGCCAAGTTCAAGGGAGGCCTGGTTGCTTTTCTTGAACAACATAATATTACAAGTTATGGGCATTAGATTTCCGGTGAAATGTTGATCGAGGGATTATTCTGATTGCCATTGGAGTCGGGAGGGATTTTTCTCCCTGTGATGGGGCAATTGTCATCTGCCTCATAGGGGTTTTTGCTTTCCCCTGGATTAACACAGTAGGGTTTCCCTAGGTTAAAACTGATGAACTCTTGTCTTATATCAACCTTATTAATTATGTTACTATGATAACTAAAAAAGAAGAAAAAAATTTATATAGATTGCAAAGTTGCTTTATATCACATCTACTGTTTTAGATTTAGATTTTGAAGTGACAGGTGCACTTTAAGCAAAACAATGTAAGGCTATGTTCACACAACATCCAAAAAAGGAAAATAGCGTCTACCTTTTGTTTTAAAAAAGACGTCCGTTATTGCATCACTTTAAGTGACGTCAATAAATTGCTTTGAAGTCTATGGAACAACGGATATCTTTTTCACACAGTGTATTGAATGACGGACGTTTTTGTGGGGAATGTAATTTAATACACTGTGAAAAGATGTCTGTTATTCCATAGACTTAAATGCAATTTATTGAAGTCACTTAAAATTATGCAAAAACTGAGGCATTTAAAAAAAAAAATAAACAACAGGCCTTTTTTTGGACGTTGTGTGAACATAACCTTAATAGAGACATTTCTAGAGTAAAAAAAAGAGTGCTCTGTATAGACTGATCAATAAAGTACACCAGTTGCCTAACAATATTCTGTAACAAAAGATAAAAGAGCATTCAGATCTCCTTGGTTACATATTTGTCTTCTTTGTGAATTATGTATGCTCAGCATTCAAACAATTATAAGTGGAAAGCCTTGTTCTTTTAGGCATGAATGGAAATCTCTTGAACTCTAGCTTTTACTTGATATGACAGAGTTTAATCTGAGATTTGACATACCTTGTTGGGCCATGACTGCACACTTTAAGCATTTATTAAAAAATACATTTCCCCCAGTTAACCTTCTGCTTTAGCGTGCCATAAAGTTATGATCCCCAATCCACTCTTTTATGACTGTCTTAAGCACAGAGCTTCTGATATTTTTAATACTGTCATTTTTTTTTCTGTGATCATTACATTCTAGTCTTCTGGGCAAAGAAAATTTTCTGTAATTTTCTCTTAGCCACCGTCATTTCTTTTGTTCATTTGTTTTTTTAAACAAAAGAGCTACGCACAAATAATAAAACTTCATTGTCCACAGCAGATGCTTTTAGATATGTTTGTAGAAATTGTAGGTAAAAGAAGGTGAAACATAGACAGTCCTGTCTTGCCAGTATAGAATGATAAGTGTAAATGAACGCTGTATATAACTACATAAAGCTACTATTTTTTTTTTTTTTTACAAACAATTCCTATTCCTACAAGCTATACCTGCTGAATCTGTGGGCTATGCATGCTGGAAGGAGGAAAGTAAGCCATTGCCAGAAACCTCTGGCTTTGGCTTATTTTTCCTTGATAACAATAGGAATCAGCATGTTGAAATCTACTTATATCTGGCATCAGGGTAAACTAAGGTTGCAACTACCTAGTCAAATGAAAAATAGTGCCAGAGAAAAAAGGTTGCAAAGAAAACTCAAAAACATTGTACAGGCGAAAGGGTAATAGACTAGCTGATAGTTAAACCAGTAGGTCTGGCAAAACTGTAATCCAAAAACAGTAAAAGAGGTAGTTATCCAAGTCATATGTAGAGATCTGCAAACTTTTCAAAATTTCGGTTCCGCAGGTACGGCAAACTTTATTGTAAAGTTTGGGTTCGTGCTGAATCAAACCTTAACAAACTGATTTAAAACAGCTAAACAGCTTGGGGTCCTTCTTCTCCAGTCCCGTTCTGGCATCTTCTATGGTGAAGGCCCGCTCACCATAGCCAATCAGCTTAGCCAATCACTGATTATGTAAAAAAAAAAAAACGCGGCTTGTGATTCGCTAAGCAGGCTGTCACTCTTGAGACAAGAGTGACAGCCGCTCAGCTAATGACAGGTGTGGGTTTGAGTGGGCTGTCACTCTTGTCTCAGGAGTAACAGTCCATTCAGCCAATTGCAGACTGATTAGGATGGGACAGCTCGGCAGAGGTGATTGGCTGAGCAGGCTATCACTAAAGATGCGTGACCATCGGACTTTTGGTCCGACGGCATCTGAGCTCGATCGTGATGCCTGAGATGGATCCATTCCCTGGAGTATCCTGGGCACATATTCCCGGGATCGCAACTATGCACCCAGGATCGCAGGCATCATGATCGAGCAAACTGCTTTTGGACCAAAAGTCCAAAAAGGTTCGCTCATCTTTAGCTATCACTCTTGTTTTTAGGAGTGACAGCCCGCTTAGTCAATCACAGGCTGTGGTGCTCTCCTGTCCTAATCAGCCTGTGATTGGCTGAGCACACTGTCACTCTTGTCTCAGGAGTGACAGCCTATTCAGCCAATCACAGGCTGAGAAGGACAGGACAGCACCACAGCCTGTGATCGACTGAGCGGGCTGTCACTTTTCTCTCATGGCGTCGCTAAGGGAGTATATAGAGGGGATGACAACTTGCCCCTCTCTCTACTGTGCCCCTCCATGCTGCTATTAATGGCTAATAGCCGACATGGACCGATTTAACCATTTAGATGTTAAAATGCCTTCGTAAATTGTCCGGTGGGGGGAAAGGGGTCCCAACAATGCGGTTGCAGGAAGCCAATCCATTACACAAACAGTCCCAAGCCTCTCTATCTGTAAATAAAAAATATAATAATAATAATAATAATAATACTACTACTACTACTACTACTACTACTACTACTACTACTACTAATAATAATAATAATAATAATAATAATAATAATAAAAAATATATTTGGTATCGCAACATTAAATGATCACATTCCTGATCACATCTAGAAAAAAATTAGATGCGCTTAAGGGAAAGTACCAATTAAAAGTACAGATTGTGATGCAAAATATAATATAAAAATATTATGTAGGGGTACAGTCTGGTAACTATATTAAATTTTACAGATTGATGGCCAAAATTTGAAGACACTTGATTTATATTTTGACAAATCATATCCAATTGATATAACAATATATGGTCAATATCTTCTACCCATTTATCATAGCTTTAAATTTTCGATTTCTCCTGGGCCAGCTCTGTTACGTTATGGTATATGACTGATAAATCCCCTTTTTTCTGACACTCTTATTTATAACTTCCTCAATAATTCTCGGTACAGGAATCGTCTGTAAAACCTCCTTATTCTCCATCCTAAGGCATGCATATTTCAAAGAGCAATATTCAAGCCAGTATTTCATATTCATCCCTCAGAGCCTGCCATGTCTTAATCCTGCAATCTACAAAAAGGTCTGACATTACCCTGATTCCTGCATCCCATAGTAGCTTCAAATTCTGTAATTTATAAATCTCTCTCACAAATCCATTTTACCATATAGCTGTGGTCTCCATCACTCTTTCCTGCCCTATCAAATTTTTTAACCAGCTTCTGACTATTCATCATAAGCTTTTTCAAGGGGAATTTGAACCATTATTTAGTGTCTAATTACCTGGTTTCCAATATTAACAATGTTTCTTGGCTGACCTCTCGATGATATATTCATAAAAGTCAATTTGATCCCTTTCTAAGCAATAACTGTATCTGAGATGCCAAAAATTTAAATCTAAAACTAGACAAAATTTTATTCTCACTCTCTTTCTCCCTATATCATTGAATTAAACATTATATTACTAACTCTAAAGTTATATTCATTCACCCTCACTAGAGATAAGTGAGAAGTACTTGATCGAGTAGCTATTTGATAGAATATATACTCGTTTTTGATTGGGCATCCGTCCGAAAACGCAGTAAAAAAAAATTCTCCTCCCACCTTGCCTGGTGCCTTCTTCTATCCAATAACTATGCAGGCCCCAGGAGCATGTTGGCAGTGTGAGAACAGTGTCTACATTCATTGGCTGGCTTACTCATTTGACCTCCAGAGTATAAGAACCAGTGGCGGATTATAATATGGGCGGTTTGGGCGGCTGCCCGGGGGAACGGACGGCAGATGAGTTGTGTTGTGTTTTTTTCTGTGTTATTATCTGCACAGGGGGTAAGAGGGGGACATCTATAAGGGGGGGGCAGAGGGGGACCATCTATAGGGGGGGCAAAGGGGGACCATCTATAGGGGGGGAAAGGGGGACCATCTACAAGGGGGGGGAGAGGGGACCATCTATAAGGGCGGGCAGAGGGGCACCATCTATAAGGGGGGGGAAAGAGGGGGACCATCTATAAGGGGGGCAGAGGGGCACCATCTATAAGGGGGGAAGAGGGGGACCATCTATAAGAGAGGGACCATCTATAAGGGGGGAAGAGGGGGGGCCATTTATAAGGGGGCAGAGGTGCACCATCTATAAGGGGGGAAGAGGGGGCCATCTATAAGGGGGGAAGAGGGGGACCATCTATAAGGGGGGGCAGAGGGGGACCATCTATAAGGGGGGAAGAGGGGGACCATCTATAAGGGGGGATGAGGGGGACCATCTATAAGGGGGCAGAGGGAAAGCATCTATAAGGGGGGCAGAGGGGGACCATCTATAAGGGGGGATAGGGAAGAGGGGGGCCATCTATAAGAGGGGAATAGGGAAGAGGGGGACCATCTATAAGGGGGGAATAGGGAAGAGGGGGACCATCTATAAGGGGGAAATAGGGAAGAGGGGGGCCATCTATAAGGGGGAGCATCCTCTGTGCTGCTGGGACCTCCCCTATAGATCAGCACCCTCCTCTCCTGACATCCTCTGTGCTGCTGGGACCTCTCCTATAGATCAGCACCTTCCTCTCCTGACATCCTCTGTGCTGCTGTGACCTCCCCTATAGATCAGAACCCTCCTCTTCTGACATCCTCTGTGCTGCTGTGACCTCTCCTATAAGATCAGCACCCTCCTCTCCTGACATCCTCTGTGCTGCTGGGACCTCTCCTATAGGATTACCACCCTCCTCTCCTGACATCCTCTGTGCTGCTGGGACCTCTTCTATAGGATTAGCACCCTCCTCTCCTGACATCCTCTGTGCTGCTCGGACCTCTCCTATAGGATTAGCACCCTCCTCTCCTGACATCCTCTGTGCTGCTCGGACCTCTCCTGTGACAGTGGCGTAATACTGCGACTTGGGCATTTTAGATGTACCCAGGCATGCTTCTCCTGCTGTCCCAGTTGCATTTCAGAGGTGTGTGCATCCATTACTGAGGTGTCATTGTGGACTTGACATCCTAAATTCGACCAGAAAACAAGCATTTTTCTCGCATAGACTTTAATGGGGTTCGATATTCAATTGATTAGTGGAACATTGCGGTCTGTTAGCGTTGAATTTCGAGGTTTTGAATATTTCATTACTCGCTCATCTCTTACTCTCACCAATGTGGCTGAAAGCAGAGTATTTTAAATAGTCCACTGCTTTTGTCAACACCGCTTTGTCAGTTTTAGTTTTTAACTCATTCTATATTATGACTCTCCTCCCCACTACTTTAATCATAGGCTTCACATTCATACAGTAGAAATCAGACACATTACTAGAAACATTCACAGCCAGGTATTGTCCCCTTGCTTCAATATTTTCACTGGGGTTGAGCAGTTCTCTGAATCTACTGACATTGCTGTCAGGATTGTGCAGTAACCTGGTGTGAACTGGGCCTGTTTTTACTTCTATGTGCCACACCCCCTTGCTTCTCAGCCTCTTGGCAATGCGGGAGTTAAACTGATTACTGGGAGACTTGATTAATGCAGCTGAGTAGGTCTTTAAACTGACTGGTTGCTTTGCCTGTCTGGAACCTGGAAGATCTGAGCGCCGGTCCAATGGGAATCCGGACCGGGCTCTTGTTCAGCATAAAAGAAAGCTAAGGCACTCTCCCAGCGCTGGCTTATTAGGTTAATACCCTGGTCCCAGCTCCCCCTGTCTATTTCTGCGTTTCCCATCCTTACTCCCTTTGCTTGCTTGCTTGCTTGTTTGTTACCTGACCTCTGGCTTTGACTTTAGACTATCCGACTGATACTGTTACTGTTTTTGTACTGCGCTGCCCGTCTGGTTTGGACCGTTGCTAGTTTACTATCCGATATCGTGTTTGTCTGTCTGTCTTTCTTGTTCTGTGTGCACGTACCCAGTGTAGGGAACGTGTGGTTGTCCGCGGCTGCCTAGGGCCGTGTGAGGCAAGTAGGTAGGGACAGTTGGTGGGTTCAGCATCAGGGCTCACTGTCTTGTTGTGTCCCTACCTGCCCCATCCTGACAATTACCTCTTATCAATAAGAAACCCACAGACGCTACTCCATTCACCAACACTGCAGCTTCAGCATTAACTTACATTAACCATGCCATTATTACATACAGTACTTCTCTCCAAAACCCCTTTTACCAAGAAAAGCCCATAGGAAATCCCACTCATATGCCTTAGCAGCATCAAAAGACAGGATGGAGTGGGAGCCCCTAAATGAACCTACCTGGTTATTATGAAACATCCTTAAAATATTATAGCTAGATGAAACCATTTTGATCCTTATGCATCAAGTTAAGAAGGAGATTAGCCAATACTTTTGCATATAATTTTGTCTCTGTGTTCCATAAAAAAATGGCCTATATAAACCAACATCCAGAGGGTCCTTATCAATATTTAATGAAAGGGCTTTTATTGCCTCTGACATTGACCTTGGGAGTTCCTTGGTCTCCAATGATGTTTCAATGACCCTAATAATGCTGGCAACACTATATTTCCCATTCTGCACTATATTTCAAAAGGCAATCCATAATTTAAAATACAATCATTACCCAGTACTGTGTTTCCATGTATTCCCTTCAGTGCTGCATAGAATTCAGAGAGGGGAAGAGCATTGATCCTTATTAACAATTAGTGCATTGTTCATAGGAGTCCTCTAGAGAGACTACCAACTACTGTGGTGAAAAAAAGTTTTTTTTTTTTTTTTTATTAAAGTAAAAGTTGAAATCTCAACCCTTTCCCCATTATATAGACATAGATAAAAGAATAAACACATATTTTCTATTGCCGCATGTTAAATTCCCTGAACTATTAAATGGTCACATCAAGAGATGAGCGAATTTACAGTACAAGCAAAGCTCGGCAATGTGCTTATCAGCCTGCTGCTTTTGAAGTCTGTGATACTCTTCCCTGGGTGCCAGGAAAAACTAGATCCAGTCCTGGGAAACTTCTCCCAGGAAGTGAAGTTGATCCCAAAAAGTTCTATTTTGGTCTCATCTAACCACATGACCTCCTCCCATGCCTCCTCGGGATCATCCAGAGTTTCATTGGTGAACTTCAAATGGGACTGAGCATGTGCTGGCATGAGCAAGGAGACCTTGTATCCCCTGCAGTATTTTATTCCATGACAGTGTAGTGTGTTCCCAGCTCTCTTCAGGTTATTGACCACACCCTGCCATGTAGGTTTGTGCTTTTTCTTTATCTTTATCAAAATATTCTGTACCCCACAAGGTGAGATGACCAAGTCCTCTTGTATTTCTTTCATGTTCTAATCAAGCTAACAGTTGTTGCTTTCTCACCAAGCTGCTTACCTATTGTCCTGTAGCCTATCCTAGCCTTGTGCAGGTCTACAATTCTGTCCCCGGTGTCCTTAGACAGCTCTTTGGTCTTGACTGTGGTAGAATGGATTGTGCGGACAGTTGTTTCTTTTCCTTTTATTTTTTTACAGGTTGAGGCTATGTTTACAATACGTGAGAGACCGGCCGTTCCGTGACCCGACAGGTCATGGAATGACCGGTCTCTGCAAAGATCATCCCGGCCGGTACTGCAGTACCGGACGGATGATCTTTCCGGCCGCAGTGTTCTGATGCGAGCGCATCAGCGTGCGCCCGCATCAGAACTCTCATAGCACACAATGAAGCAAACAGCCGGAGCCGCTCGCTTCACTGTATGACACTTTTCTTATTTTGTAGAACATCATTTAGTAGGGGTGCCCCGAGGTGACAGCTACAACATTATCTGTACTCAGAGATATCACTGTGTTATCTGTTGTGTTACATAGGACTGCAGGTGACTACTACATTATCTGTACTCAGAGATATCGCTGTGTTATCTGTGGTGTTACATAGGACTGCAGGTGACAGCTACTACATTATCTGTACTCAGAGATATCACTGTGTTATCTGTGGTGTTACATAGGACTGCAGGTGACATCTACATTATCTGTACTCAGAGGGATATCACTGTGTTATCTGTGCTGTTACATAGGACTGCAGGTGACATCTACTACATGATCTATACTCTGAGATATCACTGTGTTATCTGTGCTGTTACATAGGACTGCAGGTGAAATCTACTACATTATCTGTACTCAGAGATACCACTGTGTTATGTGGTGTTACATAGGACTGCAGGTGATATCAGGTGATTTCTCCAGGTTGCAGAAGTTCAAACTTCATCGTGCCCTGGTGTGCTGGTGTCTGTATACATGTGTGCTGGTGTCTGTATACATGTGTGCTGGTGTCTGTGTGTGAGATCAATTCTAGAGAACTGGCTCATATACCCCATTTTCCCCAGTGGCTTAAAATGTAACCTCTGTTATACAGTTATAAAATTGTAGAACCTAAAGGTGAACAAGGTGCAATTCAAATAGACACTTACTTGTATAGCTGTCTCTTGTGCTCTGTATGCAGTGCATTATATTCACCCTTGCAACATACAATTTATAGCGTGTCTACAAGCCCAGCGGGGCTCATTATGATGGAGACTAAAACTTATACAAGAGTGGGGTAGGGGTTCCCCTGTATTCAGAATGCTGTTGAGTGCTAGGCAATGCCCCGTCTGGGATTATTGAATTACGAGGGTCTATGCAGAGCAGGATAAAGACACCTCTGCTGCACAAACAGGATCTCCTAGAAAGCGTTCTCACCGCCATGTATTCGCGATCACTGGCTTGGGTGAGCTAAACTAGTCTGCCTGGGGGGGTGTGGGATTTGTATATGCTCACTAACATGGAACATTATATGAGCTTTATCAACATATTCTATGTTAGTGAGCATACCGGGGGGGATATTGGTGAACATATACAAATCAAACAGCCCCCCAGACCCTCGAAATTCAATAACCCCAAACGGGGCATTGCCTAGTACTCAACAGCATTCTGAATACAGGGGAACCCCTACCCCACTCTTGTATAAGTTTTAGTCTCCATCATAATGAGCCCCGCTGGGCTTGTAGACACGCTATAAATTGTACGTTGCAAGGGTGAATATAATGCACTGCATACAGAGCACAAGAGGCAGCTATACAAGTAAGTGTCTGTATGGTGACATTTACATTGCACCTTGTTCACATTTAGTTTCTACAATTTTATAACTGTATAACAGAGGTTACATTTTAAGCCACTGGGAAAAATGGGGAATATGAGCCAGTTCTCTAGAATTGATCGGAACCAAATTATACCTCCCAGCAAGGCGTGGGGCGAACACACAATTTTTTTTTTTTTTTTTATTAATGTGGGGGGCCCAGACACTTTGGTTGTATAGGGCCCCGAAATTCCTGATGGCGGCCCTGAAGGTGACTACTATATTATCTGTACTCAGAGATATCACTGTGTTATCTGTGGTGTTACATAGGACTGCAGGTGACTACTACATTATCTGTATTCAGAGATATCACTGTGTTATCTGTGGTGTTACATAGGACTGCAGGTGACATCAGGTGACTTCTCCAGGTTGCAGAAGTTCAAGCTTCTTCGTGCCCTGCTGACAGTTTATTATGGGAGTTGTAGTTTTGCAGCATGTGGCTCTTCAGGTTGCAGCACTACAACCCCATCGTTTACAACTGGCAGTTCATGATGAGAGTTGTAGTTTTTCAGCTGCAAAGTCATTAGAGTAATTGGATATAACGTTAGATATGACTTTGCCTGATCGGGTGAAATGGGGGGGCCCCAAGCTAAAAATTTGCACAAGGGCCCATCAGCCTTTAGCTACGCCCCTGTCCACACCGTACAAAGTACAGCCGTTGTTGGCAACAATGGCCGTACTTTTACGTAGTGTGAACATAGCCAAAGAGTGTAAACAGGTAATGAGTGAGAGCCAGAATTCTTGCTAGTTGGTAATTGAAAATTAAATACTTAATTCATGCAATAAAATGGAAATTATTTAAAAATCTTACAATGTGGTTTTCTGGATTTTTAAAAAATAGATTCTGTCTTTCACAGTTGAAATATAAATACTGTATATGTTGTTCGTTCATAAAAATAAAGGGAACACTAAAACTTAGATCAGATCTCAGTTAATGAAATATTCAAGTTAATTACATAATGGAATCCGTTGCGAAAAATAAAACATAAAAATGATCAATGTAAAGTAAAATTAATACCCCATGGAGGTCTTGGTTTGAAACAGTATTCTAATTCAAAGTTGCAAATCAAACAAAAGATTGATGCCAATCAGTGGAAAAGCCTCAAGACAGGAAATGAGGCTGAGTATTGTGTGTGGCCTTTATGTGCCCGTATGACCTCCCTACAACGCCTGGGTGTGCTCCTGATAAGGTTGCGGATCGTTTCCTGAGGGATGTCTTTCCAGACTTTGGTGAAAGCATCAGTCAACCCTTGGACAGTCTATGGGCCAATGTGGCACTGGTGGATAGAACGAGACGGGATGTCCCAGATGTGCTTGATTAGATTCAGGGGAATGGGTAGGCCAGTCCATAGCATTAATGCCTTCATCTTGCAGGAACTGCTGACACACTTCAGTCACATAAGGCCTCACATTGTCATGCATAAGAAGAAACCCAGAGCCAACTGCACCTGCATATAGTCTCACACTGGGTCTAACCCAGTACCTAATGGCAGTCAGGGCTGTGCAGCCCTCCAAAGAAATTCCACCTCCCACCATTACTGACCCACTGCCAAACCGGTCATGCTGAAGGATGTTGCAAGCAGCAGAACGTTTTCCATGTTGTCACATGTTCTCGGTGTGAACCTGCTTTTATCCGTTAAAAGCACAGGGCACCAATGTCAAATATTAGAGTTCTCTGGAAAATGCCAATTACCCTGCATAGTGTTGGGCTGTAAGCACAACAACAGCTTATTATGGACATCGGGCCCTGATACCACCCGTACCACATGCCACCAGTATCAGCATAGGTGATCATGTTGAGGACAATGGATATAATAGAACTTGCAAACTCCTTAAATGTTATGGTCACAATCTAACTGTGGCATGTAAGGGGTTAATCTACCAGAAACAAAAGTTTTTCAACTCCTGATAGTTACAGCGAGAGTCCTGCACATGTGACCTGAGATGCCTTATTCTAACTATTAAAAGGCAGTGGGCTAGAATAAGTACCTTTAATGGCCACAGTAAAAAAGCATATGGTTAAAGCGAAGGTACCATCACATTTAAGTATTACCCATGTATAGAATAGCGCTGGGGGCATAGTCCTTTTTTTGAACCACATCCTGATTCCCGCGTACGATGCCTTTCTGTTCACGGGTACTGGGCCAGGGGTGAAGCACTGGAGGCAGGCAACCCTCTACGATGCGGCTGCATTGTTCACTAGAGATGAGCGAACTGCTCAGACTTTTGGTCCGAAAGCAGTTCGCTCTCTCATCATGCCTTTGATCCCGGACGCATATGGGAATATGCGGCAAGGATATTCCAGGGAATCCCTGTTAAATTCCCTGGAATATTCTGGCTGCATATTCGCGGGAGCGCAAGTATGCGGCCGGGATTAAAGGCATGATGAGAGAGCACCAATGCCGTTGGACCAAAAGTCCGACGGTCCGCTCATCTCTATTGTTCACCCCTGGCCCAGTACCCATGAATAGAATGGCGCCATACGCGAAAAACCGGGCCGCGGTTCAAAAAAAGGAGTGTGGCGCCTGCTTCCCTGCACTGGCTCCATTCCATACATGGGTAATACTTAAAGCCAATGTACCTGATGGTACATTCGCTTTAATAAGCAGTTGAGATGGTGATACTGTAGAAATAGCTGAAATGCTATAATTGGAGGCAGCAGCCATAGACTAGATGCATGTCGATTGTGTGAAAATAACAGCTGGAATGTAAATATAGGCACATTGGGCCTTCTAATTACCATAAACATACGCATTGAAGATATGGAAAAATCGTAAGATGAAACCAGGACTTCTAAAGAGAACATTGAAATACCGGCACTGTGAAAATTCTCTGTCTCCTGCATACAAAGAGAATCCAATACAAGTGAACTCGCAGCAGTGTCTGGAATTTACATTTTACTATTGGGAGTAAGATGTGAATCATTGAGGCTGAGAACTCTTTGTTGTGAAAGATTCTCAGCAATTCCCGTCACTGGTCTGAGTAAGTCATTAGTTTCTCTGAGACGAGATGCAAAGCCTGTCATACGAGATGGGATGCCTGTTTCATTGAGGCATGCTTAAAGGGAAAGTATCACCTTATGGTTTATTACAATAAAAAAAATACAGTTACCTTGTCTCTGCAGCTGGCAAAGCGGCTTCAGAAATAGCAACAAAGCAAGGATGAGATAACTGATTGTTGTGTCACACAATAGATGATGTATTGATAGAAATAACCTCATGGGCTATGTTCAAACAACAACAAAAACAGAGAAAGGCTATGTTTAGAGATTAGCGAACCTCGAGCATGCTTGAGTCGATTAGAACCCGAACTTTTGGCATTTGATTAGCGGTGGCTGCTGAACTTGGATAAAGCCCTAAGGCTATGTGGAAAACATGGATATAGTCATCGGCTGTATCCATGTTTTCCAGACAACCTTTGAACAAGTTCAGCAGCCCCCGCTAATCAAATACCGAAGGTTTGGGTTCGGATCGACTCGAACCCGAACCCGGTTCGTACATCTCTAGCTATGTTTCCACAAATTTTTTCTTGTCCGTTTATAATTTTTTAAAAATTACATCAGTTATTTTGAGGATCACCCGCCGTCAGTGCAATAACAGCTGCTGGTACATTATACTAGTTTAGAGGACTAATTACTAAAGATGAGCGAACCGGGTTCGGGTTCGAGTCGATACGAACCCAAAAATTCGGTATTTGATTAGCTGGGGCTGCTGAACTTGGATAAAGCCCTAATGTTGTCTGGAAAACATGGATACATCCAATGACTATATCCATGATTTCCACATAGCCTTAGGGCTTTATCCAAGTTCAGCAGCCACCGCTAAACAAATGCTGAAAGTTCAGGTTCGGATCAACTCGAGCATGCTCCAGGTTCGCTCATCTCTACTAATAACCTTTTGGTTGTGTCTTTATTTGAAAAGTTTGTTAAATTCAATATTAAAAACAGAGAAAGGACGGTAAAAAAAAAACTGTGAACAACTAAAAAGTAACGTCCTCTGTTTGCAAAAGACGTTCGAAAATAATTGACATGATCATTATTTTGACGTTCATGCAGATAACGTCCATTATTTTATACACTGTGAGTGTTGGATGCCTGTCATTTCATTGACTTTAATGCATTGCATTGCAGTCATTTGAATTGCGGCAATAACGGACGTCTTTTTAAATAGAAAAAACGAACGTCTTTTCTCTTTCTTTAACGTTATGTGAACATAGCCAAAAAGCTTCTGCTTTTTATATTTAAAAAGACGTTATTTATTGCTTTGAAGTAAGTGACTTTAATGCAATTTATTAAAGTCAATGGAATGACAGACGTTCAATGTACACAGTAAAATAACAGACGTACTGTGCGCCGACGTCAAAATAATTATCATGTCAATTATTTTTGGATGTCTTTTTGAAAAGAGCGGACATTACTTTTGTTGTTCACACACATTTTTTTCTTTTTTCATCGTCCTTTTACCGTTTTTACTATAGTAAATTGAATGGACTTTTCAATTAACTCCTTTTTAGTCAGTAATACGTATATATACGTTCCTACTGCACCCCGTGCAGTAGGAATGTATATATACGTTTCTGACTGAGGGGCTTACTGATGTGTGTGGGACCGCTGCAGTGAGAGTGGTCCCACACACATTAGTGTGTCCTGGGCCGGAGGTAATGAGAGGCAGCTGCGACCCCACAGCTGCATCTCATTAACCACTTAAACACCGCAATCTGCAGGGGTCCTGATCGTTTGTGCCGACAGGCGGGGGTAAATCACTTACCGCCGTCCTGTCGGATCGGCGATCTATGAGAAGAGTCTGCTCTCAGGCAGGTTCTATCCATATATTACCGATAACACTGATCTATGCTATGCTATGGCATAGCATAGATCAGAACATCCAATCTATTGATTGCATGTGTTATAGTGAAAAAAGTGTAAAAAAAAGTAATAAAAAGGTTTTTAAAAGTATAAAAAATCCCATATAAACCCCCTCCCAATAAAAGTTTAAAATTCCCCCTGCCCTTATAAAAAAAATAATAATAAAAAAAAAAAATAAACATATTACATATCGTAGCGTAAACAGAGAAAAAAAATACCCCGGGATTGCTGATTTTAATAAATTATATATCAGAAAAAAAAATTATAAAAAGTGATCTAAATTTTTCTGTTACACCAATATGATATTAATAACAACTAGAGATCATGGTGCAAACAATGACACCCCAACCAGCCCTGTAGGTGGAAAAATAAAAGCTCTATGGCTCTTAAAAGGCGAGGAGGAACATTGCATTAATTTGACCCGGACATCCGTGCATCAAAGGGCTCAGTCTTGAAGGGGTTAAAGACACAGCCAATGGCCAGTTAGTAACCCCAAACTAGAATAATGCACCAACAGCCGTCATTGCATTGACGAGCAGCCAAACAGCAAAATGACAGACGTTCACCGTTGTGTGAACATAGCCATGTACTGATCACAGAGATCTGCTCTGAAAAATTAAAGCAACTCTGTACCCACAATCTGTCCCCCCCCAACCCCCCCCCCCCCAAACCATATGTACCTTCGGATAGCTGCTTTTAATCCAAGATCTGTCCTGGGGTCCATTCAGCAGGTGATGCAGTTATTGTCCTTAAAAAAAACCTTTTAAACCTGTAGCCCTGTGTCAAACGGCCGCGGCCTATAATATCTGTGCCCTAACTTTGCACTACCCCTCCGTCCCTCCTCCCCATCCTCTTCATCATTAGGAATGCCCCTAGAACATTTTCTCCTGTCTGAACATTGCACAGGTGCCTTAACAATCCGGCCCATGTGCCGTGCTGACACAGGTGATGAATAGGAGACAATCTGCCTGGAGCATTCCTAATGATGAGGAGGGCGGGGAGGACGAACAGAGAAGGTGAGCCAGCCTTATGCATACACAATGTAGGCCACGACTGTTGGGAACAGGGCTGTCAGTTTAAAAGTTGTTTTTCAGGACAGTAACTGCATCACCTGCCAAATGGACCCCAGGACAGATCTTGGATTAAAGGGAACCTGTCACCCCCTGTGCCAGGGTGACAGGCTCCTGACCCCCCGTTAGAGCCCCCTATACTTACCTAATCCCGCCGGGTCCCGCTTCTGGAGGTGGTCGGGTGATGAGAGATGAGTCCAACACCATAGAGAATAACAGGAGAGTCCAGCGCTCCGTCATTCTCTATGAGCGTTGGACTCATCTCTCAGCGCGCACGCCGGGCTGCAGCGGCTGAGATCTTCATCACCCGACCACCTCCAGAAGCGGGACCCGGCGGGATTAGGTAAGTATAGGGGGCTCTAACGGGGGGTCGGGAGCCTGTCACCCCAGCACGGGGGTGACAGGTTCCCTTTAAAAGCAGCTGAAGGTACAAGACGTTTGGAGGGGGGGTCAGATTGTGGGTACAGAGTCGCTTTAAGATGTCACTTAATCTTCTCGTCACTGATTTTAATCCCTTTCATGCGGTTTTGAGAATTCTCCATTGAAGTCAATGGGAACTGGAAACCCAGCTGTTTTGGGTGGCATTTATAATGTCCCCCCCCATAAATTTTGTATATACAGTATGGCTCCAATGAGAATTCTGAGTGGCCTTAGCAATGCAGTCCAGCTCTCTATGATGCTGACACAGTACCAGGGCTTCTGGGGGTGACTACAGCATAAGAATTTCTTGTACTAGAGTGATTAACATTTGTACACTAATCTTTGTCAGAAGTAAACTTGTTCACAGTTCACAGGCCACAATGAAGCCTTATATTTGCGGCAAAGCCAGAAATTAGCTAATTGATTCGCTCCTCTCTAATCTTAATAAACATGTAATAGAGATTACTCAAGGGAAAACATCTAGCAAAGGCAACACAGGGAAAACTACACTTGCATTAACAAATAACTTTGCTAGTAAGTTGTCTTTGTAAATGCTATTGAAAATCTATTGGATTTTGGCCAAAAACTACACTCTATCTGTTGATTTAGGCCTGTTTATAACCCAAGAGCCAAAACATTTCCACAACAGTGTCAATAGAAATGTATAGTAGACATAGTGCCATGATTAATTTTTATTTTTAAACCTTAGAGGACCGGGCCAATTAAAATTTTTGCGTTTTCGTTTTTTCCTCCTTGTGCTTAAAAGGCCATAGCACATGCATTTTTTTTTTTTACCTAGAAACCCACATGAGCCCTTATTTTTTGCGCCACTAATTGTACTTTGCAATGACAGGCTGAATTTGTTCAGAAAGTACACTGCAAAACAAAAAAAAAGATCTGAAGTTCCCTAGGCGGCCAAGGCCGTACGGGTATGCCCTGGGTCATCTAAGGGTTAATTAGCGGACAAGGCGATCGGACCGTGCCCACTAAAAGACGCGGCCCCGCTCTGAACTCCCCTAGGCGTCCCAGGACGTACCTGTATGCCCAGGGTTGTCTAGGGGTTGAAGGAGAACGCCATCAAAATTTAAAATAAGAGTGGGCAATATAATAAAGAAGGGAGAACATAATAAAGAAGCAATGCTTAACCATCCCCAAGCATCGCAACGTTACATGACTTCTGTAAATACCCGAGTTTAGGTTTCCTCTGGCTTCCTGCGTCATCATGTTGGAAGTAGTGTTCAGCCACTCAGTGACTGCACACATGTCAACTGTCACTGACTGCTGAGTGTACATATCTGAGCCGTCATGTGATGTCAATGGACCAAGAGTTGCAGGAGGCCAACAAGGGGTCTTTGAGTGGTGACACTGCACTGTGATAGCACTGACTTCTTTAACCTGCTTCCTCTAAACTGTGGGGGGGGGGGGAGAGCTGGAAAACAGCCTTTTGTGTACAGAAGGAAACTCTTTTGCTTAATACAACCTATTGCAGAGTTTATTAATTTGGCTAGTAATATTGATACTATTTCTGCAAAGTGAAAATTAAATGACAGTTAGGGGGTGGAATTACAATCGCAGCCCGTGCTGCGGATGCCGCTTGAAATTCAGCCTGTCCCATGGATTCAATGGGAGATCATGTGCACCTCTGCTCTCCGCCCAAAGAATTGACATGTCAACTCTTTGGGCGGATAGAGGAGGTGCAAGAGACATCCCACTGAATCCATTGGACAGGCTGAAATTCAAGCAGCGTCCGCCACGCTGCCTCCGATTAAAATTCTGCCACTTTTACTCAGTGTGAATGGGCCCTTACACTTTAAATTACAAATACTGCTCTGCTGTTTCAGCATATAGAGAATCACACATCGTTAGCTTCAGAATTGGTAAACTAACTCAGGAATGGATGCAAGTTATAAGGTTCTATTATATTGTATTGTATAGTAGCCATCTCATCTAGCGAAAAAATCTATGTAACTGCAACACTCTAGACAATCCGCCAGGAAAATTAACTTTTGTTAAGGAATCGGCTATTTAAATACCAAAGATTAATCAAAAGGATTCTTATAATTTTTCTATAGGTTTATTAAAATTCAACTAGTAGACTCGGTCTATCACACCAGAAAGCCATTAATAATGAAGCACCTGTTATAGTGGAAGTAGGCTGGAATTCATAAACATTTTATGGAATGAAAGGAAAATAAGCTTTTGGATGTGAATAAAAGATTTCCATGTGATTGTGTTCATTGGGAGAGGCGCTACTTATAAACTGGTGTACAGCCCCGATGAATCTTAGAATGTACTTTCCATACTCATCAATAATAAATCATCTTCCTCTACTAATATAATGCAGTGAAAAGTTCATTAAATCTTAGACCCAGTAGGTGTTTCTATGAAGGAATTACATCTCTCAAGTCTCAAGTTTTGCATCGGAGAATAATGTCTTGCTTTCAGTGCAAATTTATGTAAAGTAATAAAGCACACGGATATAAGGGAAAGTGCACAATACAACATTGCCGATATTATTACAACTTCTGATAAATTATAAAAGAAGTCGGAGGAATTTTACGAAAAAGTTGCTTTTTTTTCATTTAAGCCAACGCAAAGTCATTACTATTTTTATTAGTTAACTATTTCCCACACTATTTCTACACTTTTTGCTCACATCTAGGACATTTTTGAATATTTTCAAGATATGGCTATGTTCACACAACGTTTTTTCAGCTCTGTTAAAAATGATGCCCATTATTTTGAATCTAAAATAAAGGACGTCATTTAGCTTTCTAGCCTTCCCTTTCTTCTAGTTTGGGGTTACTAATTGGCCTTTGGGTGCGGCTTAATTGAAAAGTCCATTGAATTTAATAGTAAAACAGGAGAAAGAACTGTGGCAAAAGAAAAACTGTGTGTAAACAACTTATAAAAAATGTCTGCTGTTTGCAAAAGACGTCTGAAAATAATGATCACATTCATTATTTTTAAGTCCGTGGTAAAAACGTCCGTTATTCAATACATTGTGCGCATTGGACGTCCATCTTTACAATGACTTCAATGCATTGCTATTGCAGTCAGTTTAATAGTGGCCATAACAGACGTTTTTAACCCTTAGGCGACCCTGGACGTACCCGTACGTCCAGGGCGGCCTCCATGCGTTCAGAGCGGGGCCACACGGCGGCCGTGATCTGAACCGCCGTGGTCCAGGGTGCCGCTCGTAGCCTGGGACCGCGGCTATTAGCGGGCGTGGTCCGATCGCCGTGCCTGCTAATACAGTAATCGAATGCAGCTGTCAAAGTTGACAGCTGCATCCGATTACTTGATGCAGCCGTTCCCTGGTGTCTAGTGGGGAGGATCGCTCCTCCGGGACGTCTTCCCGGAGGAGCGATCCACACATCTTACCCCTTCCGGGGCCAGCGCCGTGCTGAACTGAGCCCGGCTCCCTGTAAGTCGCGTAATTGTACTGCGCAGTAACTCACCATTCCAGGGTTGTGGCCGTAACTTTCAGGAGTCCAGGACAGGTAATCATGTTGTGTGGGGCCTTGCTTGGGAGGACTGTATCCCTCAAGTTCTGCGTGCTGTCTCCCCCTCACAGACCGCCCGGAGATCGCCCGATGTGCGTTAGGGGGGGAGAAAACCCTCTGCCACCGGTGCCGACGGCACCCCCCCTCCTCAGCAGATGGGACCGACGGAAAATCCACCCACACGAAAACCCACCCACCCCGCCCCCCTAGGCATGGACACTCTCCTCAGCCGACAGGACCGGCAGCACCATGACCCCCTCTCCCCGCAGCGGCACAGGTCTTTCACCTTGGCCGCTTGGCCGAAGGGCCAGACAGCACACCGTTAAGTCACCCAATTCATTTGAGGGGGTAGACAGTAGGTAACCCCCTTTGCGACCGCATCTGCTGCCCAGGCCGACCACAACACACAGCTCCTTCCCTCAGGCACTGGAAACGCACCGCAGCATTGACAGCAGCATCTGCACATGGGGGGATGCTGTTGTGATTAACTGGCATGTGGGTGATGCGGGTGGGGTTAACTTGACACATGGGGGATGCTGGAGGGTTAACTGGACACATGGGGGAAGCTGGTGGGCTTAACTGGACACATGGGGGATGCTGGAGGGGTTAACTGGACACATGGGGGATGCTAGTGAAGTAATCTGGACACATGGGGGATTCTGGTGGGGTTAACTGGAAACATGGGGGATGCTGGTGGGGTTAACTGGACACATGGGGGATGCTAATGGGGGTTAACTGGACATATGGGGGATGCTGGTGGGGTTAACTGTACACATGGGGGATGCTGGAGGGTTAAATGGACACATGGGAAATGCTGGTGGGGTTAACTGGACACATGGGGGATGCTAGTGGGGTTAACTGGACACATGGGGGGATGCTGGTGGGGTTAACTGGAAACATGGGGGATGCTGGAGGGGTTAACTGGACACATGGGTAATTCTGGAGGGGTTAACTGGACACATGGGGGATGCTGGAGGGTTAACTGGACACATGGGGGATGCTGGAGGGGTTAACTGGACACATGGGGGATGTTGGAGGGGTTAACTGGACACATGGGGGATGCTGGAGGGTTAACTGGACACATGGGGATGCTGGAGGGGTTGTCCTCAGGTTGTGTGTGGTATTACACTTCAGCTCCATTCAATGGTACTAAACTTTAAAATTCCACCCAAGGAGGACAGGAGAACTGCTTTTTTTTAGGGAAGTAGCCATGTTCTGTAAGCCTGGATAAGCCATTTTAAAGGAGTTATCCAGCGCTACAAAGACATGGACACTTTTCCACCACTTGTGTCATGTTCAGATGTGGTTTGCAATTAAGCTCCATTTACTTGAACTGAGTTTTAAAGCGACTCTGTACCCACAATCTGACCCCCCAAACCGCTTGTACCTTCAGATAGCTGCTTTTAATCCAAGATCTGTCCTGGGGTCCGTTCGGCAGGTGATGCAGTTATTGTTTTAAAAATGACTTTTAATCCGGCAGCGCTGTGTCTAACGGCCGGGGCTTACATTGTGTATGTATTAGGCTGGCACAACCTCTCCTTCCCTCCTCCCCGCCCTCCTCAGCATTAAGAATGATCCAGGAACATTTACTGCTGTTTGAGCTTTGCACAGGTGTCTTAACGATCCAGCCCATGTTCATTATGCACAAAGCTGGGGAATAGGAAGCAATCTGCCTAGAGCATTCCTAATCATGAGGAGGGTGGGGAGGAAGGACAGAGAGGGTGTGCCAGCCTAATGCATATACAAATGTAAGCCCCGGCCGTTAGACACAGCGCTGCCGGATTAAAAGTCGTTTTTAAAACAATAACAGCATCACCTGCCGAACAGACCCCAGGACAGATCTTGGATTAAAAGCAGCTATCCGAAGGTACAAGTGGTTTGGGGGGGACAGATTGTGGGTACAGAGTCGCTTTAGAACCTGACTCATTGACAGCCCTGTACGACAGTCAATTTTATAACTCTGCAACTGGCCATCACCAAAGACAAAAGGCATCATATCTTTTTTCTCCCTGTCACCTATGTGCCCGTATCTGCAGCTTTGTACATAGTACGGACCTGAAAAATTACCTTTAAGCAAGTATGTTTTATAAATATTTTTTTAAATTAATAAATTGTTATATCTGACGAGAAGGAAACATCTCTGTCAATTATACACAATTTTTTAATAAATATCATGGTCGGCCCACGACTTAGTCCAAGTTTTTAATTTTTGCCCACTGAGGTTTTGAGTTTGACACCCCTGTTCTACATTATATATATCATAATATATACCATTAATGGAGAAGACTGGCAATTTCTAAAATGTGGCAGATGACAGGATCCGGGGGGAAATTGATTACCAAATAGGAACTTACCACTCCCTGCACCCGTGGTGAGCGGTGGGACTGTCCTTGGGACCCCGCCAGAAGGCATTATCCCTCCAGATATGATAAGGTCCTAATGCAGAGAAAAAGGCCTGTTCTCCGAAAAAGGCTGGCATCCGAACCCAGTCACTGACTAGCTGAGCCAACCGGGTTGTGACATGTCAGTGATCCTGGAGCCTGGCGTGTGCACGGGGAGAGGTAAGTTTCTACTTGTAATAAATTCCCCCCTGCCACTGCAGGCTGCCGGCTGCTGCATTTTAGAAGTCAATGGACTTTTCCTTTAATGTAAAATTGTCACAATTTAACATACTGTACTTTATTGTTCTATTTTTTTTTTAAATGCATCTGCATATATAGGCCATGTATAAAAGTTATAGTTATGTGTAAGGTAAAGAAGAAAAAGAGTAGACAGTGATGCAAGGAAAGAAGATATCAAGAATAATATATTGTTATGTTACTTTCTATTTTATAGTGCAAGCCTGCTATAAAATAATTATTTCCATATATTATAGTCTCAGTGTGAAAACAACAAATAGTACAAGAGGAGAGAAAAAAATTCTTTCATCTGCAATAAATAAAATGGTGGTAGAAAATAAAGTTTTCAAGGTCGTGTCTGAGAAGGTGAAGTGGTTTAAACTCGTACAAGATGTGAACTGTTTACTCAACTTGTCACTGTCACAACAAGTAGTATTTATTCTCTGGGAGAAAATGAATTCTGTGTCTTCTATTTGTATAGCTCTGGGGTAGCTGTTGTTTTTCCACTTCCGAAGCATAGCTGGCAGTATGATTCTACAAAGTATTTACTCCTCCATAGAGCAACTTTTTGGTCATTTGTTACTGGGAATAAAATCCATTAAAATATAAAATAATATAAGACTTTTTTCAACAAATTAATATTTAAGATTTAGAAAAACATTTATTTTAAAAAATATTTTTCTTAAGACAGCTATTCTATCAGGTTATAAAAAAAATTATTAATTGATTTATTGTCTCTATATGCTCTTTAATGGCATATGGACTTCCTCTATACATTAAAGGAAAGAGACACTAACGTTAGTTTCACACTGCAATGTATGCCTGTGACAGATTCCATTTAGGGTCCCTGTTTTATAGTAGACTTCTTTTATAATCTTTAGGCTATGTTCACACACCATAAAATAAAATTAAAATACAGCAATAATTTTTAAGTTAATTGGATAGTTCGGCCAGGAGCTCTTTTTTCACAATGTCTAGTAAAGGGGTGGGTAAAAAAAAAGGGTGGTAGTGCAGGAGCCAGAAAGTTAAGTGGATGTTATTTTTTTCACCCACCCCTTTCCCTGGCCAGGCTAGCCCTTATATATCCATATTTTCAATGTAATAATGAACTCTATCTGTTTTATTTTTATTGAAAATTATGGCGGTGTCTATCTTCTATTTTACTGTATATTAACTGTATGTATGAAACACACAGCAGGTTAGAAGACTCTAACCTGCTTTGATGTTCCCATAGTGCATTAAATGGTTTAGATGAAGGTAAGTCATCAGTTTTCTAACCTGCTCACTTTAACCAAGTAAGGACCCATGACGTACTTGGCACGTTATGTGTTTGCTAGGGGGGTACAGAGAGGGGTTGCATCGTCCGCTGTCAGCCGATCTAACCTAATTGCTAGGCCAGGGCTCAGTGACATAATGTAACTGATCTTGGCTCGGCGCTTGATTACTATGGACTCCAGCAACATATAGTAATCAAACTCTGATTGCAGAGATCAATGCAGTACATATGTACTGCATTGATCTCTATGAGCAATCAGTGCACATAGAATTCCCCTTAGGAGGACTACAAGTTACAGTTAAAAAGTTTATTATTAAATCAAAAACCCTTCCCTTAAGAAAAGTTTAAATCACCCCCCCCCCCCCCACACACACACACTTTTCACATTTTAAAGATTGAGATTTTCAGGAAAATTGTTATTGTTATTGTAAAAAAGTTATGATTTTATTAGGGACCAGTTCAGTTCTGAATTGCATTTGTAGGGCCTATATGTTATTTACCCCCATAAATCCCCCCACTGTAAAAACTGCACCCCTCAAAATATTCAAAGTAACATTTCATAAGTTTATTAACCTTTAGGCCAGGTTCAGACTATGTAACTGTGCGGCTGTATTTGTGGCTGTAATTGTGCGGCGGTATTTTTGGTGGTTCTTGCGTACGCTGGAAAGTATAGGATATACGGCTGCACAGTGCACACTATGTATGAATCTACGGCCCGATCGTAAACGGACCCGTAAAAAATGAACAAGACCATTGTTTGCTGCTGGACATGCGGCCGAGGATTGACAGGCGGTCCGTACGGAGTACTTCAAAAATAGCCGGCAATGATGCCGAATGCCGATGCCTCTAATAGTTAATATATTAAATTAATAAAACACATTTTCTTTGTAATAAATTCAGTTTCGTTGGTCAATAATTTAATTCTAACGAATCCATCATTTGGCAATTAACCCATAGCTGCACCAGGACGTTATTGAACGTCCTCGTGCCGCTATGGGAGTTCAGAGGGGGGTCGCGCGGCGACCACCCTCTGAACTGCCGCGATCCCGGGTGCCGCGAGTAGCCCGGGCTCGTGGCTATTAGCGGGCACGGTCCGATCGCCGTGCCCGCTAATTAAGTACTTAGAAGCAGCTGTCAAAGTTGACAGCTGCTTCTAAATACTTGCTGTTATACATGCCTGGTGGTCTAGTGGGGGGATCGCCCCCCTGCGGCGCGATTGCGGGGAGGCGATCCCCGCATCCATCCCGGGCCGGGGTCTGCTCCGTAATGGCGCTGATCCCGGCTCGGCATTCTATTGCTTTTGGCTGCAGCAGCCAAAAGTAATAGAACACCGATCTCATGGATTCATGCAGTATAACTATACTGCATGGATCTCTATGAGAGATCAGAGTGCATATACTAGAAGTCCCCCAGGGGGGCTTCTAGTATATGTGTAAAGTAAAAGAAAAATGTATTTTTAATAACACAAAATCCCCTCCCCTAATAAAAGTCTGAATCACCCCCCTTTCCCCATTTTATAAATAAAAATAAATAAATAAATTAATAAACAAACATGTTTGCTATCGCCGCGTGCGTAATCGCCTGAACTATTAATTAATCACATTCCTGATCTCACACGGTAAACGGCGTCAGCACAAAAAAATCCCAAAGTGCAAAATTGCGCATTTTTGGTCGCATCAAATCCAGAATAATTGTAATAAAAAGCGATCAAAAAGTCATATATGCGCAATCAAGGTACCGATAGAAAGATCATATCATGGCGCAAAAAATGACACCTCACACAGACCCATAGACCAAAGGATAAAAGCGCTATAACCCTGGGAATGGAGCGATTTTAAGGAACATATATTTTCTTTAAAAGGTTTTAATTTTTTACAAGCCATCAAATCAAATAAAAGTTATACATGTTACATATCGTTGTAATCGTAACAACTTAAGGAACATATATAACGAGTCAGTTTTACCCCAGGGCGAACATAGTAAAAACAACCACCCCCCAAATAAAAAAAAAACATTTTTTTTTTCAATTTCACCACACATATAATTTTTTTCTGGTTTCCCGGCACATTTTAGGCAAAAATTACATCGGCCTTAGCAAAGTACAATTAGTTGCGCAAAAAATAAGGGCTCATTTGGGTCTCTAGGTGGAAAAATGCAGGCGCTATGGCCTTATATACACGAGGAGGGAAAAACGAAAACGCAAAAATGAAAACTGGCTGTGTCCCCTAAGGGTTAAATATACTGTTAAAATAAATAGATATATAAATAAATGTATATTTATATATATATATTTATTTTTTGACAGTATATTTAATTGGACAATGATGGATTCGTTAGAATTAAATTATTGACCAACGAAACTGAATTTATTTAATCAAAAATGTGTTTTATTCATTAAATATTAATTAGTACAGGAAGCTCCATAAGCCGTTAATTCATATGCCGGCAATAGAGCTTTCTGTACTAATCATCACTTTACTTTAATGAAAACATCAAATGTTTCTTCTAATTATGTTATCACAATAGCATTATTAGAAGAAACATTTAGAATTATATGTGCGCTCAGCTGATTGGCTGATCGGCTCAGCGCACATATAATGAGCCGGTCCGCAGCACAGTGACTTCATTGTGCTGCGGACCAGCGAAGAGGACACATCGGGGTGAGTATAGAGCTCTCCCCACCCCCTCCCCAGCACTGCACCCCTCCCAGCAAGGAAGGGGGGGTCAGTTAACCCCTTCCTTGCTGGGATGGGTGCAGTCTGACATCAGTCTGGCCCCCAAGGGGTTAAGGGGGATGCAATACATCCTCCCTTAACCCCTTGGGGGCCAGACTGTAAGCAGCGATCTGTAAAGATGCTGCATACTGTAAGGTGCACAACACCGCTCACAATGATGGGTATTGTGCTCCTGTTTGTGTGTTTTTTGTGTGTTTCTCCCTTTTTGTTTTTCAGATATCGGTATCCTGTGGATTACGTCAGATTCCGTGGACTACGTCGATGACCAGCGTTTTTTTTATGGTTTTTTTTTTAATAAAATGGTCAATGAGGGGTGTGGGGGTGTTTTTATTTGAATAAAAAAATTTTTTAACTTGTGTCTTGTCTTTATTTCTTTTCTTTATAGACTTAGTAGTGGAAGCCGTCTAATAGACGGAATCCATTACTAAGTTGGGGCCTAGTGTTAGCCGGTATAAAATGGCTAACACTAACCCCCTATTATTACCCCAGTACCCAATGCCACCAGGGGTACTGGGAAGAGCCGGGTGCCAGTGGTCCCGGAGCGTCAAAATTGGCGCTCCTGGACCGGGCGGCAGCAGGCTGGTAAGATTTAGGCTGGGGAGGGCCTAAACCAATGGCTCTTCCCACCCTGGTCTTACCAGGCTGCTGTCGTTTGGTTTTTAACTCGGCTGGTTATAAAAATAGGGGGGACCCTATGCGGTTTTTTTTTATTATTTATTTATTTAAAAAAAAACCGCATGTCATATGTGAAGTATGTTTCTGGAAATCCCCCATATGTGGCCGCAATGCGTCACCTGAGTCAATCACAGGCCACAGAGACCTGGAGAATTTTGGGCCTTTTTTTTCAGTTTTTTTTAGCCATTATACCATGTCACAGAGGCCTTGCGGTGCCAAAATAATTGTGTAACACAAGTTCATGTTTCCATCTGTACTATTCTGGGGGACATGTGACACCCTGATTTTTTTATTCAATTTTTTATGAGGTGGTGCGAATAAAAAACATAATTTAGCAGATTTTTTTAAAATCATTTTTTTGTACGCCATTTACTATACTTCACATATGACATGTTATCATCATAATTCGTCAGGTCAGTTTGATTACAGGGATATCCATTTTATATAGATTTGGCATTTATACTATAAATATTGTTTGTGTCTTGCATATTGTAAGAGCAGTAATATTTGTATTTTTTCGCCAATGTGAAGGCTTTTTTTTTTCCGGCATAAGCTGATATATGCAGCCTAGATGCATTAGGCAGCGTGAAGGGAGTGAAGGGGGGGGTCAGAGGGAGCAGATCTCCCTCTGCATTCCCTATAGACGATGCGGTCCCACGCAGACCGCAGCGCCTATGGGGTTAACTGTCTGGGGGGAGCGCGGCTCCCCTCTGGGCAGGGGCAGCAGGAGGAGGCTGTGTGACACAGCCTCCTCCGGCTACCCGATCGCCACTAGGGACAGCGGGGAGAGGCAGGGAAAGAGGCTGGAATGTCATGTTGCAGAAACTATCTGCTTTACATAATGTTCCGGGAACGTCATTTTGCGTCAAGGGGTTAAATACTAGTATAACAGTATAATGACTACTATTTACTGGCTGAAACACAGGTCTTTACACGTTCCGGCATGCTCTGACAACTGCCTATGACAATCCTCTATGACATATGTATACCCTGTATTTATACCATGTTCATTCATTACAGAGATCCATTAGCCTGAAGAAGGTCCGGGAAGGGCCGAAAGCTTGCTTTATAGTTATGATCTCTACTGCCTAAATGTTTCATATTGGTCGGAGTATACAACTTTTGTTTATCACTGTATAATAAACCATCACTTCTGCATTATCTTGAGTGCCGTGGATTTTACGACTCAATCCTCTATGACATGGCACGGGCACAGGGTCGTGGTTCAAAAAAAGGACTGCGACACGGGCTTCCCCGTTGTTGTTCTATCCATGGGCACTATTTACCTGATGTACCTGATGGTACATTCGCTTTAAGTTACCTATTGTTGTAAACATAGATAACATGTCCATCATTAAAGGGGTTATCCAGTGTGGGGGCACTTTTTGGGGGGGACCGGGGAGGAGGTGGCTGAAATAAAAGACATCCACTCACCTCCCCGGTTCCAGTGGCGGGTCACTCATCGCGGCGCTCCGCTACCCGGTTCCCGGCCGCTTCCTGGTGTCTGACGCCGCCCGAGACACTACGTCTCAGGGCCGCTCAGCCACTCAGTGAAGGAGGCGGGATCCGAGCGGACTTCAAACGGATCCCGCCTCTTTCACTGAGTGGGAAAAAAGAGACTTAAAGGGGTGCTCCAGCATGGGGGCACTTTCTGGGGGGGACCGGGTAGGAGGTGGCTAAAATAAAACACGTCCACTCACCTCCCCGGTTCCAGTGGCGGGTCACTCATCACGGCGCTCGGGTACCCGGTTCCCAGCTGCTTCCTGGTGTCTGGAGCTGCCCGAAACGGTACGTGCGGCGCCAGACACCAGAAAGCGGCCGGGAACCGGGTACCCGAGCGCCGTGATGAGTGACCCGCTGCTGGAACCGGGGAGGTGAGTGGACGTGTTTTATTTTAGCCACCTCCTACCCGGTCCCCCCCAGAAAGTGCCCCCATGCTGGAGCACCCCTTTAAGTCTCTTTTTTCCCATTCAGGGAGCATTGGCCCAGTCAAATCTTTTAGGTAGTTTTGCAGCTCACTGTTGGTAATAGTTTCAGGGATTCCACAGAATTTTACGTTGTTGCGGCGCGATCCATCTTCAAGATCGGACACTTTTTGTTTAAAATTTTCCACTTCTTTCCCAAGATCCTGATGGGCGTCAGTCAATACATTATGTGATTGCACCATTTCATTAACTTTACTCTCAACATGTGATACCCGCTCTTCCACTTCTTGTACTGCTATGCTGATAGGGCGCACAATTTGCGCCATATCTGACTGCAATGAGTGGCGTAACACATCCAACATAGATTTTAATGTTAGTTCTGTGATTGGATTATTTGTTGGAGCAACCTGGTCTATAGTGGTAACACCCCCTGAATTCTCTGAGGCTATGCTTTCCAGTTTATCTCTTCCTTTTTGTCTCTTTATCAGTTCATCACCATCTCCCAAATTCACAACAATATCGTCCCACTCTCCACCATATTTAGTTGTAATAGTTGAGGGCTTAAAGGGGTAGTGTGGCGCTAAACATTTATTTACAAAATAACACACATTACAAAGTTATACAACGGCCAGGGGTCGACATGAATGCGGTGAGTATAATGCACCACACTTGCGGAGTGGGGGGAACACGGGGAAGGGGGCCATTCACATACATAACACACATTAGAAAGTTGTATAACTTTGTAATGTGTGTTATTTTGTGAATAAATGTTTAGTGCCGCACTACCCCTTTAAGTAATTCACCCCTGCGACCTTTCATTGTCTCCTCCACCTCTCTCCTCTGGGCTTGCTGCTCCCAGTGAGGCAATGCTGCAGTCCTATAACATGTTTGTGGAGTCACCGTTGGAGCAGCCTTATTATTGGAATGCGGGCACATTTTTGTGTGCCCAAGCTCCAATTAACCATAGCATACAATGTAAAGTACGTCCGGGAGCCGTACTTTACATTGTGTGAACAGTCTATTTTGTGCGGCCACATAGTACATCGTTGTGCTATTGAAACTAACTTATTTCACACTATCAATAAATAGCGGCCGGTGTTGCAATCTGCAACAATGGCCGTTATTTATTTAAAATATACATAGTGTGAACATTTTTTTATTCAACACAAAAAATATTTTTCTTCCGGTTTCGCTGCATATGCTATTGAAAAATGAAGTCTGTCACTACAAAGTACAATTGGTGTCACAAAAAAATTAGGACTCATGTGGGTCGGTAGGTGAAAAAATGCAAGCTCTATGGCCTTTTAAACACACGGAGGAGACAATGAAAGTGCAACAATGAAAATTGTCCCAGTCCTCAAGGGGTTAAATGCTTATATGGAACAGTCCAGGAGCTCTGGAAAGGTGGTAAGAAGGTTTCCTAATAAGCAAGAAAGTGCTTCCTGCAGACACCAGAGGCATGTGTGTGTCTTTGGGTGAAGACAGACAATTACAGATCCCCCCCCCCCTTAAAATACACCGAACAATGTGTAAATTAGATAGCTACATGAGAGAAAGACAATTGGAATAGGGTAAGCGAATGCAATTTTTCAGCTCTACATGAATAAATTGTAGCTGGGGAACAATCTATCCCTGAGATTTAAATGTGATACTAAGGATAAGAGATACTAAGTTTGTATTTTATTTGCTGTTTCTAAATACGATGTAATTTTAGTATACATTTAATATAGTTTATACCCAACAGACCCAAACACTAGAGAAACATACAGAGACGAAAAAAGAAATCACTATAGGTAGAATGGTGTTAATAGAATTGTCTTCAGCTTTAAGAGATTAGGATATAATACATTATACATATTTGATAGCAGGAATGGACCATCCCAAAGTATATTGGAGAGAAATAAAATGACTCTAAGAAGGACACATGACACATTAATCTGCTAGAATGATAAAAATGTCCTTTCAGGAATTCATTTCTCATCCAACATATTTAGCATCATTATGCTAAGCAATAAAAAAGGCCCAATGCATGTCATGTCCTTGGAAAAGCAAATGTGACATCATTTAGAACAATTAAATCTGTGTAATGAATATTCACGCAACATCATTTTCCAGGCGACTTTTTGGATTCTGATCACTACGGCCGTAAATACAATCATGATCACTATTTGCCGAAAAAAGCAGCTGTGATTTCGACGATGTGTGAACAAAGCCTAAGGCTATGTCTCCAGAACAGGAAAATGACGGTTATCTTACTGGATGGCGGTAATTTTAGTGTTAACTGACATCTGTCTATTGGTAATAGAGGTCATAAAATAATGTTTTGCAACAATGGCCATTATTTGCCCTTATTTTTACATTTTGTGAACAGAACCTTGAAGGGCTATACGAAGATGACAGGTCATTCTCAAAAAGAATACTCTAATAAGTGTAATGCTATGTGCACACAACGTTTAACAATGTCTATACCATAGCAACGGACACTGTTAAACTGCTGGCCACCGGGCTGCATTCAGCACGTCATCTGTATTGGCTGCATAAACGTTCTTTTTTCACAATTGTCTTGCGGTCATGGTCAGGTGTGCCCGCAAACCAATTAACCATCCACTTCAATGCAAAGTGTGGCCGCTGGCGGAATTTATGCGAACAGCTATTATTTCTGGATGCTATTTACTGAACAGTGTCCAGAAATTATAGGCATGTACATTACTTCCTGGACCTGTTCTTTACACTATGAGCGCTGGCTTTCTTTCATGGTCGCTGTCAATTTTTTTGTGTTGGCGCAAGAACACCGGCTGTAGTGTATACAGAGTGTATACGCTATGGCCATTGTTCCATACACCCAAATGTAATTTCACGCTGTTAATAAAAAGCAGCAACAAACAGTGGCCATTTATTGCAGAAATACAGTTTGTGAACGTGGCCTTGAAATGCTTATTATTTAAAAAAATACAATTGGAAAATCACAATTAAAAAAAAAAAAGGTCAATGAGGCAGTCAATCATTAAATTTTTGCCCCGGACAACAGTGGATGTTGGATCAGTGGTGTAAAGTCAATGTTCTTCCAGCACAGCAGTGGATATCTCTAAATGAGAGGTGAAAAATTATGCTTCTTCCCAGGACTGCGGTGGACGTTGGTGAACCAGTGGCATCAAATGAAGTTTTATTTTTTTAAAGTCATCCACAGCACCCACAAACTGGTTGAAAAGAACACTGGCTCTACAGCACCCACGCACTAGGATACCAATGTGTTAACTTCACCCACAGCACTAACAGACTGGTTGAATTGGACAATGGCTTTACAGCACCCACACACTAGGATACCAATGGATCAACTTCACCCACAGCACCCACAGATTGGTTGAATTGGACACTGGCTTTACAGCACACACACTCGGATACCAATGAGTTAACCTCACCCACAGCACCCACAGACTGGTTGAAAGGGACACTGCCTTAACAGCACCCACACACTAGGATCCCATTGGGTTAACCTTATCCACAGCCTTGATTCAATGGACACTGACTACTTCTTCCACACACTGGAATAACTTGACCCACAGCACCCACAGACACCCACCTACAATACACTTTCCTATCGTCCTCTAGCCTTTCCTATCTCTCTTGATTTCTCTCCCTGTCTTGCCCTAAATTCCTGCTGCAATCCTTCTCTCTTCTGCACACACAACCAACTGTCCTCCTCCAGGAAGTAGCTCACCCTATATCATGCTGAATTTGCCATACAAAACTAGAATTTGGCTAATTCGCTTCGCTCATCTCTATATATATTCTAAAATATTTGGAAACATGGATTTTAATATTCTCTAATATCCTATTACACTTATTTTCTGATATTTGTCTACCTCTTCCTCCCTGTTCCTTAGTCCCCTCCTTAGTTTATTTTTATTTGCTATATAAGTTCCCTATAGATCTTTGATAGACCTTTCCTTTTAGCAGTATCGGATTTTATTAGTCAGATAAAATGTTCCACTTCAAAATAACTAGTTTTATCTGTACATTTTTCTGTATAGCTGATTACTCTGTCTAGTGCAGAGTTTAATTTAATTCGAACATTTCCTATAGCTATTTTAAATTTTTTAATAACTTAAACAATTATATAAGTATATTCTACGCCCTTCTTTCTCTTCCTGTTGTCAATTCAACATATTGGTGTGAATGGTCAAAGATTGACCTGGCCAAATAGTTTACATTATTAATATTTTAAAGGGAAGAACGAAGCAGTCCTGCACAGCACAACATCCTGCAATCTTCTCTCAGCAAGTTCCAAAGCGTTGACCTTTATGACCTCTGAATCCAGCGTTTTAGGTGCCCAGACAGTCTACAAACAGCTGACCTTCATGTCATATAATGGACACAGCAGAACCCGTCTTCACTGCCTTCTGTGTAATGAAGACGGCTTTGTCTGATAATGCACAGATAAGAAGTGAGGGGCTGGGAGATTGCTTTTTAAGTATAGAAAGAGGCTTTTTGTCTAATAAAACCTATTATACAGTTTCTCAAAATCGCCTATACTACTGTTTTTTGCAATAAAATAAAATATGACAGTAACACTTTAACCCCTAAACGACCCTGGACGTATCTGTACGTCCTGGGTGTTTCTCCTGCTATGAAGCGCACTCCGGAGCGGAGCGCGCTTCATAGGAGGTGGGGGCTGGCTGTGGTGAGCAGCCAGCACCTCACCTCTAATGACAGGCTGCAGCGATCGCGCTGCAGCGTGCCATTAACTCCTTAAACGCGGCATTTAGTTGTAAGTGACAGGGGGAGTCCCCTGTCACTTACCGATCAGGAACCCCGCAGTGTGACTGCAGGGGTCCCGATCACTGTATCGGACCGCCGGAGGTCTCTTACCTTCCTCCGTGCAGTCCGATCAGTGATCTGCTCACTGAACCTGCACAGGCAGGCTCAATGAGCAGATTGCCTATCACACTGATCATTGCTATGCCTATGGCATAGCAGTGGTCAGTGTGAATAATTACACTTATGTATGTAAAAGTCCCCCAAAGGGACTTCAAATGTGTGTAAAAAAAACACCAATACAGTACCCAAAGCCCCTCCCCCAATAAAAGTTTAAATCACCCCCCTTTCCAATTATATAAATAAAACATATAAAAATAAATAAACATATAATATACCGTAGCATGCATAATTGTCCGATCGATTAAAATATAAAAAGCGTCATTGCGAATGGCAAACACGAAAAGAGGGAAAAAAGTGCACGAATTACCGATTTGATGTTACATTATACTGTATACTAAAAAAAATAATAAAAAGTGATCAAAACGTCCGATCTTCACAAATATGGTATTAATAAAAACTAGAGATCATGGCGGAAAAAATGACACCCCATACAGCTCCGTAGGTGAAAAAATAAAACCGTTATAAGAGTCACAATAGGCCCATTTTATTAATGACTAATTGCTAGAGATGAGCAAACTGGGTTCGGGTTCGAGTCAATCTGAACCCAAACGATCAGCATTTGATTAGCGGAGGCTGTTGAAGTTGGATAAAGCTCTAAGGTTGTCTGGAAAACATGGATACAGCCAATGACTATATCCATGTTTTCCACATAGCCTTAGGGCTTTATCCAACTTCAGCAGCCACTGCTAATCAAATGCCGAAAGTTCGGGTTCGGATCGACTCGAGCATGCTCGAGGTTCACTCATCTCTACTAATTGCCAAAAAAAAAAAGGATTTCATAAAAAAAAAAATATATATATAACATTAGAGAATCTGTGTAAACATGCATATGATTGTGTTTGGGCTGATCTATAGAATAGTGGTATCACGTCACTTTTACATAGTTCATTACGTAGACACAGGAACCAACCAAATGTTACCATATTGCATTCTTTTTTACGATTTCACCTTGTTATATATTCATAAATAATAATTTTGGAATTCTATCATACGTGTTATGGTAGAATGAAAAATGTCATTGCAAAGTACAACTATTCTGTAAAAAACAAGCACTTACCTGTAGATAGAAAACTGAAAGTGCTAGAGCTCTTAGAAGGGGAGGAGGGAAAAACAAAAACACTAAGATCAAAATTTGCGTGGTCCACTGGGTGATTTTGGGCCTGGTCCTCAAAGGGTTAAAGTGTCCCTGTCGTACAGGCGATTTTAAGAAACTTTGTAATTGGGTTTCTTAGCCGAAAAATGAATTTCTATCATGAAAAAGCAGTTTGAAGCTCTCCCCCCTGTCTTCATGGTTTCCTTTTGGAGAGAGGGAAACAAGGCACCAAAACAAGACAACAAAGAGTTAATTTACAGCAAGATCACAGGCTTTCTCATCTGACAGTCACCACTGACCTCTCTGACCTCTGAATAGCACTCTGAATAGCTCCCCCTCTGCTGCCAGCATTTCTCCTCCTCTCTCCTCCCCCTCCCCTCTCTATAGCTCAGACAGGATCCAACCAGGCCCAAAATCACCCTCCTCCCCTTCTAAGAGCACTGAATGACAGAAAGGAGAGGAGGGGGGGGGGCCTGGGAAAAGGCTTTTTAAAAGCAGATAATGGCATATTTGCCTAATAAACCCAATTACAAAGTTTCTAAAAATCACCTGGACTATTGAGTTCTGCAGAAAAAAATGTAACAACAGTGACTCTTTAAGTAAAATTTACTGGCAGTACTGCTTTCTGTGGTGCCAGAAGAAGCACAAAATATGATAGAAAGAATTTTTTATTTCACTGTATTATATGTGGCCCGGTTGATGACCTCCTTGGCATGCTAAATGTGTTAGGGCCCTTCATATTTTTTTTCATGCCTGACTCTCGACAGTGGCAATGGAACATTTAAACAGAGCATATTAAAAAGAAGAAGAAGAAGAAGAAAAAGAAGAAGAAGAAAAAAAGCTCCACGGGTTACTTTAACACCTTCTTTAAGTGGGTATCCTAAGTGTACTTAACATAATGCTTTTCCATTCAACTACCAATAACTTAGTGAATTCGTTTTTTCACATTCACTGCCAATATATGGAAGAAAAGAAAAAGTCTATGCCAGACCTCATTTGTGACTAAACGATGAGTGGGATTACATAGCTGCTAATGGCTGTTTTTAAGAGCCTTTCGTGTTAGCATTTATTTTATGTAATGTACATTCCCTGACTGAACTCTTGTTCAGTAGAAGGTTCAAGCCTATGGCAGTCTGTTCATTGCACAGTTCAGAAATTGGAAGCAGTTCTATCATTCTTATAAAATGAGTTACTAGTTTTGTTACACACATATGAGGTAGAAAGAGACACAGTTAAATTGCAGTATATGTGTATTTCATTTTTGAGTATTTCCATAACAATGCAATTTGATTAAATTTCTTTAGATGTGAAATCTAAACACAAACACAAACACACACACACACACACACACACACACTCTGAAATGCTCTTACTGCTGGGGTCACACAAAGACGACAAATAAATCCTGTATTTTACTTTCAGGACCAATTATTTCTGTGAACTTTACAATGCTCTGCTGGTCTTAGTTATACAAATAAGGTCACTAAAAAATATTTGCAATATCAATGGGATGTCCTGGGGGCAAAAAAGGTATTACCTGTGGCGACATTATGAAGCTATTGGAAACTGCATTTGGGTGTGGTGTGGTTCGCATGCAGTTATTGCAATGTGGTACTCACCCCCTCTACTATAGTAACAAAGACATCAATATGAAACACAGAAAGTAACGGAGTCCCGCCTCGGCCGCTGAATGGATGAGCTGCCTTGAGACGTCACGTCTCATGCCGCAGCTCACACCAGGAAGCGGCCAAAGACGGGTGTACTGGGCGGCACGATCGGGGATCCGGCGCTGGAACCGGGGAGTTAGTCACCTCCGCCGTCCATAACTACCCCCTTCCCAGGCCATAGCTTAAAAATACCCCCGGGCCGGAGTAACCCTTAAAGATTCTTCTAGTTGTTTCTGTTATGTGGAAACCTTGTTTACTTGTGATCAGTTTCGCTCGCTCTTTTAAAAGGCTGCCGTGTATTTTATTGCAACATTTACTTACTTTGTGTCTGGCATTACAATGTGGTTGTCAGGAGCCAGCCGTCACGCTTGGCTCCCAGCACTGCTGTAGTGTGTGGCTTGCCTACTGCAAGTGCCGACGGCGTCCCTGGCAACTGGCCCGGCCTTAGTTATTGCCACGGCTGGGGCTTCACCCCCCCCCCTGCCTCAGATGTTATGTATTGTGACGTTCTGACTGGCGTCTGGCACTGCCAGTCAGCTCTGTAATAGTCTGGGGGATGGAGCATCTTTAGAGTGTGACTAAGCTAGCGTTGTATTCTGATTGGGATTTCCCTGATTTCCTGATTCTGGCTTGACTTTCTGACTATTACCCCAGACTGCAATTATTGTGTTTGTTTTGTCTTGTCTCTGTCTTTGTGTCACACATATCAGCAAAGTGATTCGTC